>NW_026137597.1:3040508-3681017 GCF_009805555.1 Andrographis paniculata
GAGTAAATGATTCACAAGTTGAGGTATTAAGTTCTGACAAGCCATTGTTAGAAGTCTTGGAAATAAATTTTAAAGGCTGCTGCAAGATGCTTCGGAGTTCTGTTCTCTTATGCTACTATATATTCTATATATTGAACCATATTAAGTGGGCATCGGATGTGAAACCTTTTGGTTTATTGCAGCACATGGAGGTTGCTCAAGAAAACTTCAGCAGTGGTGGTCAAGGAAACTATCGCAACAGCCACAAAACATGTCTCCAAAGTGATAGCTTCAAGGGTCAAGGAAACTTTAGTGGTGGTCGAAGCAGCAGCACCAATGTGGCCTCGGCCCAAATCAAATGGCTCGAGCGTTGAAAGATAGATATGGTTGAGGCCATTTTTCAATTGGCTGATGATTAGGAGATGTGGTGAACTTTCAGGTTAAAATGCTTTTTGAATTTGATATGTTGTAGGAAAATAAATTATACAAATGATGCTAACTTGTCAAGTATATGATTATTATTAGTACAAATATTCTTATTTTGCTTTGTTCTAAGAGTATAGATTTGAAGTCAAAATAATTTTAATATATGATGTTATGACAAATATTTTAAAATTAGTGCTATGACTATCAATGCTTTGATTTTTGTTTTCCCAACATGAATTAATTAATGCAACTTAATGATATATTTTTGTTTTCACAGCCATGAGATTGGATGAAAGATGGACAGTCAAGAACGCCAGGAGGGTGGATACGTAATTTGCATTATATAATAAATAAGGCAATTTATGCATAAATTAAGAAAAAACATCTTAAATATTACATTTCTTTATTAGGTTAGTGATCATAGATCCAAGCAGGACCATTTTCACACCCCAAAAAACTATAATTATGAATTTGGATTTTGAGGAAGATGGGATCAAAATGATGTACATTTAAGTGAGTATCAGCACCCCATGATCCAAGATGAAATTTAAAAAAACTGTGTAGTAAGCTTTTTTTTTTTTTTTTTATAACAAATGCAAGGTAGTGGTGACTTTATTTTATATCATACATTTACTCTTTGAATATCATATTATACATATAAATAAAGCATAATTATATTGTTTATCCACCATGTCAGTAGTCGCAGGTAGGAGTTCTTAAATCATCACCGAAATCAATTAAAAATATGGATATTCAATAGAATATTGTGGGAAGAAAAAAAAAAAAAGCGATCGGAATTATTTCATTAGTTAGATTTTACTGTGTGTAATAATAAATAGTATTCATTTAAGATTTTATTGAATTTTAACAAGTCTATAAATTTCTGATTTAGAAAACTCACGATACTCCATGTAGAGTTTGATGAAATTTATGTATTGATTTAAATTGATTTTTTTAAGATTTGATTGGATTGTTTATGGATTTATACATATTGATTGTAAAATATTTTTTTTAATTGATTTATATAATTTGTATAAATTTATATGAAATACATTTGTAGATAAATTTTTTTTTTTTTTGAATAACAAAATAAAAATAAAAAATATATAGTATTACATTTTTATAAATTAAAGTATATATGAATATATATTATATATTATTAATGATGTATAATAATTATAGCGTTAATATTACTTTTGTATATTAATGTTTTAAAATTTATCATTTTTATAATATTATTATTCAATATATAATTTAGCATAATTTTATTATGTGTGTGTATATATATTATTAATTTAACAATTTCAATGTGAAATCACAATAAGATAAAATAAATATGGAGAGAAATAATGTTCTATTGTCAAGTGACTTGGCTTCAAATCCTCTTCATGATTTTTTAAATTAAATTTATTTGGATATTTTTTTATGCAAGAAAAAATACTAATTAATATAAAATTTCAATTTAAAAATATATTTTAAAAAAAATGCTAATAATTTACTATTAAATTTTAATTTTAAAATTATTACTTATTTTTCACTAGCATATTTTAAAATATGAAATTTGTATTATTTTATTACAATATTATAATAATATTAATAAATATTATTACTACTACTAATAATAATAATAATAATAATATATTTTAAAAATTCATCAAAATCTATGCTTATTTGTACAATTTGTTCATAATTTTTCTTTAAAATCCAATAAAATCCACAGATTGTCTATGGATGATTGAATACCGTAAGATCTTAAAAGACTTTTAAATATCCGAATTGAATATCTTCAAGTTTTAAAATACTTTTTGAATATTTTCAAATTTTAAAAGATTTTGAATTGAATACCTCTATATTTTAAGAGATTTTTAAAATTCAAGATTAAATACATAATAGTCCAATAGAATCCTACAAAATCATGATTAAATACACACTCCTTAGATTTGAGATATGAATAGATCTTGTATATTTTGAAGCAAAAAAGCCAAACTTACCTATTACAATGAATATTTAACGTGTAGAAAATATTGCATCATATTGCGATTATATAAACATCATTTCAAAAAAATACACCGTATTTAGTTTACCAAAAAATATCGTAATAGTACTATGATTATAATTAAAACATCTATACACCATTACGTTTTTTATTGCTAAATATTCTCTTAAAAATTATTATCATGTTTAATCGATGGTTCTGGAAAATCAAAATCTAAATCAATTTTATCATATAAGGTAACTGCATCACATCATATCAAAATTTAAAAATTTTGACTTATTTACTATTCAATCTTATTTCTCCTTAAATTATGGACAATATCCAAAAAAATTGGAGAATTGATATGGGCTTTAAATCAATCATTTCCACTTATTTTTTCTATTATTTTAACATCATAAAATTGTATAGATAAATATCCCGTCATATGTTGGGTAACAAAAAATGGTTAGTATTTATTTAAACAATGTTTATACTGAATTGACATTATAATTTTATATTACGTAAATCAATTCATAGTATTATATATAGTATAATTTATAATATAATGTATCATTTACTTATTTGGGCAATTATTACTGGGTGAATGCATCATTTTCAAGCATTGGTGATGCGTACATATTATATAGTAAATACGCACCTAGTCGAGGGTTGCAAAAGAAAAGTGAAAAACTGATCCCAACAAGTGCAATACGTACATCCACTTCATTGCAATAAAGACGAGAGGCGAACAACGGAGGGAGGGAAAGACAGTGGCAGCGTGGCTGGGGATCGTGTGGGGAGATTTTTGCGCTGGCGGAGTAAGGCTCTGGTGATATCTTGGAGGTGGGGGAGGTGTTTGCATCGAGGGTTAATTAAATTAACTTTTTGGTATTATTACCTTAATAAAAATATTGCTTCGATATCATACACTGTAAATAGCATATCATATATATTTAGTAAACAGTTATATATTTTTGAATTTGGAAAAGTATTGAATTTGTTAATATATATATACTATATGAAAAATATTTATTTAAGGAATATTCTGAAATTAATTAATACATAAAAATATGACTGCAAGAATTTGAATATTGTTTTTCATAAATAATTTCGTTAATTGAGATTATATTTGATTAATTAATAGATTTTGTATCTAAAAAAATAAAAAGGACAAACTTCGTTAATTGAAGTTATATTTGACTAATTGATAGATTTTGTATCAAAAAAAAATAAAAAGTAAAAAGGTCAAACTTATGAGTCATAATGAACATTTCATGTATTCAAAAATGTTGCTTCAATTTATGATTATCTGAACATCATTTCAAGGCATCATATATTGTACTTATATTGCAATAAAACATCATTATAATTTGTGTAGTAACTACTTGGATAAGTTTCTAGATAAAAAAAAAAAATAAAAGGTTGATTCAACATATTCTAATGTGCAAATATCATATATATATATATATTTCGTAAAATATTCATATATTTGTTAATTATGGGAAAGAAAAAGTTATTTCTATTTAGAAATATGAGAATTAATTATATAAGGAAAACCTTTTTTAAAAAAATATATAAATAGATCAAGACGAGACACAATTATTAATGTTTACGTATAAAATTTCAAATATTCTTCAAAATATATTTATACATAACCTAAGAGTATTTGCAACAGAGATCCCCACTTCATAAGCAATACTTCCTCGGTATACTAAAATCGTATCACTATATTATTTTATTTTTTGTCTACTAAATTTATATACAATTTATTTATAATAAATAATTTTATCAACTCATAATTTTATTATTCTTAATTTAAGAAATAATAACTAATTTGTCACTTTTCTATGGATAAACTATTTTTTTAGTTTCGTATTTGATCCATTTTATCATTTTAGGACTTTAAATGGACCATGTCTGAAAAGAGTCCCGCAAGTAAAATTTTTTCGCTAAAATAGTCTTCGGGTGTCGAACTCGCCACGTTGGCCCGCCGTTGACACAACTGACATATTATTGCCACGTAGATGCCAGCAGAGAAGGTTATAGATGTAAGTTTAAAACAAAATATAATCGATTTGAATTCGCAGATCTTGAACTTTGTTATTCTCACAAAATCATATAAATGCGTATATATACTGACCTTGATTGGAAACCATTCTCGCAGAACGACAGGTTGGATCCTCTGGTTGAGACGATGAATTGGATGTTCTAATTTAGACGATGAGTTGGATCCTCTTCTTTGGACGATGAGTTGGATCCTCTGGTTTCTCCCTCTTAGCCTCAATGCCAGAACACATAAGTTTAAATTTTTGTGTGTCATAGAATAGATATGTTCTGTCCTTTTATAGGCAGAGGGAGGACCGGAATTCTTTGCGTTAAAATCATTATCCCACGTTCTATCAACGTGGGATAATGATAAAGTGGTATTAAACCACTATTAATTTGACTAAACCAATTCTACTTAATATTATCATTTATTTATTTTATTTTATTTAAACCATCCATAATAAATGACACGAGGTCATATCTTACATTCTCCCACTTGGCGGAGTGACATAACATGTCTTCATGGTCTAAATAAAATAATAAACTTTATTGGTACAAGTCCAACATCATTCATTAACTATATACTAATATGAGTCATAGCGGTTCTACGTCATTGAATCGACATAGTTCCTTTCATGTACCACATACTAATTTTCTACTTAATTCATTCATAATTGGAAACATCGATAATGGTTCACTTTAATGTCTAAGATAGACTACATCTTGTTCAAAAAATCATGCTCACAGATGAATGAACAATAAAATATTCAATTTCAGAAACAACGCATAAGGGAGCTCGAGATGTCAAATACATAAACATAATGTTCATCAAATTACATTCATAATGCCCATTCTTTCAACATATGTATAAATGTCTTTGGAGGGAATTCTTTAGTTAACGGATCCGCAACCATAAGATTGGTGCTAATATGTTCAATTGACATCTTTTGTTTCTGAACCTCTTCTTTAAAGGCAAGGTACTTTAGATCCATATGTTTTACACCTTTGGAGTACTTGTCGTTCTTTGAAAAGAAGATTGCTGCGGAATTATCGCAATAAATTTTCAGTGGCTTGGCAATACTGTCGACTACTCCAAGCCCCAAAATAAAGTTCTGCAGCCAATTTCCTTGAACTGTGGCCTCGAAGCATGCCACAATTCAGCTTCCATAGTGGACGCAGCTATCACTGACTACTTCGCACTGTTCCATGATATTGCTCCTCTGGCTAGTAGGAACAAATATCCAAAAGTGGATTTTCTGGTATCAACACATCCGGCATAATATGAATTTGAATAACCAACCACCTCTAGACAATCAGACCTCCTGTATGTAAGCATGTGGTCTTTTGTCCCTTGCAGGTATCTCAACACTTTCTTTGCGACCTTCCAGTGATCTAATCCTGGATTGCTTTGGTATCGACCGAGCATTCCAACAGCAAAGCTGATGTCTGGCCTCGTACAAGTCTGCGCATACATCAGACTTCCCACAATTGATGCATAAGAAATTTCATTCATTTGCTTACATTCCAATTCATTCCGTGGACATTGCATGAGACTGTATTTGTCTCCTTTCTGAATTGGAACGACGCTAGAAGAGCATTTTTCCATTCTGAATCTCTCCAAAGCTTTTTTGATATAAGCCTTTTGAGACAAGCGTAACATTCCGTGTGATCTATCACGGAATATTTCTATTCCGATCACATAGGATGCCTCACCCATATCCTTCATTTCAAAGTTTTTAGAGAGAAACTTCTTAGTATCACATAATAAACCAAGATCATTCGTTGCAAGCAAGATATCATCAACATATAGGATCAGAAAAATAAACTTGCTCCCACTGACTTTCAGATACACACATCTATCAACGGTGTTTTCATTGAATCCAAAAGAAGTCACAGTATCATGAAACTTGATATGCCATTGTCGGGAAGCTTGTTTAAGCCCGTATATTGATTTCTTAAGTTTACACACCATATTTTCCTTTCCTGTAATGGAGAAGCCTTCAAGTTTCTCCATATAAACTTCCTCATCCAAATTTCCATTAAAAAAAGGTTGTTTTCACATCCATTTGGTGTAACTCTAAATCGTAATGAGCCACCAAAGCCATGATAATTCTAAACAAATCTTTCTTAGAGAATGGCGATAATGTCTCCTTATAATCAACACCATTTTTCTGAGTAAAACCCTTGGCAACTAGTCTGGCCTTGTATCTTTCGATGTTGCCGTTTGAGTCGCGTTTGGTCTTGAAGACCCATCTACACCCGACTCGTTACAACCTTCAGGAAACTCGACAAGATCCCAAACATCATTATGCTTCATAGAATTTAACTTATCATTCATGGCATCTAACTACTTATTAGAATTATTACTTTCCATTGCTTGTGAAAATGAAGCTGGATCCTCATTAAGTCCTAAATCACATTCCGACTCTTGTAGGTATACCACATAATCATTGGAAATAGCAGGGCGTCTTTGTCTTTCAGACCTTCGCAATACTATTTCACGTGGTTCATCTACTGCAAGTTCATTAGCTTCATTGTGGGTCAATTGTTCATTAATTTGTTGTTCGTGTCCAGTGTTAGGAGGTTCAACAACAGGAGGAACAACAACATTATTAGGATTCAGTGGTACAGTAATGTGCACCCTAACTTCTTGAATGTCAACCTTTCGAGGTTCTTGACTTCCACTAACTTCACCATTCTCAATGAACTTTGCATTTCCAGCTTCAATAATTATTGTACTATGATTAGGAGAATAAAACTTATACCCTTTAGACTTGTCGGGATAACCAATGAAGAAACCACTGATCGTCCTTGAGTCTAACTTTCTTTCATGTGGATTATAAGCTCTTATCTCTGCCGGGCAACCCCAAACATGTAGGTGCCTTAAACTAGGTTTTCTGCCAGTCCATAACTCAAAGGGATTTATAGGAATTGCTTTGGTAGGAATCCTATTTAATAAGTACATGGCAGTTTTAAGCGCATGCATCCACAACGATATGGGCAGTGAAGAATTATTGAGCATACTTCGAACCATATCAAAGAGTGTTCGATTACGCTTTTCAGCTACACCATTTTGTTGTGGTGTACCTGGCATAGTGTATTGAGCACATATGCCACGCTTTTCAAGAAATTTGGCAAAAGGACCCGGGCATTGACCCGATTCATTATATTTTCCATAATATTCACCACCTCCATAAGATCTGATGATTTTAACTTTTCTATCTAGTTGTCTTTCAGCCTCATTAATAAATACTTCTAGAGCGTCTATCGACTGAGATTTCTCATGTAATAGATAGACATAACCATAACGTGAAAAGTCATCAATAAAGGCGATGAAATATTTTTCTTTTTCAAAAGAGGAAACATCAAATGGTCCGCAAATATCAGTGTCTTATTTCAAGAAGTTGTGTGCTTCTTTTGGCTCCTTTCTTTGTTTGTTTGGTTTGTTTTCCTTTTATACAATCCACACAAAGAGACCAAGATCAGTGAAATCTAAATCCGGAAGGATTTCATTCTTCACTAATCTTGTAATTCTTTCTTTGGAAACATGCCCCAAACGTTTATGCCACAAGTAAGCAGAGTTTTCATTCACTAAACCACGTTTAGTTCCAACATCATAATGTAGGGTTAAAAGAGTTTCAGCAAAGAGGTTGTCAAGTTTGAATTTGTAAAGACCACTTTCAAGAACACCAGAACCAACTGGATAGTTATTTTTGAATAAAGTGAAACAACCATTGCCAAAATTAAATGAATATCCAACAGAATCGAGTTTAGAAATAGAAACCAAATTGCGAGAAACAGAAGGTACATAAAGATTCTCAAATAAATCTAAATGGTGTCCATAATTTAAAATTAAACGGTAGGTTCCTACAGCTTCAACGGGAGCTTTGACTCGATTTCCCATAGAAACAAATCTTTCATTTGGCTTTGTGGTTTGGATCATAAGGAATCCCTGCAAGGATTTCGAAACATGAGTGGTACAGCCGGAATAAAGCCACCAAGTATTATGAGAAACTTCAATCAAATTTGATTTGAAACATACAAAAGCATTAGTACCTTTCTTTTCGATCCAAGCCTTTCGTTTCAGGCAATCTCTTTGAAAGTGTCCGGATTTTCCACAAAAGCGACACTTGACATCATTGAGTTCCTTCTTCGGGGCTTGGGCAAACGGCACATTCACTTTCAATGGTCCGCGCTTGCCCTTCACTTTCTTATTCCCGAGTCTCCTACCGGCTCCTTGGTTGGTAATAAGATGAATTGAATGAGAGCCCTGATTTTTAAGCCATGTTTCCTCTTGAACTAGCATACTGTGAAGTTCATTCACATTCCATTTATCTTTTATGGTATTATAGTTCATTTGGAACGAACCATACTCAGGGGGCAATGAATTCAAGATAAATTGCACCAAAAAGTTATCATCCACAGTCATCCCTAAGGCTTTCAATCTTGCTGCCAGGTTCGTCATTTCGACGACATGCTCATTAATGGATCGCGAACCATCAAACTTTATGGTGGTTAGCGTAGCCATTAGTGTCCCAACGAGAGACTTATCTACAGTTTGAGAGCGTTTTCCAACTGCTTTCATAAATTCCTTAGCATCATCGATTTCAGGAAGAGTAGACTTAATGTTGTTCGTTATACTCATCCGCAAAAGCATCAAACTTAATACGTTCGATCTCTCCCAAGCATTATAGAAAGACTTTTCACCTTCGCTGCTAGTATCAGTAATAGAAAGAGGCTTTTCAACATGGAGTGGTAGGTCAAGACCTAAAACACCAAGTTGAAATTGAATGTACTCAGACCATTCGAGATAGTTGAGCCCATTAAACATAGGAACAGATAATGCATGCGAATGAAGCGAAGCAAACACAATTACTGCAAATTAAAATAATTGAGATTTTCAAATCAGATTCAAGGCAAAATAATAAATGTACGTTGTAATTCTCCTTTGGGTGAACAACAACGTACTAATTAAATATAATTGACGCTAACATAATTCGCACAATAAAATCGCACTTCAATTGAACATGCATGTCATCTTTGGATAATCTTGCATTTTAATAAAAGTACTTAAAAATTTTCAATTATAAAATAATTGATCTACCTTTAGGTTACCCTTAAATATTTTATAATTAATGAACTTTAATTTACCCATTGTTAAAACATAATGTCATAAAAGCGTCACATTCAAATGGATAATTAAATTTAGTATTTAATTTAATATCTACACAAATATCTTTCTAATCTGATCACTTTGGTTATTAACAAATTAATCATAATTTAAATATTAAATTATATAATACATTCAAATATATCTAGATTTATTTAATATCTTTCTAATCTGATCACTTTGATGATTAACAGATTATTCGTAATTTAAATATTAAATTATATAATATATTTGAATATAATCAAAATAATCTACAACAATAATTATGTATTATTTAAATAATATACAGTAGCAAAACAAAGTAATATCACGCAGATCCAACAGTCGCATTAATTAATCAACGCAAATTCTATTAATAGATATATTATTAATCTTTATTTTATTTAATGCATAACGGTTACACAAATAAATTACCAATTCCATAAATCGTGGGATATTTATTCAACTAATTGTCGATAAACTAATCTCATAATATATTATTATTAAATAATATCATTAAGGATAATGATTTAATTAAAAGCATTAACATATACGCATAACATATCCTACATGATTTAAATTAACAATAATATACGCAGAACATATACATATACGCGGAACATATACACATAATAATAATAATAATAATAATAATAATAATAATAATAATAATAATAATAATAATAATAATAATAATAATAATAAGAATGATAATGATAATGATAATGATAATGATAATAATAATAATGATAATGATAATAATAATATTCGCATAGTTCAAATTAATTTTCAAATACACAAAGTTTTCAGCAATACATATCATTATTTAAATTATATTATAATAAGAATTTTATAAAAAAAACTTTCGCAAATAAAAAATTTAGATCGCAGCTGAAAAAATCTATCCTTACATAATTCTAACCATTGATCGGAGAATTCACAAGTTCAAAACCACGCTCTGATACAACATGTAAGTTTAAAACAAAATATAATCGATTTAAATTCGCTGATCTTGAACTTTGTGATTCTCACAAAATCATATAAATGCGTATATATATTGACCTTGGTTGGAAACCATTCTCGCAGAGTGACAGGTTGGATCCTCTGGTTCAGACGATCAATTGGATGTTCTAATTTAGACGATGAGTTGGATCCTCTTCTTTGGATGATGAATTAGATCCTCTGGTTTCTGCCTCTTAGCCTCAATGCTAGAACGCGTAAGTTTAAATTTTTGTGTGTGATAGAATAGATATGTTCTGGCCATTTATAGGCAGAGGGAGGACCAGCATCCTTTGCGTTAAAATCATTATCCCACGTTCTATCAACGTGGGATAATGATAAAGTGGTATTAAACCACTGTTAATTTGACTAGACCAATTCTACTTAATATTATCATTTATTTATTTTATTTTATTTAAACCATTCATAATTAATAAATGATACGAGGTCATATCTTACAAGAGAAAGGAAGAGCACCGACGAGTTTCGCTCGGAATCGACATTATCAACAATCCGATTTTTCTGCTCCTTAAGGAGCCGACCTCCGGCTAATGTGTGGTGGTTTTTGGTGTGCTTGCTGAAATACTTGATCTGCTCCAGCTTGGTGCTGCCGGAAACACGCCGCCACTTCCCCGAACTTCTTCTGCAGATTGAACTCTATCTTGAACTGCTGCTCGCATCACCGGAACTGGACGGTACCGCGGATGACGGTTACTCCTTTGAAACCAAAATAACTCTGATACGTTGAAATTGTCCGACTCCATTCTCAATCAAGCAAAAATTAAAAAGGAAGCGGACTGGTCAAAGAATATAATCATCAGGTTGTAGAACAGAAATTCCGATAAAAATTCGTCAGCGCTTCCTCTTTAACAGCTGGGTAGTACGTCTGGAAATAAAAACACGGGCGGTGCTCTATAGAAAACGCTAGTGTTGGATCTGAATCACCTACACAGGACCAAAATTGATGAATAAGTTTTTTAATGGGATTAGTTTTGATAAATATTTTTGAATGAGACTAAAAATAAAAAAAATAATAATAAGATTTCAACGGGACTACTTTGGATTTTTGCTCCAATTTAATATATTAGAAATAAAATAATATAAAAAAGTTAAAACTATAAAAAATAAATAACGTACTAATTATAAACAAACAAAATTAAGTTTTTGCATCGGGTTTTTTAAATAAGTTTAAAATTTTTAGATTTTCGGGACTATTTCGTATGAGCTTTTTCAGATTTGTTTGAGTTATCGGATGACTTGAAACAAATCATTGACCTAGATCTTACCCGAAAAAATTCATATCGTATTCGAATTGTCAGACTTTTTGTAATATTCACGGCTTAACCCGACACACAAATATGACCGGAAAAACATATTGACACCAAGTATGGGTTCGAACCTGGACAATCCCAATAAATTTGGCATGTGTGTGCACGCGTGTGTTAAAATAAAATGTTAGCGTGGGAATCCGCAGCCGCTATCCGAAAGTGCGCACTGTGTAAACTTTCGACTGAACCTAATATCGACAAGGCAAGTCCAAGTCACACTAGGCGAACCATATGTGTGACAGGTTGACCTAGAAGTGTCAGAGTTTGAACTCATGACTTTATGGTCATAAGTTCACTCCCCACGCCACGAGCTTATCTCTTACGGGACAAAAAATATATATATTATAATACGAAATATATATTATTAAAAAATAATAAGTATCTCTTGGATATATCCACAAATTCGAGTTCAAAATCACAAGTCTACTTCTATACTAAGAGATTATCTTTTACGGAACTATTATTATTATTATTATTATTATTTAATGCCCATTGCGAGTGGTCTGAATAATTTATAGGTGGGCACGGACATGCCATCCCCTATTAAAGTTATCCATCTTTTGCCATTGACTTCCATGTACGACCTCACTTGATCGCTTTATTCATCATTTAGCTTTCATTTGTTTTTTGGAATTTTAATTTTAACTTTAATTTAGCTTCCATCTGTTTTTAAAATTTTATTTTGAATTGAAGTTTTTTCAATTAAAATAATTATTTAAGTATTTTAATGTTTAAATATGTGTTATATGCGAGTTGATTAAAAATAGCTTTTTGTATAAATAATACAATTGTAAGAAAATGATGGTAAAACAAAATTTTTTTAAAAATTAAAAAATCAATAGAAAATTAGAGTTAATTTTTTTTTATTTAGTAAAATAGAAAATCCACTTAAAAATATATAAAAAGAAATTACAACAATCTGGATAAATAATATAGAGCGTAGGATGTGTACCAAATGAAAAATTAGAGGATGAATAATTTATGAGAAAATGATAAATCAAATAAGAAAAAGTTCTATTGAATTGGGAATTTGTCAAAAAATAATTTTGTATTTAGTCAGTGATATATATTTTTTTTTGAATAATTATTTTAATATAACATTCATGAGATTATAATAATATATTTTTAAAGAAAACTATAAAAACTAAATAGTAAAATAAAAAATGAAAAATAATTTATTTATCATATTCGAATTATTTTCTGTTGATAGATAATTATGATTTTGAATAAGTCTACTTTGAATAAGTCTACTGCTATTTTAGTGACTTTACTGGTAGTGAAGTAGTGATCAGGTATATTCCTGATTTTGTAGATTTTAGTTGAGTCTTCTATTCTATATATTGTATCATATTATTCTTGAAGTATGTTAGTGAATTATTTTTTTCTCCCAGCCTTTGTCGATCAATCTATATACTTTCTCCTAAATTTTAATTACAACACATGGTATCAGAGCCGGTGTTCAACCATGAACAGCTCAACTCAATTATTTGTTCCAATTTTGGAAGGAAAGAATTACAACAGGTGGAGTACTCAAATGAAGGTTCTATTTGATTATCAAGATCTGCTTGATACTATTGAAAATGGAATCCAGGCGCTAACTGCTGATGCTACCACTGCGCAAAGAACCGCCCATGCCGAGTTGAAGAAGAAAGACAAGAAGGCATTGTTTATCATCCACCAAGGGATGAGAGACGACACATTTGAGCAGATAGAGGGAGCAAGCTCGGCACATGAGGCTTGGAACATCTTATTGACAACATACAAAGGCGATGACAGAGTCAAGCGGATACGACTTCAAACATTAAGGCGGAAATATAAACTCTTGCAAATGGAGCCTTCGGAAACAATCAAAGCCTACGTTGCTCGAGTTCAGTCCATGACAAATAATATGAAGACAAATGGAGAAACTCTTACAGAGCAAAATAAGGTGGAGAAAATTCTAAGAACCTTAACATCTAGGTTTGAGCATATTGTGGCAGCTATTGAGGAAGGCAACGATACGTCAACAATGACAGTCAAACAATTGTTTGGATCCTTATGGGCTCATGGATGAATGAAAACAAAGAAGCTTTTCCAGTGGAGCAAGCCTTTCAAGCACAGGCTAACATTCGTGGTGAAACCAACCGAAAGTATGGAAATTTCAGAGGTAAAGGAAGATGAAGAACTGGGAATCAATCTAACTGCCGAGGGCGGGGTCCTGGAAGAGGTTATGGTGGCAATAACAACTCCTCTTCATCTTTCGACCCCAATGCAAGTCGTCAATCAAATTTTTGGGGTCGAGGGCGTGGATGATATAAAGAGAGGTATGACAAGTCTAATTTGGAATGCTATAATTGTCATAAGCGTGGACATTTTGCAAATGAGTGTAGGTACAGAAATGATAATCAAGCTGCTCATTATACTCAAGAAGGTGACAATAAGAATGACCAAGCAGACAGCGGACATGCACTCCTGATGGTCACTTCTGGAAATGAGACACCAACTTCACATACATGGTTTTTGGATACAGGTTGCACAAATCACATGTGCGGGGAGAAGGAAATGTTCAGCGAACTTGATGAGTCATTTCTCACCAGTGTAAGGTTTGGTGATGGTCGATCAGTACCGGTAACAGGAAAAGGCCGGATTCTTATCTCTTTAAGAACGGGAGAGCATAGCTTTATTTCAGACGTCTTCTATGTTCCTGATATGAAGACTAAACTGTTGAGCATAGGGCAACTGGTGGAGAAAGGGTATGCCATGACGATTCAAAATAATCAATTTTCAGTCTTTGATGGGAAAGGTACACTTATCATTAAATCTCCTCTATCCAAGAATCGTATGTTCTCTATAGACATTCCTAAGGGCAGCTATAAATATCTAAGCATGGTGTCAAATGATGAGTCATGACTCTGGCACTTTCAATTTGGACATCTGAATTTTCAAAGTTTGAATAAGATTTTCAAGGAAAATTTGGTGCATGGACTTCTTTATATTAATCATCCTAATCAATTGTGTGAAGCATGTGTTATTGGAAAGAGTCACAGGTCTTCATTTCCTGGTGAATCATGGCGTGCAAAGAATCCTTTAGAAATAATTCACACCGACGTCTGTGGGCCTATGAATACAAAGTCTATTGGTGGGAATAGATATTTTTTGACATTTATCTGATTATAGCAGGAAGATTTGGGTGTACCTTCTAGTGAATAAGTCTGAAGTCTTTGAGCAGTTTAAAAAATTCAAGGCTCTTGTCGAGAGGCAAAGTGGATTCAATATTAAGGTGTTGAGAAGCGATGGTGGAGGAGAATACACATCCACTGAGTTCAACCGTTATTGTGATGAACATGGAATACGCCATGAAATGACATTTCCTTACACTCCAGAACACAATGGAGTGGCGGAGAGGAAAAATCGGACAATAATGGATATGGCAAGGAAAATGCTAAAGACTAAAGGTATTCCTAATTACTTTTGGGGAGAGGCTGTATCATGTTCTGTGTATTTGCTAAATAGGTCTCCTACAAGAGGTGGTCCTGCTATGACACCAACTGAAGCTTATAGTGGATTCAAACCAAGTGTGAATCATTTTAGAGTGTTTGGATCAGTGGCCTATACTCATATTCCAGCAGCAAAAAGAACGAAGTTAGATGAACGAGCTGAGAAAGCAGTTCTTATTGGTTACAAGCAAGGTGGCTACAAACTGTTTAATCCCACCCAAAGAAAGTAATTGTGAGTCGAGATGTGGTCTTTGGTGAAGATGAGACTTGGAATTGGAACACTAAGACACATGGTGGTTCTATGAAACATGTTATTTGTGACTTGGAAGTGGATGATGGAACTCAAGATGGCAATACTGGTACAATTGAAGCCTCGGTGACACAACCAGTGCCAACTGAAAGTCTCATAAATGAGCCTATACAGGCAGAGAGGCCTAGGAGGGAGCGCCGATCACCGGCGTATTTGCTAGACTATGAAGTGACGCCTGATGATGAAGTTGATGAACTGGTAAACTTTGCATTTCTTGTAGATGCTGAGCCAATGACATTTGAAGAAGCTGCAAAATATCCCAAGTAGATACATGCTATGAAAGAAGAAATTATGGCAATAGAAAAGAATAAAACATGGAATCTCACTCATCTTCCAGAGGGGCAGAAAGCTATTGATGTTAAGTGGGTGTATAAAAAAAAAATGTCATCAAGTGGACAGGTAGGAAGGTATAAATCAAGACTTGTGGCGAAGGGATTTGAACAAAAGCCCGGTTGTGACTATCAAGAAATTTTTGCTCCTGTTGCACGAATTGAGACAGTGAGAATTATTGTCGCTTTAGCTGCTCAAAATAAGTGGAAAGTTCACCAAATGGATGTTAAGTCGGCCTTCTTGAATGGACCACTTGAAGAGGAAGTATATGTTAAGCAGCCTCTTGGATTCCTATAGGAGGATGGAGAAGATAAAGTCTACAAGCTTAACAACGCCCTATACGGCCTTAAACAAGCACCGCGTGCCTGGAACAAGCGTATTGATGGTTTCCTTATGAATGCTGGATTTGAAAAATGCCCAGCTGAATATGGTCTTTATGTGAAAACTAACTCTAACAACGACATACTCATATTGTGTCTCTATGTTGATGATTTAGTTTTCACAGGTAGCAACCTTGGTGACATTGAAGATTTCAAGACTTCGATGATGACAAAATTTGAAATGACTGACCTTGGTTTCATGTCTTACTTTTTGGGTCTAGAAGTAACTCAGACTGAAAAGGGGATTTTTATCAACCAACAAAGGTATGCTACTACGTTCTTGGAAAAGTTCCAGATGCTTGATTGTAATCCCGCCAAAACTCCCATTGAGACGGGCACTAGATTGTCTAGGGAAGGTGATGACCATGCTGTAGACTCTAAATACTTTATGCAGATCGTGGGATGTCTACGGTATCTTATTTGTACTCGCCCCGATATATGCTTTGTTGTTGGCTTGGTTAGTCGGTTCATGGAACATCCTAGACAATCTCACTTTCAAGTTGTTAAAAGGATTATGCGATATATCAAGGGAACTTATAATTATGGCTTGTTTTATTCCTCAAGCAACAAGGGTAAGCTGATTGGTTACTCAGATAGTGATTGGGCCGGTGACCTGGACGATCGGAAAAACACAAGTGGTCACTGCTTCATTATTAATGGTACAGCATGTGTGTGGTCTTCAAAAAGGCAAGAGATTGTTGCACTCTCAACATGTGAAGCTGAGTATGTTGTAGCAGCTTCTGCAACTCGTCAAGGATTATGGCTACAATATGTTATGAGCCATGTCAAGTTTTTATCAACAATGCCGTTGAAACTATATGTGGATAACATCTCAACGATAAATTTAGCCAAGAACCCAGTTACGCACGGGAGAACAAAGCATATCGAGCTGCGCTATCAATTCTTGAGGAACCCGGTTGAAAAGAAAAAAGTTGAGCTGAAGTATTGCAAATCCGGAGATCAAGCTGCTGATATACTCACCAAACTGTTAAAGATTGAAGCATTCACTAAACTCAAAGATGCCCTTGGAGTAGGAATCTTCCCAAATCATAATTAAGGGGGGATGTTGATAGATAATTATGATTTTGAATAAGTCTACTGCTATTTTAGTGACTTTATTGGTAGTGAAGTAGTGATAAGATATATTCCTGATTTTGTGGTCTTGAAGTATGTTAGTGAATTATTTTTTTCACCCAGCCTTTGTCAATCAATCTATATACTTTCTCCTAAATTTTAATTACAACAATTTCAATATTATGTCAATGACATATGAAATATAAACAAAAGTATATGAGAAAAACGATAAATGTTATTAACATTAATATAATAGTACAACTATCATACATGAATTGATAATATCACACAATACACTATATTTATTTAATCTCAACCATCCGATCATTCATATGACAAGAACCTAATGCCTTGCAAAACTACGCTTGACAAGGTAAGTCGCACTAGATGAACCATGTGTAGCAGGTAGATCTGGAGGCGTTAGGGTTTGTCATCCCTTACAGGACAAATTTATGTACATTGTTAACTATATATTTAATGTGTTTAATATATAAGAATAAATATGTTTGTTTTGTTAGATTGTTGAAAAGTAAATTTTGTGATGTGAGATATAATAAATTGTGTGGAAAATATAAAAATAATGAATATGTGTAGTTTATTAAATTTTTTGAAAAAAATGTGATATATATATATATTCAATTTTTAGTGTGTAAGAATATTGATTATGTGCTATCTATTGCTATTAGTATTGCATATACACATTAACAGTGTGTTGTATATAGTTATATATATATAAGATTGTTTATATATTTTAAATTTTTTATCAAATAGTGCTTCATATATGTTTATTATGGGTATGTTTCTTTGTATGAGTTTGAAAAAAAATTGATTTAATTTTGGTATTAAAATAATTTATGATGTGATATTTTATGAAAAGAAAAAGTGTATTTTTTTTTTCAAAAAACACAGAATTCAAACCATAAAAATTTGATATTTGGAGTAAAAGAAACATAACCTACCTAAATTTTGTATTTAGGTATATTTTTGTTTGTAATTATACAACTGTCAAAATTTTTCTCTAAGTTATTTTACCAAATAGTGTTAAATAGATATTAGGAATATATTATTTGTATTTATATACATATATTGTTGATTAATTACATATTAATGATTTGCGTATTGTATGTATATTTATAAAGCTGTCTAAAAATTTTTAAATTATTTTACCAAATAGTGCTAAATAATTTTGTGTCTAATTTAAATAAAGATATATATAATTTATTTATATTATATTTAATGACATGTCAAATTCACATGCCCAAATAACACAACAATCCTCTTCTATGTTATTCTCAAGTCTATATTTTTATATATAAAAAAGCAATAATCTATTATATACAATATTCGATATTTTTTTTAATTTATCCCATAAATTTGTTAAATTCAAATATAATTAAAAAATATCAATTAATTTAATTAATTACATAATATATAATATGCATACTCACTTAAAACCACTTTATTTTTATTTTTTCAAAAAATATTTTTATTTTTATTTAAAATTTCACATCTTTTATAAAATAAATTATGATATTATTTATTATCTTAGTTGTTGGTATTTAAAATATTTTTAGTATTATATTTCAATAAAATATATATAATATGAAGTTTTAAATATTGATAAAAATATTTATTTATTAAAAAAGAGATAGAAAAAAAAGGGATTTTCAGTGTTTACAAATTAAAAATTTAATTTAATTAATTTATATTGGTTAAATATAGTTAAAATGAATAAATTTATAAATTAATCATCTTTAATGGAACCCATAAAAAAGAATAAAGATCATTAATTTAAAATATTGAAATACATAGTTTAATTTTTAAATTATATATATTTATTTTATTTTAAATAATATAAATATCATTAATTAACTAAAAATAATATTATAACTCCCTATCATTAATTAATTAATTAAACACTAATGGAAAAATATATATATAATTATCAATAGACATAAATACGTACTGAGTAATAATTTAGAGTGTGTTTATATTGGTTTTAAACTTAATTATTTACTATTTGAGCTCTATATTTTTCGAAAATAGCATATTCACAAAATATTTCAATTATATATTATTTTAATAGAAAATGCAAATCAAATTTTTTTAAGAAATATAAAAAGATAAATAAATTTTCATAATGATTAGAACATCTCCTATAGACGACAAAATTTCCATCTCCAATACGCTGTTAGAATTCGAACGCCGTGGTAAAAATAGCCGCAGATTAAATGACTCTCTCGCAATGAACGGTGCAGATTAAATATGGCGTTGTGATCCTCTTCTAATCAGTACGAGCGAGCGAAGGGAGGGAAAGTAACGAAAGTCAACTGGAGTGAGAGAGTTCACATTCCCATAAACGACTTTCTACAAAGACTGCTCCGTCGTTATCCATTTCATCATCACACTTGGGACTTGGCGCAAATTGTCGGATACTCTCCGTCAATGTGCGGCGGAGGCGATGGGATTGAGGTACGGTAGGTAGGTGTTGATATTGTTGCGGAAGGAAGGAAGGACTTGCGAGTAAACTTGTTTTGGATTTATATTTATTATTTTCAGGTGCATATTACGCAGGGAGATTATGAAGGAAAAGCAGTGATTATATACTGTAGATGAACAAGGTTCGAGCACAGTGCTGTATTGGGCTGAGAACAGCAATGAGAGGAAGAAGAAGAAGAAGGCAGAGGGGAAGGTACACATTTTACAACTTTGATTCCTGGAGGTAGACTCTCTGCACTTCTGTATCTTCTTTATGTGTTTCTTCGGGATAATTTGTTTTTGATTCCTGAATAGGAGAAAAACTTTGATAATGTGCATCAAAAAGTGGTGAATCTAACATTGATTACTCTAAATTTTGGGCAGTATAATACCAAATACTATTACAAGATCGGTATTGGGCACACAACAAGAACTTTCTGGTTGACTGCACCTCCACCTGTTGGACCTGATGCTCCATATACTTTTGGTCTTATAGGTATATACATACATACATATATATATTCATACATACATACTTGTTGGATAGGCAATATACATAATATACTATATTATGGTCTTGGAGAGCTTTAAATATCATAGCCTAAACTTGGAACTTCCCAGTGCTTCAAAACAGGGGATTTGATAGGTATGACTTCCATTACAATAGGAGGTGGGATTCACGGGGGAGGTTTTGTGGAGAGGAGTGTGGCTTTCCAACCCTGGATTTGGACTGCTGGAAATCAGGAGATCAATTTCGAACCTAAAATTGTAAGTGTTCGTGGTCTCCTTTAACTGTGCAATTTCTTTCATTCTTTCACTAGAGGGATCATATCATAGAACCAATCCATATTTTCATTTAATCACAACTGTTTGAGCTAATTCCATTTCTGAAAAAGAATTATATTTATGCTCACTGTTGGATTGGAGAATGAGCAGATATCTGATAATTTAGGAGATGGATTTAAAGAATGTGTCGTCGGTTCATATGTTTTGTACTGAAATCGATGATGATACATATTGTATGGGATCATATCATATGCTGTATTGTATTATGTTAACATATCGTATGTATAATTCAGCAGAGCAACAAAAGCTAGTAATTTATTTCATAATTCTCATTTCTTGTAAGTTTTGCCAATGGCTGCTTGCATTCAACTAGGCTTACGACTGTTAAATCTTCGCAGGGCGAAACGGAACCATTCAAGTCTTATATAGGTATATATACGTTTGTACGTGTTTATTCTCTATAAAATGATAAATATTTCAGGAACTCGTGTCTAACATTGCGTACAATATTGTGAATGGAATTTGTACACCGGTGAGAGACCAGTCGGCCCCTGTTTACATAATCATCGGAGATGGAGGAAATCTCGAAGGCCTCGCTACCAAGTAAGAAACACACAACACACATAAAATGTAATGTTTTAAATGAAAATTTTAAAATTTTTTAATATATTAAAAAAATAAATATTTGATTTGATTCTTCTAAAATACATGTGAGATTCGTAACAATCACTAAATAGATCCTAATGAAGGCTGAAATGATTGTAATGTAATGTCAGCATGCCAGAGCCACAGCCGAAATACTCGGCGTTCCGGGAGGCGAGCTTCAGACATGCGACATTCGCCATAAAGAACAGGACACACGTGCACTACAGCTGGCACCGGAACCACAATGGGGTCGCGGGGAAGCCGACTCCATGTGGTTCTTCAACAGGTATTGGCATTCTATCGACGATTCTACTGCTACCACTGCTCAATAATAATAATAGTAATTTGTTATAGGGTACTTGTATTTCCGACTGCAATCGCTATGCTGCTTTATAAGGAAGCAGTACAAAATTTTATTTTGTTCTTTTGAAGTAATCTTTCTGTTTTTTAAATATTATTGTTGTGCTATTTCATAGTTAATATTGTGCTTTCTTGATATAATCATCGTGTTTTTTTAAAAATTCAGTAATAATATATATTTTTTGTTGGAAAAATAATCTAGATTGAATGTAAATACGAATAAATCGTATTTCGCAGGGTATACACGATCTTGGATATACTTTGAGTCGCTTAGATTCGCTTTGCTTATGCGATATTTCGACCCTATTAACGCCCCGGGTTACACGAAATTCGTACGAGGATAAAACAAAGCAATACTCGGATTTTAGTTGAAAAATCGAGCAAGTAAACATTGCGAGATTATTTACGCACACAGATTTATTCTGCAGACAACATTATTTTTTGTTCTTATGTCTGACAATTATGTAGTGGATAACAAAAAGTAGTGGAGATACCCAAAAGCGGATATCTTCATTGCGGATGGTCTAATGTCAGCATGACAGAGCCACAGCCGAAATATTCGGTGTTCCGGGAGGCAAGCTTCGGACATGTGACATTCGCTATAAAGAACAGGACACACGCGTACTATAACTGGCACCAGAACCAGGACAGGGTCGCGGTGGAAGCCGACTCCATGTGGTTCTTCAACAGGTACTGGCATTTTATTGATGATTCGACTACTACCACTGCTCAATAATAATAATAATAATAATAATAATAATAGTAATAATAATTTTTTATAGGGAACTTGTATTTCCTACTGCAGTTGCTATGCTCGTTTGCTTTGTAAGGAAGTAGTACAAATTTCTGAATATTTTTTTAACATATCTAAGTGAAATGCTTATTTCCGACTATTGAAGAATTGATATACATGTTTATATGCATTTTTACAAATTACACATGTTAAACTCTAGTTTAAGTCGCAAACATCCTAGAGATAATTAATGTAAATTACTATTCAATATTGATGTGCCAGAGCATTGTATTGATGAAAACAATAAACATTAATATGCACGAAGGGAAAAACATTAAATTAGAGCAGGAGACGACAAAACAGGGAATCTAATCTATCTACACAGTCAATCATTCATAATGTAATCGCATGCATCATGAGGTTCTGGAAAAAACAAAAATATTCGATTGTTGCTCTAAAGATATTCAATAATTTATCAGAATCATAGGAATGAGTACTATTGGTAGATTAGACCATACACTCAAAGATATATAACACATTCGGCCAAAGCCTTTCTTCCTATGCATATCCATACAAAAGCACTTGCAAAAATCCACCAATAACTTACTTCCCAATCAAGCAAATTATCTTACCTATGAGAATATATATATATATATATTGGGGTTAGAAACAATTAAAATTCATACTTGCAAGTGTCAATCAATCGAAAAATCAATGTATCCCCTTTGCATGATTGGTGTGCTTTGGACAAATAAAATACTTACAATCGATAGATCGACCGCGAAAAATCAAAACCCTATTGAACTTAGAATGTACCCTCCTTTCCAATGTTGAATTAAGTACAAACAATGACTATGATCCCACAAAATTACAACTTGTTACCTACTAGCTAAGAAGATCCCTCAAGAACAGAATCATCTTCCGATGCATCAATCCAAACAGCATTGTGGGGTTCCTCGAGGCAATACTTGGGTTCCAAGAAAAAGGCACCTTCTCTCATCCGTCCTGGCATGTTATCCATTTTTTTTTTCTTAATTGGATGAGTCAACCTATAGGGTTTACGAAAATTGTTAGCCCTCCCAAGTCTTTCACCGTCAACACAGGTCCGAACAAGAAAGATGTCTCCTCCCCAAATCCAGCGTCGATCAGTCCACTCAAATGAATGAAGAAATTAGATAGCTGGCTCGGGTGAAGCACATTTCTCGGGTCCGTGCCGCTGAGCGTAGCCGATGAGATGGCAATTTAAGGACCTGCAGAAAGCGTAAAAATCGACCATAAAAATTGAAACCGGCAGTTTGAACAGAATCAAAGTGAACTTTGAGCAAGGTGAGAAACCGGTAGTTTTTCTGGTTGGACATAAGTCTCGACTCGAGCCGAGACCGGGCAGTCGTTCGCGTGAATCCCTATTTATTGTGCGCCGGCTCAACAAAGTTCGCTTCAATGATACCTGAAAGACGCCCAATGTTAACATGACCGACGATAAAATGTGTTCGACCCAACGATAGGGATGGATAGCGTACCGACGACTCCTCTGCCGTTGTTTCTAGCTGGACAGCGTACCGACGATAAAATGTGTTCAACTGTGTCGAAATCCAATTCAGGCGATCCCTCGTCTTTTTCCCAGATACTGTAGATTATGATCCGCGTTCCTTGTTTATCCAAGAAATCGAACTGCAGAGGAGAAAACTATAAATTTTTGTTCGTCATCTAGGAATAGTATCTGTTCTTAGTCATCAATTCAAAAGCTACCTGACGAAGGAGATCTTTGTCGAACGGCCACCACTGCTGGATGATTTCGAGATTTTGTAGCCAAGAGTGAGCTGAAGATTTTTCGGGTTCGATCCAAGTCCTTCCCCTTCACTCATAATTGATTGTAGAGTTTGATAAGAACAAGATCCAATGAGTATTGCACGATTAATTGATGCATCATAGTTTTTCGTAATCGTAAAGATACTTGCTTTAAATATTTAATCAATTTTACAAAACCTACCTATCTCAAAACGTTCCATCCATGGCCCAACAATCAATTCTCAATCCACAGCCAGATTTTCTTAGTATTCTTCTGTTCCAAATTGTGGTGCCAATATCTCATTTTGCCTCTCATATCTTCAAGTGAAGCAACAAAACAAATAAACGAAAACCAAACAAGCAAATTAACTGGAAATTTAAATAAAAAAAAAAAAACACAAATTAGATGCCTACAACATCGTTTTCCTCTCTGGAACGTTGTCTTCTTTCTATGGATTCAGATGCCTATAATTAATTTATTGTATGTTTTTATGTTCTCCTTTAGAAGCAGTAGAAATTAATAGATTAAATAAATAAATATAAGTAATCTAATATTGTATGTTTTTATGTTCTCCTTGGCAAGAAGTAAAAATTAATAGATTAAATAAATAAATATAAGTACTCGAATATTAAAATTATAGAAGACAAATTAGAATCAACTAAATTAAAAAATTAATAAATTAAATAATTATATATTTAAAACAATTGAATGAAATAAGAATAAAAAACACATAGAAGATAAACCAAATGATTGCAGAAGATGAATAGAAAGAGAATTGTATACAACACAATAAATAATTATCCTTGTTTTTTTTTATAATTAATATTGTACTATTGTGATATTACTATTGTGTTTTTGTGATATAATAAGTGTGCTCTTCATATTAATTTTTGAATTTCTTTTTTCTTTTGTTTTTTTTTCATTATAATATATTTTCTTCGTTTATCTCTTATTTATTTTATTTTATTTTTTAAAAAAATCTCAATTGCATTTTACATTCCTATCTCTCTCTCTATTTTTGAATTGATCATCACCTGTATGTCTGCTGTTGTACTCTTTAAATAATATTGTTGTCCTATTTTAGAATTAATATTGTACTTTTGTGATATAATTATTGTGCTCTCGCCATATAATAATTGTGCTCTTGTGTATAATTATTGTGTTATTGTGATATGATCATTGTATTTTTTCATATCAATTTTTTGAATTCCTTTCCTTTTTCTGTGCATTATCAAATTAGTATGAATAACTGTTGTATCTAAATCTGTCTACGATGGCTTATATTCTGTAATTTGATTTATTTAGGAGAGAAGTTTATACATGGATGATCCAGTGGTTCATTGTTTGAATTATGCATTTACGGTCACGATTTTGATGTTTAATTGCACTATATGACTTACATAATATACAAAAATTACGTTTATATATATTATATGCATATTGTGTCTGCGTCGTATTTTATTGTGATATTTTAAAATTTTTATTTTGTTTGTTTAAAGTATTCTTTGTGTTTTTTTAAATATTATTGTTGTGTTCTTTCATAGTTTACTTTGCTTTTGTGATATAATCATTTTACTTTCGTAATATAACAATTGTGTTCCCCTTGTATAACTATTGTGCTCTTCGGGTTTTTTTTTTTTTTTTTTGTAATGTTTATTGCACTATTAGATAGTATGGATTCATATATCACCAAATCACAACAATTAGTAATAATATATATTTTTTGTTGGAGAAATAATCTGGATTGAATGAACATACAAATAAATCGTATTTCGCTTTGCTTATACGATATTTCGACCCTATTAACGCCCCGGGTTACGCAAAATTCGTACGAGGATAAAACAAAGCAACATTCGGATTTTAGGCGAAAAATCGAGCAAGTAAACGTTGGGAGATTATTTGCGCACACGATTTATTCTGCAGACAACATTATTTTTTGTTCTTCTGTCTGACAATTATGTGAAGATAAGACATAAATAAATAAATTTGGAAGTGTCTCTTCCGAAAAGATTTGAACTTGAATTTTAAATCCAAAAGATACAATCTTTTCACGAAAATATGCAACTTTAATTTCAAATTGAAAAGTTTCAATTTATTCATTAAAGTTATCAATTCAAATTTAAATAAATTTGAATTTACAAGGTTTTATGCAGAAATTAAATAATTTAAATCCTCATTTGAAAATAATAATTTTCAAACAATATGTACCATAATTTTCACCTTCATCGTATTATTTCACACTTCGTTCAATATCGTATAGGCTTTCTCGAGCGCGCACCCCACGCGACCTTTGTTACCACAATTGTAATATTGAAAATCGAGATGCTTCAATTCAAAAATCAGATAACAGATCTGATTAAGAAGATTCGAGTTTCGCGTTGCATGCGATCTCCTTGAAGCAAATTTGGCCCGCCACTGATTGCTTCCAAGGATAAAACGAATTGATTAGGGATTTAGAATCCCACAACGAACCGAACCAAGAAGCGATAGAAGTTTTTGGAGGAGAAATTAAAAGGGAAGAAAAACAGAGAGTCGAGAGTAGTTCATTCACGTTCAGGTTTTTGTCGGCTGTATTCTTTAATTTAAAAAGAAAGAAAGATTAAATTACGTGGCCACTAAAACCGTAACCACTTCCAAACATTCCAATATTTGTTGTAACATTTTTTTTTATTTTTTCTGATTAAAATGTGAAACAGTCTAAATTAATTAATCAGATAAAATAAAATTTAAAATAATTGGAACTTTTCTTATTGGGCCCGGCCCACGAGCCCTACGGCCCCAAGGCCCAAGGCCCAATCTTGACTCTATAAATATATATATACCCAATTCCAAGCCCAAGTCAAAACCCAAGCCAAAGCCCAAGCCAAAGTCCAACCCATTATCTCATCCAATTCATTCTCAATTGAACAATAAATGTGAATAATTGCTTATAAGGAGGTGGTGGTTTGTTTGTTCTTCCTATGTGGGACAATGTCCATTTCTATTTATTTATTTATTTCTTCTCTTTCACTCGATGAAAGAAGAGAGAATTCTGCATAGGATAAGTAGGTTTCCCTTTGAACTTTCCTTGAGCAGCACGTAGGTTTACCAATTGTCCAATGGACATGTTATCCTTGAACTGTTCAATTTCTTAGTAAATGAACTACATACCGACACAGGATCCACATTCCTAGTTTGGTTCTCATTATTTGGTCCATTTTGGCCATGGAACCCATCCTGGTTCTACAAGAGTTTCTAAAGAACTGAGTCTGGCAAGTTCTCCTTTGAAGCGGCCTAACTTCTCTCTTACAGAGGTTATTTTCCTAAGTATCAAAGTAATACAATACTAACTTAGTAATCATTAAAGCACTTATTTGCTATCCTTTCTACTTTGTCACCTTTCGTTGACAGGAATGGATTGAGGCTATTAGCCCCCACAGTGACGCACAGAAGTTTTATAGGCAGGTTGTCCCATTGAACCTAGTTCTTGGGATCTCCAATCATTTTAGGTTGGGTTTTCCTTTATAAGACTTATATTTCGGAAGGCTTAACCCCCATTCCTCTAGTCAATTTGTACACTACATCACGATTTAACCCTTTGGTTAGCGAATCCGCTAGGTTATCTTTTGATGTAACATGTTCTATCGTAATAACCTTAGTTGGGATCAGTTGTCTTATGGAATTGTGTCGACGGTGAATATGTCGACTCTTTCCATTGTACATTGTACTCTTTGCTCTGCCAATAGCAGATTTACTATCGCAGTAGAGAGTTATGGCAGAGACAGGCTTGTCCCATTTTGTAATGTCCTCAAGGAAGTGGCAAATCCATTCTGCCTCTTCTCCAGCTTTGTCCAAAGCAATGAACTCAAATTCCATTGTGAATTTGATAATAATTGTTTGTTTTGAGGATTTCCAAGAGATTCTGCACCAGCTAGTGTGAACACATATCCACTAGTTGATCTCGAATTAAGTGTGTCAGACATCCAATTGGCGTCTGAGTAGCCTTCTACTACTACTGGACGTCTGTTGTAGTGCAGCCCGTAATCTCGAGTGTACCGTAAGTACCTAAGTACACGAAATATGGCTTTCCAATGCTCGCGACTAAAATTACTTGTATACGTACTCAGCTTGCTTATAGCATAAGCTTTGTCAGGTCTAGTGCAGCTCATTAGGTACATTAAACTTCCAATTATCCGAGCCTATTTGATTTGGGATGCATCCTCTCCACGATTCTTGGATAAATGGATACTTGTGTCCAGAGGAGTTCTCGCTATTCTTGTATCATCCTTACTGAAGTTTTCGAGGATTTTGTCTACATAATGAGTTTGACTCAAAATTAGATCACTTGCGGTTCTATTGATCTTAATTCCTAAGATCACATCAGCGAGACCCATGTCCTTCATGTCAAATCTTGAATTTAGCATGTCTTTGGTAAACTTAACGATATATTCGTTGCTACCAACGATAAGTATATCGTCTACGTAAAGGCATATTATCACGTAACCTGACTCAGTGGTCTTTACATATATACATTTGTCACATTCATTGATTCTGAAACCACTATCCATCATAGTATGATCAAATTTTTCATGTCATTTCTTTAGGGCTTGTTTAAGTCCATATAGTGATTTCACAAGTCTACAGACTTTATTTTCCTTTCCTGAAACTGAGAGGCCTTCCGCCTGTTCCATGTAGATCTCTTAATCAAGATCTCCATTTAAAAATGCCGTTTTTACATCCATTTGATGCACCTCAAGATTCCGCAGAGCAGCTATCGCAAGGATCATCCTAATGGATGTTATTCTCGTGACAGGAGAATATGTGTCAAAGTAATCTAGGCCTTCTTGTTACCTGTAGCATTTGATTACAAGTCTAGCCTTGTATTTGTCTATTGTACCGTTTGGTTTTAATTTTCTCTTGAATATCCACTTTGATCCAAGAGGTTTCAAACTAGGTAGGAGATCCACAAGTTCCCAAGTGTGATTATGAAGAATAGAATCAATTTCACTTTTTACAGCTTCTTTCCAGAGAGGTGCTTCAACAGACCTCATAGCCTCAGCATATGTTGCAGGCTCATTTTCAAGGAGATAGGTGAAATATTCATTTCCAAACGACTTTTAGATTCGTGTTCGTTAGCTTCTTCTGAGCTCAGGTTCCTGACCTAGTTCAGATTCAGATTCAAAAATTTTCATTCGATCTTGGTCTTGGTCCACAGTTTCGTGTTCTCGGTTGACCGAACTAGGTTCAGCGCCTGCTTTTGCAGGGAACACATTTTCAAAGAATGATACATTCTTTGATTCCATTATCGTATTCTTTAGGATATCCGAGATTTTTGAATCGAATACCAAGAATCGATAGGCAGTACTGTTTGTGCATATCCTATGAAAATGCAGTCCACTGTCTTGAGACCGATTCTCACACATTTGGGAGGTGGCACCACTACCTTAGCTAGACACCCCCACACTCGAAGGTGTTTGTAAGATGGCTTTCGACATTTCCAAAGCTCATAATGGGTCTTCTCCATCTTTTTCCGAGGTATTAAGTTAAGCAGATAATTACTGCTTAAAATTGCCTCCCCCCCACAGGTTTTGGGGTAGTCCACAAGTTAACAACATCGCATTCATCATTTCAATTAATGTGCGATTTTTGTGTTCAACAATGTTGTTTGATTGAGGTGAGTAAGGTGGAGTTACTTCGTGAATTGTTCCATTTTGTGCACAAAAAAAACCGATCGGAGTTTCATATTCTCCACCTCTGTCACTTCGACTTCATTTAATCAGTTTGTTAAGTTGGTTTTCCACTTCATTTTTGTGCAAAACGAATTTACTTAATGCCTCGTCTTTTCTCTTAAGCAAGTAAACATAACAGTATTTTGTACAATCGTCAATAAATGTGATAAAGTATTTATTACCACCATGCGTTTGTACAATTTTCAGATCGCATACATCACTGTGAATCAATTCGAGTGGTTTAGTTTCACGATGAATAGTTTGGAAAGACGATCGAGTTTGTTTTGCTTCAACACAAATTTCACATTTGTGTTTATTTAATTCAAATTTCGGAATGTGGTTCAGGTAAATTAATCGACGAATTGAATCATAATTAACGTGACCCAATCGACTATGCCATAAAGTAGAGGACTCAACAATATAAGAAGCAAACTTATTATTATTATTATTTTCAATAACTGTCATAATACAACATTTCAAAACTCCATTCTCTACATATCCTTTACCCACATACACTCTTGATTTACGCAAAACAAAATTATCACCATTCATATTAATACTAAAGCCGTGTTTCATTAGGAGCGTCCCCGAGACTAGGTTCTTCGTCATCGCTGGCACGTAGAGGACATTAGTCAGCGTCATGACTCTTCCAGATGTCATCTTCAAAAGTACATTTCCTCTTCCCTTGACTTCTACAGGAGCAGCATTCCCCGTGTACATCGTTTCTCCTTCGAAATGCTCGAATGAGGAGAACTGATTCCTATCCATGCAAATATGGCGAGTTGCTCATGTGTCAAGCCACCATTGTTTCTTGTTTGATCCCACCAGATTTGCCTCAGAGACAACACATGTCAGGTCGAGTGGCTCTTCATCTTTAGTAACGACGTGTGTCTGATTTGTCTATTTCTTACTTTTCAGCGCCTTGCAGTCTATCAAACAGTGTCCGACCTTTCCTCAATTAAAATAGGTACATTTGAAGGCACTCTTAGCCTTTTCAATGCCGGCAGATGGCTTCAGCTTCTTTTTTCCCTTGTCCGTTGGCTTCGAGTTCTTTCCTGGCTGCTCATTGTACCTCGGAGCTGTCTTGAAACGAGAGCCTTGGCCTTTGTGCTCGACTACATTGGCCTTGCTGCCGAGTATCAGATGTCCTCTGCTTGTTAGGTTCGACCTGTGCTCCTCTTCAGTTTGGAGACGATTAATCAGTCTCGCCATATCCATTTCCTTCCGTTTGTGTTTCAAGTAAATTATGAAATCACCCCAGCTAGGTAGTAATTTTTCAATTATCGTCGCCACTTGGAAAGCTTCACTAAGCTCCATTCCCTCGGCCTCGATCTCATGCAAAATCAGCTGAAACACATCAAGTTGTTTCGTAACGCTTTTTCCATCGACCATTTTGAAATCCAAAAACCGACCGACGATAAATTTCTTTGCACCAGCATCTTCGGTTATGTACTTTTTCTCCAGCGTCTCCCACAGCTGCTTAGCCGTTAACGCATGCCGGTAGACACCGTACAGGGAGTCTCTTAGGCCATTTAGTACATAATTTTTGCACATAAAGTCTGAACGGTTCCAGATCTTCAGAATTTGTGTTTCTGTTCTTCCGAGGATCCTTCAGGCACAACAGGTGCATCCTCTGTCAGCCAATCTGCAAGATTTAGCATGGTCAGATAAAACAACATCTTCTGTTGACATGTTTTAAAATTCTGCCCATTGAATTTCTCTGGTTTATCGGTTGCTGCAGCAACAGGCTGCCTGAAAGTTGCAGCAACAGGCTGCATTGCATGGTCCGTAACAGCAGACTGTATACCCTCCAAATCGTCTAATTGTTGTCCGGCAGACACAACGAGACTTTACGTAAGTCCTACAGCCATTCACTGCGGACGAGGAATAACAGCAGCAGGTTGTTTCAATCGGGCATCAACAGGATGCCGTTTCTGCAGTCCAACAACAGGCTGGTTGGAGGTCACGGCAGCAGGCTGCGCCCCCTCCATCGCGGCCTTGAAGGCCTGTTCGTACGTTGCCTTCGCAGCCTTTTCCGCAGCAGCCTTCCTGGCCGCCTCGCGTGCTTCACGCCTGTCAGCAACGATTTCATCGGCTTCACCAGTTGTGCAGGGTGGTTGAGATAACGGAATAATAGGAGCGGGAGTGTGAGACTCGCTGGAATTCACCTCCTCATTCTCGTCTCCTTCAGCATCATTCTGAACATCATCATTCAGATCGTTCAGATTTCTGTCAGGATCGTTCATCGCGTCGATCATCACTTCATCTTCAGGTACGATCTGGGCAGCCGCGATTTGATTGTGGACATGGGGAATTTCGTCAGCCATCTCAGATTTCCACACGTCGGGAAATTTTCTTCAAGATTGTTACCACAATTGTAATATTGAAAATCTAGTTGCTTCAATTCGAAATCAGATAACAGATCTGATTAAAAAGATTCAAGTTTCGCGTTGCACGCGATCTCCTTGAAGAAAATTCAGCCCGCCACCAATTGCTTCCCAGGAGAAAGCGAATTGATTAAGGATTTACAATCCCCCAACGAACCAAACCAAGAAACGATAGAAGTTTTTGGAGGAGAAATTAAAAGGGAAGGAAAATAGAGAGTCGAGAGCAAAATTTTGATTCACGTTCAGGTTTTTGTTGGTTGTATTCTTTAATTTAAAAAGAAAGAAAGATTAAATCACGTGGCCACTAAAACCGTAACCACCTCCACACGTTCCAATATTTGTTGTAACGTTTTTATTTTTATTTTTTCCAATTAAAATTTGAAACAGTCAAAATTAATTAATCAGATAAAATAAAATTTAAAATAATTAGAACTTTTCTTATTGGGCCCGGCCCAAGAGCCCCATGGCCCAAGACCCAATCTTGACTCTATAGATATATATATATATACCCAATTCCAAGCCCAAGTCAAAACCCAAGCCAAAGCCCAAGACAAAGCCCAACTCATTATCTCATCCAATATTCTCAATTGAACAATAAATAGTAATAAATGCTTATAAGGAAGTGGTGGTGGATTCTCAATTGAACAATAAATGGTAATAAATGCTTATAACGAGGTGGTGGTTTGTTTATTCTTCCCATGTGGGACAATGCCCATTTCTATTTATTTATTTATTTCTTTCTTTCTTTCTTCTCTTTCACACACCAACAACCCTTTTCGAAGATAGCTCGATACAACATTCTTTATCTTCAAATAAATTCAATAACAACAAAATAACCAACAATCCTCTTCCATTTTGTCGTTATCCATGATTTATTCTCAAACTTATCAATATACACAACAAGCTAATGCATAAATGAAAATATCATAACGATTGAATTTTCATCTTAGTACATTACACATTCCAAGCATTCAAGAATCTAGGTGTCCCAAGGATTGAGCCTATCAACTCATACTGAATATATGAAGATAATATACACAAAAGCTTTGTTTTCCCAACAATTTACACTTGACACTTTACAAGTCATGTGTCCCAATCCATTAGCGAACATATCGAAAGCCAAGTCCGTAGCATTTCTTGAAGCGGCAAACTTCATGTTCGTATAGGTAATTTCTTTAATCTCGCTCCGGCGTGACGATTTTTCAAAGAAATTATTAAGAGGCTAAACCTCAACCTAACTTTCTTGCAAGTCCGAACACACTCTTTGGGATGAATAAATCACGTTTGTTCCAATCCTCTAAACATGAGCTTTCCTCATTGAATTCAGCTCCCAGCAATGCTACGAGGGAATTGGGTGTCTCACACTAAGATAACATATTGTATGCCAGTTTATTGACCAATGGATCTGAGTGATTCCTCTCTATACAATTCGACATACAAAGCTTCGGCTTCATGATAATTCAAAGAGCGCTAACATTTTACAAATAATAAACGACAGCCACACGCCTAACCGCGATTTGCCATCCTCATGAGCCATCAAAATATTACTCCCAACTTTGTGCACAAGTAATAATCTCAATAATTATTATTGTTATCAAAGCATTTGACGAACTCCACATTTAATTGAAGTCAAATTATATTTGACGATTCTTAAAGTGTGCCCAAGTGATTATCAAATAATCACTAATGACTAATTCTTGTAAAAGAATTGCGAACTAACCCTTCACAAATTAATTTATAGAAAATTAATTATAGGACACCAAAATTGTCATACCATGTTGTATCCTTTTTCCAATATTGTTCAATAATTCTTATGTAAATTTTAATTTGAGAATTATATTCACCTCCTCGTATCTTTCACACAGAAACTTAGAAGAAATAAATCTTTTAATCATATTCCCTTCCATGGTGTTGTTTTTTCACAAACCGCCATAAAATTCTATGAAAAAATAAGTGAATACAACTTCATTTCCCAATGCCATTCTACTGCTTCCAAGTTTATTTTTTTATTTTTTTCATTTTTTATTTTTTTATGAAATGATATCTATTTCAGGAACGCATGACTAACATTGCTTACAATGTTGTGAATGGAATTTGTACACCGGTGAGAGACCAGTCGGCCCCTGTTTACATAATCATCGGAGATGGAGGAAATCTCGAAGGCCTCGCAACCAAGTGAGGAACACACAACACACACAAAATGTAATGTTTTAAATGAAAATTTTAAATTTTTTATAATATATTAAAAAAATAAATATTTGATTTGATTCTTTTAAAATAAAATATATATGAATAGTGCGATACCACCATATCCAAATCTTAAAGAAAAGAAAGAAAGTTTGTTATGGTCTTGCACTATCCCTTAAATTTCCCATCAAATTGTTAGGTTTAATTTAGTGTATTACATATATTCTTTTTTATTTAAAATATCAAGTCAAACTCATATTTACATTTACTTAACATCACATACTATTTTAATTCAAATTCAAAATTTTATGTTCAAGTTCAAACATTAGAGAATCACAGCCTAAAAGTTATTTAAGAATTTCATTGTATTCTCACTACTCCAATTCAATAAGCGGATCCATGACTATGTCTGTACCTATTATTTGAAGTTCTAATAATATGTCTCAATTGTAATTAAAAAATATATATCATATTAAATAATTTTTTTTTAACTAATTTCAAATTCTTTTAAAATTCTAAGAGCTTTTATTGCAATGGAACCCATGTGTTTTGGATGTAGATTTGAAAATAACTGAATTTCGAATGAAATTGACATTTAATGTGATATAAATTTAGTTTTTAGAAGTTTTTTTAGATTTATTATTTGTTTGAAATTGGAATTTAATGTGATATAAACTTAGTTTTTACAATTTTTTTTAGATTTATTATTTGTTTTTTAAAAATTGCAAAAATATTATAAAAATATTTTCTATTATTTTATAAAAATCTTATAATTAAAATAATATATTTTTATTAATAAACATTGAAATTGCATAAAATATCAGAACAGACATTTATGTTTAAATCATTGACTTAATACAAGAATAATACATGTAAATGGTGGCGGACCCACAAGGGTGCGCTGCAGCCTGCCTTTGTCCATCCCCACCCCACCCCGCCCCTACTTCTACCTTTACTTTTATTTTGTTAAGTATTTTTACTTAATTAAATATATGTATATATAATAAAATTAGCAAAAATAGATACATAATGATAATTGGATTCAAATTCGGTACGAAACAATTGTGTTTGAACTTCATAAAATAGGTTAGAAAATTTTCGGGCGTGCCGAACCTGACATGGATTATTATCATTATATTTAGAATTAATATATTTATATACTACATTTGTCCGGCTATAAGGTCTATTTACTTTTTGCGTGTTGATCTGTAAATATTAAATGCAAAAATACTTTCATTAGTATCTTATAATACTAATAAAAGAACGTTTGTACAAAAAATTATACAATAGAAGCGGACGGATGAAGTATTTATTAACTAATAAATAAATGACAATATTTATACTGTATTTTGATGGTAAAATTATTGTCTTGCTTACATTTAACTGGGGGTTAATTCTCGTCGTTTCATTTAATATTTTTTACATATATAGTTGTTGATGTTATAATTTTTTTTTTATTTTGTAATAAAATAGAGATAAAATACATTTTTCTAAAAAAAACTTCCCCCTAGAATTTTTTTCGGGACTTCCCACTGCATATAAAGACATTGCTGCTATGCGTTAATATTATTATGACCTATCATAATTGTTGACATTTTTTTTCTTTATATTATTTCACTATTATTTGAATCTATTCTCCATATATTGGTTTCTTATTTCATTATTAATATACACAACTCTGAGATTCGTAACAATCACTAAATAAATCTTAATGAAGGTTGAAATGGTTAATGTCAGCATGACAGAGCCACAGCCCAAATATTCAGCTTTCCGGGAGGCGAGATTCGGACATATGACATTGGCTACAAAGAACAGGACACACGCGTACTACAGCTGGCACCGGAACCAGGACAGGGTCACGGTGGAAGCCGACTCCATGTTGTTCTTCAACAGGTACAAGCATTTTATCGATGATTCGACTACTACCACTGCTCAATAATAATAATAATAATAATTTTTTACAGGAACTTGTATTTCCTACTGCAGTTGCTATGCTGCTTTGCTTTGTAAGGAAGCGGTACAAATTTCTGAATATTTTTTTAACATATCTAAGTGAAATGCTTATTTCCGACTATTAAAGAATTGCTATACATGTTTATTTGCATTTTTACAAATTACATACATGTTAAACTCTAGTTTAAGTGGCAAACATCCTAGAGATAATTAATGTAAACTACTATTCAATATTGATGTGCTAGAGCATTGTATTGATGAAAACAATAGACATTAATATGCACGAAGGGAAAAACATTAAATTAGAGCATGAGACGACAAAACAGGGAATCTAATCTATCTACGCAGTCAATTATTCATAATGTAATCGCATACATCACGAGGTTCCGGAAAAAACAAAAATATTCGATTGTTGCTCTAAAGATATTCAATAATTTATCAGAATTATAGGAATGAGTACTATTGATAGATTAGACCACACACTCAAACATATATAACACATTTGGCCAAAGCCTTTCTTCCTATGCATTTCCATACAAAAACACTTGCAAAAATCCACCCATAACTTACTTACCAATCAAGCAAATTATCTTACCTATGAGAATATATATATATATATATACATTGAGGTTAGAAACAATTAAAATTCATACTTGCAAGTGTCAATCAATCGAAAAATCAATGTATCCTCTTTGCGTAATTCGTGTGCTTTTGGACAAACAAAATACTTACAATCGATAGATCGACCACAAAAAATCAAAAACCCTATTGAACTTACAATGTACGCTCCTTTCCAATGTTGAATTAAGTACAAACAATGACTATGATCCCATAAAATTACAACTTCTTACCTACTAGCTAAGAAGATCCCTCAAGAACAAAATTATCTTCCGGTGTGTTAGCGATAATTATGCTAATTAATTCTACATCTTCTATACTTAGCTCCTTAATTGTCTCCCGTAGATTACTCTTGTCTTTACTTACCTTCTCTAGTCTATTTCATAAATTTCTCTTATCATTCTATATAATCATATGTTGTAATTCTCTTCAATAGCAATAAATCATATTATTCCAACCTTCACATGGTATCAGCCAATTAGGTGTGAAACCCTTTGTTTGGTTTGTTCACCACCGTTTTGCTGCTGCGTCCCTTCCTCATTTTCTATGGCAGAACAAGATCCTCCTACCCTTCCCCTCTCTACTATGATTCACATGGTCCCTATCAAATTAACCTCTACCAATTATTTACTCTGGCATGCCCAGATCGAGCCCCTCGTTAGTCAAAATTTTTTGTCTCTCGACGATGGCTCTTCTTCACCACCTTCCGCCAATATCACCACCGCTGATGGCCACAACCCAATCCTGCGTACACACATTGGCACTACCGTGATCAACTCTTGAAGTTGTTTCTCATCTCCACACTTACCGAGGACTCGATGGCCCTCGTGATCGGATGCAAAATATCTAGGGATGTTTGGGAGGCCCTTTCTCGGGCATACAGTTACGACTCTAAGGCTCGTGAAATCAGCCTTAAAGATGCTCTTTGGTCTGCAAAGCGCGGCAGTCTTACGGTGGCCGAATATGGTCAACACTTTAAATCCCTGTGTGATCAACTTGCGGCTATAGGACGACCGGTTGACGGGTCTGACAAGTCCCACTGGTTTCTGCGGGGTCTCGGCGCAACCTTCTCTAGCTTCACCACCGCCCAGCTTGCTCAAGATCCTCTTCCTGATTTTACAACTCTTTTGGCTCGGGCACAAAGCCATGAACTTTTTCAGCGATCTATTGATGATTCATCCTCCTTGCAGGCTACTGCCTTCTCTGTAATTAACCAAGGACAGAGGCACACTACTACTACCACCAATGGTGGACGAGGTCGATCGACTAACAATCTGGGTCGTGGCAGACGTATTGGTGGTGGTCGGGGTCGTCGCAACTTCAGACAGTGGTGTTACTTTTGTCGAGAAACTGACCATGATGCTTTTGATTGTCCTAAGCGCTTTGATCGATCCTATGATCGCTCCTGCAGGCCGTCCTCCACAGCAAACCTTACTGAAGCCTTCTCGGCTGGATGTTCTCTCTCTGCACCGGCTGTTTCGGACTGGTATTTGGATACCAGGGCATCGGCTCACATTACCTCCGATGTCACCCAGCTTGACACTGCCTCCCCGGCTTCTTACATCTTTCTCCGGATCTTAATTTGCATAATGTTCTTGTCGTGCCTGGCATCACTAAAAATTTATTGTCTGTTAGCAAGTTAACTCGAGACAGTCCAGTTCAAGTACTTTTCACTGACTCCACATTTCAAATTCAGAAACGGGATACAGGTCAACTCCTCGCGACAGGAAACCATGACCATGGACTTTATCGGCTGGATTCACAAGCTGCTGCCTTTTCTGCGATAATTCATAATAAAAAGGTGCATGCTGGCTTTGAACTATGACATTCTCGTCTTGGCCATGTGGCGCCTTCTGTCATTAGATTATTACATAAATTGGGACTGGTTTATGTTACTTCTTTATTGCCTACTCCTGGATTATGCAACTCTTGCCAATTAGTTAAAAGTTCCCGGTTACCCTTTACTACAAATGACAGTCGGGCTGCTGCGCTTCTGAACTTGATCCATTGTGATTTATGGGGTCCTGCACCCATCACTTCACTTTCTGGTTTTTGATACTATGCTGTTTTTGTGGATGATCATTCTCGATTTTCTTGGTTCTACCCTTTACGCACAAAGTCCGAATTTGTTGATGTGTTTTTACGTTTTCAATCCTTCGTTGAAAATCAATTTTCTCGTCGGATTAAAAAGTTTCAGAGTGATGGTGGCCCAGAGTTTACAAACCATCGCATACAATCTCACTTTGCAAAATGTGGTATTCATCACCTTATGTCTTGTCCTTACACCCCCTCTCAAAATGGCAGAGCTGAACGTAAACACCGGCGTATCACTGAGATGGGCCTTGCTTTGCTCTCTCATTCTTCTGTTCCCTTGCATTCCTGGGTGGAAGCTTTTAGCACGGCTGTTTACACTATTAATTGTCTTCCTACTATCATTCTTGGTGATCGGTCTCCCTTTGAGATTGTTTATGGGCATCCTCCCTCTTACGCTTCCTTTCATATTTTTGGTTGTCGTGTTTATCCTTGTCTCCGGGACTATGCCAAGAATAAGTTTGAACCGCGAAGTCTTCCATGTATTTTTTTTGGATACAGCACAAGCCATAAAGGTTTTCGATGTTTTGATCCTACCTCCACTCGAATTTTCATCACTTGCCATGCAAAATTCGATGAAACCTGCTTTCCATTCTCAAAATCCAGCATCTCCAAAAATATCTCTCGTGCATCAATCCAAAAAGCTTCGTGGGGTTCCTCGAGGCAATACCTGGGGTCCGAAAAAAAAGGCGTCTTCTCTCATCCGTCCTGGCATGATATCCATTTTCTTTTCTTAATTGGATGTGTCAACCTGTAGGGTTTACGAAAATTGTTAGCCCTCCTAAATTTGTCACCGTCAACACAGATCCGAACAAGAAAGATGTCTCCTCTCCAAATCCAGCGTCGATCAGTCCACTCAGATGAATAAAGAAATTTGATAGCGCTAATCTTGTCAGTATCCAGTCAAGATGGCAATTTCGGGACCTGCAGAAAGCGTAATCGACCATAAAAATCGAAACCGGCAGTTTGAACCGAATCAAAGTGAACTTTGAGCAAGATGAGAAACCAGGAGTTTTTCTGGCTGGACTTAAGTCTTCACTCAAGCTGAGACAGGGTGGTCGTTCGCTCGAATCCTTGTTTATCGTGCGCTGGATCGACAAAGCTCGCTTTAAGGACACCTGAAACACGACCAATGTTAACATGACCTACGATAAAATGTGTTCGACCCAACGATAGGGATGGACAGCGTACCGACGACTCCTTTGCCGTGGCTTCCAGCTGGGTTCCAAACCCTCCAGAAAGGCTGTTAAGAAAAATTGGAAGTCATAAATGGATCAAAACAGGGACATATACGGCGCAGGAAACCTTGATAAGGCAGTTCTTGTGGTATACGTTGAATCGTACGTCGATACGGTGTTTCGCGTCTTTGATGAATCCAATCATCCCCGTCGCGGACATCTGCATCGATGCAAGGAAATCGAACAAGAAAAGATGTGAAATTGGGGGACATATGTACAAAAACAAACACAACAAATGCGCTTACATTCGGATCTTTCGACGCTGCTGCTTTGTAATGCATCTCTTGGGGGTAAATCATATCGTCGATTTTATCGTGATGCTGAACATCGATGCCCCGTAAGACAATGAGAAATCCGGGTGGAATCTCATATACTGCTGCATTCTCTATCTGGCTCTCGTCTCGGCTGGCTCCTCGATTTTGTATGTCCTATTGGACAAGCAAATGCACAGATACAATATTCAAAGATAAATTTTTGTTCGTATCGACGATCATCTAGGAATAATATCTGTTCTTAGTCATCGATTCAAAAGCTACCTGACAAAGGAGATCTTCGTAGTTTTCGAACGGCGGCGACCACCGCTGGATGATTTCGAGATTTTGTTGCCAAGAGTGAAGAAAGATTTTTCGTGTTTGATCCAAGCCCTTTCCTTTCGCTCATAATTGACGGTGGAGTTTGATAAGAACAAGATCCAATGAGTACTGCACTACTGATTGATGCATTATAGTTTTCAGCACAGTAAAGGTACGATTCTCAATCCTCAGCTACAGCTTGATCTTCTCAGTTTTCTTCTGTTCCAAATTTTGGTGCCAAGATCTCATTTTTGTCTTTCTCATATATCTCTCATTGTTATGTACGTAATTTAGAATTAGGTTAAAAGCCCAAGGTAAAAAGAAGAATGGGCCTGGCAATAGAGTTGATTGAACTGACTGAAGGACACCATGAGGAAATCAAGGAAAATAGGTTTATTTCTAAGGAAAGTCCTCAGGACGGAAGGATCTCAGGTCGGTAGGTCCTCAAGACGGAAAGACTTCAGGTCGGAAGGTCTTCAGGTCGGTAGGTCCTCAAGACAGAAAGACCTCAGGTCGGAAGGTCTTCAGGTCGGGAGGTCCTCAAGACGGAAAGACCTCAGGTCGGAAGGTCTCTGTGGTCGGGAGGTCCTCAAGACGGAAAGTCATCATGACGGAAGGACCTCAGGTCGGTAGGTCCTCAAGACGGAAAGACCTCAAGTCGGAAGGTTTTCAGGTCGGAAGGTCCTCAAGATGGAAAGACCTCAAGTCGGAAGGTTTTCAGGTCGGGAGGTCCTCAAGACGGAAAGACCTCAAGTCGGAAGGTTTTCAGGTCGGGAGGTCCTCAAGTCGGAAAGACCTCAAGTCGGAAGGTTTTCAGGTCGGGAGGTCCTCAAGACGGAAAGACCTCAAGTCGGAAGGTTTTCAGGTCGGGAGGTCATCAAGACGGAAAGTCATCAGGACGGGAAGTCCGCAGGTCGGGAGGCCCTCGGGACGGGAAGTCTGCAGGTCGGGTGGCCTTCAGGACGGGAAGTCCGCAAGTCGGGAGGTCCTCAGGTCGGGAAGTTCTCAGGTCGGAATTCTGCGGCAGAACCAACAAGTCAGATGGTTTGCAAGTCGGGAGGATTGGCAGTCGGACCCATACTATTGTAGATTGGCAGTCGGGCCTAAAGGGCGGAAGGTCTGTGGTCGGCTCAAAGAGTGAAATATAGGGATAATTTTGGTCTGCTGAGGACGCGTGTCAGCAGGAGAAGGGTTGGAAGACGGTTGGGAAGGAGACGTTGTAACCGTTCGGGTGACGGTTTTCGGTACGGTTTCCCAGAGAATATTTAAAGGCTTGGATAATCATTTGGCAAGGTATCTTCAATCAACTTCAACAAAGCAAAGTCAGATTTGGGGATCACCACTTTAAATTTCAGTGTTTTATTTTCCAGTTTATTTTCTGTACCATACAGTGTTTAGAGATTCATAATCTCAGGCACTAATTAATCAAGTTTAAGGATATTTTCTATATCTTTGAATTTTACTTTATTTTTGTTGAAAAAATACATCAACAAATTGGCGACCACAGTGGGAGCAAGCCAAAATTGCTCATTCCAATTCCGGCGATAATTTCATACGTCTAAGATCCGGCCGAATCATCGGAAGGGTCCATATGGCAGGTTCACAACCACAATCATCTTCGGCACGGGTGGGAGAATCCGTTCCACCACCTATTGTGCCAAATGCCGGGGAAATCCCACAACCACCAACTGATTGGTGGTCTTATGTTCAACAAATGAACAACCAGCATACTTTGGTTATGCAGAATATGTTACGTGAGCAACAAACGAACATGTTGCGTGAGCAACAGAGTCAGATGCAGAACATGATAGATCAAGCACTGTCAAGGGTTAGTCTTCAGCCCACTCAAACGCCACCAGGAGTGTCACCGTCCAGACCACAGGCAAATTTTGCAGGGCCATCATTCGTGGATAGTACATTCCCAAGTGCCACAAATCCCAACCGAATGGATAGGGGAAAATCTCCTTTGACTTTTCCCAACAATGTTCCACTGGGACCAAGGGTTACCAATCCGCAGCCAAACAATACGAGGGAGGACAGGCCTGAAGGATATATACATGATCCTATTCATATTCCTGTGCAGGATCCGTTCCATGTTCCTGATCATCAACGCTTTCATGTAGATCCTGATGAGATTGCACATATATTAAGGGATCAGTATGGATTAACTCCTCAGATGGCTAACCGCCCTGCATATCAGAGACCTTTCCCAGAAAGGATCATTAATGAACACCCTCTCCCAAGGAATTATCGACCACCCGATTTTCATGCATTCTCAGGGGAGGACGGATCTTCCACCATAGAACATGTTGGTCGGTTCACAGCACAATTAGGAGAAGTTGGCAATAACCCTTTTTATAAGCTGCAGCTGTTTGGTTTATCTCTTACTAGAACAGCATTTTCGTGGTTTGCAAGTCTGCCTCCTGGACAAATTCAGACATGGGAAGGGCTGGAGATGGCATTTCATGCTAGATTCTTCAACCCTTTACCAACTGTTTCTTTAACTGATCTACTAGAATTGAGACAGTATCCAGAAGAATCTGCTTCACAGTTTATAGAAAGGGTGCGATTGATGAAGGGACGATGTCCTACGGTAATCAGTGAGAAAGAGATGACCAATTTAGTGGTCCGGAATATGCATACTCGCTTAAGAAAGGCACTCACTGCCCTGGATGTTGAAGATTTGGCAAGTCTTGCATCCAAGGCAGGACGTTTAGAGTCTTTGTTCAGAGAGGAAGATAAGCATAACAGGCGTAATAGAGGTCAACATATGGCGAGTATGGGAACAGAAACATGTGACTTTGATTTTAATCAGTCAGAAGAGATGGCAGCCGAAATCCTTTCTGGAAAACCTTATGTATGCCCTAAATTGAAGCCAGTACCAGGATCTGAAGGAAAGGAGCAACCGACGTTTGATAGTTCGAAAGCTGATGAAATCTTTGATATCCTACTGACTGATGGGCAGATCCGTATTCCAAAGGGGCAAAGATTGGCCACTAAAGAAGAAATCAAAGGGAGACCATATTGTAAGTGGCATAATTCTTTCACGCACACTACAAGTCAGTGTACTCATTTCAGGAAGGAAATTCAAAAGGCCATCAAGACAGGTCGGCTCAAATACATCACTCTAGGTGTAGACCAGCAACCGTTTCCGAAAGTAACAACGGCAATGGTTGACATCCAACCAAGTTCGGAAACAGGGAAAAGTTCGGCCAATAGTGGACAAACAGGGGAACGAACTCAGGCAAGCCCCGGAACAAAGAAAGGAAATCAGCCAAACAGCAGCCGACCGGAAGAACGATTCAAAGTTGTTGAAAGGCCAGTCGCTGAAAAATGGGACCGTCCAGACGGTTCTTTTAACGTGGAGGTGAAAGAAAAGGTTTTAGTGCGTGACCACCCGACCAGAAAAACAGGTTCAGTCGGGAACAATTGGACTCGAAATAAAAAGCCTTTACCCGTTGATATAGATCCTCGTTTCCCAGGTATGAATCGTACACAGATCCGCAACGCCAAACGCAGGTATGCTGCAAAGTATGGGAAACGAGTTCCTTCAGTAAAACAACGAACCGACGAACAAAAAGCAGCCGACCACTTGGCAGGAGATCAGTCCATTAGAGTCTTTACAGAACAAACGACCAACGAGCAGGGAGCAGCCATTCAGTCTCCAATTGGTCGGTCCAGTCGGGTCTGGTCAGGAAAGCAACCGAATGACGGATTAGGCGCTTCCGACTATACCAAAAGAAGTTCGTCGGGACAGGGGAAAGGTAAAGGAATGGCAGATGAAATAATTAGAGGTTTTCGATGCCAACATTGTGAACGGATCAACATCAATCCATCTCTTGAGGAATTTCGCATAGAATCTTTGACGGTTCAATCTCGGGATAAGACAAAGGAAGAAGTTGTAACTACAGAGGAAAGTTCAAGATCGGTTAAATCTCGTCTGGGACCACGAATCCCTTGTCGAATGACAGAGATTAATCAGATGAGAGATGAACCGATGTGGGCAAGTCTGGTAGATGATACTATGGACAAATCTTTATGGGCATTCTTGGTAGATGATGAATTAGAGGAAACAGAGTGGGCAAAGACTACAGATTCCGAGCCTCAAACGGAGGCACCTTCGATTGTGTTTCCTCCTATTCCAGAGGGTGCGATCTCCCATTTGAAACCACTGTATGTTAATGCTCACATTTGTGGGAAACCAATCACAAAGGTTTTCGTGGATAATGGAGCAGTCTTTAATGTTATGCCATTGAAGACTCTCAAGAAGCTAGGGAAAGGAATTCATGATCTGTCTCCTGTGGAATTCGAAATGACAAGTTTTACAGGGCAGCCGACTAAGCCTGAAGGCATGATGGTTGCCACAATTGAAGTCGGACCAAAAAAGATCTCCACTGTTTTCTTTATTGTGGACGCAGATACTACATACTCTCTCTTGCTGGGAAGAGACTGGATTCATGCCTCTCAATGTGTGCCATCAACCTTGCACCAACAATTAATGTTTTGGGAAGGAAATTAGGTCTTCAAAATGGAAGCGAATGACAACCCATTCGATGTAACAGAACAAGTTGAAGAGTCAGTGTTTTATTCCAGTCATTTGGCTCCGACGTCTCAGTTGTATATGGCCAGGGAATACCCATACAAGGGTTATAAAGTCACTGGCCAGAATTCGATGTTCTATTAAAAGAACACTTTTATTGTATGGCTCATGATAAAGCCACGCCCATTCCCATATAATTTGTTTGTTATGGATGATACAAGTTTAGAAGTATGTAGTTCTCTTATTAATAAGTTCTATTTAAAGCAGTTATTACATAAAGCAGAAAATAGTAAAGAGATTCTTGATGTTCACCTCCAAGAAGATGAACAATTTCGTTGGCCCGATTTATTAGAAAAAACAGAACCAACAGCTTTATCACAAGACCCATTATTGGAGTTTAATTTAGGAACCGAATTGGTTCCAAAAGTAATCAGGCTAAGTGGTTATTTGTCTAAAGAGCAACAGACAATGATGCTCGAAGTTATTAGAAACAACATTGATTGTTTGGCATGGGATTATTCAGAGATGCCTGGTTTGACAAGGAGTCTAATAGAGCATCGATTGCCTACCAAGGAAGGTTGTAAACCTTACAAACAACCTCCAAGGCGAATGAGCCCGGATCTGATGCCTCAAATCAAGGAAGAAATCCAAAAACTTCTCAAAGTGGGTTTCATTCAGCCTTGCCGTTATGCGGAGTGGCTGGCTAACATTGTGCCAGTGGTCAAGAAAAATGGTAAGATAAGGATATGCATTGATTTCAGGGATTTGAATCTAGCTACCCCTAAGGATGAATATGTGATGCCTATGGCCGACATGTTGATAGATGCAGCAGCAGGGCACAAAGTCCTTAGTCTGATGGATGGTTATGCAGGTTATAACCAAATATTTCTGGCAGAAGAAGACATTCCTAAGACAGCATTTAGGTGCCCAGGGGCTTTAGGTATTTATGAATGGACAGTCATGCCATTCGGGTTAAAGAATGCAGGGGCAACTTACCAAAGAGCCATGAATTCAATCTTTCATGATTTAATTGGCAGATCTATGGAAGTTTATATTGATGATGTTATTGTTAAATCTGCCAGTTTTGACGAACATTTGAGAGATCTTGAAGAGGCATTCGAAAGAATGAAGAAGTACAAGTTGAAAATGAATCCAACCAAATGTGCTTTTGGAATATCAGCCGGGAGCTTTTTAGGGTTTTTAGTTCATGAGAGGGGAATTAAAATCGATGCCAATAAGGCTAAAGCCATTCTTGACAGTCGGCCACCCAAGACGGTTAAAGAAATCCAAAGTCTTTTGGGTAAGGTGAACTATTTGAGGCGTTTCATTTCTAATGCTGCTGGCAAGGTCAGACCCATTACTAAATTGTTGAAAGCTGGAAAAAATGCGTTTGAATGGGGTCCCGATCAACAGATGGCTTTAGATGCTATCAAGCAGGCATTGGTTCACCCTCCAGTCTTGATGCCTCCTAAACAAGGTCGGCCACTCAAACTTTATTTGGCAAATACATATGAAGTGGTTAGCTGTTTATTGGCACAGGATGGTGATGACGGGAAGGAAAGGGCAATCTATTATCTCAGTAAAACCCTTACAGGACCAGAACTGAATTACACTATGCCAGAAAAAATGTGTTATTCATTGGTTTTCGCTTGTACTAAACTCGAGCATTATTTGCTGCCCAGAAAGATTGAGGTCATATCAAAGGTGGATCTCATCAAATTGATTTTGCAGAGACCTACTATGAAGGGCAGACTCATGAAGTGGGCCATCAAATTGGCTCCTTTTGATCTTCAACATTCCCCTTTGAGGGCAGTCAAGGGACAAGCAGTAGCCGACTTCTTAGCAGAATTTTCACAAGTCGGGTATTCTCATTGTGATAGCGCCCGACCACTTGGTTGTTCATCATATTTGAATAATCTACAGGTCGGATGTGTACCTTATATAAGTACCAGAACATGGTTGATGTTCTTTGATGGTTCTACTTCTGGAAACAAATCAGGGGCAGGGGTCTTTTTGCAAGGACCTGACGGTCAAAAAATCAACTTACAACTATGATTGGAAGCAATGACCCATAATTCGGCAGAATATGAAGCTTTAATTTTGGGTTTGGAGGCTTTAATAGCCAGGAAGGTCCAGTCTGTAATCATAAGGGGGGATTCTCAATTAGTAGTCAACCAAGTAAACAATCAATATGTTTGCAATTACCCTCATCTTCGCAGATACAGGGACATTGTGGGTCGGTTACTAACAAAAATCTCAGAAGTAATAATTGAATTCATTCCGAGGAAAGAAAACCAACGTGCTGATGAGTTGGCTCAATGGGCCTGTAAAGGAATTCTGGAGGATATTTGGTCGGAGGTCAAGTCGGGCATAAAAGAAAAGACAGACCCAATATGTGACCGAATGGTCGGGCAGGAGACTATCGGACAGGAGCCCGACTGCGAAGTGGTCGGGCAGGAGATTGTCGGACAGGAGCCCGACTGCGAAGTTACGGTCGGGCAGGAAACTGTCGGACAGGAGCCCGACTGCGAAGTTACGGTCGAACAGGAGATTGTCGGACAGGAGCCCGACTGCGAAGTTGTCGGGCAGGAGACTGTCGGTCAGGAGCCCGACTGCGAGGTTATTGTCGGACAGGAGCCCGACTGCGTAGTTACTATCGGGCAGGAGTCCGACGGCGAAACAGTGCCCGATTGGAGAACAGAGCTTATCACGTATTTACAGAATCCAGGTGCAAGTGTTTCAGTTGCGACACGATTGAAAGCTTTACGTTTTCAATTGATAAATGGAATTTTGTATAAGAGATCATTTGAAGGTTTACTTTTGAAGTGTTTGGGGTCTAAAGAAGCTCTAGAGGTAATGACAGAAGTACATGGTGGGATATGTGGAGCTCATCGGGCAGGTCTGAATATGAGGTGGGCCATTCATCGTTTGGGGTTTTTCTGGCCAAAGATTTTTGAAGATTGCATACAATTTGCCAAAGGCTGCCAGGAATGTCAGAGACATGGAAACTTAAACCATTTGCCAGTAACCGAATTGCAATTTTTGGCAAAACCATGGCCTTTTAAATCATGGGCTATGGATATTATTGGTAAGATACATCCTGCTTCATCGAAACATCATTGTTTCATATTGGTCGCGACTGACTATTTTACCAAATGGGTAGAAGCGGTTGCTTTGAAAAATGTAGATCAGAAGGAGGTGATAGACTTCGTTTTGAATCAAATTATTTATAGATATGGCATTACTCAGTCTATAACAACCGACCAAGGCTTGGTTTTCACAGGGGAAAAGTTCTCTAGTTTCTTGGCAGAATTCGGTGTTCGATTACATCATTCTTCACCTTATTATCCCCAAGCCAATGGACAAGCGGAAGCAGCAAATAAGATTATTATTGGGATTATAAAGAAGATGGTTGAAGGGAACCCAAGAAAGTGGCATTTGTTATTGTCTCAGGCTTTATGGGCACATAGGAATACCAGAAATACGGCCACAGGGTTCTCACCTTATCAACTCACGTTTGGCCAAGATGCTGTTTTACCAGCCGAAATCCGAGTATCATCTGGCCGAACAGAGTTTACTGATGGTGATCTTACAAAAGAATACCAACAACTTATGATGCAACAGTTGGAGGATTTGGATGTTAGCCGACTTCAGGCAATAAGTCGAAGTGTGAAACAGAGTGAAATCAGAGCAAGGAGTTACGGAAAGAAAGTTCTTCACAGGACATTCCAAAAAGGAGACTTAGTCTGGAAGACCATTCTTCCTACATATAAGAAAACTGACCAATTGGGAAAATGGTCACCGAATTGGGAAGGACCATACATTGTTCAAAAAGATATTGGGAATGGCGCTTTTATTATTGTAAATCATGAAGGGAGAAGAGTACATGATTGTATTAATGCTAAATATCTGAAGAGGTATTATCCTGCCTTTTCAGATAACAAAACTGCCTGAAACAAATATTATTCAGAACCCATTTGTGGGGTTCGAACCTATTTAAAGGTTCATTTCTGTTAGTCATCGTGTATTTGTGAGAAATTTTCTGCTTCTGAATCAGAGTTTTCATTCCAGTGAGTGGATATTAATTCTGGTTCTTCTTCAATAAGATCTTCCAAATCTGGTCGGTACCTCTCCCATTGGCTTTGCATTTCATCTAAATCTTGATTGGTACGTGCTTGCATGTCTGTTATGGCTTGATGTTCACGGTCAACAATGGTCCGTAATCTTGAGAAGACTTTTCGTTGATTGGAAAATATATTATCCCAACCAAGGTCTGGAAGTATGGTTGCTGCGTGATTTTCAATCATTTCCATGTGATGATGGAGATCAGGAATGCGGCTAAGGATGTCACGAAGAGGTTCATACCCCTCAATGATTTTTTCCATTAGGCGGATGACGCGATGAATGGTTCTTCTACCTCGTTGGGAGAATCGGAATTTGAAGTCTAGTTGCTTGAGTATATGTAACAAGTCTTCTGCATGGCCTCCAATAGGGTGATTACCTACAAAGAAGGGTTGAAGAACACCCTCCCAGTTGCTTGATGGAACATGAGGTCGGTCATTCGCCATGTTTGTTAACACTTCAAGTGTTTTGATTTTCAAAATATGCCTTGGAATATGTTTCTTAAAATGTGAGAAACAATGTTCTTTTAAAGAAGGAGTTTGTTTCGATTCCTACAAAGTTGGAAATTGAAAGGTGATCCTTGTTTTGAGAGAAGAAAGAAAAAATGGATTACTAAGTCAATTGTTGTTACAGAGGGGAAGGTATTACAAAAGTGCCCCTAAAGCAGTTTTTATATTTGTCCATTTGATTTCATCCCTGGATAGCCTTCTGCTATTAGCAGCCGTCTGATATCTTTGGATGAATTGGGATCGAGCTTGGGTTTTTAGCTCTTGATCCAATTCAGCCTCATTCTTTGTATACTTTTCAAGCAGACGCTGTTCATTGGTAATTTGCTTATCCAGGGCAGACTGTTCCTTCCTTAGCTCCCGCAATTCTGCCTCCTTTTTCTGAATAGCTTCATCAACTTGAGCTTTCGTGCTAAGGAGACCACCCAGCTTTCCAGTAGTCTGCTGAAGGGATTCTCGGGTCTTAGCCAAAGAATTCTCCAGCGTTGTTTGATCGAAGTCGGGCTGGGGGGTTTCGGCTGACAGGAGTCCAATGACTAACACTTCAGTCTTGAGCTCTGTAAGTCTTTCCATCAGCCGATGCAGAATGGGGACGGCTGGCGATTCCGTTGGAGTGTAAAAAAGAAGGCCACCAACCGTCTGAATGAGTTTGTCCAATAAGTCGGACCTTAATTCTGACAGGGGATGGTTGATGGCCTCAGTGATTATAGTCTGGGCCTCCGCTGGAACTTGAACAGTCGATAGGATAGTTAAGTCCGAAGGCTCCTGCAAGTCATACAGTGTCAATAAGTATTCCAAGGGAGGTGCAAATTTATTCATATAAGATATGTGTCACCTCTGGGCGAACTGCTGTCAGTGAGGGGGGCAGCAATGAGGTCGGTCGAGTAGGGCGGGCAGCTGGTATAACAGCAGCTGACTCGTCGGCTGCTGCGAATGGTCGCTGAGGTGCCGACCTGGGTCCCTATGGAATGTAGTGTATAAAACAGTTAGTGTTTTTTCTGAAAGAAACATTGTAGCATGGATTGGTTTAATCTTTACCAAATTCACAGAAGTCTCCGAATCGGACGAAGACACTTCTTCCATTTCTGGAGGTTGGACTGCCACAGGTGGTTCTTCTGCCTGCCACTCGATGGCTAGAGGGAGCGCCGCTGCTGGTTGGGCGGCTGCAGGTTGGGCGGCTGCATCTAGAGCCACTGCAGCCGGGATCTCTGGAGCACCTGAGATAGCCGCAGCTGGGGCACCTTCAGTTTCGGGATCAGCAGCATCAGGGATATCGTCTTGAGGGTCAGCTTCAGCGAGGGCGGCTGGTTGTTCCTGTGAAATGGATGAGTCTGATGCCATGTATGGCGGTCGACCCATCTGGGAAGTAGTCCCCTCGCTGTCAGAAGAGACCCCTGCTGCTGATGCGATGGGTGAAGGTGTCTGTGAAAAATCATGGAAATGTTGTTGTTAAATATATCAAGGTTGGTCATTAGAATCCTAAGTATTGCTGATGAGAGAACTTACTGGTTCTATAGGCACTGCTGGTAAAGATTGCCTCCTGGTCGGGTGCCTGGCCCGACCACTCCTCGGTACGGGAGGAAGAGTTTGCCTCCTTGTCGGGTCCTCCGCCCGACTGCTCATTGGCAAATTGGTCTGGACCAAAGGTCCGATTGAATGGTCGGCTGGGGCTGGCGTCGGTTGTGTGGTCGGTGTCACCAAGGTCGGTTCTGGTGAATGAAATAAGTAAAATCAAAGTTACGATATAGTGAATTGGTTCACGGTGTTAAGAAAAATTACCAATTCGGGGTCGGGTCCTTGCTGACGTCCTAGTAGTTCCAAGGTCTGCTGGTGCTTGCTGATCGGCCCCAGAGGTCGGGGGTGTTTGCAGCTGGGAAGCTTTCCTTTTTCGCACTGGAACACTAGATCCGATTCCCGGGGCGGCTGTTTGTTGCTGAGTGCTAGTATGTCTAGCCGCCCCTAGAACCAATCCTTGGGGGGGAAGGAGTATGTTCAACAACCGATCCTCATCAGGGGAAATCAGGGACCATACAACCGACCACCATTCATTGAATGTATCTACAGTCTCAGGGTTGGAGCGGAAAGGAATATAAGAATTGGAAATTATATACGTGGTGAGCTGGGAGATATAAGAAGGGATTGAATTAGGTAGGACTCGTCGGTCCGGACTTTGAAAAATTATAGAGGTTCATAATTAAAAGTGTAAAAGGTTTTCTGCCCTTTTTTATCAAGTTTTTTGCTGCTAAAAAGAGACCTGGGTTTGAGGGCAACGTCCCAGGCAAAAGGATAGGTGGGATGAGCACAAGGCTCAGGAGTCGGAAGAGGATTTGCTGCTGGAAAGGGCCAAAAGTGGTCGGGAGCATAACCCGCATATTTTTTATACATAGAAAATCGAGAGTTACTGCGGGTATCCGTTACAATTGCAGTTATTATTGGATCGAAAGATTGGAGTTTATTGCGTCCTGAGCAGAGTCGGTTGAGGGCTAATCCCAAATGTTTTTCGGAGGTTGGCATAGTGGGCGGAGATCCTAAGTTGAACGCGTTAGGGAAGTAAAGACGGAACCAAAGTTCTAAAAACCAAAAAGGACCCGATGCAGCAGTGTCTAATTTTCTACTATTATTATCTGTTAGACGAAGGCTAACTCTAGTAAGTCCTTCAAACAGATTGGCTAAACACAGGGTGCCAAGGGAAAAGAACCGACCTGACGCGATATGAATGGCCAGGTCGAGATGAGAAGGAAGAACACATTTGGAAGGGGAAACGATGACGTACCTACAAAGCCAAAAAAGGATAAAGGCAGTATGCTCCCGGTCGGTCACAGGGGTCCCTGGAGCCCCTTGCTGGTCGGTTGCGAACTTTGTCCAACCCCATTCCTTCACACCTTGTAAAGACCATCCTGGATGGTCTTCTGATGGCTCCTGCCCATCTAGGGCTCCCATCACAGGGTCTTCACCCACGACTGGGAGATGCGCGATCATTGCCACGTCCATAAGAGTTGGACCAAAGGGGCCCGATGGTAAGAGGAAAGTCCCATTTTCCGCATTCCAGAAGGCAGACATGGCCAACAGCACCTTCTCATGCAGGTTGATAGGCATGGTGGACAATAGTATTGCTTGGTCGATTTTTTGAGATCGCCATTGGGCCTGGAAGTGTTCTGCTACCCGTCGATACCAAGCGCGGTAAGGATCTTTTGGGTCTGTGAGATGGGTTTTGATGCTATCTCGAATGCGAACTGCTTGGTAGTTAGGATTGTTGATAGCCAGGGAATTTCGGGATTCCAAAACTTCCCTCATTCGATTTGAGTCTTCAGGAGTAGTGCAATATGGGCGGATCGTCGGAGTTAGTACTTTCGAGGCTGAAAATGGGCCCTCTGGGAGGGTTCCGTCGAAAGGAAGGGCAGGAATGTATTGATTCGCCATGGTTAGAGTGTTTTGGGATTGTGATTCACAAAAGCTCGTATTGCGGAGAAAGAAGTTAATCAGGAGTGTTGCAGTAACTGGTGCAGTTGCTAAGGGAATTTTTCAAGAGGGTAGTGATTTATGAACTTCCAAACATTGATTGTTAGATGGCGTTTGAAAGTCCCTTGGCGGCGGGCAAGTTGTTATGTACGAAATTTAGAATTAGGTTAAAAGCCCAAGGTAAAAAGAAGAATGGGTCTGGCAATAGAGTTGATTGAACTGACTGAAGGACACCATGAGGAAATCAAGGAAAATAGGTTTATTTCTAAGGAAAGTCCTCAGGACGGAAGGATCTCAGGTCGGTAGGTCCTCAAGACGGAAAGACTTCAGGTCGGAAGGTCTTCAGGTCGGTAGGTCCTCAAGACGGAAAGACCTCAGGTCGGAAGGTCTTCAGGTCGGGAGGTCCTCAAGACGGAAAGACCTCAGGTCGGAAGGTCTCTGTGGTCGGGAGGTCCTCAAGACGGAAAGTCATCATGACGGAAGGACCTCAGGTCGGTAGGTCCTCAAGACGGAAAGACCTCAAGTCGGAAGGTTTTCAGGTCGGAAGGTCCTCAAGATGGAAAGACCTCAAATCGGAAGGTTTTCAGGTCGGGAGGTCCTCAAGACGGAAAGACCTCAAGTCGGAAGGTTTTCAGGTCGGGAGGTCCTCAAGTCGGAAAGACCTCAAGTCGGAAGGTTTTCAGGTCGGGAGGTCCTCAAGACGGAAAGACCTCAAGTCGGAAGGTTTTCAGGTCGGGAGGTCATCAAGACGGAAAGTCATCAGGACGGGAAGTCCGCAGGTCGGGAGGCCCTCGGGACGGGAAGTCTGCAGGTCGGGTGGCCTTCAGGACGGGAAGTCCGCAAGTCGGGAGGTCCTCAGGTCGGGAAGTTCTCAGGTCGGAATTCTGCGGCAGAACCAACAAGTCAGATGGTTTGCAAGTCGGGAGGATTGGCAGTCGGACCCATACTATTGTAGATTGGCAGTCGGGCCTAAAGGGCGGAAGGTCTGTGGTCGGCTCAAAGAGTGAAATATAGGGATAATTTTGGTCTGCTGAGGACGCGTGTCAACAGGAGAAGGGTTGGAAGACGGTTGGGAAGGAGACGTTGTAACCCTTCGGGTGACGGTTTTCGGTACGGTTTCCCAGAGAATATTTAAAGGCTTGGATAATCATTTGGCAAGGTATCTTCAATCAACTTCAACAAAGCAAAGTCAGATTTGGGGATCACCACTTTAAATTTCAGTCTTTTATTTTCCAGTTTATTTTCTGTACCATACAGTGTTTAGAGATTCCTAATCTCAGGCACTAATTAATCAAGTTTAAGGATATTTTCTATATCTTTGAATTTTACTTTATTTTTGTTGAAAAAATACATCAACACTCATATTTTCAATTAAAGCAACAAAACAAATAGTGAACCAGAAAAAACTCACTCTTATATATCAGAAACCCTAATAAACAATAGCAGCGTCGCCTTTGAAAATATACAATAACCCTAATCCCACGAAAATGTACAATAACCCTAATCCCACGATTGAAGATTTATATAGTATGCAGTGGATCGTTCTAGAAGGTTCATGATATTTTTATTCATTTAATTATATTATTATTTTATTTTAGAATCTTTTATAATATTTAAATAGAATTTTTTTTGTGGGCCAACGCACCCATTTTTTTTTCTTGTGCTATTTTTATGCTATTTTTACAGTACCGATGGTTATAAAATAGTTGTATATATTTTAAATTTATTTTAGATTTTTCTATAATTTTTTATATTATTTAAAATAGTTAATCTTTTACAATTGAATACTGTATGTATAAATACATTTCTTTATGTATTTTATTAATTTTACATATTATTAATTTTATAAATATTTTTTATATTCATTTTATATATTACTTTATTTTTATACTGATACGTTTTTTTTGTCTTTTTTCTATATTAAATCAAAAAATTACTATTCAATTTGTATGTTCACAATAAAAAAAATTATATTATTTATTCTTATAAAATATCAATAAAATATTATTTAAATTAAAACTCAAACAAAAAAATTCGATTTCGATAATTTTATCATAATCACATGAATAGTACTATAGTAGATCAAATTATATATACAAACATAACTAATATATTTTGTCACAAATTTCTTTCCTATATTAACATAAAATTAGCATTTGCAAAATTTAGTCATAACTACATAAAATTAAGGATTTGTTCTTCCAATAATCTTTTTAAAACATGATTCTGAATAATAAAATATTTATATTTTATAATCTCACAAAATATCAACATTCAACATAAAATAATATTTTTATATTACTTATACAATTTTCATGTATCACATAAAAAATATATCTCAAATCAAAACCAAAAACAAACAAACCCTAAGTACACACTATAAATATAATAAACCAATTAAATAAGAACGTAGTAATATGCAGCCAAGAAGAATGACTCAAAACTATACGTAGTAGCATAGAGTATACAACAATACCATATATATATATATATATATGAAACGAAAAAAAGGAAAGAAGAAAGATTTTAAATCAAAGGTTGTTTTGGAAATAATAAATTGTTTTACTGCTTCTCCTTGAAATTAAACAAGTTTTCAAAGCCAAAAAAAAAAAAAAAAAAATGTCAGAAATACTTACACGTACTCTCAATCGTTGCCTTTAATATTTATTTCACTTATCAATTCACTGATTTTTATAGTGTCATGTTGATGGTTCTAGAACATTGAATATATATGATTTTTATTTTTTTTATTTATTTTTTCAATTTATCTAGATTTTTCTTTTTATATAGATTGAAGGGGTTTGCAAAATAATTTTTCAAATAGTTTTTAGCAATTTGAAAGAACTCTTTGGTTGTTTAACCAGTAAAAAAATTAATTTAACTATTTGTTAAATTAGTTTTTTTGAAATTTCTTATTGACCTAAAAGCTAATTTTTTAAAAATTATCCTACCAACTTTTTAAAATATTATTTTCACTCTAATTTTATTTATTTATATTTGTCTTTAAAAATAAATTATTTTTCTTACACAAATATCAATATATATTTAGCTTATTCGTAAAATATATTAATTTATTAAATTAAGTAATAATATAGATATTATCAATTTTTTATGTATTTTTTTATTATATAAATTTTATATTAAAAATAAATCAAATAGATCAAATTTATTGGAAAGTGTAATAATAAATAAATTAATAGTTAAATTAAAATATATAGACCGCAAAATTTGCTTTTCTATATTTGAATCAAACATAAATTGCAGTAGCAGAAAAAAGAATGTCGGTGCTTTTGAAGTATAAATAATCAACACAGTAATTGACTGAATACGAATCCAAAACTTCGGAAAAGCCCTAATCACGGAATAATTTCAAATTAATGAACAATAGCAATAGTCCTAGAGCATGAGAGAATACAATAACTCTAATAAAAAAAAAAAAAAAAATAGAGCTTTTTGGTGTCTCTTAAAAATAAAGCAAAATAAAAAAAAAAAAAAAAATTGAAATACTTACACCTACTATACTAGATTTTTGGCCTTGTTAGTTCAAAATTTTTTATAATATTAGACATGTGGAAGAATGTTGGATATATATAGATATATTTCTTATTTATATTTTAAATTTATTTTAGATTCTTCATCTTTTTTATATTATCTAAAGTATTTAACCTCTTATGTTTTAATATATTTATTTCCAATATATTTATAAAGACATTTTTTTATATATTATTAATTACTTTATTAGTTTCTTTTATATATTTGTATTTCTTTAAATATTTTTATATTCATCATATATTACTTTAATTTTTTATAATTAATATCTTTTATTTGTGCTTGTTTTTTATTTCAAATGAAAAACTTACGATTTAATCTGCACTTTGAAAAAAGAAATGTATATTTTTTTTTTGTAAAATATCACACGAATTACTATTTAAATCAAAACATAAATCATGGGATCCATTGAGTACTGTTGGCAAAGGTATCCTGGCTGATGGTGGAGTTTGATAAGCATGGGATCCATTGAGTATTGTACGATTGATAGATAAATCATAGTTTTTCTTCACAGTAAGGGTACTTGCTTTTTAAATCCTTAATCAATTTTACAAAACATACCTCATAATAGTCTTTAATTTATCACCAGCGAAACCAACACTTATTATAGCCTTGGAGGGTAGCAAAATACCCACAAGCAAGAAGGGGCCATGGAGAAGAATGTCCAATACCTTTAGGAAGACTTGGAGGGTACCAAAATGCCCACAAGCATGAAAGGGCTATGGAGAAGAATGTCCACGACCTTCAAGAAGCCTTGGAGTGTACCACAATGCCCACAAGCACGAAAGGGCTATTGAGAAGAATGTCGAGGACCTTTAGGAAGCCTTGGAGGGTAACAAAATGCTTACAAGCATGAAATGGCTATGGAGAAAAATGTCCAGGACCTTCAGGAAGTCTTGGAGGGTATGAAAATACCCACAAGCACAAAAGGGCTATTGAGAAGAATGTCCAAGACGTTTACAAAGCCTTGGAGGTTACCAAAATGCCCACAAGCATGAAAGGACTATGGCGAAAAATTTCTGGGACCTTCAAGAAGCCTTGGAGGGTACCAAAATGCCCACAAACAAGAAAGGACTATGGAGAAGAATGGCCAAGTCCTTCAGGAAGCCTTGGAGGGTACCAAAATGCTCACAAGCATGAAAGGGCTACGAAGAAGAATGCCGAGAACCTTCAGGAAGCCTTGGAGGGTACCAAAATGGCCACAAGCATGAAAGGGCTACGGAGAAAAATGTCCAAAACTTTCAGGAAGTCTTTGAGGATACCAAAATATCCCCGAGCATGAAAGAGCTATAAAATAATGTCCGGGACCTTCAGGAAACCTTGAAGGGTAACAAAATTCCCACAAGCATGAAAGGGCTAAGGAAAAGAATGTCCGCAACCTTTAGGTAGCCTTCGAGGGTACTAACTTGGGTGTGATTGTTTTGTGTTTTGGTTTGAAGGAATATTTTTTATGTGAGATATAAAGAATTGTGTAGGTAATATAAAAATAATATGTGTGTAGTATATTATTTTTTTTTCGAAAATCTTGTTGGTTCATCACTTACTGAGCCACCTAATTTACTCACATATGCTTCATGCACATCTATTCGCCACCTTAATACTATTGCATGCATTTACCAATTAGACTTCATTTTATATTACTTTGTTATAATTATAGTTAAATCTTGCTAATTCAGTTATGCTTTACTTCACACATTCAACAACATAGACTCATTGTAAGTATTACCTCGAATTATCTCACAACTTAAAATCCCGAAATCTACTTGAAGTCTCATTATTAAAAAGAGTATAAAATCTATATTCGATGCAACCAGGGTAACTACGACTTTGACTTCATCTTATTTCATATTTTTCGCCAATTATAAGTCATAAACACAAGTTTCACTATTATATTTCCGATGCATCATGGCCTGTCAGTAATCATTTAAAATCTAATTACCCTAAATACCTCAATGGCTTCTACATCTTTTATATGTCGGAACCCTTATACCTCGTAATATTTAGATCAATCATTTCTAAATAAAAATCCTTAAAAATATGAACAAATAAACTTGTGCAACAAAATGCTTTTTTCTAATTCAACAAGGATTGATGTGAAATTCTTAGATACAACACAAGAGTTACGATAAGCACATTGGCTAAAGAATCACGTCAATTATATAGCTAAATAACAAGGGTAAGTTATAAAACACCTCCTTATATTTTAGTAACATATAAAAAATACATTGTATTTTATTTATTGTGTGAAACTCTTTTATGATAAATTAAAGTATGCACTAATCATCATATTCATCCAAATTTGATTTTAATTGTAAACACACATCTAATTTTGCAAGTTTTATACAAATAAAAAGAATAAAGTATCTAAAATAGTATTTTTTGAATAAAATAAATAACTAAATAAAAAATTATTTAAAACTATTATTTTTACATTATTTATATATAAAATAATTAAATAAGAAGTCCATTACTTATTTTCTCTGTAGAACCATACACACTCAGTAGTAACGCCTTTGTCATACCTTTTCGTGTGGAACATAGTGAGCACTTTAGAATTATGGGGATATGATTGCCTCATATGTGGAGGAACCTCAATACAATAATCCGAAATCCAACTTTTGTCAAAAACAAATAATTAGGAACTATAAAGTTCTCAAAAAATTTTTTGAAACGAGATTATCTGTTTCTCATTAATTTGTTACGTTAAAGTTGTTCAAGAATACTAATTTATTGTCCGCCACAGATAGACATAAAAGAACGCAGTGTTCTAGGAAAGGGAAAATATACTGTGACACATGCACCACACATTCAACAACAAAAATATATATTAATAAAGTCGTATACATTCAAAAGCAACAACATATGGTAACAGAGACGGCTTTTGAAAGGAACAAGAGATCTTGCTCAGGGCCTCCAGTTTAATAGAGGGCTCATATTGTTAGGTTATTTTAGGAATTGGAAGCATAAACAAAATTGAGAATTTGAATTCTCGTTTTCCTTTATTCAAGAGATTTTTAAAAAAAGCAATAAACACTAAATAACTAACATCCTAAAAGTTAGAACAACCTTAACTAAATTATTTATAGTAATCTACAATTTTAAAAACTGAAACATAATAAAAAAAAAAGAAAATAAAGATTGCAGCAGCAGACTAAACATGAACTCAACACTCATCTGTGCTTTGAATTCTTCAAACTCCAAGTTTCTCTCTATGAAACTCAAACTTGCTTCTCGATAAAGGCATTGTTAATATGTCAGCTAGCTGCCGATTAGTTTTGCAATACTTTAAGCCAACCAATCCTTCTCTTTGAACTTCTCTAAGAAAGAAAAATTTGATCTGGAAATGCTTGGTTTTTCCAAGAACGATACGATTGTGAGAAATTACAATTATACTTTGATTATCTAAAAGATGTTGATGCTTTTGTCTTGCTTCATATTCAAATCTTGCAACACATTTTTTTATCTTAGTGCTTGATTTACAGTTGCATTAGCGGCTATGAATTCTACTTTTGCAGTAGATTGAGCCACCGTTTCTTGTTTTTTGGAGCACCATGAGAATAGTCATGAACCAAGTTCAAAAAAGTACCATGAGAATAGTCATGAACCAAGTTCAAAAAAGTAGTCTAAAGTACTTTTTGTATCATCCAGTGAACCTCCTCAATTAGTATTAGAATAGCGATGTAGAACACTCCTATTTCCATAACTAAATGTTCCTTTTTACATATCTAATGCCCTCTGAGAAGACTGCTCTAATTCCATAATCTGCATTTTGGTTTTTGATTTTTCAATAAAGAAGAGGTTTTAAAAAATAATAATAAAAACTAAATAACTAACAACTTCTTAAAAACTAGGAACAATCCTAACTACCTTATTTGAAGTATTCCACAATTTAAAAAAATTGAAATGTAAATAAAATAAAGAAAATAAAGTTGCAGCAATAGACCAAAGAACATTTTAGCTCAAAATTATAACAGATGTACTACATATTAAAATTTAGGGTTTATTTTTCTTTTTTCACTACTACTCAATCCAATTCTAGTTTTAAAAGTAACCGTAACTATATATTTTCTCCCTCCTCGTTTCTCTTCTTTCTAACCCACTTGTTCATTGGATATATAATTTAAAAATGAATACCACTTCTCATTCAATTCAAAACAGCACTTGTACAAAATAAAAATAATAATAAATAAACATCAAACTTTCACTCCCAACACAAACTGAATAGTCTCTTTCAGTCTTTGCAAGTTCCTTCTCAGATTTGAGGGTGTTACTCAATACTATAATATATACTAAAAACCTAAAATTTTGATAATAAAATAAAATTCTAGTTAAAACACAAGACTTTGTTAGTAGTACAAAAAAAAAGAAATATGCAAGGAAGAAAGTAGTAACAAGAACAAAAAATATTTCTATTATTTTTTTATATATACAATAAGCTTGATACAATAATTAATAAATATCTGGAATTCAAAACTTTAAACCCTAAACTCCTGAAAATAACTTAATACGACACAATAGTTATTTCAATACTTAATAACAATATTATATAATAATTTCAAGTACTCAGTCAACACACTTTTATTGAACAACATCAAAATAAAACTAAAACACAACACAATAGTTAATTTAGTACAACCAGCGTCAATCTCCGAACAAGATAATCTGATTAAATTCGAGTTTTCTTCCTTCGGTGATTTTGGCATTCTTCGCAGTCGGCTTGATTGACTCTGATTCCTTCAACTGTTCTTGAACAATATCAATATGTAAAATCAATGCTCTATTCAGCGACAACGTCACTATCAACAATAACATGTGTTCTCAAATCAGGATTATGTTTTGAACTTCTCTTCAAATTGGTTTTTTTAAATTACTAGATTTTATCCATGAATTTTGATACTTCATTCTTGTACCATTCTTTAGTTGTACATCAATCATTAAACGCAATCGATATATTAACAGAAAGTAGTTCAAAAATTATTCCAAAATTCATTCAGCAAAGTATTGAATAAGCACTAACAATTGAATAAAGTAAGTTCATTAAATGGGATGGAATAAGATAATATAACCTATAAAATATGTAAAAACTAAAGGTATAGAATAAGTGATTTAGTATTTTATTATACTACACTTCCATCAATGGGGTGGACTCGTGAGTTTATGTGGGACTTATAATAGGTGTAGATTTTTCTTCTTAGGTTTGGGACCGACCGACCAACTCACCAATGCTAGGAGACTTTCTATGCAAGGCACCTACGCAGATCACGAGGGCTTATAAGGTGGAGTTTATGTAAGACCCGTATTAGTATTAGTGGAGTTTATGTGAGACTTATAAGGTATACATTTTCCTTTAAATCTTTCAATATGGGACTTGGGTTTGCACCCCAACAAGGTCACGGGTTTCAAACCCCCGACGCCTCCAGGTCTTGCCTATCACACGTTCGCCTAGTATGAGTTGCCTTGTCAGGCCTAATTTGCAAGCTACTAGGCCGGGGGTTTACCCAAAGCGCACTCAAAGAGTAGCGACTGATGTACTTGTTTAGTTTTTGAAGGGTTTTCTAATTAGCATATTAGTCATTCAATCGGCCTATGTCTACCCACGTTGACTGCAACATGTCAGTTGCACACTTCTAGTTGTTACCAAGTCACGAATAAAGTGACACTTCATTTCAATATATTTTGTTTGGGCATGCATTATTGTATTTTAGCAATTGCCACAAAAGATGAACTATCACAATAAATCACAATTAGCCCTTCCTACGGTTGATTAAGAACTTAAGGATTCTTCATAACCAAACATTTTGACATCAAGCCGTTGCATCAACTTCATACTCAGCTTCGCGGAAGATAAAACAACAGTAGATTGTTTCTTTGAAAGCCATGATTGGACCAGCTCCAAAACTGAAACAATTTTCAGAGATACTTATTTTGTCGCCCAGTCACTGTTGGTAAATCCTTCAAAACTAAACTTTTCAATTTTTGTGTACCAAATTCCATAGTCTTGATTACTGGTAAGATAACAGAAGATTTGTTTCGCTACTCTATAATATTGTTTTTTGTGGGAATTCATAAATCTGGAAACTAATCCCACATGAAATGCAATGTCAAGTCATGTCTGTCTTAAATATATATCAACCAGGCAAGAAAGCTCCTAAATTGCCTTGGATCTGGTAATCCAGTACCATCACCAATACTCGATTTTTCATTTGAATTCATTGAAGTAGCCACTGTTTACATTGGTCCATATAAAGTAGCTTGAGCACATTAGACAAATATTTTTTGTGAGAAACAAGTAGGAACTTGCTTAACTTTCCCATATTATTCATCTCAAACTAATTCATTATTCATCTCAAATTAATTCATCATAATTTTTTATTTTATTTTTTTTTTATTCATATATTGATGTTGCAAGTACATGTATACACAACAATATAAACATAAATACTAATAATGACTATCTTCCAAGGCTTCCTATTATTATGTACATATCAGTTCACTCAAACTTCATTCTAATCCACTTGATTTAGGGACTTAATCTATCTTTTCGTACCAAGCTCTCGGAGGTTGCTTGAATCCATAAATTGCCTTGTATAAGCAATAAACTTTGTCTTTCTCTCCTGCACAATAAATCATTCCCGGTGCTGAACATAAATTGTTTTTTTAGATCACCATTGAAAAAAGGTAGATTTTACATCAAACTGACAAATCACCCATCAATGATAAGCTGCCAAGGAAAAAAATGTTGGCAATCGAGAAGGCAAAATTTTCCCAACGCACGGGAACTCTCTGATTATTTTGTTTGCATTTTCACAAATGAGTTGTTACAAGTATTTAAAGTGCTTGCCTCTTGCCTCTTCAAATACCAAAAATAAATCTTAACATCAATTAAATGAGTTTGCCAACCAATTCGCTACTAGAAAATTGGTTATTTGTAGAGGATATATGGTCTGTAACAATATGTTTGTAGCATAAGGTAGTTTTTGTTACGAAAATTGTCGTGAGAAGAAAGAAATTTAATTGATCAACATTTGTTTTTATTTGTTTCGAAATTTTTTTGTAACAATTATAATTTTGACAAGATATCATCGTAAATATATTTTTTTACGTGTGTAATACTGTTAAGAAAAAATAAATATGAAAATTATGAAATGCAGACGATGCCCCTGTTATTGTTGCAAATCAAGAGAGAAATTGCCACCAAACTACGTTGTAGACAATGGAGAAGAACAGAGCAGAGAGGAGAGATCGTGCATGGCGTGTTTTTTTTGGATAAACTTCAAAGACCTTCATATTATTCAATGGGAAACATTTCAATATATTGAGATTACATTCCAAGATAAATATGGAATAATTATTGATCAAATCCACCTTCTAAAACTGAATATAGTAAATAATAAATATAAAATATATCCTAATTATTTTTGAATCAAATCTTAACATTGCCCCTTGATTCAAAAGTGAAAACACCAAGCTTCGATCGAAAGTGAATATGCTTGTCACGAGGAAGAGACTTGGTCATGATGTCAGCCACCTGCTCATGCGTACTGCAATACTTTAAAGTTATTAAATTCATTGACACAAGATCTCGAATAAAGTGTACTCGAATATCTATGTGCTTTGTCCTTCCATGGTAGGTTGGATTCTTCGACATGGAAATCGCTGCGTTATTGTCACAAAAGATCTCAGTTGGTTCAGATTGGACTTGAGCAAAATCTGCAAGAATACGACGTAGCCAAACTGCTTGACAAGCTGATGTTGTCGCTGCTATGTATTCAGCTTCAGACGTTGAAAGTGCTGTAGATTCTTGCTTCTTCGAACTCCAACATATCGAACCAGATCCAAGACTAAACACGTAACCAGAGGTGCTTCTTCTCTCCTCCAAACAGCCTGCCCAATCGCTGTCCGTATAACCGATCAACTTGAAATCGAATGCATGGCTATACCATAATCCAAATTGGACTGTTCCAGCAACATAGCGTAACACTCTTTTTGCAGCACCAAAGTGATGTTGTGAAGGGGAATGCATAAACCTGGACAGTACTCCCACCGAGAAAGCAATGCCTGGACGTGTATGTGCCAAATAAATCAATCTTCCAATCAAGCTTCTGAATTGTTTCTCGTTTGCTTGTCCAGAACCATCATCAACTTGTAACTTCTCATTCAAGTTCACAGGTGTTGCTGAAGCCTTACAATTCAACATATTAAACTTTTTCAACAAATCGCAAGCATACATCTGTTGAGACACAAAAATCCCATCATCACCTTGCTTCACTTCCAACCCCAAAAAATATTGCAACTTTCCTAAATCTGTCATTTCAAACTTTTTCTTCATGCGGACTTTAAAGTCGTCAATAAGAGAAGGAGATGAACCCATATAAATCATATCATCAACATAAAGGCAAAGAATGAGAAAATCATTTTTACCTTGCTTCTTCACATATAATGTGGGCTCATTCTTACTTCGCTCAAATCCATTTTCACAAAGATAGGAATCTATCTTTCCATACCATGCACGCGGAGCTTGTTTTAACCCGTACAAGGCTTTATGCAGCCTGTACACCTTCTCCTCATTACCTTCAATTATAAATCCTTCCGGCTGAGTGACATAAACCTCCTCCTTTAAGTCACCATTTAGAAAAGCTGATTTCACATCAAATTGCTCTAAAAAAATAGTATATTTGTAACGGAATTCCGTTCCTAAAGTTCATGTAGCTCACGTAATTCCATCTCTAATTCCGCCTCTAATATCATTAGTAACAGAAAAAGTGAATTTAGGAACAAAAAAATCTCGTTACAAAATTGATAATTTCTTGTAGTGTTGGTATATCGGCCAATTTAATTTTGCAGCCATTGCAAGAAGGATTCTCACTGTCTCAAATCGTGCGACCGGAGAGAAAGTGTCGACATAATCAACTCCCTGCTGTTGGTTGTGCATACCCCTTGGCCACAAGTCGCGCCTTATGTTTTTGAACAGCGCCATCAGCTCCATATTTTGTTCGAAAGACCCATTTAACTCCAATTGGTTTTTTTCCTTCCGGAAGATCTACCAATTTCTAAGTCTTATTTTTTTGAATTGAGGTTATTTCATCATTCATCGCTGCACGCCATTCTTCTCCCTTCACTGCTTCTTGAAAGGTTATAGGATAACCTACAAACATAGCATAAGAATCTGCATATATTTCATCCAATGATCGAAACCTGAGTGGAGGAGTTTCATCATCAGAATTGCTTCTTGATCCTTCAGGTATGAGTCTAAGTGAAGATGGTGATGATGAGCCTAAAGAATATGGTGAAGGCGGCTGTTGTATCTCCCTTCCAATGGTCTCATTTTCACCAAAAACTCTAACAACAATGTTCCTTGAGCTGTTATCCCACATCCAGCTTGCTTCTTCATCGAAAACCACATTTCTATTTATGATAACTTTGCCCACAACAGGATCGTACAATCTATAGGTTTTGGACTGTGAACAATAGCCAAGAAAAATGCATTTTGTTGATTTTTCATCAAGCTTGCTACGATGAGATGCATCAACTAAAGCATAGGCAACACAACCAAATACTTTCAAATGACTTACTCCCGGTTTCCTTCGATTCCAAGCCTCATATGGTGTGCGGTTCAAAACAGCCTTTGTAGGAGATAAATTAAGCAAATACACTGCTGTCGCTACTGCCTCAGCCCAAAACATATCTGGAAGTCCTTTAGATTTCAACAAGCTTCTTTCCATCTCCACGACTGTTCTATTTTTGCGCTCGGCGACACCATTTTGTTCCGGAGTGTATGGGGCTGTTAATTCTCTTCGTATGCCATGCTCATCACAAAATTGATTAAACTTGTGAGATACAAACTCACCACCTCTGTCTGTACGCAGCACCTTTACATATTTTCCGGATTGATTTTCCACAAGAGCCTTGAATTTTTTGAACATATCGAATGTTTCTGACTTGGCTTGTAGAAAATAAACCCAGCTCATTCGACTGTAATCATCGGTTAGCAACAAAAAGAATCTGCTCCCACCGAGAGATTATGTTTTCATCGGGCCTACCAAATCTGCATGTATAAGCACAAGACAAGTAGATGCACGTCTAGAAACTCCTACCGGAAAAGATCTCTTTATTTGTTTGCCAAGAACACAACCCTCACATAACTCCAAGGATTCAATTTTAGGCAAGCCATAAACCATATCCTTTTGACTCAACAATTTCAAACCATTCACATTTAAATGCCCATACCTTAAATGCCACAATTTCGACTCGCAAGCTGCTTTGACACCAAGTACACGTTCATCAACTTTTGAGACCTCAAGTGGAAATAATTTGTTTGGCGTCATCTGAATATTGACAATCACTTGACCAGATTTTTTATGTCTAATCACGCATGACGAATCGTCAAATAAAATGGCATAATCACTGTCAATGAGTTGCCCAACACTCAATAAATTTTGAGTCAACGTAGGAACAAAATAAACATCATAAAGGATCTTCAAATTACCCCGATCATTCATAACTTCAACGATGCCTCTGCCCTCAACTTGCATTTGTTTATCATCTCCGAGCCTTACTTGTAACTTGTAAGTTTCGTCAATCTCCTTAAACAACGACTTTATCCCTGTCATGTGATTAGAACAACCACTATCCAAAAACCATATATTATTAGAAGTGGTTGTATCATCTCGGCTGGTCATAAACAAGCCTATTTTTCTCGCTTCCAGCAATCAGCTTGTACATGTCCAAACCCTTTGCAATAATAACATTGCACATGACTTTTATTGCCTTGTAAATTATTACCACGCCGATTATTGCTCCGATCATTGAAGTGTGCATCTCCTTGTCCTCTGCCACGACCATTCCTCGCTTGGTAGCGACCTCTTCCACGTCCTCTAATGCCTGCATATTTCGGTTCATTTTTCTGCAATGAATCACCTTTAACATGAAAAGCTTTCTCTTCATGTTTTTCTGCTCAGCCTTGCTTCATGGGATTGCAGTGAACCCATCAATTCATCAAAGGAATATGTGTTTAAATTCTTTGACTCTTCAATAGCGGCAACCACATGATCAAATTTGGGAGTCAAACTCCTAAGAATTTTTGCAACCACAATTTGATCATTAACCCTTTCACCATTGGACTTCATTTGGCTTACGATTCCAGAGACTCTAGTGAGAAAATCTTGCACTGTTTCTCCTTCCTTCATATGTGCAGTTTCGAAATCACGTCTGAGAGTTTGAAGCTTCATGGTAAGAACCTTCGCAGATCCTTGAAATGCCATTTTCAAGGTGTTCCATGCTTCTTTCGATGTTGAAGCTGATGAAATCTTTGAAAAGATTGAGTCATGGACTGCTTGTTGTATGAAGAACAGCGCCTTGGAATCTTTTTTCTTATTCTCCCTCAATATCGCTTCATCGGGATCTTGCTCCAAGTATCCGGTCTCAACAAAGTCCCACAGATCTTGGGACTTGAACAGCGTCTTCATCTTAATGCTCCAAAATTCATAATTTTCGCCAGAAAGAATTGGAATTGCCGGCTGCCAAATGTTCAATCCGGAGTTGTTTGCCATTGTTGGACCCCAAGTCCAAAAGGGTTTTAATGTCGAAAGTAAGGACTTCCATCAGGCTGCAGAGCTCTCATGGAGCGAGAAGATATAACTTCCATAGGCATTCGGACGACAAGCTCCATCAACTTTGAATTGGCAACCTCATTATACTAATGGAAGACATGAAGAGTGAGGGTTCCATGTAACTCAAGCCTGTTGGGAATACACTCCCGTAGACCGGCTAGCAGTATGATGGAAACGAATCAAAATAGGCTGCAGGTCTGATCAGAAGGCATGGAAGAAATCCGAAGAGAATGGAACTTGATCTAGGAATGATGGAAGATGATCAAGACGAATGGAACCCGGTCCAGGAGCAATGGAAGCCGCTGGGAACTGATGGAAGGAGGTTATTTGATGGTTAAGAGGAGTAGAAAGAAGTGGGAATAATTTGTAACCACCCTTGTTAGTGGGAGAAGTGGTTATTCTACCTAGGATTACAAGTAGGAAAAATAAACACAACACACAGGACGCACAACAGAACAATTCGTCTATTTTCTTACTTTCCTTTCATGTTTAATTTCGTTTAATGCATTTTAATTCCGATTATATGCTTTCTGCAATTTATTTACTCGCTTTCCATAGTTAATCATAGTGTAGTTCGTTAATTGCATAAAATCTGCATTGCCCGATGACGAATTGGCTCTCTGGAGTACTTTCGGAACCCACATCGACGAAATCGACGAGCTATTTTGGAATTCCGAATCGCAGGATCCAACAATTGGCACGCCTAGTGGGACCAAGTCGGGTTCGTATTCGTGTATGCAACTTCGCAGCGGTAAAGTGATCGCCATGGACAATCAGAATCAGGGTGCAGGATTACTGGAACTGGAACGCCGGTTCATCCCGGAGAGATGAGGAATCGTCGTCGACCGAGACGATGGTGACCATAGTGCGCAGAGAAGTGAATCAGTGTATTCAGGCCGGAATCGGAGACATCACGTATGAAATTTCCAAGCAATTGGCTGATGTGATCCGGCCAACTCTAAGGAATGAAGCGTTTCAGATTCGCGAAGAACGCCGAGCAGCGGCCAATGGAATCCAGAATTCTGGAGTTTCAGGAAACACATATGGAGGACCAAGAGGGGTAACTCCATCTGCTGGAGGGATTCCACCTCTCACAGGAAACGCCGGTTCTAACTTGGTTCGGGGAAACGCTGGATTGCCTAGGGGACCGACGGGTGGAACAGGATTGCAATTCGGCAATGTGACGATTCTCCAACGTCCACAAGGAGGGCAACCCAGCGGAGGTTGTGGCCCTCAAATAGTGGGAGGACAAGATGTCACAGGAACCGGCGTCTACGGAGCCCCTCCAGGAACAGCGTTGCCAGGGCAGGTCGCAGGACAACCTGCTTGGAACGCACCTCCACCGCCGTGGGCGCAGCAGGCTCCTTATGCCGCTGTCCCTCAAGGAGGAATAGCTGGTGAAGCTTGGGGACCAGGAGGGCAGCCGCTGATTCCTAATCAACAGGAAGCTCGACCATTAATAGATACGGATATTCTAGTGGAAAGTATCCGAAGAGCTTTCCCGTGAATGAAATTCGAAGAGCGACTGGTGTATCAAAGACCCTACCCAGCTTGGGTAAGTGAGATGATGCCGTTGCCCGTTCGAAATAAAGCACCGGATTTTACACTGTTCTCCGGCGAGGATGGGAGATCAACGATAGAGCATATTGGGAAATTTACAGCTTAGTGCGGGAACTTGGGAGGAAATGATTGGTATCGCTTACAATTGTTTTCTTTGTCCCTGACGGGTACGGCATTTTCGTGGTATACATCGTTAGCTCCAGGTACTGTGCAGTCTTGGTTGGATTTGGAGAGGCTGTTTCATGACCATTTTTACGCGCCACCGGTGGAGACTACAATATCTCACCTGGTAGCTGCAAAATAGGGATATGATGAGCCTGTGACACAATTTTTGGAAAGGTTTCGACAAGCTAAGACACGGTGCACAGTGCAGATCCCCGAACAACAAGCAACCGCGGTGGCAGTGGATAATATGCGATCAGATCTTCGAGACCGTTTGGGAGTTCAGGATTTCCAGGATTTTTCACATCTAAGTGCACTCGCAATGAGAGCAGAAAAGCTCATTCGAGAGAGACGGGATGCTGCTGTAGGTAGGTGGAAAAAAGAAGGAAAAGCAGGAATAACTTACTGTGCCGATGAGGAAAGTTCAGCCGACGAAGATTGTGGCGAGGAACAGGAAGTGCTAGCGGCTGAACTGTTGAAAGGAAAAACTTATTCTTGTTCTGCATTAAAACCTACAAGGGGTAAAGACGTCGGAGGCATGCAGTATACCTTCGATGTGTCTAAAGTAGAATAGATTTTTGATCATCTGCTGAAGGACAAACAAATCAAACTCCGAGACGGGCAGCGAGTGCCGTCACCAGAGGAATTGAAAGGGAAAGTGTATTGCAAGTGGCATGGGAGTTATACACATGCTACCATCAATTGTACGTACCTACGAAACACAATTCAGAAGGCTTTAGACGAGGGTAGACTGAAGCTAGCGGAAAAGAGTATGCAGGTGGATACGACTTCATTTCCTGCACCATCTATCAATACCATGTCTACAAGACGTCTCAAGGGACAGAAAAAAGGAAAGCAACCGGTTCGGCAATCGGTTCATGAACGACTCGGGCCCAGGATTCCACAACGGGGTTCAGTGTTCAATAGGCTGTCTGTGAGAAAGACGCCTAAATGAACATGTTGGAAATAAGGAACCTAGGGTCGTAGAAAGGAGCCCTAATCTGAAAGTGACAATTCCGAATGCCCATGAAGTTCGGGAACGTCATGCTATGATAAATAAAGCCACAGCTCCAGGCTCCACTATTAAGCCGGATGCTACAGTGGCTGAAGTGAAAGTTGCTAGTGGGAAGCGAGTATGGACCATTACATCTGCCGATCAGATTACTATTATTCCAAGAAAGACACGGAAACCTCTGTCAGCCGTAGATTCGGAGAAATGGACTGTTAATGTGCCGGAAACAAATGCCAGGAGGGCAATGGGTGACCTCACACGTTCCCAGAAGAGAAGGGCACAAAGGAAACGACTATAAGATAAGTTGGAAGCTGAAGGTGTTCAGCCAAATCAGAAAAGTGCAGGGTTTAAAGGCAAGAAAATCGAATCGGAAATTCAACAAGCAGCAAATCAGGACTGGAAAATCTCGGAAACCTGTAATCAGAAAGAGAGACCTCAGAAAAATCAAGAGTTACAACCTCGCATAATTTTCTCTACTCCAAACGCCAGACCGACTCCAAATTGGCAGCGTCGATGGGTGCCGAAAACTGTACAACCAAAAGAGTGTAGTGCTGGAGATGGTCATCTATCAGTCGTAGGGGTATTGCCTTCTAAATTCAAAGCTCCATAAGGGGAGTAAAGTTATGAGGGAGTGACCATAGATGAAGAACCGGCGGCAAAATGGAACGATATAGTGACAACGGTCACTTTTGATCGAATCGGGTCCGGGCAGAATAAACACGTAAAACCCTTATACGTGCGAGCTTTAATAGAAGGACGACCAGTGGGCAGAGTATTGATAGACGGTGGTGCATTCGCCAATGTAATGCCATTTCGGACGTTCAGAAAATTAGGAAAGACAAGGGATGACTTAATACTAACTTCGGTGCGAGCTACAGATTTCATGGGGAACTCGTATAAACCGGCAGGAATCGCTAATGTAGAGGTACAAGTAGGCACCAAAAAGTTGTCTTCAGCGTTCGTAATAATAGACAGTCGTCCTTCGTATGCGGCATTATTGGGGCGAGACTGGATTCACGCTTGCGAGTGTGTACCGTCAACTTTGCACCAAAAGCTGCTGTTCTGGGATGGCGATGAGGTTCAAGAAGTGGAGGCGGAGAAAGACCCATTCGCAGCGGAAGTTACAGCTGTAGATGCAACTTTCTACTATTCGAAGATGATCCCGTTGTCTGAAGTAATCGCCTCCATCCCTAATGAGGGAAATTATGAATGCGTATTTAGCGATAATCAATTCAGAATTCAAGAGAAGGCCGATCCACGGCCTATGAATGAAGAAGATTATGATGAATTTCGAATGCGTCGAAATTCAATTTGAGCCACACGGAGCAGGCCCTGTTACAAATACAGGGCCGTTCAGAGCAGGTTCCACAGAAGGCGGTGGACGGTTCGAAATAGGTTCTGTGGCGAATCCGGAGCCGTCTAGAGCTGGCCCCTTGGAAAACCCTGGGCCGCCCGAAACAGGCTTTGTTACGCAATATCGAGAGCTGACCAGAGCAGACCCCGAAGAAGAAGCGGAACAGCTGAGAAGAAAATGCACCGACGGTCCGGATTTGTCTAAGGAAAGTACTGGTGAAGTGGAATTACCGTCACCTGTGCCTAAAACCTATCCAGCGTTCCAGGCCCAGGACCCACTGGAAGATGTTGATCTGAGTACCAATGAATCTCCGCGAATCACCAAAGTTAGTGCGCTGTTAAAGTCAGAAGATCGAACTGCTTTGGTGGCACTTATAATGGAGTACCGGGACTGTTTCGCTTGGGACTACGACGAAATGCCAGGCTTGGCTCGAGAACTAGTGGAACATCGGCTACCCATAAAAGCCGGATATAAACCTCATAAACAGCCGCTACGAAGGTTCAATCCAGATGTATACCCGAAGATCAAGGAAGAGATCCAGCGGCTTTTGGGAGCAGGATTCATTCGGACTTGTCGTTACCCGGAATGGGTGGCCAATGTCGTTCCCGTACTAAAAAAAAACGGAAAATTACGGGTGTGCGTCGATTATCGCAATCTGAATCTAGCAACACCCAAAGACGAGTACGTCATGCCTGTTGCCGATATGTTAGTAGATGCAGCTGCCATGAACGGGAGTTTGTCGTTTATGGATGGGTATTCCGGCTATAATCAAATTTTTATAGCCGAAGAGGATGTTGCAAAGACGGCATTCCGATGCCCAGGAGCCCTTGGAGTGTACGAATGGGTGGTGATGCCGTTTGGGTTGAAAAATGCTGGAGCGACTTACCAGTGAGCAATGAACACCATATTCCATGATTTATTTGGACAGTCGGTGGAAGTTTACATCGATGACATAGTGGTAAAATCCAAGAGTTTTTCAGAGCACATGGTGGATCTCGAGCAAGCCTTCCGACGAATGAGGCATTATAACTTGAAGATGAATCCAGCGAAGTGCACGTTCGGAGTGGCCTCCGGAATTTTTTTGGGTTTCATGGTGCATAATAAGGGCATTGAGGTAGATAGTAACAAGACGAAAGCTATCATCAACACCCGACCGCCTGAGAATCTGAAACAACTTCAAGGATTCCTTGGGCAGGTCAATTTTCTACGGAGATTTGTCTCGAATGCTGCAGGCAAGTTTTAAGCTTTTTCCACACTGCTCAAGTTGCGGAAAATAGAAGAGTTCGTGTGGGAGCCGCTACACCAGCAGGCTTTCGAAGCCATTAAAGGAGCTATGGCCAATCCACCAGTGTTGATGCCGCCGCAAGCAGGCAACCCTCTGCGCTTGTATGTTTCCGCCACTGAAAATACGGTTGGTTGCTTACTGGCGTAGGAAGCTCTTGATAGAAACGAACGTGCCATTTTTTACCTTAGTAAGGTAATGAATGATACAGAGACAAGGTACACTCCTATGGAAAAATTATGTCTTGCATTATTTTACGCTTGTACGAAACTTGAATATTATCTAGCCCCGAGAGAAACAGAAGTGGTATGTCATATCGATATTTTGAGATATCTGTTAGGCAGGCCAGCTTTAAGGGGAAGACAAGCAAAATGGGCCATAAAGCTAGCCGCATTCGATTTACGATATGTACCGATCAAAGCTGTTAAGGGACAGGTTGTTGCTAATTTTCTAGCAGATCATCTGAGCTCGGAAATGGCCCAAGCGACCGACCGTATGGAAGCTGTTATCAATCCGATGCCGTGGATTCTGAAGTTCGATGGATCCAACACGCAGACTAATGCTGGGGCTGGGGTATTTGATAACTTGTATTTGTTATTGTAGTTTGCATATCAATTCGCAGGGAATTTTATTCGAAAATCAATGAGTAGAGTTTTTATAGAAGAACGATCAGATATAGCAATTGTGTGGTTGTAGACCCTAGATAGTTATCACAATTTTTTATACTCTTTTGATTGGTGAGTTTCTAGGTCAAACACAAGGATTTAAAGTCATGAATTTCAATGGTAAAAATCTTGGAGAAGCGACGAAGAAAAGAAAAAGGGGGTCCGCTTGGAGCGGGTGTGAATCTTTTACTACTGAAAGCGGTAAATAAAGCAGTAAGGATGAGGTGAACGGAGACGAGCGAAGCGGAAGCGAGAGGCAGAGTCCCAGTGGCAACCAGATGATCGGGGCATGAATGAATCGCGGTTACCAGAAGATTGGGGCGTGAATGAGCGGCATATTATATGTATATGTATATGAGCGAATTAGAGTGAATGAGAGGTGCTGTGTCTGAACTATGCGTTACTAAATGGGTAGATTTCCCTGGATGTAGCGAGCGAATGACGTAAGTGTGTTATCGGAAGCATATATGTATATTATGGAAATGATGATAGAAAGATGCTGTAATTATATAAAATGGATTATAAAGAACTCATCACACTGGTATTTTTGGCCTGGGGGATTTACAACAAGACTTCAATGAGACCCAGAATTAAGACATTATAAGAAAGAAACCCTATTGTCACTAGAAATTTCTGCGACCTAATAGACCCCCGTCTATGTCCCGTTAATTTTCCCAATTTCTGCCTCATTAGTGGCTTTACCCCCTGATGTTGCTACTATTTTATCAGAATCAAATTTAGCACAGTAGTTAAGTAGGTCGACAAGGCTCCCGCGTACTTAACTACATTGAACTACCCTGAGACCGCTTTTGGCACATCACAAGGCTTAATTAATCAATTCTTCTCTCGCTCTATACCAGTGATATGAAATTCCCTAAAATTGATTTATATAAGTATGGAAAATTGTGAAAGAATTTAATTTGAAGAAGTGAATGATATTTCTTTATATACTACGAAAGCGCGAAAAGAATTAGACTACAAAGCTGTAAATGAAAGCAGTAATCTAATCTAATAAAGCATTAAAGACGTGGGCAAGGGAGAGGGAAGACCCCCACTCCCTTGGCCTTTCCTGTGGAGAACTCCCTTACAGGGTTGGAGCTCTCGGAAACAGGAAGACGACGAACGCTATGTGTATGCTGAAATTGTCCAAGAATTCGATCTCCTTTTCATAAAGATATCTGGCCCTATTTATATCAGGTGTGAAAAGGTGGTTGCAAGTAGCAGTTAGGCAGTTCCAACCACTGGGCAGTTAGGCGGTTGCTGGTGGTTATTCTGTTGAAGCAGTTGCTGGCCATAACTCCCAGGGTGCCCGCTTCGCTTGCGTTGAAGGTTAAGGGCACAGATCTTCCTCGCTTGCTGGAGAGCAGGAGGGCATCAGCGTAGCTCGGCTCGCTTGTGCTAGCTGGAATTGGAATGATTGTACCGCTGCAGTTGAAGTACTTTGTTGAAATCTGGTGAGAGTCTGCAGTGGTGGGTATCTGGACTGTCGCTTGTAAGCGGGAGAAGCTATCGCTTGCGGCTATGAAGGTGGCCGCTTGCCACTCATGCCTTAGTGTTTTCAAAGTGTGTCTTGGGTGCTTGCGAGCGAAGGCGGCTGTCGCTTGCGGCGTCTGCCTTAGCTTTTCTGGTTCCAGATTACCGCTTAAGAGGGCAAAAAGCGTTAATAGTCTCAACAACGAATTCTGGATCATGCCTAGTGATATAAATCAATATTGTATGCCGATTACGAATCATTTTGATGGTTCTTATGCAGAAATTCAAGTAATACACATTTTTGTCAACCTAAGAATATGCTCATATTTGGAGTCATCAAACCTCCTCACACTAAACCTTTGTTCGTCCTTGAACAAACTGCATTAAAAGATCAAGAGGTTATTCCGTTCACGGCAATCAAGAAGTGCTAATAACCAGTGACATGATTGGGAGTAGAGTGAATCTCGGATAGTAACAGGTGAACCACAAGTATTCAGTATGCCATTTGATTTAACAAGATTGGAGTTGTCCAGGTATTGTCAACTTTGTTCGCTTAGCAGAGATTCTTTTTTGATTAAGGAAACCTTCAGCCGAAGGGCGTGGAGAATATATATATATATTTTCTTTTGGATCGTGAGTTTCAAACAAACATTGTGTCTGCTCATGATCTTATTAGGTTCTCGCACACCTAGGCCTTTTCATTTCCTTTGTAATGATAGGTCCTCCCTGCTTCGTTTGCATCGTATCTTAAACCAAATTTAAGGACTTCTCTTTTCAAGTTATGCCTTATGAGAAAAGTCGAAAAACCTGGTCACTTGCCTTACTGAGTATGGAAAGTTGAAACGAAGGGGGCACTAGTTTTTCACAAGTCTCTTTCACTGTTACTTAGTCTAACACTAGTGTTCGAGTTATGGTGAAGTTCGAAGGACAAGTACTTAGTCTGATGTGCTTAGGTTGTCTAACTCTACTCTAGAACATATCACAAAGTTAACCAAGCAGAATATCACAGGAATTTCACATAAGAGCACATACTTCAGGTTATGTTAGGCATACAATAGAGAAAAATTGTCACGAGTTACCAAAAATTGTTGTTTCCTTGATTGATGTTATGTACAGCCCTTGCTATTCTCAATTTTTTTTTTTTTTTGAAATGGGGGAGGACCTTTCTTTACTTCTTCTTCTCGCTTGTTGGTCCTCGCCCTTGAGGAAGGTTGCGTGATATCTGCCGCACTAGGTCTTCCAATCGAAGGAGACTCCTGGCTGTGTCAAGCTGTTGTTTCATTAGGATGGCGTTTTGTTGGGTAAGAGCTGCGAGAGCTTTCATAATTTCCTGCAGCGTCGTACCCATGCTTGCAGCCAGAGTCTCTAGCGCTTCCACTCGCTCTTCTAGTGCGGCAGTCGCTTTCTTTCCAGCAGTCAGTTCAGCACCCAGACTCCTAGCGTATGTGTCTATTAATGTCTGAGTCATCATGTATTGGGTGAGAATGGCTGAGTCGAGTTCATCCAATCTTCTTTCAATATTTTCCAGTGATGAGCGGGGGGCTGATGGTCCAGCACCCGCCCTTCTGGTGATTGTCGTTCGCTCTCAGCTGAACTGATTTCCACTGGCTCTTCCTCTTTTTGGGAATCGGGTGCTGGCTCAGGGGAGACATCCCTGAGGAATACTAGCTGTCTTGCTGCCTCGTACTCCAGCTGCTCTGCATTCTTCTGTTGTAAATACCTTCTGAAACGCAGCTGGGTTGAGTCAGCGGTTTCCAGTATTTTAGCAGCTTGACCAGCACCTTCATTTTCCTTTTTCTTTCTCGCTCGAGCTGCTGCATTCGTTCGATTCGTTGTACTGCGGCAAGCAGCTGAGCTTTCTGTTCTTGAAACTTCCTGTCCTGTTCCTCCTCCTCCTCCTCTGTAAGTGTTTTATCAGATTTGGTTGAGGCAGGAGTCAGAATTTCTGCAGGTGTCCCGATCATGGTGGGTGTTCGTGGGCTGTTCGGAGATACCTGCAAGATAGGAAGATTTAAAATCACTGCCTCCACCTCCTCGGCTTCATTGGCAGCTTCAGCGGTTGTGGCAGTGGGGACCTCGGCGGGATATTCTTTGTATGACTCAATGGTGACATCGATCCCGCCGATAGTTTCTCCGGTCAGTATAGTCTCCCGCTCCTCCTCTGCTCCAGCAGCAGTAGGCTCCACCGCTCCCGGCTGGTTAACGGGTGTGGTTTCCTTGCCTATTCCAACAGCAGTTGCTCGCCTGTCCCCTGTTGGTCGAAGGGAACAGGTTCATCGCCAGATAGGCTTGGCAGCCTTGGTGACACCTCCTCTATTGCTGGCCGTGCCGGCGAAGGTCTCTCGGGTTGGGCGGTGGGTTCTCTGATGACGATCCCCTTCCGTAGCCTGGAGAGGGGAATCGTGTCCTCGCTTGACTCTACATCCACCGCGTTCCCCTTCCCTTTCTCCTGCCTCGTCGCTCGCCGAGGGGGTGTTGGATTTTTTCGCAATGCTTCTTTCACCCTCGGCTTCTTGACAGGCGGTGGAGCAGGGTCTTCTTGCTTCTTTGACCTCTTTTTGCCAGCGGCCGCTCGCGGCGCCTTTCCTTCCTTATTTCTCCTGGTTGCTTCAGCCCCAAATAGATTTTCCTCAATCTCCCGAGCGAAGCGGAGGGCTTCCTCTTCCTCATCGCTGGGAGCTTCATTGGAAACTGTTCTCTCAGAGTCGGGCTCGGTACGGGGTGTCACATCTTCTCTTATGATTTCCCCCCCCACAAATCTCATCTTTCTTTTTGGTGGAGGGGGCGCTGCCGCTTGTGCTTTCCTCTTTTTCTGTTTGGGGATGAGAGTGAACGCCTTGGACTCCAGCCAATTTTTGTGGAAGGCCGCTGGGAACAGCGGCTTCATTTGGAGTTCTGGGGCTGGAGTGGGCAAATCGACGCCCGCGCGACGGCAAAGTTCTGTGATCAGGGTCCCGTGACCCAATGTTCTGTCTCCACTTCTTCGATCCCAGATATCTAAGCCGATGATCGCGCCCAAATCCACATCGTTCGATTCCTCCAAGATTGAGCGAAGGGCAACGAGGTAGTCAGGACGAATGTCAGTGGTGTGAGCAGTGATCATTATTCTGCTCAACGACCACTTCACCCATTCCTTTTTCTCTTCGTCCACCGACCCGAACTTCAGGTTCCTTTTTCATATGCAGGGGTGGTGGCGAAGGTCCTGTATAGCGACTGCAGTTCAAGTGAACTCCAGACCTCCGTTGCCTTCAACTTGTCTTGCATCTCCTGGGCGGGGTAGTGGTGTTCCCATCCCAAGAGTCGGTTGATCTTCCTGGCTGAGCAGTCTACCCATTTTCCCCGAATGTAGACATGTTTTAGACTCTCAGCCTGGTTCAGATTAGCGTAAAACTCCCTCACCAGTGATACATCCACTGGTTCATTGGGGTTTCTGATCAACCAAGACAGGCCCCGCTCCTCCAGCCAGTCAGAGAGCGGGCCTGTGATCTTTTCGGGGTCAAATCCTCTCTCGTAGAGGATCCCCATTGCCTTCATCCGCTCGTACGCCGCCGCTGCGTCAATGTTGGAAAAGTGCAGCTTGTCATACTGCTTCGATCTTAATACGTCCTTTGCAGCGTCGGCAGCATTCTTCTTGGAGATATTGTCTTTGAGCTCCTTCAGCTGGTACTCCTTTAGCTGCTCGTATTCCGATTCTTCTAATTCCAGCCACCAGTCGCTCACCGGATACCTCTGCTCTGTTTCCTCAGTGTATTCGAATCTGAGGTATTCCTCCGGGAACTCTGGGATGAATTTTCGGAATGGCAGTGACTTCAGCTGCCTGAGCTTCCCCCAGTCTTCTGTTAACTCCAACAGTCTCCTCCTCTTGTAGTATGCCTCAGGCGGCGCTGGTTCTACTAATTCTGCCCCTGAGGTTGTTGTCACCACCTTACGTCCGTCCGTGGATTTGATCCTTTGGACTCTTCGTTCGATCCTCTCCTCAACTTTCTCAAACTCCTTCTTCAACGTTTCTTGCTTTGCTGGATCTATTTTGCTAAGCCTGTCCTGAACCTAGGGTTTCCAGAATTATTGTTTATCATACGAACTCGATGGATCCTGCCTCATTATCTTTAAATGTAAATAACATCCATATATAGGCAATCACATTCAAAGTTCCGGTGATTTTAACCCTAAATTCTTCCCCTCACAACGAAACAGAACACTACTGTAAGCGTTACGTTGTGAAAAAGGGAGAAAATCACAAAACAAGACTTAACCTACAGATTAAAGTGAAATTCATCCGTAGAAAGCAAGTATATCAGTTATTGTATCTAAATCTAGCATATAACAGACTTAGATTCACAGAAATCAAACAGACAAACATTTTCGCAAAAATGAAGAACAGTAAAATATCGTGAAAATAATTTGCGATTCTGTGTTTCTAAACGTTAAATCGGCGAGAATCAACCGTAAAATAGAGTTTATGTACTAAGGTTAACCTAGATCTTACCTTAGATGAAGCTATTATTGGTTGAAATGGTGAGATTTTGAAAAATTTTCGCTTTGAGAGTGGCGGTTACTAAAGCTTCGGGAGGAAGTTACTGTAGGGCAAAAGTGGAAAAATGACTGTGGACTGGGGTATTTATAGATTTTCTCATGACTCTCTAGAGGGCAAGCGGAGCGATGCCAAGTCCACTGTAAATACTTATAAAGGTATAGGGGAGGGTATTTCAGGGCGGATGAGCGGGTAAAGCAACACTTCTATACACCTAAGACTGACACAAAAGCGAAAATGAAGGTGGTGCTGAGTGAGCGATACTGCTCCCCCAGTGAATATCAGGGTGAAATAAGCGGAGCGGTGGTTGACTTGGGTCAGGCTTAGGTTGGAAGTTAAAATGCTAACATTAAACTATCCTAAAAAGCGATAATCCTATTCTAATGAAAGCGATGAAATTATGAAATCTATCTATGAAAGCGGTAAAGGAAAGCTTGTAAATTTTTAACTATGAAAGCGATAATTTTTAACTAGGAAAGCAATAAAAGAAAGCTGTAAGTTTGGCGGATATAAGATTAGGCTTCTGGATTCTTTTCACGAAATTCTATCATCGCTTGAGCTTCTGAACCTCCATCAGATTAATCTCTGCATTGGCCTGTTGCAACACAGGCCCTTCAATGTACGGTTTCAGCCTCGCTCCATTCACCAAGAAGGAATCTTTTTCTCCGGGGGTCTCCACATTGTTAATCCTTATGGCTCCACTTGGCAGCACTTGTCTGACAATATACGGCCCAGTCCACCGTGACTTCAATTTCCCTGGGAATAAGTGGAGCCTAGTGTCATATAAAAGAACTTTGGATCCCACCGTAAACTCTTTCTTCTTCAACTTCTTGTCATGATAGAATTTCATCCTTTCCTTATAGATCTTCGCGCTTTCATATGCAAGGTATCGGAACTCGGTCAGATCGAGCAATCTTTTAGCGCGCTTCTCCTGCGCTGGGAGAAGATCAAAATTGAGATACTTGATAGCCCAGTACGCACGATGCTCTAGTTCCAGCGGTAGGTGGCAGGCTTTTCCATATACAAGCCGATAAGGGGACATTCCAATTGGAGTCTTGAAGGCTGTTCTATAGGCCCACAGCGCATCATCCAATTTCTCTGCCCAATTCTTGCACTCTTATTTACTGTGGTCTGGAGGATGTGTTTGATCTCTCTATTTGAAACTTCCACTTGACCGCTCGCTTGTGGATGATAGGGGGTAGTTAGATGCTGGCGAACACCATATTGTTGTAGGCTAGATTGTAGTGCCTTATTCACAAAATGGGTGCCTCCGTCGCTTATTATCGTTCTAGGGACCCCAAACCTTGGGAATATGGTATATTTTAGGAAGCGGATCACTGATTTAGCATCATTTGTGGTGAGCGCTTGCGCTTCAACCCATTTACTCACGTAATCCACCGCCACCAGAATGTATTGTCTCCCATTAGAAGGTGGAAAGGGACCCATAAAATCTATCCCCCACACATCAAATATGTCCACAAACAGGACTCCAGTTTGGGGCATCTCATCTTTCTTCGAGATGGATCCCAATCTTTGGCATTTGTCGCAAGATTTGGCAAAGGCATCTGCATCTTTTTGTAGGGTAGGCCAAAAGAAGGCTGACTGCAAAACTTTGGCCGCTGTGCGCATGCCAGCGAAATGCCCTCCTACATGGGACCCATGACATTCGTTCAAGATCAGCGGGATCTCAGACTCCGCTACACAGCGACGGATTATCCCGTCTGAGCCGATGTTGAACAAATAAGGTTCATCCCAAAAATAATCCTTTGCCAAACTGAGCAATCTCTTCTTTTCCCGTTGTACAGTGTGTGCTGGAAACTGTCCAGTAGTTAAAAAGTTGGCCAGGTCAGCGAACCATGGCTCTTTCGCTTGCACCAGAAATAGCTTCTCATCTGGGAATTGTTCATTGATCCCAGGAGATTTGTCCTCCTCTTGTCGCAACCTACTGAGGTGATCCGCCACATGATTTTCCTTTCCCTTCTTATCCTTGATTTCTATGTTGAATTCCTGGAGCAACAAAACCCATCTAATCAAGCGGGCTTTTGTCTCCTTTTTCTCCATCAAATATTTAATGGCTGCATGGTCAGTGTGAACAATGGTCTTGCTTCCGATAAGATATTGTCTGAATTTCTCAAAAGCGAAGACAATAGCTAGCAGCTCTTTCTCGGTGGTAGTGTAATTCTTCTGAGCAGAGTCCAGCGCTTTACTTGCATAATAAATGATGTTAAGTTTAGACTCCACCCTTTGTCCTAGTACAGCGCCGACGGCATAATCACTCGCATCCGTCATTAGTTCGAATGGCTCACTCCACACTGGTGCTGAAATTATAGGAGCAGAGGTCAGCTTATCCTTCAGTATTTGAAAAGCCTCCTCACACTCGCTTGACCAGTAGAATTGAGTATCCTTGCACAGCAGTGACGTGAGTGGTTGTGTGATTTGACTGAAACCCCTGATAAAACGACGGTAAAATCCCGCGTGACCCAGAAAGCTTCGCACTCCTTTCTCATTCGAGGGCGATGGCATTTTTTCGATTACACTAGTTTTTGATCTATCTACCTCTATACCGGCAGACGAGATTTTATGGCCCAAGACAATTCCTTCATTCACCATGAGGTGACATTTCTCCCAGTTCAGCACGAGATCAGTCTCTATGCAACGGAGAAGTACTTTTTCCAGATTATTCAGGCATTTGGAAAAGGTCTTGCCATACACTGAGAAATCATCCATAAAAACTTCAATACAGGAGTCCAGGAGATCACTGAAGATATGGTACATACATCGCTGGAAGGTGGCCGGAGCGTTGCAAAGTCCAAACGGCATCCTCCTATAAGCGAAAGTCCCATATGGACAAGTGAATGTAGTCTTCTCACAGTCCTCCGGTTTGATGGGAATTTGATGATAGCCTGAGTAGCCATCGAGGAAACAGTAGTATTCGTGACCTGCAAGCTTCTCAAGGCATTGATCAAGGAAGGGAAGTGGGAAATGATCCTTCTTTGTGGCTGAATTCAGTTTTTTGTAGTCGATGCAAACCCTCCATCAAGTGACAGGTCTTGTTATGAAGACCTCCCCATCGTCGCTTGTCTGTTCAACGAATCCTCCTTTCTTGGGAACCACCTGGGTTGGGCTAACCCACCGGCTGTCACTGATAGGGTATATGATTCCTGCATCGAACAATTTGATCACCTCTTTCTTGACTACTTCTTGCATATTCTCGTTCAAACGCCGCTGAGGCTGTCTACATGGCTTTGCATCAGCTTCCAGCCTTATATGGTGCATACACACCGCTGGGCTGATTCCCTTGATGTCTGAGATTTTCCATGCAAACGCCGCTTGATTTCTTTTGAGAAGTGAGATGAACTGAGCCTCTTGATCCGGCAAAGTAAGGCGGAAATTATCAGCGGGTAACTCTCCTCCGGCCCAAGGAATATATGTTTGAGGTGCTCAGGTAATTTCTTCAGCTCATCCTTATTGTTGGTCTCGCTCGCTGGTTCCCTCGTCGCTTGTTCAATGGATTCAGTGGGCGCTTGAATATCGTCGCTTGCCTCAGCTGAATTCTTTTTATCTTCTAGTTCGAGCGATCCATTATCTGAAATTCCTTCCAGGTTATCAAGTGTAATATGGTTCTCAAAAGTTATTATTTCATTTAACTCATTGATAAAATCACAATTTTCTTCCTGAGGTTGCGCAGTGCTGAGTTCATGGAAAATGTGACTTTATGACCACCAAAACTCAAAGATATTTTTCCTTCAGCAACATTTATTGTAGCTTGAGCGGTGGCTAGGAAAGGTCTCCCTAATATGATTGGAATGTCGCGGTCTTCGCTCATTTCCATAATAATGAAATCTGCAGGGAAAATAAATTTGTTCACTTGCACGAGTACATCACGAATGATTCCTTTAGGCAATCTTATTGACTTATCGGCAAGCTGAATTACAGTTCTGCATGCTTCTAACTCATAAAGCCCTAATTTAGAGAAAAGCGAGAAGGGCATAAGATTGATACTTGCACCTAAATCACATAATGCCCTAATCGGCTCTAAATTTCCTATTGTACAAATAATGATAAAACTCCCAGGATCGCTGAGTTTCTTCGGGAGGTCCTCCTTAAATACGGCACTGCACACACTTTCCAGCTGCACCGCTGCCACTTCATCAGGAAATGCCCACTTGCGATTGATTATATCCTTGATAAACTTAGCGTAATGTGGCATCTGAGACAAAGCATCAGCAAACGGTATAGTAATTTGAAGACTACGGAAAGTATGTACAAACTTATCAAACTCCTTGGAGTTGTCCTTCTTCCCAAATCGTGCGGGAAAGGGGGCTCGAGCCAAAGGCTGAGCGAAACCCCTTTCATTTGGATCAGACTCCTGAGCGGCTGGTATCGCTCGAGGTTGGGATGGACCTTGCTCCTTAGACGGAATTTGTTTAATCTCATCCTGCACAGGCACATTAGCAACAATAGAGGAAGAAGATTGATTAATACCTCTGTCTTGCAGTGGTGGCGATTGCGTCCGTTTCCCTCCTCTAGTTTCGATGGCCTTCGCTTGGTTCGGGACAGTCTTGACTGTCCCAGGCAACGTTCCTTTCTGCTTCAGCTTCAGCGCTTCAGCAATCTGCCCGACTTGTACTTCCAGCATTTTGATCGAAGCAGATGTGTTTCTTTGGAACTCCTGATTCGCTCGCTCTGTGTTCCTCCAGAGTTCCTCCAGACTCAACGGGGCTTGTGCCGCTGTGGGAGGTTGAGCGAATGCATGTGCCTGCTGTGGGAAATGGGGGGTTTGATTGTATTGTTGTTGATGTGGATGATATCCCCCTTGGATATATTGTTGCGCAGCGAACTGTTGTGGCCTCTGAAATTGTTGCTGAGGACGCGGTCCAGCGGGGCCTTGAACTTGCCCTTTTTGGAAATGCTGGAATTGGGGGGCATTTCTGCCAGCCATATAAAAGACCTCCGCCGGGTTCTGAGCTTCCTCATTTGAACACTCAGCAACCTGCGGACATTTTTGGTCTTCATAAGCTCGTTCGTCGCATTCCGCGGCCTCATGCAGTGCTTGTTTTCCTTTATTACGCAGGTCCTGCTTCATGAGCTTAGACAGCTCCTTCACTTGGATTGACAAACTGTCGATCCTTGCATCGTGAGATACGGAAGCAGGGACCTGGTACAGACCCCTCGATGGCTCGGGCCTGTTGGACTCTGGCCAACTTGACCGATTGGCCGCCATCTTCTCTATCAAAGCCCTCGCTTTAGAGGCACAACGCCCCATAAGCGAGCTTCCTGCCGCTGCATCTAAGGACATTATGAGTTCAGGAGTAATTCCTGAGTAAAAAATCTGAAGCTCCATGAAGTCCGGAATTTCATGATAAGGGCAGTTGCGGAGTAGTTGTTTGAATCGGCTCCAGGCTTTTGGAAGGGTCTCATCACTCGCCATCTTGAAAGTAAGTATTTCATTCCTCTGGCGAATGGTCTTTGATACAGGATGGTATTTGCTCACGAAGGCCTGCGCTGCTTCCTTGAATGAGCCAGGGATCGGATAAAGATTATCAAACCATTTCCTGGCCTCTCCTGTTAAAGAAAAGGGAAACAGAATCAGTTTGGCAGCGTCCTCCGTGATGCCATGCGATTTGGAGGTGGCAGCGATCCTATTAAAGTTCTGTAAGTGTTCGTAAGGGCTTTCATTGAGCAGCCCATGAAATTGGCTCTGGCTCGCCAGGCTGACGAGCACTGGTTTCACCTCATAATGGCCAGAGCCTCTGGGCGCAGAACTTGTAATTAAAGTGTGATCCAGAAGGGTCTGGTAGTGAACATCCATGGGGACTTCCGCAAGTGGGCGATCAGCAGCCCTGTGACCCTCAGCCCTCTGGTAAGGCTCAGCAGTAGGTGGTGGGGGAATGATGGTTGCGGGTATCGTAGCGGTGGTGGCAGCTTGTGCCGCTTGGGAAGCAATAAATGCTCCCTGCGCAGCTTGAGCTTGTTCCACCTAAGCGAGGTGCGCTTGTAGCCCCGCCATTCCTTGTTGGATGCTACTGAGGGCTCTCAATAGTTGCTCCTCAGTCTGTGAAAGTGCAGGAGGAATGACAGCAGGGACCACAGTGGGGAAATGGAGCGGCACCTCCTGCGAAGATGCAGATGTGGCGGAGTTTGAAGATGTCCCAGGGGCAGTCTGGAAAGCTGGGATGACAGTAGGAGGAGCGGTGGCATTTCCTTGATTCGCCATGAGTTGTTCTCGCACTTGCTCACAGACGTCTCTGTGATCGAGCGGAAGGAGTAGGACTCGTGGGACCCTGAAAACGCTTCGGACCCCTACAAAATGGCAGCCACATAAAAAAAAAATAAAAGTTAGAAGAATTTAATAAAACACAAAAGGCACGATTACAACGAATTAAAGGTAAATTATGGCGCTTCAAAAGATTTCCAACAGATACTTTTCATGAGTTTCAAATCCCCGGCAACGGCGCCAAATTATGATAATTTGTATTTGTTATTGTAGTTTGCATATCAATTCGCAGGGAATTTTATTCGAAAATCAATGAGTAGAGTTTTTATAGAAGAACGATCAGATATAGCAATTGTGTGGTTGTAGACCCTGGATAGTTATCACAATTTTTTATACTCTTTTGACTGGTGAGTTTCCAGGTCGAACACAAGGATTTAAAGTCATGAATTTCAATGGTAAAAATCTTGGAGAAGCGACGAAGAAAAGAAAAAGGGGGTCCGCTTGGAGCGGGCGTGAATCTTTTACTACTGAAAGCGGTAAATAAAGCAGTAAGGATGAGGTGAACGGAGACGAGCGAAGCGGAAGCGAGAGGCAGAGTCCCAGTGGCAACCAGATGATCGGGGCATGAATGAATCGCGGTTACCAGAGGATTGAGGCGTGAATGAGCGGCATATTATATGTATATATATATGAGCAAATTAGAGTGAATGAGAGGTGCTGTGTCTGAACTATGCGTTACTAAATGGGTAGATTTCCCTGGATGTAGCGAGCGAATGACGTAAGTGTGTTATCGGAAGCATATATGTATATTATGGAAATGATGATAGAAATATGCTGTAATTATATAAAATGGATTATAAAGAACTCATCACACTGGTATTTTTGGCCTGGGGGGGATTTACAACAAGACTTCAATAACACCCAGAATTAAGACATTATAAGAAAGAAACCCTACTGTCACTAGGAATTTCTGCGACCTAATAGACCCCCGTCTATGTCCCGTTAATTTTCCCAATTTCTGCCTCATTAGTGGCTTTACCCCCTGATGTTGCTACTATTTTATCAGAATCAAATTTAGCACAGTAGTTAAGTAGGTCGACAAGGCTCCCGCGTACTTAACTACATTGAACTACCCTGAGACCGCTTTTGGCGCATCACAAGGCTTAATTAATCAATTCTTCTCTCGCTCTATACCAGTGATATGAAATTACCTAAAATTGATTTATATAAGTATGGAAAATTGTGAAAGAATTTAATTTGAAGAAGTGAATGATATTTCTTTATATACTACGAAAGCGCGAAAAGAATTAGACTACAAAGCTGTAAATGAAAGCAGTAATCTAATCTAAGAAAGCATTAAAGACGTGGACAAGGGAGAGGGAAGACCCCCACTCCCTTGGCCTTTCCTGTGGAGAACTCCCTTACAGGGTTGGAGCTCTCGGAAACAGGAAGACGACGAACGCTATGTGTATGCTGAAATTGTCCAAGAATTCGATCTCCTTTTCATAAAGATATCTGGCCCTATTTATATCAGGTGTGAAAAGGTGGTTGCAAGTAGCAGTTAGGCAGTTCCAACCACTGGGCAGTTAGGCGGTTGCTGGTGGTTATTCTGTTGAAGCAGTTGCTGGCCATAACTCCCAGGGTGCCCGCTTCGCTTGCGTTGAAGGTTAAGGGCACAGATCTTCCTCGCTTGCTGGAGAGCAGGAGGGCATCAGCGTAGCTCGGCTTGCTTGTGCTAGCTGGAATTGGAATGATTGTACCGCTGCAGTTGAAGTACTTTGTTGAAATCTGGTGAGAGTCTGCAGTGGTGGGTATCTGGACTGTCGCTTGTAAGCGGGAGAAGCTATCGCTTGCGGCTATGAAGGTGGCCGCTTGCCACTCAGGCCTTAGTGTTTTCAAAGTGTGTCTTGGGCGCTTGCGAGTGAAGGCGGCTGTCACTTGCGGCGTCTGCCTTAGCTTTTCTGGTTCCAGATTACCGCTTAAGAGGGCAAAAAGCGTTAATAGTCTCAACAACGAATTCTGGATCATGCCTAGTGATATAAATCAATATTGTATGCCGATTACGAATTATTTTGATGGTTCATATGCAGAAATTCAAGTAATACACATTTTTGTCAACCTAAGAATATGCTCATATTTGGAGTCATCAAACATCCTCACACTAAACCTTTGTTCGTCCTCGAACAAACTGCATTAAAAGATCAAGAGGTTATTCCGTTCACGGCAATCAAGAAGTGCTAATAACCAGTGACATGATTGGGAGTAGAGTGAATCTCGGATAGTAACAGGTGAACCACAAGTATTCAGTATGCCATTTGATTTAACAAGATTGGAGTTGTCCAGGTATTGTCAACTTTGTTCGCTTAGCAGAGATTCTTTTTTGATTAAGGAAACCTTCAGCCGAAGGGCGTGGAGAATATATATATATTTTCTTTTGGATCGTCAGTTTCAAACAAACATTGTGTCTGCTCATGATCTTATTAGGTTCTCGCTCACCTAGGCCTTTTCAGTTCCATTGTAATGATAGGTCCTCCCTGCTTCGCTTGCATCGTATCTTAAACCAAATTTAAGGACTTCTCTTTTCAAGTTATGCCTTATGAGAAAAGTCGAAAAACCTGGTCACTTGCCTTACTTAGTATGGAAAGTTGAAACGAAGGGGGCACTAGTTTTTCACAAGTCTCTTTCACTGTTACTTAGTCTAACACTAGTGTTCGAGTTATGGTGAAGTTCGAAGGACAAGTACTTAGTCTGATGTGCTTAGGTTGTCTAACTCTACTCTAGAACATATCACAAAGTTAACCAAGCAGAATATCACAGGAATTTCACATAAGAGCACATACTTCAGGTTATGTTAGGCATACAATAGAGAAAAATTGTCACGAGTTACCAAAAATTGTTGTTTCCTTGATTGATGTTATGTACAGCCGTTGCTATTCTCAATTTTTTTTTTTTTTTTGTAATGGGGGAGGACCTTTCTTTACTTCTTCTTCTCGCTTGTTGGTCCTCGCCCTTGAGGAAGGTTGCGTGATATCTGCCGCACTAGGTCTTCCAATCGAAGGAGACTCCTGGCTGTGTCAAGCTGTTGTTCCATTTGGATGGCGTTTTTTTGGGTAAGAGCTGCGAGAGCTTTCATAATTTCCTGCAGCGTCGTACCCATGCTTGCAGCCAGAGTCTCTAGCGCTTCCACTCGCTCTTCTAGTGCGGCAGTCGCTTTCTTTCCAGCAGTCAATTCAGCACCCAGACTCCTAGCGTATGTGTCTATTAATGTCTGAGTCATCATGTATTGGGTGAGAATGGTTGAGTAGAGTTCATCCAATCTTCTTTCAATATTTTCCAGTGATGAGCGGGGGGCTGATGGTCCAGCACCCGCTGCTTCTGGTGATTGTCGTTCGCTCTCAGCTGAACTGATTTCCACTGGCTCTTCCTCTTTTTGGGAATCGGGCGCTGGCTCAGGGGAGACATCCCTGAGGAATACTAGCTGTCTTGCTGCCTCGTACTCCAGCTGCTCTGCTTTCTTCTGTTGTAAATACCTTCTGAAACACAGCTGGAGTTGAGTCAGCGGTTTCTAGTATTTTAGCAGCTTGCCCAGCACCTTCATTTTCCTTTTTCTTTCTCGCTCGAGCTGCTGCATTCGTTCGATTCGTTGTACTGCGGCAAGCAGCTGAGCTTTCTGTTCTTGAAACTTCCTGTCCTATTCCTCCTCCTCCTCCTCTGTAAGTGTTTTATCAGATTTGGTTGAGGCAGGAGTCAGAATTTCTGCAGGTGTCCCGATCATGGTGGGTGTTCGTGGGCTGTTCGGAGATACCTGCAAGATAGGAAGATTTAAAATCACTGCCTCCACCTCCTCGGCTTCATTGGCAGCTTCAGCGGTTGTGGCAGTGGGGACCTCGGCGGGATATTCTTTGTATGACTCAATGGTGACATCGATCCCGCCGATAGTTTCTTCGGTCAGTATAGTCTCCCGCTCCTCCTCTGCTCCAGCAGCAGTAGGCTCCACCGCTCCCGGCTGGTTAACGGGTGTGGTTTCCTTGCCTATTCCAACAGCAGTTAGCTCGCCTGTCCCCTGTTGGTCGAAGGGAACAGGTTCATCGCCAGATGGGCTTGGCAGCCTTGGTGACACCTCCTCTATTGCTGGCCGTGCCGGCGAAGGTCTCTCGGGTTGGGCGGTGGGTTCTCTGATGACGATCCCCTTCCGTAGCCTGGAGAGGGGAATCGTGTCCTCGCTTGACTCTACATCCACCGCTTTCCCCTTCCCTTTCTCCTGCCTCGTCGCTCGCCGAGGGGGTGTTGGATTTTTTCGCAATGCTTCTTTCACCCTCGGCTTCTTGACAGGCGGTGGAGCAGGGTCTTCTTGCTTCTTTGACCTCTTTTCGCCAGCGGCCGCTCGCGGCGCCTTTCCTTCCTTATTTCTCCTGGTTGCTTCAGCCCCAAATAGATTTTCCTCAATCTCCCGAGCGAAGCGGAGGGCTTCCTCTTCCTCATCGCTGGGAGCTTTATTGGAAACTGTTCTCTCAGAGTCGGGCTCGGTACGGGGTGTCACATCTTCTCTTATGATTTCCCCCCCCACAAATCTCATCTTTCTTTTTGGTGGAGGGGGCGCTGCCGCTTGTGCTTTCCTCTTTTTCTGTTTGGGGATGAGAGTGAACGCCTTGGACTCCAGCCAATTTTTGTGGAAGGCCGCTGGGAACAGCGGCTTCATTTGGAGTTCTGGGGCTGGAGTGGAAAAATCGACGTCCGCGCGACGGCAAAGTTCTGTGATCAGGGTCCCGTGACCCAATGTTCTGTCTCCACTTCTTCGATCCCAGATATCTAAGCCGATGATCGCGCCCAAATCCACATCGTTCGATTCCTCCAAGATTGAGCGAAGGGCAACGAGGTAGTCAGGACAAATGTCAGTGGTGTGAGCAGTGATCATTATTCTGCTCAACGACCACTTCACCCATTCCTTTTTCTCTTCGTCCACCGATCCGAACTTCAGGTTCCTTTTTTCATATGCAGGGGTGGTGGCGAAGGTCCTGTATAGCGACTGCAGTTCAAGTGAACTGCAGACCTCCGTTGCCTTCAACTTGTCTTGCATCTCCTGGGCGGGGTAGTGGTGTTCCCATCCCAAGAGTCGGTTGATCTTCCTGGCTGAGCAGTCTACCCATTTTCCCCGAATGTAGACATGTTTTAGACTCTCAGCCTGGTTCAGATTAGCGTAAAACTCCCTCACCAGTGATACATCCACTGGTTCATTGGGGTTTCTGATCAACCAAGACAGGCCCCGCTCCTCCAGCCAGTCAGAGAGCGGGCCTGTGATCTTTTCGGGGTCAAATCCTCTCTCGTAGAGGATCCCCATTGCCTTCATCCGCTCGTACGCCGCCGCTGCGTCAATGTTGGAAAAGTGCAGCTTGTCATACTGCTTCGATCTTAATACGTCCTTTGCAGCGTCGGCAGCATTCTTCTTGGAGATATTGCTCCGGAATGCCTTCATTTTCTTTGGCGGTGCTTCTAGGTAGGCAAATTTGTCTTTGAGCTCCTTCAGCTGGTACTCCTTTAGCTGCTCGTATTCCGATTCTTCTAATTCCAGCCACCAGTCGCTCACCGGATACCTCTGCTCTGTTTCCTCAGTGTATTCGAATATGAGGTATTCCTCCGGGAACTCTGGGATGAATTTTCGGAATGGCAGTGACTTCAGCTGCCTGAGCTTCCCCCAGTCTTCTGTTAACTCCAACAGTCTCCTCCTCTTGTAGTATGCCTCAGGCGGCGCTGGTTCTACTAATTCTGCCCCTGAGGTTGTTGTCACCACCTTACGTCCGTCCGTGGATTTGATCCTTTGGACTCTTCGTTCGATCCTCTCCTCAACTTTCTCAAACTCCTTCTTCAACGTTTCTTGCTTTGCTGGATCTATTTTGCTAAGCCTGTCATGAACCTAGGGTTTCCAGAATTATTGTTTATCATACGAACTCTATGGATCCTGCCTCATTATCTTTAAATGTAAATAACATCCGTATATAGGCAATCACATTCAAAGTTCCGGTGATTTTAACCCTAAATTCTTCCCCTCACAGCGAAACAGAACACTACTGTAAGCGTTACGTTGTGAAAAAGGGAGAAAATCACAAAACAAGACTTAACCTAAAGATTAAAGTGAAATTCATCCGTAGAAAGCAAGTATATCAGTTATTGTATCTAAATCTAGCATATAACAGACTTAGATTCACAGAAATCAAACAGACAAACATTTTCGCAAAAATGAAGAACAGTAAAATATCGTGAAAATAATTTGCGATTCTGTGTTTCTAAATGTTAAATCGGCGAGAATCAACCGTAAAATAGAGTTTATGTACTAAGGTTAACCTAGATCTTACCTTAAATGAAGCTATTATTGGTTGAAATGGTGAGATTTTGAAAAATTTTCGCTTTGAGAGTGGCGGTTACTAAAGCTTCGGGAGGAAGTTACTGTAGGGCAAAAGTGGAAAAATGACTGTGGACTGGGGTATTTATAGATTTTCTCATGACTCTCTAGAGGGCAAGCGGAGCGATGCCAAGTCCACTGTAAATACTTATAAAGGTATAGGGGAGGGTATTTCAGGGCGGATGAGCGGGTAAAGCAACACTTCTATACACCTAAGACTGACACAAAAGCGAAAATGAAGGTGGTGCTGAGTGAGCGATACTGCTCCCCCAGTGAATATCAGGGTGAAATAAGTGGAGCGGTGGTTGACTTGGGTCAGGCTTAGGTTGGAAGTTAAAATGCTAACATTAAACTATCCCTAAAAAGCGATAATCCTATTCTAATGAAAGCGATGAAATTATGAAATCTATCTATGAAAGCGGTAAAGGAAAGCTTGTAAATTTTTAACTATGAAAGCGATAATTTCTAACTAGGAAAGCAATAAAAGAAAGCTGTAAGTTTGGCGGATATAAGATTAGGCTTATGGATGCTTTTCACGAAATTCTATCATCGCTTGAGCTTCTGAACCTCCATCAGATTAATCTCTGCATTGGCCTGTTGCAACACAGGCCCTTCAATGTACGGTTTCAGCCTCGCTCCATTCACCAAGAAGGAATCTTTTTCTCCGGGGGTCTCCACAATGTTAATCCTTATGGCTCCACTTGGCAGCACTTGTCTGACAATATACGGCCCAATCCACCGTGACTTCAATTTCCCTGGGAATAAGTGGAGCCTAGTGTCATATAAAAGAACTTTGGATCCCACCGTAAACTCTTTCTTCTTCAACTTCTTGTCATGATAGAATTTCATCCTTTCCTTATAGATCTTCGCGCTTTCATATGCAAGGTATCGGAACTCGGTCAGATCGAGCAATCTTTTAGCGCGCTTCTCCTGCGCTGGGAGAAGATCAAAATTGAGATACTTGATAGCCCAGTACGCACGATGCTCTAGTTCCAGCGGTAGGTGGCAGGCTTTTCCATATACAAGCCGATAAGGGGACATTCCAATTGGAGTCTTGAAGGCTGTTCTATAGGCCCACAGCGCATCATCCAATTTCTCTGCTCAATTCTTGCGACTCTTATTTACTGTGGTCTGGAGGATGTGTTTGATCTCTCTATTTGAAACTTCCACTTGACCACTCGCATGTGGATGATAGGGGGTAGTTAGATGCTGGCGAACACCATATTGTTGTAGGCTAGATTGTAGTGCCTTATTCACAAAATGGGTGCCTCCGTCGCTTATTATCGTTCTAGGGACCCCAAACCTTGGGAATATGGTATATTTTAGGAAGCGGATCACTGATTTAGCATCATTTGTGGTGAGCGCTTGCGCTTCAACCCATTTACTCAGGTAATCCACCGCCACCAGAATGTATTGTCTCCCATTAGAAGGTGGAAAGGGACCCATAAAATCTATCCCCCATACATCAAATATGTCCACAAACAGGACTCCAGTTTGGGGCATCTCATCTTTCTTCGAGATGGATCCCAATCTTTGGCATTTGTCGCAAGATTTGGCAAAGGCATCTGCATCTTTTTGTAGGGTAGGCCAAAAGAAGGCTGACTGCAAAACTTTGGCCGCTGTGCGCATGCCAGCGAAATGCCCTCCTACATGGGACCCATGACATTCGTTCAAGATCAGCGGGATCTCAAACTCCGCTACACAGTGACGGATTATCCCGTCTGAGCCGATGTTGAACAAATAAGGTTCATCCCAAAAATAATCCTTTGCCAAACTGAGCAATCTCTTCTTTTCCCGTTGTACAGTGTGTGCTGGAAACTGTCCAGTAGTTAAAAAGTTGGCCAGGTCAGCGAACCATGGCTCTTTCGCTTGCACCAGAAACAGCTTCTCATCTGGGAATTGTTCATTGATCCCAGGAGATTTGTCCTCCTCTTGTCGCAACCTACTGAGGTGATCCGCCACATGATTTTCCTTTCCCTTCTTATCCTTGATTTCTATGTTGAATTCCTGGAGCAACAAAACCCATCTAATCAAGCGGGCTTTTGTCTCATTTTTCTCCATCAAATATTTAATGGCTGCATGGTCAGTGTGAACAATGGTCTTGCTTCCGATAAGATACTGTCTGAATTTCTCAAAAGCGAAGACAATAGCTAGCAGCTCTTTCTCGGTGGTAGTGTAATTCTTCTGAGCAGAGTCCAGCGCTTTACTTGCATAATAAATGATGTTAAGTTTAGACTCCACCCTTTGTCCTAGTACAGCGCCGACGACATAATCACTCGCATCCGTCATTAGTTCGAATGGCTCACTCCACACTGGTGCTGAAATTATAGGAGCAGAGGTCAGCTTATCCTTCAGTATTTGAAAAGCCTCCTCACACTCGCTTGACCAGTAGAATTGAGTATCCTTGCACAGCAGTGACGTGAGTGGTTGTGTGATTTGACTGAAACCCCTGATTAAACGACGGTAAAATCCCGCGTGACCCAGAAAGCTTCGCACTCCTTTCTCATTCGAGGGCGATGGCATTTTTTCGATTACACTAGTTTTTGATCTATCTACCTCTATACCGGCAGACGAGATTTTATGGCCCAAGACAATTCCTTCATTCACCATGAGGTGACATTTCTCCCAGTTCAGCACGAGATCAGTCTCTATGCAACGGAGAAGTACTTTTTCTTGATTATTCAGGCATTTGGAAAAGGTCTTGCCATACACTGAGAAATCATCCATAAAAACTTCAATACAGGAGTCCAGGAGATCACTGAAGATATGGTACATACATCGCTGGAAGGTGGCCGGAGCGTTGCAAAGTCCAAACGGCATCCTCCTATAAGCGAAAGTCCTATATGGACAAGTGAATGTAGTCTTCTCACAGTCCTCCGGTTTGATGGGAACTTGATGATAGCCTGAGTAGCCATCGAGGAAACAGTAGTATTCGTGACCTGCAAGCTTCTCAAGGCATTGATCAAGGAAGGGAAGTGCGAAATGATCCTTCTTTGTGGCTGAATTCAGTTTTCTGTAGTCGATGCAAACCCTCCATCCAGTGACAGGTCTTGTCATGAAGACCTCCCCATCGTCGCTTGTCTGTTCAACGAATCCTCCTTTCTTGGGAACCACCTGGGTTGGGCTAACCCACCGGCTGTCACTGATAGGGTATATGATTCCTGCATCGAACAATTTGATCACCTCTTTCTTGACTACTTCTTGCATATTCTCGTTCAAACGCCGCTGAGGCTGTCTACATGGCTTTGCATCAGCTTCCAGCCTTATATGGTGCATACACACCGCTGGGCTGATTCCCTTGATGTCTGAGATTTTCCATGCAAACGCCGCTTGATTTCTTTTGAGAAGTGAGATGAGCTGAGCCTCTTGATCCGGCAATAGTAAGGCGGAAATTATCAGCGGGTAACTCTCCTCCGGCCCAAGGAATATATGTTTGAGGTGCTCAGGTAATTTCTTCAGCTCATCCTTATTGTTGGTCTCGCTCGCTGGTTCCCTCGTCGCTTGTTCAATGGATTCAGTGGGCGCTTGAATATCGTCGCTTGCCTCAGCTGAATTCTTTTTATCTTCCAGTTCGAGCGATCCATTATCTGAAATTCCTTCCAGGTTATCAAGTGTAAAAAATCTGAGTAAAAAATCTGAGTGAAAATCTGAGTAAAAAATCTGAGTGAAATTCTGAGTTCAGGAGTAATTCCTGAGTAAAAAATCTGAAGCTCCATGAAGTCCGGAATTTCATGATGAGGGCAGTTGCGGAGTAGTTGTTTGAATCGGCTCCAGGCTTTTGGAAGGGTCTCATCACTCGCCATCTTGAAAGTAAGTATTTCATTCCTCTGGCGAATGGTCTTTCATACAGGATGGTATTTGCTCACGAAGGCCTGCGCTGCTTCCTTGAATGAGCCAGGGATCGGATAAAGATTATCAAACCATTTCCTGGCCCTATTTATATCAGGTGTGAAAAGGTGGTTGCAAGTAGCAGTTAGGCAGTTCCAACCACTGGGCAGTTAGGCGGTTGCTGGTGGTTATTCTGTTGAAGCAGTTGCTGGCCATAACTCCTAGGGTGCCCGCTTCGCTTGCGTTGAAGGTTAAGGGCACAGATCTTCCTCGCTTGCTGGAGAGCAGGAGGGCATCAGTGTAGCTCGGCTCGCTTGTGCTAGCTGGAATTGGAATGATTGTACCGCTGCAGTTGAAGTACTTTGTTGAAATCTGGTGAGAGTCTGCAGTGGTGGGTATCTGGACTGTCGCTTGTAAGCGGGAGACGCTATCGCTTGCGGCTATGAAGGTGGCCGCTTGCCTCTCATGCCTTAGTGTTTTCAAAGTGTGTCTTGGGCGCTTGCGAGCGAAGGCGGCTGTCGCTTGCGGCGTCTGCCTTAGCTTTTCTGGTTCCAGATTACCGCTTAAGAGGGCAAAAAGCGTTAATAGTCTCAACAACGAATTCTGGATCATGCCTAGTGATATAAATCAATATTGTATGCCGATTACGAATTATTTTGATGGTTCTTATGCAGAAATTCAAGTAATACACATTTTTGTCAACCTAAGAATATGCTCATATTTGGAGTCATCAGTATTCATTGAGAGTCCCTGGGGACAAAAGTGGACTGTTGCCAAGTCATTAACACCCGGATTCACTAACAATCAAGCAGAATACGAAGCCTTATTAGTCGGATTGAGAATCCTACATAAAAAGGGGGCTAAGGCGATCAGAGTTCAAGGCGACTCACAACTAATTTTGAAGCAGATTACTGGAGAGTTCAAATGCAAAGATAAGAGGATGAGAAATCTTCGAATGAAAGTAGTTGGAATGTTGCAAACGTTCGACGACGTAGTGGTGGAATTCATACCTCGAGCCGAAAACAGGATAGCTAATGATTTGGCTCAAGAAGCCTCCGGGTATAAGTCATCAGCCGCAGGAAACTTCAAGTCAGGCCGAGTATATCTGTACCCAGTGGATGCGGAAGACTGGCGTATGGAACTAAGGAAATACTTGGAACAGCCAACCGGGGAAACTCCGGAAAAACTGCGGAAAGAGGCTCTGAAGTATACTCTGATTGACGGAGATCTTTTCCGCAGAGCCGCTGATGGAATGTTAATGAGATGCGTAGATAATCAAGAAGCCATGAAGGTGATGGGTGAGGTGCATGAAGGAATTTGTGGAGCACACAAATCCGGGCCAGCCATGAGATGGACGATCCGACGATATGGGTATTTCTGGCCATCAATGACGGAGGATTGTATCAAGTACGCTCAAGGATGTGAAGCGTGTCAGTGACATGGTCCTTTGATCCGAATTCCGGCGGAAGAAATGCACGCAGTGGTGAAACCATGGCCATTCCGGGGATGGGCGATGGATATCATCGGGAAAATTCACCCGCCATCTTCCAGATGCCAGTCGTTCATATTGGTGGCCACAGATTATTTCACAAAGTGGATAGAAGCTGTGCCGTTGGCTAATGTAACGTATCAGGAGGTGATCAAATTCGTTAAAGAGCACATTATTCACCGATATGGAATCCCGCAGACGATCACCACCGATCAAGGTACTGTTTTTACCAGCGATAGAGTGGCCGCTTTCGCCGCACAGTATGGGATCGCTCTTTTGCATTCGTCCCCGTATTACGTGCAGGCAAACGGGCAGGCCGAAACAGCCAATGAAGTCTTAATTGGGGTAATCAAAAGGCTGTAGAAGATAACCCGAGAAGATGGCACGAAGTGTTAGGAGAGGCTTTATGGGCTTGCAGGCAATACCGAAATAAAGCCACTGGTTACACCCCATTCCAACTGGTTTACGGACAAGAAGCGATATTGCCGTTGGAAATCACGGTGCCATCGCTACGAGTGTTGAAGCAGAATTCGCTTAGTCCCGAGCAGTACGATGCAACGATGTTACAAAGATTGGATGACGTACACGAGGATCGGATGATGGCTCTGGAAAATATCAGGGCAAATGAAGTGAAAGTGGCGCGAGCCTACAACAAGAAGATACGTCGGCGAACATTCCGAGAAGGAGATTTGGTATGGAAGGCGGTGCTACCTGAAGGATTCAAAGACAATACACTCGGGAAGTGGTCTCCTACGTGGGAAGGTCCGTACCAAGTAAGTAAAGTGCTGCCTAGCGGTGCTTATAGATTGATGAGTATTGACGGGATAGAACATAGAAACGTTATCAACGTTAAGCACCTTAAAGGATATATGTCACCACTCGAGTTCAGATAAAGTAATGCAATGTGCAAACTGAAAGCAGGCCGTGTTTTGGCCGCTAGATATGAAGCAAAACAAAAGCAGGCTATCCCGCTAACATGCAAAACGAAGGTAGGCTATTAAACCGCTGGTATGCAAAATGAAAGCAGACCATTAAGCCGCTAGTACGCAAAATGAAAGCAGGCCATTAAGCCGCTAATGTGCGAATGGAAACAAAATGAAAATAAGTTATCGTAAATAGCCAAATGAGCAGCAAACCATAAAATCCAAACGAAACGGCGGGTGAATCAAAGAAAGGCGAATGGTTCCCAAGGTTAACGTACGGTATGAGGAGTATCCTTTGCTGTTGAGTCCACATCAGGCTCGGAGTTATCAGGATCAGGTGTTGCTTCCACGGGAACTGGATCCGTTGTAGTTAAAATCAGACCTTCCTTAGACGGAGCCGTTCCATCGGGGCTTGGCGCTGCTTCCGTAGGGACTGGATCCTTTGGAGTTGAAATCAGATTTGTCGGATCTGGAACCAGTCCATAAGGCCCGGGAACTGTTTCCATGGCGATCGGACCTATCGAGGGCGGAATCGGGTTTTCCAGAGCAGGAGCTGTTCCATCAGGAACTGGCGCTGCTTCCACTGAAGTTGAAATCTCTGGGACCAGGGCTACTCCAGCAACGATTGGAACCACACCAGCAGAAGTAAGGCCCTCCGAAGACAAGGCTGTTCCACCACAGCTCGAAGCTACACTGACTAAAGCCGAACCCTCTGGAATCGATGCTACTTCCTCGGAGATGGGGACTGTTGAAGTCGTAGGCGATTCGGAAGCATTATGGTCTGCTGCCACTTCTAAGGCTGACATCAAATCCCTCACAACGTGAGCAATAGACACTTGGACGTCGGCAACAGTCTGCAATGGAAGTTCAGCTTGGGAAACTATGGGAGTATCAGACACGGGAGCAGAGGGCGATGTATCCCTTGCATGTCTGTCATCAGAACCTGGAGATTGTGAAGAAAACACCTGGGCTGAAGGTTTACAAACTGCCCACAAAGAGGCCAAGGCCCCCCATTCCGACTCCAACTCCTTCAAAGTCGCCTCCCCGTTGGCGGTGTTAAACTCATATAGGACCTTTTTCTGCAACAAAGCGGCTATGGGGGCATCTAGACGCTGGGACTTCTTGTATAAGTCAGCTTGTATTCGACGTTTCACCGCCAATAGCCGTTCCAAGCCCGCAATTTCGGGGCCTAATTGGGCGAGCCGAGCTTGAAGACGAGCCACCTCGGCTTGTTTCGCTAGTTGTTCGGCGCGAGAGGCTTCAAGCCGGCTCGAAGCATCGGAAGCTTCATCCTCAGTATGCGAAAATTCATCTTGCAAGGATTGTTTCTGATCCCGCAGCGTTCCCAGTTGATCTAAATGCGTCCTCCCGAAATCTAGGTTCTCTTCCTCCATCCTACGGCGTTGGGTGAAAGTGTTCACTCTGGAAGATAAGCTGACCCACTGCGCAGGAATAGACTCGGGAAGAGTTGCATAGGAAGAGGACCCCGCCAAATTTAATAATGCCAGTTGGATGGAGCTTAAAGTTTCAGAATCCCCCGGGGACGCTCCCAGACAGGCGGTGACAAATTGTTCATCCATCCCTTCGGGGAGTGGACCAGCAGAGGCAGAGACAGATGGTGCACCTTGATGTCCAATGAAATACTCCCGAATACGCTCTTGATTGATAACAGAATCGGAAGCAACACGACCTGCACGAGGTGGGGCAGAAGTAAAGTCTGGAAGCGGAAAGGGAGTATCCGATGTTCTCAAAGATATATGCTGATAAAAGGTTAGTGAATAACATTCTAATGTGAGCATGAAGGGAAATGCAACTGAGGTAATGGGAATACCTTGGACATAGACGTTTTCGGCGGACGAACTTCTGAAGGGAGATTCACCGTAGGATAAGCTGTAGTCTCGGCCGCAGGAGTTGCCTCAACACCTTTGTGCATCTTCTTAGCAGGCTGGATACAATAATACATACGAGTGAGAAAATCATGAAGTGATCTTGGAAAATACATGGAAATGGACGTGAACCTGGATATTAGGAGAAATGGTTGCACGACGCTTCTCCGAAGGCTTTAGGGCAGCAACTCTGGCTTTGGCATGTCAGGTCGATCTACGTACGGGGAAGGACTCTGTCACTACGAACACAACGAGGATTAACGGACATTTATTGATCAAAGGGAAAGGAAGGGATGAACACCTACCTTCGATGATCTCAGGAGCCGCACTTTCGACCTCTTCAACAGCAGTGTTAGCTGGCTCACTCTGATGGTCAGAATCAGTATCAATAAAACGGCATAACTAAGAAGTTGGAGGTTCCACAAAGAGAACGTCCCTTAAGGACGCCCACCAGCTAGAAAAATCCGAACCAACGGAAGGCTTAGTCTCAAAAACAGGAAGGGGTGAGTCCTCAATGGCCGTATTCAAACCTCGGAACATATCAAGACCTTCAGAGGTCACATCCTTCATCACCAGCGGGAAGGGCCCTCGGCAATGGAAACGGTACATTGGAACAGTCTGTCGGAGTCCGAACTGGCGTGCATACAACTGCGGGAAATAACTTTCCACGCTAATGGGCAAAGAACGAGATGTAGGCCTTAGACCCAACAACAAAGGCCTTGCAGTTAGAACTTGATTCCACGACGAAGTAATGGAAGACCAATCAAGGGAATCATCCTCTTTCATCGGCGGGGGTTTAGAGAACCAATCAGGCCCATGAGGGACGAATCGTGCATCCTCACGTTCACTGGATGATAAGAAAAAATTAGCGATCTGGAAAGCGTTACGGGAACATTCAAATCCAGATAAAAACACGCCGATACGATCCTCTTTCGGAATTTGGAATGGCCACGGTATGTCGAATAGCTCTGGAAACATATAAGCAGCCCAAAGCTGAAGAAACCACAAGGGTCTTCTTTGGGTAGATACGCCCTCCTCACGACTCAGGCGGGTATAAAGATCATTAAGGGTCCGATCCAAATATCCTAGGAAGAACTGAGCAAGCGCCAAATTGTCACCCTCCATTATCGACGCCACCAAGGGCTCATATTCCCTAACCAAATTCCTACCAGCTGCGCCTATGAAAAAGCGATTCACCCAGAGCATCAAGAAAGTTCTATGGTTATCTAGTAAATTGGTTTTGGAGCTCGGTGCACCATACTTCCCATAAAGCAAGGCACTCGAGCTAGACTTCGAATAGTCTATACCAAAATCTACGGCATTCAATGGGGGAGGGAACAAAGCATAATCATCCCCTGTTACAGGGAGACCTAACAACACTGCAATGTCAAGCAATGTAGGCGAAACCATGCCGAAGGGAAAACAAAATCCGTTCACTGCTGGACACAAAAAACGCAAGAGTACGAAAAGGAGGTCAGGATGAGGGTGAGAAACCTGGGTGCTAACGGTGATCATGTCGTCGATCCCCCAAGCTTCCCACTGGGTATCGACCGCGCCGCCAAGGGTCGCCATCCATTCTTTGAAAGTTGCGCCGTCGGGATATCTGGTCAAGACCCTTCCTTGTCGGAGAGCCAACGAATAAAATGGTTTCGTGATCAACAAAGGGGACGCACCGTCGCCGGCAAGGATCCGTCGGAGTTCCTCCTTTTGGAGATCTGTTTCCGCCGCCGGCGTCAACACCCAGGAACTCCCATCATCGGACGGGCGCAAAAGCTCCTCGACCGGCATCGAGTAGCGGATCAGACTCGGGACCGCCGTCAGTGGTGAAGGTTCAGCTACATTACCGGAATCAGGGGATGTCGAAGAAGCCATACGGCTTGAAGCTCGCGTTCACCAAACAAAACAAATCCTTCGGAAGAAGAGGAGTGGAAAAAACGAAGGGAAATGGAAAAGAAGGAGTAACGTTAAACCCTTAAGAAAAAACCCTTGAATGTCTTTCTTCCTCAGATGACGCGGGAATCGAAGGAAGCTACCGTCACATCAAGGCTGAATGGCTTTACAAGATATCAAATTGGGAGGAATATTGTGTCAAGGCCCAAGACGGTAAACCTCACACGAAGGAAATCCCAAAAAGAGAGCAAAGTCTCGCGTATCGTATATTTTATCTCTTTTTGAGGAGGGCATTTGTTGGACACCAAGTCCAAAAGGGTTTTAATGTCGAAAGTAAGGACTTCCATCAGGCTGCAGAGCTCCCATGGAGCGAGAAAATATAATTTCCATAGGCCTTCGGACGACAAGCTCCATCAACTTTGAATTGGCAACCTCATTATACTAATGGAAGACCATGAAGAGTGAGGGTTCCATGTAACTCAAGACTGTTGGGAATACACTCCCATAGACCGGCTGGCAGTATGATGAAAACGAATCAAAGTAGGCTGCAGGTCTGATCAGAAGGCAATGGAAGAAATCCGAAGCGAATGGAACTTGATCCAGGAACGATGGAAGATGATCAAGACGAATGGAACCCGGTCCAGGAGCAATGGAAGCCACTGGGAACTGATGGAAGGAGGTTATTTTATGGTTAAGAGGAGTAGAAATAAGTGGGAATAATTTGTAACCACCCATGTTAGTGGGAGAAGTGGTTATTCTACCTAGGATTACAAGTAGGAAAAATAAACACAACACACAGGACGCACAACAGAACAATTCGTCTATTTTCTTACTTTCCTTTCATGTTTTATTTTCGTCTAATGCATTTTAATTCCGATTATATGCTTTCTGCAATTTATTAACTCTCTTTCCGTAGTTAATCGTAGTGTAGTTCGTTAATCGCGTAAAATCTGCATTGCCCGACGACGGATTGGCTCTCTGGGGTACCCACATCGACGAAATCGACGAGCTATTTTGGAATTCCGAATCGCAGGATCCAACAGCCATACCTACTTTCTGATACCAGAATTGTTGCAAATCAAGAGAGAAAATGCCACCAAACTAGGTTGTAGACAATGGAGAAGAACAGAGCAGAGAAGAGAGATCGTGCAGGGCGTGTTTTTTTTTTTGGATAAACTTCAAAGACCTTCATATTATTCAATGAAAACATCTCAATATATTGAGATTACATTCCAAGATAAATATGGAATAATTATTGATCAAATCCACCTTCTAAAACTGAATATAGTAAATAATAAATATAAAATATAACGTAATTATTTTTGAATCAAATCTTAACAATTATGCCCCCGGGTGGTGCTTGCTAAGCCACAACTCCCACGGCCGCCGCCACAATTGCATAACCTCTTTCCAGGCACAGGCCCTATGGGTAGTACTTTTGGAGATGGAAATCGTCAAGCTTAATTATGGCAGTGGATATAGCAATAGCACCGGGGCTCATGAGGGCAGTGCCCTTGCTGCCCCAGGAAATGATGTGTCAGATATTGATGACTCAGGACTCGATGTATCCCTTAAATTACAAATTGAAGAATTGAATATATAGGTTTTCAAACATATTATAAAATAGATTCTATCGAGTAGTATTTGCTTAATGACTTATATTCAATTATTTTATGTTTATGAATTGTCTAATTTTGTTATTTCAATTTTTATTTAGAGAGGATTTACATAAATTGTTTGGTTGTTATCTTATTTCATTTTTGCAATATTCTCTAATGACTTAGACTCGATTATTATGTGTATGAATTTTTCATTTTTCGAATTCATTATTTTCCGCCATGAACATCACCCTTCAAAAACCATTTTCCATATAAATCAATTTAAAAATTACTCAAATAAATTGTTCGATGTGCTCTATTTGATTATTTATTTATTTATTTTACTTTGTAATCTCACAGTTTGTCTTTATAAACATAATGTATAGAAACATATATTTTATGTTAAGAAAAAAGAAAAAGCATTTCAATTCCTTATAATCATAAGAATGCTTTTAAATATCTACAGAAAAAATAAAATAATAATAATAATAATAAAAGCATATGTTTTATGTTAAGAAAAAAAAAAAACCATTTCAATTCCTTATAATTATAAGAATGCTTTTCAATATCTACACAAAAACTAAAATAATAAAAAAAAAAAAACATATGTTTTATGTTAAGAAAAAAGAAAAACCATTTCAATTCCTTATAATCATAAGAATGTTTTTCAATATCGAAGAAAAAATAAAATAAAATAATAAGAATAATAATAATAATAAAAGCATATGTTTTATGTTGAGAAAAAAGAAAAATCATTTCAATTTCTTATAATCATAAATGCTTTTCAATATCACAGAAAAAAATAAAATAAAATAATAATAATAATAATAATAATAATAATAATAATAATAATAATCTATTTGTAATCATGGGTATATATGTTTCTTTAGATGTGTTGGAATATATGGGTATTGCGAGAATAAATGGAAACCGAGTCGAGGATAGATCATCTTTCCGAAAATTAGATACGTACTGGTAGTGCCTCCGGTGGATGGTGTTCTAATCCAAAGATAAATCGATTTCCATCTCCAATGAGAGTGGCACCTCTAATCGTTGGAGCTCCGGCGAACAAAATGAGAGAGGAATTGAGCTGGGGAGGCTGCCGAAAAGCTAAAAGAGAGGAGACAAGGCGGAGAGAATTGTTTGTGTCATTGTTAGAATGAAAGGGGAGACCCTTTATATAGGCCTCTCCACTCGGCCAAAATGGCAGGAGATCAATTACTATCATAATTACGACCTTAATTATCGATGTAATTAATTATAAATTCAAACCTTCCATTTGAAGCAGACGTAATTGATTCTAATTACAAACCTTCCGTTTGTGACGATCGTAATTTATTCTAATTTCAAACTTTCTGTTTGAAACGATTGTAACTTATTCTAATTTCAAACCTTCCATTTGAGATTATAATAAATCTATCCAACGGATAATATTTTATCCAAATAATACTACGACTTAGGCCATATCGCCGGGTTTATTCTGGGGTTGCACAATTTTATTTGTCTCGTGACAGGAAAAATAGACAAAATATTAACCAAACCCCATACACAATAAATAAATATTTATTTCTTCCAAATTAATTTAATTAATTTGGTACACCGGCCCGTCGCATTTTCACTCACAAAATAATCGATTGCAGAATAACCGATTATCCAACAATCCCCCACGTGAGTGGAAATGCCCATAAATGACAGAAACCCAGCTCAATCCCTGTGAGACATTGACACATCACGACAAGTAGGTTTTGGCTTTGAACCTTCCATAGTCAACATTACAGAGTGTACTGGTGGCCCAGTTAACGTGATGCATTGAACTATTCCACCTCTGCGTGCACTTAGTCAATAATATTGACGTGTCGTTATTTCAGTCTCAACTTTGTTCTCACGTTTAGATCCATTTCGGCCATGGATCTCGTCTTTGGATTCATAAGTGTTTCATTTGAATCGACACACACTTCACACTTATATAGGTAATCCTATATCAAGGTATCTAAGTCACACCTTTAGGATCATTAAGAGTCATTGACTCAACCTCACCACTTTTGCACATTATAACACTCATTGCTTTTCAAGGAATTGTAATTGAACGTTCATGCCGGACTCTTACAGTTTAGTTTTCCCATTGAACCAAGGCTTGGGATTTCCAAGTGATTTGGTTGGATTACCACTATAATTGTCTCTATCTAGTGGATTTCAAACTCATTCCCTTTAGCAGTTTGTACATTTGATCTCTCTGCAACCCTTTGGTTAGCGGATTCACTAGGTTTTCAATTGATTTTACATATTCAATAGTCAAAACCCCACTGGTCATAAAATGTTTTACAGTGTTATGTCTACGTCAGATATGTCGGGATTTACCGTTGTAAATTCCATTCTTAGCCCTTGCTATTGCACTTGGCTATCGCAATGAATCATTACGGGAGGTACTAGTTTAGTCTAGTATAGGATATCATCCATAAAGTTCGTCAGCCATTCGGCTTCTTCGCCAGCTTTGTCCAAGGCGATGAACTCCGATTCCATTGTGGACCGTGCAATGCAAGTCTGTTTTGTGGATTTCCACGAGACAGCTCATCCTACAATCGTAAATACATATCCACTTGTAGACAATGAGTCTTTTGCATCAGATATCCAATTGGCATCGCAATACCCTTCGAGTACCGGTGGATATTTCACGTAGTGTATGCCAAAATTCAGGGTAAATTTAAGATAACTTAATACTCTTACTAGCGCTTTCTAGAGTTCATGACTGGGGTTGCTAGTGTATCGACTAAGCTTGTTTACAGGGTAAGCCAGATCAGGCCTTGTACAATTTGTTAAGTACATTAGGCTTCCAATAATTTTGGCATAGTCTTCTTGAGCTACGGGGTCTCCTCTATTCTCGCTCAAGTGTACGCTAAGGTCCATTGGGGTTTTCACTGGAGTATTTTCATAGGCATTGAATTTTCTCAGTATTTTTTCCACATAGTGAGACTGAGTCAGAACAATACCTTCGTCTTGTCTTAGAATCTTCATTCCAAGGATGACGTCGGCAACCCCCAAATCTTTCATGTCGAAGTTACGACTCAATATGCATTTGACCTCATTGATCAGACTGACCTCTTTAGCCATGATTATTAGGTTGTCTACATATAGACATATTATGATAAAACCGGAAGGTGTTTCTTTCATGTAGACACACTTGTCACACTCGTTTATTTTGAAACTATTTGATAACATTACATTATCAAATCTCAAGTGCCATTGTAAAGGTGCTTGTTTCAGCCTGTACAAAGACTTTATCAGTTTGCACACCTTTTTATCTTGGCCAGGAATGACATATCCTTCCGGTTGTTCCATATATATTTCTTCTTCTAATTCACCATTTAAAAAAGACAAAACAGCAAAAAAAAAACCCATGTGGTTTACCGAATCTGCTAAAAACCCCCCTGTAGTCCTAAAACTCTAAAAAACGTACTCGTGGTTTGTAAAACGTTGCACACTCGCCCCCCCTCTAAATCAAACTGACGCCGTTAAATTTTAGCCTCATCAGACCGTTATGTCCCTGTCTTTATTTTTTACTTTATGTTTTTATTTTCTCAGGGCATTTTCCATTCTTCCCCAAAATCGTTCTCTCACCGTCTTTCGCGCGATCAAGAAACCCACCAGCAGAGGGACGCCATCGTTGCCCCGCCTCCATCCCCCATTTCACGCTGCCTTTCGTTTATCCTTCATCCTTTCATACACTGTCGTTACCCTTCCTCACCAACACCACAGTCGCCATCCCCCGTCTGCCCCACCCCCAAGCTTTCTAGGGTTTACTTGCGATTTTTTAATTTGGTAAAATTTCTCAAATCTCTCATCTCGGCTCATGAGTAGGAACATTCGTGTATTTCAAAAATCAATTTTCTAGTTCTATTTTGGGTTGAAAGTGAACTTTACGTCGGACACAGAGATGTGTATATTATTAAAAATTTTATGGTCAAGTTACTTTATTTCCTCTTTTGTTGTGTATTTTGTCGTGTCTCTGGAATAAATTTAGTAATTTCGTAGAAAGTTAGAATTTGTTGGTGGTAAGATTCAGTGTGTTGTCCTGCAGATTGCACGTTCTTGAGGTTGTTGTAGTCCCCGGCATAATGGACCAGTTTGTGACAATTTATATGTGGGTGGATGGGTATACCGAGTATGAGGGCCCCGCAAAGCGATACAGGGGTGGCAGATGTGTTTGTTTCCCCCGTATCGATAAGGATAGGTTCTATTTTGGTGAGATCTTCAACATGTACTGTCGTGCAGGAGGTAGGGCAGGTGTTGTGGAGTTCATACATCGGAGCTCCGATAGTCCCCACAGTGCAAATCTGAAGGGTCCAGTGTATCCTATTAAGAGCGATGAAGATGTTATGAATATGTTTAAAATTCACTATGGCAAAAATATAATTTCGCTATATGCCGAGGATAAAGCTCTGTCAATGCGCATATATGATGCCTACGGACATGACATACGGAGGCCTAACGAAGGTTTGTTGCTTGAATGGCGTCGTGGAATGAAGGAAAGTAGCACTCTGAGGAATTATGTTTTTGAGGATGATAAGGGTGTCGAGGACAATGGGGGTGATGACGCTCATGAGGGTGAAAACGTGCATGAGGAAAGAGTAACAGATGATGTGTGCGGATACAAGAATAAAGGTTTTCAAAGCTACGAATTTGAGGAGTTAACAGGTGGATTTGATCCGCAGGATGAAGAAAGATTTCAAAAAGGGAAAGGCATTGCTACTCTAGACTCGGAGAGGAAAGCGAGGGGGATGATGAGGACAATGATGAAGAAGATGACTCGCAAGGGAATTTCGAGTACATGGGTGTTGACGAACCCGTGTGGACCGATTACACGGAGGGAATGGACAGTCGTGGTTGGTATGAGGCTCAATCACATGCAGGTAAACCTCTTAGATGTTTTCTTTTCACATATGGATTTGCATTGAATACATTGCTTGTGTTATGTTTCATTGTGTAGATGCAAGCGATGACGATGACGATGATGATGCTGATGGCGATGACGGTGATGGTGGCGATGACGATGATGATGACCGTGATCACGACGATGATGATGATGAAGACAATGACAATGACAATGATGATGATGAAGACGATGAAGATGACAATATAGATGCCGATGAATATTGGGAGGAGTTGCGGATTTATCGGGAATGTCAATGAGAGAAAACCCATGAAGAAAGTTCTGATGGCGAGGATCAAATCTCGATAGCGGAGAGTGGGCAGCGAGGATGCGGAAGGCGAAATTCACTCGGACACTTCCCTCACGGATGAGGGAGCAGCAAAACCTGGCGGGGGTGATGTACCAATGGATGAACCGCACTTGGCGGATGAAACTGAGGCGACTAGATAATCGAATCACGGGATGGGGGTTAAACCGACCACTGATGGGTGGATTAGTGATGAATTGAGCGAGGAGGATGGGTTACTGTGTAGTCCGGCAGATTCTAACGACACCCGGGGGCCGGCGTACAAGGAATGGGATGATGAAATGGAGGAATCCGACTGTGAATTGAAAGTGGGGATGAAATTTGTGAACCGATTGAAATATAGGCAAGCCCTCCGTGACTGGGCTGTACGGAAGGGGTGGAATATAAACCTCATAAAGAATGAAAAAAAGAAGGTTACAGCCGTATGCAAAAAGGGTTGTGATTGGAGGATTCACGCGTCATCCATCATGGGTGGAGACACCTTCCAGATCAAAACCCTGAAGGGAACCCATCAGTGTTCACACCAGTCGACCAATGCACAAGCAAACTACAAGTACCTTGGAAGGAGGATAAAAGATATGGTAGTAGATAATCCGGACAAATCTATACCTGCATTGAAGAAGATAATTCGGAGGGAGGTGCGTGTTGAGGTGACTATGTACAAAGTTTACCCGGTGAAGCGACATGCTTTGGAATTGATCAAGGGTAGCACATCAGAACAATACGAACGCCTTTACGATTATTGCGCAATAGTGTGCAAATTCAATCCGAGCAGAAGCTGTATTTTGTCCGTTGATCGGGGGGTTAGTCCGTTGGTGCTCAAGCAAATGTACTATTGTTTGGCAGCTTTGAGGGAGGCATTTAAAGCAGACTGTCGTACTATCATAGGGCTTGACGGATGCTTCCTTAAGGGGATTTATAAGGGGCAGCTTCTGACGGCAGTAGGGAGAGATCCCAATGAAAATATCTACCCCATCGCCTTTGCATTTGTCGAGATTGAAAAGTATGAGACGTGGGATTGGTTCTTGGAGCGTTTGCTGAGGGATTTGGGTGATTCTAGAACCGGGGAATGGTCCTTTATATCCGATCGTCAGAAAGGATTGGTGGAGGCGATTGCCGAACGAGCGTCGGGAGCATAACATCGTTTCTGTTTGCGTCATATGTACAACAACTTCAAAGTACGGTTTAAGGGATTGGAATTGAAGCGTCTTTTCTAGAAGGCAACGTCCACATTTAATCTGAAGGAGCATGAGAAAGTGATGCGACAGATTAGGGGGTACGATGCAGCAACCGGGACCGGAGAAGCTGCGTATGCATGGTTGAGTGAGATCCCACAGCAGCACTGGGCACGGGCCTTTTTTCGTCTACAAACAAAGAGCAACGTACTCGTGAACAACATGTGTGAGTCCTTTAATCGGTACATTTTGGAGGCACGGGACCTACCTATAATTGATATGTTCGAGTGGATACGACAAAGGTTGATGGTTCGAATTCAAATGAAAAATGAGGGAATTGAAAAATTTGAGGGAATTGTGTGCCCTAACGTCATGAAAAAGGTAGAGCTGGTGCGGAAGGCTAGCCACAACTGTTTTCCATCATGGGGCGGTGACGAGAAGTACGAAGTTACGCATTTCACGCAGAACCATGTTGTCGTGTTGAACCAGCATATGTGCACCTGCGGCATGTTCCAAATTAGTGGATATCCTTGTTGCCATGGAGTGGCCGCGATTGAGTACCAGCGACTTGCGGTGGAAAAGTTCATAGATGTCTGCTTCAAAAAAAGAAACGTACATGGCAGTATACACCCATGCGATAAACCCCGTCTCTGGAATACATGAGTATGAAGAATCCATGCTTGGGGAGGTGGCGCCCCCGGTCATGAAGGTTCGCACTGGGCGTCTAAAAAAAGCTCATCGGCGCGACAGTAATGATGAGAGGCAGGACGGTAAAGCATCTCGACATGGATTGACGACTACTTGTTCCAAATGCCATCAACAAAGGCACAACAGACGGAGTTGCAAAAATGATCCGCCGCTCCAAAAGGTGGTTCTTGAACTTATGAAGTGCTATTTATTTTTCTGTTTATGTTGTATTGGTTCTTACCCGAAAGTGTGTTCTTGTAGAATACGTCAACGAAAGATCCCATCAATCGGCCGGACAGACACTGCTCCCAATCCGAATAGGTACCCATCTAATTTCTTAGGCTACACAACTGTTACTGGGATACATTTATCTGCCAAAAAATAAAATTTGATTTCGCTGCTACTTGGATGACTTCGTAGGTTGCCTCTAATGTACATCCGTCACCAGACTGCGCGCCAGCAACGCAGTCGTCTCAGGTGCAATCATCGGGTCCATCGGGGACGACAGACAGAAGTGGGGGGAGTCAACGTGCATCATTGTCATCGCTGCTCCGAAGTGTTCGGTTTTCACTCAGGCCAGGGCGTCGGGGGCCTTCAAGTGGTGCATCTTCCGGGGGTCGTTAGTGAGATTCTATTGACGTCTGTTTTTTCTGTGTGCACGGGTACCCGGAGTAGTTTGTTATCATGTGTGTTTGTTAGTATAGAACCAATTAGCGTAGGACAAAGTTATACAAATTACCCCCGACATTTTGTGAATCGGATCGGGAAAATTAGGTGGATTGCTGCTGTATTTTATGTATATTACCGTTTGGATATTTTGCTTCGTGCCTAAGTTGTTGGAAGTATTGTAAAATAGCAATGTTTTTTAGGGAATGAATACTATGCCATGTATGTTGAAGTGTTTGCTAGATAATTAATTTTATGGAGTTTTGTTATGGCTAAGTGATTGGCACACACATTGCGACATGTAAAAATAAAGAACGACACGGTATGCTGTCTACACGGACCATTACGGTGCATTGTATTACAAATCAGGAAGACACGTTACAGCTACTGCCACAACTTCATCACCCCTGCTGTTACTACGATGCCGGTACATTACACCTACCTACCGTTACACTGAAATCTACCCTGCTACTACGACAACAAACGAACCAATACCACGATGAGTCAAAGACATACCAACTTTTTAAAAAAAGACTTTCGATATGGTAATCACCGTAACAGCAACCATGAGAAGCTTCACATACGTCAGTCTTGTTCGGAAGGCTCTTATTTCAGAACGTAGTTCTTCCACAACCACCTTCAGTTTAGACATTTCATCTGCAACCCTCTTTGTTTCTTTGAGTAGCTCCCCGTAAAATGCAACAGATTGAACCTCTGAGTCATTCACATCATCCCCATCATTGCTCCACTCTCCAACATGAGTGCTCACAAGATCAAGCCAAAGGAAAAAATCACAGGCTCCAACTCGGCAATTGCAAAATAATTTTCCTTTAGTTTCCTTTGTTGGACCGACGACACGGATTGCTGCAAAAGCCCCACACTTGCATCGTGGGCATCGATACCTTAGGTCTAGATCTCCTCAGCCCCTGGACTTTGATTTTGAGTTGCTAAATGACATCACTGTAAAATGAATGCAAAACTCTCAAAGACAGAAGATTTTATGCTTGCAAGTAAATTCATATATGAGCCATACGGACTCACTCCCTACCGTTGCAAATTACTAGAAAAATTATAAATTATCACGATTTCGGCCCTAGATAAAGAAAACAAAAAAGAAAAAACAAAATTCACTTTAAGCCAAACAGAGTAATGTAAGAAGTTAGGGTTTAACAAATTATAGGGTTTCAAATAATTCCAACCAAAACAATGATTCAGAATTGCTAGTAACACCAAATATTAAAATAGAAACAAATTACCAGAATCCATTTCCCCAAGCAGACACCCGTTTTCTGAAAAAAATCAAGAGACCCAAACCCGACAACGATAACACAAAACTTGTATTCGATAAACATTCTCACCAAAATCGCAGTCTCCCGACAGAAAATGCATTGCTATAGCACAATCTAAACGTGATGGGCAAAATCGTACTGCGACCAAAAAACACCCAAAAACGGAACTGCTAGCGCACCTAAAAAACACCCAAAATAAACCTAAATTCAACTACTTCTATATACGGGCAGACCTGAAATTTCTTGAAACGAACCACCGGTGCCGGAAGAGTGGAGGCCGCTGCGGTAGGTGATGGAAAACGACGAACAATCTGTCGAGGAAGAAGAAACAACGCGAATGAGAGAAATGTGAATAAGAGAATGACGTATTTAAGTTAATGAAACCAGGGGGTATATTTGTAACTTCACTCTCATATATATGACTTTCTGGAGCAAACGTCGCATTTTGGGCGTGTGACAGACATTTTCCGTTAAGTCCTAACGGAGAGGTTGTTTCCTGCAACGTTTTACAAACCACGAGTACATTTTTTGGAGTTTTAGGACTACGGGGGGTTTTTTAGCAGATTAGGTAAACCACAGGGGGGTTTTTTGCTGTTTTGCCTTTAAAAAAGCAGTCTTCACATCCATTTGGTGAATCTCAAGATTGTTCAAAGACGCAATCGAAAGAAGTATTCGAATGGATGTTATCCTGGTTACTGGTGAATATGTGTCAAAGAAGTCAAACCCTTCGGTTTGTCTGTAGCTTTTTACTACGAGATGGGCTTTGTATTTGTCAATAGACCCATCAGCATTGAGTTTCTTTTTCAAAACCCAATTACACCCTAGTGGTTTACAACCTTCGGGTAGGTCAGATAACACCCAAGTGTTATTATGCATTATAGAGTCTATTTCACTATCTATTGCTTCCTTCCAAAAAGGAGCATCAGGACTGGATAGTGCTTCCTTGATCGTTGTTGGATCATTGTCTAACATATACGTAACAAAATCTGGACCAAAGGTTTTCTCGACCCTTGTCCTTTTGCTACGCCTAGGCTCTCAAGCCTCTTGATCAGGGCTATTGGTCATTTGTCTTTTTACGCCCCTTAGTTCTTCATCTACGGATTTTAGGTTTGACTGCATCTGTTACTTACAAGGGTAGATATTTTCAAAGAATGTGGCATTCCTTGATTCTATCGTAGTTCCCTCGGTCATCCCAGGGATTTCTGATTTGTGAACTATGAAATGATACGCAGTACTGTTTAGTGCATATCCAATAAAAATGCAATCTACCGTTTTTACTCTTTTTACAAAAAGCTTCAGTGTATGCCTAAGATTCCTTGAAATTTATGCAGATGTCTGCAAATTATAACGTGTGACTTTGATAGTGTGTGAGATTATGATTGACTGGCATTTTCTTCTTGGGATGTGTATCTATCCTAAAATGTACTTGATAAGTCTTCGTTGATCAGTTATTGTCTTAAAATCCTAAGAAGGATATTCCTTAGATGAGGGATGTCATGGTTGAAATTAAAGATATCCATGCTGAATTGTCTAATTGGATTAATTCTTCCGTTGTAGCATTAGTACGAGCCTTTGTAAGGATAAAACTATCTCTATAAATTGTGTAGCATGTTGTCTGGTGATGTACTTCATGAAATTAATTGTTTTCATGCATTGTAGGGACTAGCCATACCAAAAAAATGTCAAGATGCCGAGGGCTGAGGTTCAACCACTTATTGTTAGTTTACGCGTGAATATGTGATAGGGTTTTAAAGTAATATCTAAAATTTGGTAAATTAGCATTCTTTTTTCCTTATACTTTGTTAGCCCATAAGAATGTTGTTAATAGTTGCAAAAACACTGATGTTGATTTGGTATCATGTTCTTTTGATCTCCCATGGATTGAAAAAATATGTTGGTGATGTTCTATTTGTCCCCAGCCTAGGTTCGTTTGTAATTTAATATGTATAGCTATGAAATTTTAAGCGTTTGCATAATGCTTAATGCATATTTGTTGTTTGTATAATTGTGGAGCATGACATATAATTATCTATTGTATTTAATTTTTGTAGTTACCCTTTGTTAGTGTGTTTATTTTATGCTCGCTTTCTAAGATTGTTATTTTTATATGTTCGTAATATTCATTTCTCAATTGAATTCTTAAAGAACTTACCTATTTGTTGCAGTTGGTTCACCACTCATGTGTTCCTCCTCCGCACTTTTCCCGCTGCATGAATATCTGCATACCATGTATATATGGACGTGGATTGATGTCTTGCATATTTTCTATACTGGATCGAACATTCTACAGTATAATTACGTCTTTTGAGCTTACTAGATTGATCATTTTGCATATAAGTATATAGATTTGGCTTGTTTGCACTTTATGTAGTCTTGTGTATGGTTGACACGATTGTTAGTGCACCTGATTATGGGATGCCTTAGAATCTATTTGGATTGTTCTCATTTTATAGGTTTTATGATGATTTTTGGAGGGAATATGAAAAAAAAGTATGTTAATTGTCATAAAATATATGCTACAAAAACTTTTACAATTGTATCATCTTCAGTCCATAGCAAAAGTTTATTTTAATTGATAGGATGTATATTTTATATTGCGAAAATATGTTACAAAAATCGTTAGAAAAAAATATTGTGAATGTCAGAAAAGTTTTGCACCGCCTCCATTGTTACGGTTATGCTTCGTTACAAATAGGTTTTTATTTTTGTTTCGAACAAGAAACCGTATTAAAAACCGTTATGAAAAAGATAATGTAACTGTCTGCACCGTGTTATTTGTTACAACTATGTTTCGTTACGAAAAGTTTGTCCACAGGCGTTAGACCATCAATCTTTTGTACAACATTTGTTGCGAGATAAGTTTTTTGTTGCCCGTGTAAACATACCGGCCAAAATCTGCAACAAAATTGTCAGAAATAGCTTTTTGCAATAAAAAATGAGTATTTGTAGGAAATTCGAATCCGCTAAAAATAATCATTTTTTTTTGTAGTGGTATTTGGCATAAAATATAGTTATTTAATCTTGTTACTTGTTAATAATATACATATAAAAAAAGTAAAAAGAAATTAAAAATAAATATATACTACTTATTCAATGATATTTGATGTCGTGAATTTTTATTCACTCTTTATTATTGTGTTTCTATGTAAAAGACATATAATATTTGGCAACATATTCTATTTTTTATTTTTTTTTCTCACAATTAAAATTTTAAACCCTTAATTACATATAAGATTGTAGTCTAATTAAAATTCTTATTTAGATTGTGGATTTCATTAGATTAATAAGTTTTTATCTATATTTCCTTATTTAAAATTTAAAATTTATTTTCACATTATTCAAATCATTATTCGAAAAATCAAATGTAGAAATAAAATAATAGCTAACACTTTCCTATTAGATGAATATTGTGTATGCTTGTTTGATGTGGCCGTTCTATTTTGTCTTCAATCAATGATATCATTTATTTAAAAATAAATTATGTAAAATGATGTTATTAAACAGAAAGCAAATTTTGTATATTTATATATGATAAATGTAACGGTATTTAACTTATAAGTATCTAACAATAATTATTGAACCACAAAAAATATATATTGAACATCTTATTGTTATTTTTTTTATTGCAATGTAGTTTTTTCTTAATTATATTATACACTCTCACCCCCTACCCAAAAACAAAAATACAAATAACAAGTCTCATAAGGGATGACCGGTGGCGTGGGAGTGAACTTATGACCGTGAGATTATGAGTTCAAACTCCGACGCCTCCAGGTCCATCTCTTACACATAGTTCGCGTGACTTGCCTATCAGACCTTTCAGATAATGACTGCGAATTCCTATGTTATAAAGAAAAATAACAAACACAAAACCCTACTATTTTCAAATATTTAAAGTGAAATTAACTAATTTTTTAATAATCTTATATTAAATTTTTTTTTAAAAAAAAAAGGAGATGGAAATTAGTCTTTAATCGTCAACAATATTCAGTATTTCAAAATACAAGGGTGTGTTTATTTTGTGAAATAATTTGAAGGGGTAAATGTATGATTTTATTAAAAAAAAAAAAAACACCCTTATTTTATTTTATTTTAGTTTTTATCGTAATTTCAATATGTCACATTTGGACTCAATTCAAATTGATAAAACTTCAGTCAATATTCTCACTTACATGTACATGCAATAAAAATACACCAAAAAGACATAGAATTGCAGCCACAATTGTTAATTAATATATTAGTTTTATTTAAAATAAATAAATAACAATAAATTAATGTAATTACATAATGTAATTTTTGAACTATTATTTTTTTATTTAATTTTTATCTTTATAAGAAAAAGTGAAAATTGACATGAGAGATATGTGATTTTAGTTGAAATATTTACATGTGATTATTTTTATAGTTCAAAAGCTAATTCAATATATATTAGGGTTTCTATATCCATTTAACATCACTTGAAAATACTATATGAAATACCTTTTGATGCCTAGACGGTCCCAGAGATATGTTGATATACTAAATACCGAAATATCACAACGATACACGATATTTTTAGTATATATCGGAATATCATATACACTAAAATTTTCAAATTGTATACAATGATTTTATTGAAAAAGTTTAATTATGATATGATATTGTACTGAATTTTTAGTATACCAAAATCTTGATAAAAAAATAAAAAATATAAATATTTATATACTAATTAAAAAATTTAAAATAAAATATATTAATATTTTTAAATTCTTTTTTTACACTAGATATAATTTAAAATAAAGAGGTGGTGGGGCAGGGGAGCTGCAGCCCCCTCTTGTCCCTATGTAGTTCCTCCTATTGATATGGCTACGGATGATCCGAACCCGATCGTAGATGGATCGATTACAATCCGGATACCGATTAATTTGTCACTAAGATATGTGATGTAGATTAATTTGTCATTTAGTATATATAACCTTGTATTATCTTGCTAGACACACTACCTAGACTTGAGAAAACCAGGTTTACCCTGCCTACCTTTGGAGAGATTCCTTAGGTTGAACTGATTCAGCCCTGATAGGGCAAATCGTCGATTTATCTTGTTATTCTTTCGATTCATGTTTAAGTTTGGTTTATCATTTTTCCGAACATATTAGATATTTCCTTCCGAGTTTGATTTATGGAGAGATACTAATCCATGTCATAAATTGGTATCAGAGTGGTTCATGATTTCTTTTCATATGAATGCGAAGCTATGTTGTTCACAACCTGTTCGATCATATGTCTCTATGTTATGTTTGATCGAATTCTTGTTGAAAGATAGGTTGAATTCTTGTTTCTTGTAGATAGTTCTTAGTTTCTGGAAATAGACAAATTGTTGTTGCAAAATTCCCTCTCCAGTGTAAATGAAAGCTAGTTGCAATCCATTGTTAGTTGCCAAACATGAGTTGTATTGTTGAATTTGTCTCTCAAAAAATAAAAATAGTAGTGATTTTTGGTTGGCGCTAAGAAGCCTTGTTCATAGTTTTCTAAGTGTTCTTAGACCTTGATTGAAGAAATTTGTTTGTACATTTTTCCTCCATATTTATTTTTCTATTATGCATTTCTTGAATCTATTTTCATGTTTTATTATTTATTTGCAAAATGAGTTCAATTTTGAAAAAGAATTTCTTTATTCTTTATTGTTTATACTATTAACTTCTTCTAGATCTTCTAATCGGAATTTGAAGTCCAGGATTTATGATAACATTTATCTTATTTTTTTATATGAGATATTACTTGTGATGTAGGAGGTAAATCATATTGGATTTTCTAAATGAATTGACCTAGTTCCTTCCGAAAATGACAAAGTAGAAGGTTCATTCAACTTAAAAGAAGATATGGAAGATGAATCATTCGTTGAAGGCATTTCTCTAAATGAATTAAAACTGAGAAGGATTGATCCGCTGGGCCATTCAACTATTGTTTCAGTTTCTTTTCTTTCAGGATTTTTAGGTATTTGGGCAGTAGAGATTTAAAAATTATCAGGTATTATTATTTCAATTCATATTAATCTTTTAAGAACAAACAAACAAGACGGTTCGCCTGCTGTTTGTAATAGTATCGTTTTTTCTTTGTCTTTAGGTTTTTAAGAAAAAAATTTGATTTAATTGGGAAGTCATTACCCTAAAATAGCTTTTAAATGTTATTTCAAAATTAATATTAAAAAAATTTTACTTAATTTTTCAAATTAATCTCCATTTGAAAGAATGTTTTGTACTGATAATGTTTATGGCATGCTGCAAAAATAAATATATGGTACATACTTTCACAATAAAAAAAAATAATAATATAACTGAAATGGAGTCATCTCCTCACTAAATAAAAATGGTTTGATCTTTCGGTGTTTAATCCATAGATATAATATAACAGGGGGTTTTGAAAAAAAAAAGAAAAAAAGCAAACTCAAAGAGTATGGAAGGATCCTTTGGTAAATGATTGACTTCAATAATAATAAGTTGTAATTCAAAAATAATTTACAATTTGGATAGTGAATTTGATCACCGATAAATAAAGCTCACACTAACCCGTCAATTTGAGATCCAATTCAATATTTTCCTTGGGAAGTATGGGGAAAAGGAATTGGAATGGAATAAGATGGATTCATACAGAAGAAAAGATTCTATATTGATTCTGTCTTTAAGTTTATTGATTTTTAAATAAATTAGTTATAGTTATCGATACACGTCTAATTACCAACTTTTTATTACTTATTTGACAATCAATGTAAGTCTTGTTCATTAATTTTCTAATTAAACTAGAATCCTAATGATGGCACAAACAATTTACTAGGCTAACTGTGTTCTGAACTAGAAGACCTTACTTCGATGAACAATTACCTATGCCAAAATTGGTTCAAATTGATTAAATGATTTTCTATAATTTTCTATTTCTTAGTCTCTATTGGAACCGAATTATGGACTTCCAATATAATTTAGCAATTAATCTCTAATTCAATTAAAATATCTAGCTCAAATATACAATTAAACTAAAGATTATAGGACAGTGAAATACAAAATTACAAAGGTATTTATCAAGCAAAGAAATCTCATAAATCGGGGAAAATCTAATCTCACAAATTCATACCAAATTGTTTTCACTCTTAAACTAAAAAAATAAACTCTTCAATGATCATGGAAAAAAAATGTAAAATAGACATCGCATGAGATAGATCCATCGATGGGGGAAGTGGTCGAAATCTTCTTAGGACTAAACTCATGTCTCTTGCACCCTGCAAACTCTCTCAGGACTGTTCCTGATATGAAAAAAAAAAAAACCATCCTATGATTTTTTTATATCCAAAAGATAATATTTTTATGAACTCTATCGATTTTCCAAAACTATCTCTAAAATATATTAACTTCTTCCCGCTCTGGCTATATTTTGCATTTTTGCCCCCAAGGGACTAGACTGAAATTTACTTAAAGTTGGCCATTTTTTAAAAATAGAACATTAGATAAAATTTATTATAAAAATAAATATTAAAATAAAAAATACATACAAATAAATCCTTCTAAAGTGAATCTATCAAATCCCCCAAGCCAAATAAGACCTCTGGACAATCTTAAATCATAAGGTAAAACCACAATCAATCTATGGTAACTCTGGTAACTCAGACCAAACATCACACATACCGCTCCAAATATTCCTAACTCGACCCAACTACTACCAAAATCATTCACAAGGCTTTGTGGAACATTTACAAATACGTTTCAACTCTAAAGCAATTCAAAACAAGGGTGGAAAATTAGGGCACAATTCAAACAACGTTGATTTCATAGTTACGAAATCTCCTATCGTATAATTAACGTCCAATTGCAATAATATATGAGAAGACACATCAATTGATACTCCCAATACCACAATTGAAGTTTTAAATCTTAATTTAAAAATCAATTTCGTAAAAATCTCAATTCAACTCAATTTCTCAAAATTGACATCAAATTCAATCGGTAAAAAAAGAAGTACAAATGCAGGATTTTCCAACCAAAACCAAACCAAATTCAAGATAAACTCAAAATAATCATTCCCAAACTACAGTTAGACCATGGAAAGTAGATAAAAAAATGTTAGGGATTTAAGCGCCTAAAGTTGCGATGAAATTGCGGAAGCGGATCGAAATAAAATTGAAGCACAAACAAAATATTGCAAAATACGAAAAGAACACAAGATTTATATGAAAAACCCAAAACGGGAAAAAACTACGGACGATGAGGAATCCACTAGATGAATCGAATGTTTTCAATGTTACAAAATCAAAATGATTAACTTCTCTCAACCCCAAAAACATCCCCTTATCAATATCTATGCGAAAGGGGAAGTTTTGACCTTCTAACATAGAAGGTAAATCAAATCGATAGAGATTACCAATATATGGAAGGATGGAGATATGGAATCTTAGAAAATCACTCATTGATCACGCCCATGACTCTAATGATTTGGTGCCAAGTCAACCTTTCCATCTTGGTCACGCCCGTGATTAAAGCCTCCGAAATCTTCTGATTTGGCAAGATATATAAAATCAACTCCTAACAAGGAAAGTCCGCCGAGTCATGCCCATGACTAAGGCTGCCGGAAACTTCTGAAAGTCTTGCCTTGAAGAGAATTTGAGGCACAATCCCAACAAACTCCACCTTGCCACAAATTCGATTTAAAAGGTAAACATCTTCATCACCAAGTCCCCGATGGGACACTCAACAACTGCTAAGATTAACCAAGTCCAAACAATAATGGAACTTGGCAACAGCAAGTGGCTTAGTTAACATATCAGCCGGGTTCTCGGACGTATGAATTTTGTCCACTACAACTTCACCTTTTAAGACTGTATCTCAAATAAAATGGTGCTTCACAGAAATATGTTTGGTCCTTTCATGATACCGATTATTTTTCGTCAAATGTATTGCACTTTGGCTATCAAAAAATACAGAAAGAACCTTTTGCTCGTAACCAAGCTCCATGACAAGACCTCTTAGCCAAATCGCCTCTTTAACTCCTTCGGTAGCTGCTATATATTCCGCCTTGGTGGTCAATAAAGAGGTAACCGACTGAAGTGAAGATTTTCATGACATAGAACAGCCACATAAAGTGAAATTATATCCTGAAAGAGAACATTTACGATCAAGGTCTCCACCATAATCCGAATCAACATAACCGGTCACATCCAATGAAGTACACTTATTTCTATCAAAAACCAAGCCAAGATGCGATGTACCTTTCAAGTATCGTAAAATCCACTTAACAACATTCCAATGAGCCTTTCCCGGATTGTGCATATAACGGCTCACGACACTCACGGCATGCGCCAAATCCGGCCTAGTGCAAACCATTGCATACATTAGGCTACCAACCGCATTTCAGTACGGAATTTTTGCCATGTCCTCAACTTCATCTTCTGAGCAAGCACTCAAGTTTTTGCACAATCTGAAATGCGAAGCCAAAGGAGTAGATACAGCTTTGCAAGATCGCATATTAAATCGATCGAGTACCTTCTCCACATACTTCCTTTGGGACAAAAATAACTTTCCGCTTTTTCGATTTCTAATTATTTCCATCCGAAGAATTTTCTTCGCAGCACCCAGCTCTTTCATATCAAACTCATTACGAAGCTGCGATTTAAACTTAACAATACAAGACATGTTACGTGAGGCAATCAACATGTCATCGACATAAAGCAACAAGTATAAAAATGAACCGTCAGAGAACTTCTGAAAATAAATACAGTCGTCATACTTGCTGCGAGAATAACCTTGCCCAATCATAAATGAATCAAACCTTTTGTACCACTGCCTTGGGGCTTGCTTTAATCCATAAAGCGATTTCTTTAATTTGCACACCAAATTTTCCTTTCCGGAAATGACAAAGCCCTCGGGCTGCTCCATGTAGATTTCTTCCTCAAGGTCACTATGAAGAAAGGCCATCTTTACATCAAGTTGCTCCAATTCCAAATCAAAGATAGCAACAATACCGAGCAAAACACGAATAGAAGTATGTCGAACAACGGGAGAGAAAATTTCAATGAAGTCTATACCTTCACACTAACTGAATCCCTTGACGACTAGCCGTGCTTTGCAACGAGGCTCTTCAGCCCCCGAAATGCCTTCTTTTTTCTTGAATATCCACTTACAACGTAGTGGACGCCTACCCTTCGGAAGTTCAACAAGATCCCAAGTGCCATTCTTGTAGAGACTTTGAATTTCCTCTTTCATTGCCATAAACCATTTAGGAGATTCGGCACAATAAGTTGCTTCATTGTAATTTTTCGGTTCACCGACATCACCGAATTCTTGTGCCACGGACAGAGCATATGCCACTACAGAATCCTCTACAAATCTGGAAGGAGGATGAATTTGTCTCCTAGGACGATCTCTAGCAATTGAGTATGTATTATGTCTCACCGGAGCATTCAATGTGGTACTCGAACTTCATCAACTTGCGGGTTGGAAGAGCTAGGAACATCAGCAATGGGTCGGAACAACATTGGCAACTCCACCTTCTCTCCAAATTGCTGCTGGTCATTTGACGAGGATGTCGAACCTGCAGCTGAACCATTACCAGAAGACAACATAGATTTTTGGTCAAAAGTAACATCTCGACTCAAAACTACATTGCGTGATTTACCATCCGCGTTCCATAAACGGTATCCTTTCGACTCAGTTGAATACCCAAGGAAAATACACTTCAAAGCTCTCGGAGCTAATTTTCCTTCGTCAATATGCATGTACGCGGGACATCCAAAAATACGCAATGAGGAATAGTCGACCGGGTTACCTGACCATATTTCTTTTGGAATTTTAAAGTCAATAGCGGAGTGTGGAGATCGATGAAATTGTTAGGGATTTAAGTGCCTAAAGGTGCGATGAAATTGCGGAAGCGGATCGAAAAAAAATTGAAGCACAAACAAAATATTGCAAAATACGAAAAGAACACAAGATTTACATGGAAAACCCAAAATGGGAAAAAACCATGGACGATGAGGACTCCACTAGATGAATCGAATGTTTTCAATGTTACAAAATCAAAATGATTAACTTCTCTCAACCCCAAAAATATCCCCTTATCAATATATATGCGAAAAGGGAAGTTTTGACCTTCTAACATGGAAGGTAAATCAAATTGATAGAGATCACCAATATATGGAAGGATGGAGATATGAAATCTTAAAAAATCACTCATTGATCACGCCCATGACTCTAATGATTTGGTGCCAAGTCAACCTTTCCATCTTTGTCACGCCCGTGATTAAAGCCTCCGAAATCTTCTGATTTGGCAAGATATATAAAATCAACTCCTAACAAGGAAAGTCCGCCCAGTCATGCCCATGGCTAAGGCCGCCGGAAACTTCTGAGAGTCTTGTCTTGAAGAGAATTTGAGGCACAATCCCAACAAAAAACTTTGATAATACTTCATAATGGAAAAAAGACCCCAAATCATGAACTACTTGAAAGATGTATCGTAAAAATAAAGTTTGAATAGAATTGGGCGATTCCCTAAGATCCCATGAGACCTCTCTACATCTAGAAGATGAAATGGCGAAGGAATGAGAGTTGGTGGGGGTTTTAATTTGTTAAAATCCGTAAAACATTGTATTTAAAAAATGTTTGGTCATATGGCTGACCGTACAATTTAGACAAGAAAAAGTTGTTTAGGTTGTAACTCACTCTCCTAACCTCCGATTGACCTCTCGTTTGGGGCTATTGATAGATAATTCAAAATAATATTTACCTTTAAGAGCACAAGTGAGTTGGATCTAAACAAAACTTATAGTGAAGTTTTTAAGTCAACAATTGTTGTATGAGCTCTTTACAGATAACTTTATACTAAATCGGATACATATCTTTCGTCCGCATCAAATCGTCTCGTCAGCAGTGCCATTGAAAAGCTAACTCAAAGACCTATCCAATAAGATGAAATTCACCCAAAGCAAATAAATAGAAAATCTCTATCTGGTCAAAGTGGACTCATCTACAAGAGGTTAAAATAATCAAATTCATTAAATGTCTAATAAGACGATTCAATTTCAGGTCGGGTATTATAATGCCTAAGAAGAAAATTGTTCCCAGATTTTCGCACCCCTTTTTATTATTTTTACAAGAAGTTTCCTTATAAAAAATCAAAATCAAACAAAGACGATTGCTATAAACAAAAGAAGAACTAAAAAAATAATAGAAATAAAGTTAGAAAACTTGGGTTGTCTCTCAATAAGCGTCTTTCTTTATCATCTTTGGCTAGACATAGTTTTCATGTTAGCCATTGAGTACCACTACCACGGACCATCTCAGCCATTCCAATCTTCATTTTTTTACTTCCATAATTTAATCAATAACTATGGACAAGATTTTAAAAGCTCTAATTGATTCGGTAAAAGCTTCAATTTCACATCCAAAATAGCTATCCCATTAAATCCAAAGAATCCCTACATACTCTTATCAATAAAGTTCACATTATACAAGGCATTAGGTTCTGCAAGATACTTTTGTCAATAACGTTCACATCATACAAGACATTAGTAGCATATTTGATCTACTTAATTTCTATTCAATCTCGGATGTTCTAACACTTGCTCATCCATGTACGAAAGTTTGCCTAGCACCGGCTCAACTCCAGGGGTATCGTACTTTACTCATATATTTATTCTTTCATAGCACACTTGTTTTTTTTTTTTTTTCTAAGTTTTTACATTTTTTTCTCTCAACAATAACTAAGTAAACTCTCCATTTCCCTAGAATCTTTAAAAGAATATGAGCTTGATATATTTTTTTTTGACTATGTGTTGAAAAATTTTGGCTTTAAATACAAAAATCTTATAGGATAATATGTTGATCACTTAGTAACAACAACATATGACATCCAAACTCAAATGGGCTTACTAATTGATGAATTTTATGTAGAAAATTTGTTAGGCCAAGTGGTTAACCTAATATACCCTTATCATATTAATCAAAAACTCTCATTGGAAATTAAATTCAACATGAATCACTACGCATGTTCTAGGAAACCAAGTCTAGAGGAAGTATCGCACCCAAGAAGAAATATATAGAATGTAAAATAAATGCTTAAATAGGCCCAAGTCTAACATAGGATAAAACAGTTCACACTTGGCATATTTATTGTCTACTTAATCGATAAATTAGAAAATAAAAATATACCATTTTGAGTCAAAATATGGATAGTGATGCTTCTCCTTCAATGCCTTGATTCCCTTTTTATAAGAAATCAAATCCCTTCTCAATTCTTCTTCAATAAGTAAATTTCCCTCTTAGTGCCTTTATGGTTCCTTTTAAAAATATAAAGTCTCAATCTCCATTAAACCTCATTTAATTTACAATAAAATCCTTAACATTTGACTATAACCCGGAAAATTATTATGGGCATGCATAACTCCACAATTCTTGCATTCCTAGCACCAATTAAAAAAAAAAAAAATGAAAAATATGTAGACTCTAATTGAAATCATGAATTATAATTGCAATGATCTACAAAAATATATAATAATATGTGATTAATCACCTTCAAAGAATTACCAGGAATTTCTTGAGATATTTGTGGGACATGAGTAGGTGCTTGCTATCAACGCGAATGATCTCCAAAAAATTAGTTTGTGTATTCTCAATAAGCAACTACCATGCCTCTCTGGGAGTTTTATTAATCAAAACACGTCCACTCACAACATGTATGATTCTCCTATGAATAGAAGTTGAACCTTCATAAAAACATTAAATCAATAGTTGCATAGAGATTTGATGTAGAGGACATCTCACAATTAAAACATCAAATTTTTTCCAATTTTCAAGTAAAAAGTCCCCTAACTGTTGTTTGTTTTCACATATCTCTTTCATCATATTTTCAGCTCTCCCATGTTACTGACGGCATCAAATTATTTGAGATGCTTATGTGGTTCTTCACCTGAAATTATTGTAGAGAAAGTAAGCTTAACTTTAAAATTCTTTCAAGTGGGCTCCAAAAGAAATTTGCACATTGTTTACAAGAGTTAGTCTAATCGATGCACATAAATCATACGCATCTTTATTCACCTTCGACGGTATCACATCCATAAGAATACAACGATCACGTTGCACCCATAGGATCTGTAAACTGTTGGATCCCTCAAAAGTCCCCAAGGATCCATCAACTGCTAGGCCTCTCAAATATTTGGTTAACAACTATGGGTTTTCACAGATTGGCTCTGATATTAGTTGTAACGCCGCAACTCGCAACAGACACAAACTAGGTGTTTTGGGACTGACCCTACAAGTCAACACAAGTTCGTTCAGTGTGTTTTGCCCTCACTCATGAGTATTCTTTGAGACTTTTCATAAAGTCATCCATTCTAAAATTACTTTAGAGCAACTATGCCTAACTCTAGAATTCTTTCGAGTGGGCTCCCTAGAAGGAATGTGCACATTTTTTTACATGAGTAGTTTAATCGATCCACTGAAATTGTACACATCACTATTAAATGTCGGAATGTGCACATGCTGGAAAATTAAATATAATCTACCTACCACCACAATAAAAATAAAAATAAAATAGCTAAAGTAGGGCCGTCTCCTCGGGTAATGAAAAAGGGTTTGACTTTGGGGTGTTTAATATATAGTTATAATAGAATATGTGGTTTTGAAAATAAAGAAAATAAAAATAAAATTAGCAAATTAACAGACTAATAAGGATCCTACGATGAATGTTTGACTTCAAAAAAATCTTTTAGTCTATGAATAAAATTGACAACTGCGATAGTGAAATTGATCAGTGATAAATATTTAATTTTGTTAGTTTCTTAATATAATAGTTGTAGTTCCTAATGCATGCCTAGTAACCGACTCTTTCTTACTTATTCAAGAATCAAGGTACGGCCTTAATTGCTTCCCTAATTAGACTAAAACCATAGCGACGCCACAAAAAATTACTAGTCTAACCGCATTTCGATGTAAAAAAGCCAAATTCAAATTAATAATTATCTATTGACTTTCCAAAAGTACCTCTAAAAGAAATTAAGTGGGTGTTTGGTACAACAAATGAAAATTGTAGAGAAATAACGGTAGATAATAGAATTGCATAGAAATGAATTAAGTATAGAATGCAAATTAATTCTCTTGTTTGGTAAAATATATAATTCAGTTGAGAAATGTAAAAAAATACAGTTATTTGGATGGATCGATCAAGAAAAATGATTAACGGGGCAAGAAAACAAATTTTAACGAGTGAGAATTCATGAAAAAATAATTTTTTTGTTTAAATAATAAATCAGATACGATGTTTTATAAGATTAAACTTTACTTTAATTTTTTAAAAAATAGTAAAATATAAATATTTGAAGATAAATTAAATTTAATTATTTATAAGATTGAAATAATATAATTTAAAAATTATAAAATTAAATAATACAAAAAATTAAAAATAAAATAAATCTACTGCCATAAATATACAATTCTCTCTCTACAATTTTTATTTATATATATATGACACACAAATTAAATCAGAGAATGAAAAATGATTTATTTCTCAATTCTCTGGCTTAACCAACCAAGAGAAATTAGACCATTTCTATTTCCCTGGTCTTATTTCCCTGTAACAAACACTGCCTAACTTCCTCCTACTTTGGCCATATTTGCATTTTTGGCCAGATGGACTGACTACCATTTTCTTCGGTTTGGTAATTTTCTCTCTTTCAAAATGATCTTAAACTTAAATTTATTGTAAATAATTTTTTTTCAAAATCAAAATGAACATATTGAATATATTATTTCTATATTTTGACGAGGAATTGTCTAATTTGAGTAATTAATAGGAACATGACTTTCATGGGTTAGAATGCGCTCTTATTTTTGGTATTATAGCAATTGGAAAACATTATTTTAATTTAAGGGCTATTTTATCTTATATATCTTTTAATTAGTTATGCTTTATAGGAACAACTTCTTAAACATTTCTAGGTATTGGACATGGGTCCAAAAGCACCTGAATATGAAGCAGGCTCGAAGAAAAAACGGACGGAAGCTCCCAACCACGGAGTCGTAAAACAACAATGGAGCTTCATGCCACAGAGCCAAAGATTGCTGCCTCCACAGAGCCGAAAAAAAAAAAACCTCCATTCGATTGTGATGCCTCCACAAAGCAAATGATTGCTGCCACCACAGGGCTGAAAGCAGCAGCTTTCGTGGACCTTGGGGCAGCAACCTCCGTAACCTTGGGGCAGCAACTCTTTGGACTATGGTGTCTCCATCCCGGAACAATGCTTCCATAAGGTCAGAAATTGTTGTCTCCATTGGGTTGAAAACAACTGTCTTCAGAATGAGTGGGGAGCAGGTTTGGATGTAATTGAGGCGGTTCGAATCAAATCTAGCGGTTGAAAGCTAATGAGGAAGGTTACCAGGCGGTTGGAAGTAGTGGAAGAAATAATTGAAACTACATTTTTAGTATAAGAGGTAATTATTTAATATTAGGATAAATACAGTGAAAAGAACACACACACAAGAAGAACATATATATCCTTTAAAAGTCTTTATCATTTTATTAGTTTATCCATGGGTTTTAGGAGATTATCTTAATTTTTTGCTAATTTATGTTTCCAACATGTTTTTAGCTGTTTTCCATCTGATTTATCCGAGTTTTAATAGATTTTAGTTTAAACCCATCAAATTCGTTTATTTACGCTTGAAGCTACATTTAGGCTCGAAGTTGCGCAAGCTCAACTATCGGAGCCGCTCCCAAATCAGACGACGGACATGCTCTTTGGAGTACTTTCGGAACCCGCACTGACGGAATTGATGACCGGTCTTGGAGCCTCTATATTTTAGTTTCCAACAATTGGCAAGCCCAGTTGGACCAAAGTCGGATTTTTTTAAGAATGATGTCCGGGCTTACATGGGGTTCATTTGTACCTCTTGAAGAAAGCTACGGAATTGTCGGAGAACATCCAATGCTTCAAGTCTTAAGGCCAGGGCAGGCAAGATCGGGCTGAAGCCTCCAAACTGCAAGAGCCTGGAGCCATCTGGTTGCTGGAGGCTGGAGCCAACAACCTGCGGAAGGCTGGAACTAACAACCTACGGATGGCTAGAGATCCCCCGATTTCGAAGTGTATAAAATAATATTATTATAGCAAATAAATATTTTTATAATATTTTGAAATCAAAAAATTAATATTCTAGAATAAATTTTATTCATATTTTGTATATTGATTATAATTATAGAGACTGTTAAATAGATAAATATGAATAAGAATAAACATAAAAATAATATATATTTAATAATATAATAATAATATTAAAGGTGATGATGATGAAGATATAATAATAATGCTAATAACGTTAATAATAATATAATATAATATAACATAATAATAGTAATAATAATAATAATAATAATAATAATAATATAATATAATATATATATATATAATAATAAACAAACGAAACAAACCCATTTTCTTAGCTAGGAGGGCAGCAGAACGCCAAGCAAGCGAGAAAGAAGAAAAGAAAGAAAAAAAAAAGTAAAAAATTTAGTCGTTCGATTTTAATTTCAATTTTGGTATTGTATTCTTTGTTATACATGAAATTTAATTATGGATTTTAATATGAATTTAGATATTGAAGATATTAAATTAGAAATTTTTCAAAAACTCATAACTGGCTATTTAATTGACTAATATCTTTAGCTAATAGCCTATTTGTAGTCCTAGCGTTATATTATGAGAATTACGTATCGATCCAAGCCGAATTGAAAATGACAGTATATTGCACCTACCTATTTATTCATATCTTTAAGTATTTTTATTTAAAAATCAGGCGATATAAGTATTATGAGGTATAAGAAATTAATAGCTAGAATATTGTATTCTACTAAATATAAAACTTTGAAACCCGATGAGCTAATTATAGAAATTAGCTTTTGAATAAGCAGGTAGCTCCTATGAATAAGAATATAGCTCATATGATTTGAGTAAATAATGGGGCAGGTGTACATCGGATGAGATTTGGGTGAGATTGCAAAAGTTAGGGAGTATCGATAAGAGGTAAGCAGTAGAGAATTAAATCTAATTTTAATAAATTAGGTAGGCATGTTGCATGCGATTCTGATTAATATGCTAATGTGATATTATGTGAATCATTTTGTCAGTGCATGTATATCTATATATATGTGTGCGTATGCATGTGTGAAACTTCGCATTTTATGATATTTGATATATGTATTTGATCGTGTATGTGAATTTTATGAAAATGAGGAGATGTGAGTTGTCTCACTAGCCCGTTTTGGTAAATTCACTTATTTGACATGTTGCAGACATATTGCATGGTTTATTGGATATGTTTTATGGATCTATTGTGTAGTCTCCGTGTGCGGTAGTGCTAAGCGAGGGCATCATCTGGGGTTAGGATATTCGACCCCGATGTACTGTAACACTTTGGCGATAGTGGACGATAGTAGTCAGACAACTGGGTGACTTAGTCGCATGGTCATTCAGGGATTAGACCCATTTTAGTTGAGACGTATTTGGCCTAATCATTCGTGTTAGGTCTTGTTCCACTCATTGGGCTGGCCACTGGTGAGGTCTACCGGTAGTTTAGGATCATATGCCAAATTTCCAAACGTGATCCCATTACGGCGCGCGAGGAGAAGTAGAGTTTCCGGGTTTCCCATGAGTGATTCCAGGTTGCACAGATTCTACTACATTTCATGGCATAGGGCTAGTCAGTGGGGGTCCTATCTTCTCTATCACAGACTATGGGGCGTCTTGTGGTTAATGGTGAAAATGTTCGGCTATCCATGTATTGATTGTGGGAGTCTTTGGTGGGTATATGGAAGTGACCGGATGATCGTTATTTTATTATGGGTTTATCAGGTCCTTCATTGAGCTGAGGATTTTCCGGCTATTTACTGATGATGGTCTAGTGAACTTGTTATTTTGGGGCCGAGGTTATTCTGGCTGCTCACTTCGATGGATATATATGTGCATGTGCATTGTTGTCGAGTTTGATATCCATGTTGCATCATTTCACTATTGGTATGTCACGGCACTTATTTTATGAATGACGGAGATTAGACTTTATTTTAAAAGGTATGACATGACATATTTCACGTTAGTTCTTAAAATGGATTTAATTCGAGACTGCTTTTAAGAAAAATATTTGGTTTAGGTATGTATGGCACCTCCAGGCCAGGGGACATCTCGGAATATAGGAAGACGGGCTGAGTGAATGAACTTACATCTATTGTATTATATGTAAATTTCTAACCGGATAAAGCTCTTGTTTAGGAGTGTGCTTTGAAAATATTCATAAATCAGATTTTGTTATATAATAATGTACTTTTATGGTTTATTCTTGCCTTAACACTGTATTGTGGGGCCCGAAGTAGGAGGTGACGACCTCATGATGCATTATGGCGATAGCATTTCCAGTATGAGCCAACTAGGGGTGTTACAAGTTGGTATCGAAGCCTAGGTTTGGTAGATTTTGGCTCTTGGGATTAAAAATATTTTGAAAATAATAATGATATTGAATTGGTTTGGCGAGGTTTGGGTTTTTTGGGTGCATTCATGGTAATGTGGTTTATGCTTTAATGTTATACCTGGTTTAGTTGTGTTGCTGAGTTGATATTGAATCGGAGAAGTCAGGGGCAGTATGTCGAATTCTCGAGGTAATGATTTACATTTGGCTATTCGAGGCCCAGAGCTAGATCCTTTGTATGATGAGTCACAGTATCCTGTGCCAGAGCATGTACTAATAGGGCCACCTAGTCAAGATTTCTCCCGGCAGCCATAAACTGCGGTGATGCCTCAACATAGGGGTTTTATTGATGTTGTGATACGGCATAACCCACCAATATATTATGGTTCTGTGGAGCCTAGAGTTCTCGAGTTTTGGGTTGAGAAGATGGAAGAGATATTTCGTGTTGTTCAGGTTCCACCAGATCAACGAGCTAATATCGGGGCCTATTTCTTGGAAGATCGAGCAAATCGGTGGTGGTTAGGTGACTAAGTTGTGGGAGTGGACCAAGTGGATATGACTTGGGATGAGGTCAAAGAAAAATTAAAAGCTAGGTTTATACCGTCACATGTTCGAAAAGCAAAGAAGCAAGAGCTGCTGGACTTGAAGCAGGGTTCGGTGTCAGTTGAGGACTATTTTGTAAAGTTTAATGAGATTGAGATATATGTTCCTGACTACTTTTCCTATGAGCGAGATAGAATTGATCAATTTTTGTAGATTGGTTGCAGTAGAGGATTCATGAAGCTTTAGTTGTGTTGGATATCAGTTCGTCGTATGAGGCTTACGAGCGTGCTGCTCGATTCTATCAGAAGTAGGAAGTCAGGCAGAAAAATAGTGAGAAGGAAATGGGGTATCAACATCAGTTTTGAGATAAAGGAAAAGCTAAGGTGGAGGATGAACCAAAGGGTAAAATGAAATGGTGGCAAATATTCAAGTCTGGGCCATTGTAAAAGAAGATTTCGATTAATGAACCGAGTCAAGAGAGGTTTCAACAATCGGTGGTTGTTTGTCGACGTTGTGGAACAAGTCATTCAGGTTCCCGTTGTGATAAAGTTACATTAACATGTTTTAAGTGCGGTGGTAGTGGTCATATTACCAGGTTATGCCCAAGTGTGGTAACTGCAAGGGAGTTCCCAGAACCGAGATTTAGGCTATGACAGCAGCCGTCTTCGTAGTCACATGGGAGAGGATTAGGACCATCATGACGAGGTGGTCGAAGTCAGTCACGTTCATCATCTAGGCAGCCAGGCAGAGGACCAGACCAGCGTGGCAGAATAAATATTGTTACCCAAACAGAGGCTGATTATCACCCAGGTTAGATTCTAATGGGTAGATTTCTTGTTTTCGGTTTTTCAGCTATTGTGTTATTTGATTCGAATGCAACGTTCTTGTTCATACCTAAACGTTTGGTTAAAATATTGGGTCTGAATTCATCGGTAGAAGTGGTAGTGGAAGTTTTACTTCCATCAGGAGAAGTACTGGACTGCCGAGAACTTAATATGCAAATTCCGGTTAGTATTAGGGGAGTTGATTTTGCTACTAACTTGTTGAGTATCAAGTTATCCGATTTCGATGTGATATTGGGGATGGATTGGTTAATGGCATATCAAGCTCAATTTAACTGTCGAAAAAGATCAATTTCGTTGGTTGGAGCGATGGGTGAGCAAGTGAACTACTTAGGATCTGCAAGACAACCTTCTATAAAGGTAATTTCATAACTATCATTTCAATCATTTATTCGTAAGGGATATCCAGTGTATCTGTGTGAGGTAAGAGATTTGAAGCAAGGGGAGCAGCGATTGCAAAATATTCCTGTGGTTCTAAATTTTCGTGATGTATTTCCCGATGGTATTCCTGGTATGCCACCAAATCGTGAGGTGAATTTTACTATTCATACTGTGTCAGGCGCCGAGCCAGTATCAAGAGCTCCGTACTGCATGGCACCAGTAGAACTCTGTGAGCTAAATTGCAATTACAGGAATTACTGGATAAAGGTTGCATTTGTCCTAGTACGTCACCTTGGGGAGCTCCAGTTTTATTTGTGAAAAAGAAAGATGGAAGTTTGAGGTTGTGTATTGACTACCGTGGGCTGAATAAAGTAACGGTAAAGAACAAATATCCCCTTCCGAGGATTGATGATCTATTTGATCAACTCAGAGGTGCAAGTATATTCTCCAAGATTGACTTGAGGTCTGGATATCATCAACTAAGGAATGCAGAGCATGATATTCCTAAGACAACTTTTCATACTAGATACGGTCATTATAAATTTACGGTTATGTCCTTTGGGTTGACCAACGCCCCGGCTGTGTTTATGGAATTGATGAATCAAATTTTTCAACCATACCACGATCAGTTTGTGGTGGTATTAATCGATGATATCTTGGTATATTCTCTAGATAAAACGACACATGCAAAACATTTGTGTGTGATACTAAATACACTGCGTGCGAGAAAGTTATATGCCAAGTTTTTCAAATGTGAGTTTTTGTTGAAAAAGGTTGCTTTCTTGGGGCATGTAGTTTCTGGAAAGGGTATCTCAATTGATCCTTCGAAAGTGGCAGAAATGTCGGATTGGCCAAGACCTACCAATCAATCAAAAGTAAGAAGCTTTTTGGGTTTGGCAAGGTATTACCGAAGATTCGTTCTTGATTTTTCGAAGTGTTCGAAGCCACTAACTAATTTTCTGAAGAATGACGCAAGGATTAATTGGGATCATGAGTGTGAAACCTTCTTCGTAGAATTGAAACATCGATTAACTTCAACACCAGTCTTGGCTTTACCAGTAGAGGGCGAGGATTTTGAAGTTTATAGTGATGCTTCGAAAAAGGGATTGGGATGCGTCTTAATCCAGAATCAAAGAGTTATTGCTTATGCGTCACAAAAACTAAAACCTCACGAAAAGAATTATCCTACACATGCCTTGGAGATGGAACTAGTTGGGTTTGCTTTAATACTGACCATCAGAGTCTAAAATATATCTTCACCCAAAGAGAATTAAATTTAAGACAAAGAAGATGGTTAGAATTGGTGAAGGATTATGATCTGGAAATTGTATATCATGAAGGCAAGGCAAATGTTGTAGCTGATGCCTTGATTCGAAAACCAAGCATAAGTTAAGTTCCATGTCAGTTGCCGATGAACTGTGCCAAGATTTGGCATGGATTGAAATTGAAGTACTTGGACAAGGCATGACTCGGGGATATTTGCAAATGATACAAGTTGAGCCTGAAATTTATGATCACATTAGATCGGCTTAAATGGAAGATAATAAGAAGGTCAAGCTGGCTATAAAAGTTCAGTACGATCATACTCAAAACCTTAATATTGCTTCAGATGGGAGTCTTTCATTCCATGGGAGGTGGTGTATCCCAAAGGACCGAAGCGATTTAAATGAGCAAATTATGAGTGAGGCTCATAATACACCATATTCAGTGCATCCATGAAAGATTAAAATGTATCAAGACTTACGTCAGCATTTTTGGTGGAAGGGCATGAAGAAGGATGTAGCCAGATTCGTTGCACAATGTTTAAACTGCAAAAAGGTGAAAACAGAACATCATAGACCAATCGGTTGCTACAACCTTTAGAAGTTCCACTCTGGAAATGAGATTCTATTGCAATGATTTTGTGCCAGGACTTCCAAGGGCAAAGTCGGGAACAGATGCAATTTGGGTGATTATAGATAGATTGACCAAGTCAGCAGTGTTCATCCTAGTACGTTTGACTTGAAGTATGCAGAAGTTGGCCAAATTATATGTTCATCATGTGGTTAAACGACATAGTATTCTTGAGGTTATCATATCGGATCGTGATCCACATTTTCAATCTCGATTTTGGCAAAAATTGCAGGAAGCCATTGGTACTCAGTTGCATATAAGTACTGCATTCCATCCAATGACTGATGGCCAATCAGAGAGAATTATCCATATTCTGGAAGACATGCTAAGAGCTTGTGCAATAGAATTTCAAGGAAGTTGGGAGGACCACTTGGATTTAGTGAAATTCTCATATAATAATAGTTATCAAACAAGTATTGTAATGGCTCCTTTTGAAGCTCTTTATGGCCGAAAATGCAGGACTCCTTTAAGTTGGGATGATATGAGTGATCGACTAATATTAGGTCCAGAAATGATCGAAGAATCAAAAACTAATATTCGAGTTATCAGAGAGAAGATGAAGACAGCTAAAGATCGCCAAAAAAGTTATGCCGATAAAGCCCGACGTGAGGGTCAATTTCAAAGTGGAGACTTCATCCTAGTGAAAGTATCTCCAATGAAAGGTATTAGAAGGTTTGTAATTAAAGGAAAATTGAGTCCATGTTGTGTTGGACCCTATGAAATCATCAATTGAGTTGGGTATTGGGCTTATCGGTTAGCACTTCCAAATTCTATGGAACGAATTCATAATGTGTTCCATGTATCACATCTTCGTAGGTATGTCGCTAATCCTTCTTATATTTTATCTCCGGATAAGTTAGAGTTAAATGAGGATCTTTCGTATGAGGAAATGCCTCTTTGGATCATGGACACAAAGGTTCGAACCATGAGGAACCGAGATTAATTGAAGCATACCCACATTTGTTTAATTAAGTAGCGTTGTTATGCTTTTAAGTTTAGATTTCAGGGACGGAATCTTTTTAAGGGGGAGTGAATCGTAATGCCCTGATTTCGGAGTATATAAATTAATATTATTATAGCAAATAAATACTTTTATAATATTTTAGGATCAAGAAATTAATATTTTGGAATAAATTTTATTCCTATTTTGTATATTGGTTATAATTATAGAGATTGTTAAGCGGATAAATATCGATAAGGATAAAAATAAAATATAATATATATATATAATAATAATAGAATAATAATATTAGTGGTGATGATGATGAAGATATAATAATAATAATAATAATGTTAATAATAATAATAATATAATATATAATAATAATAATAATATAATCTTATATATATAATAAACAAACGAAACAAATCAATTTTCTTTCCTAGGAAGGCAGCAGAACGCCAAGCAAGAGAGAAAGAACAAGGAAGAAAAGATAAAGATTTAGTTGTTGGATTTCAATTTCGACTTCGGTATTGTATAACACGGTATTGGATTCCTTGTTATACATAGAGTTTAATTATGGATTTTAATATGAATTTAGATCTGGCTATTTGGCTATGTAATCGACTAATTTCTTTAGCTAATAGCATATTCGTAGTCCTAGCGTTATATTCTGAGAATTTCGTATCGATCCGAGTCGAATTGAAAATGACAGTATATTGCACCTACCTATTTATTCATATCTTTATGTATATTTATTTAATAATCAGGTGATATAAATATTATGAGGTATAAGAGTTTTATAGCTAGAATATCGTATTCTACTAAATATAAAAGTTTGAAGTCCGGTGAGCTAATTATAGAAATTAGCTTTTGAATAAGCAGGTAGCTCCTATGAATAAGAATAAAACTCACTAATTTGAGTAAATAATGGGACAGGAGTACATCGGATGAGATTTGGGAGAGATTGCAAAACTTAGGGAGTGTCGATAAGAGGTAAGCAGTAGGGAATTAAATCTAATTATAAGAAATTAGGTATGCATGTTGCATGCGATTCTGATTAATATGCTAATGTCATATTATGTGAATCATTTTGTCACTGCATGTATATCTATATATGTGTGTGTATGCATGTGTGAGACTTCGCATTTTATGATGTTTGATATACGTATTTGATCGTGTTTGTGAATTTATGAAAATGAGGAGAGGTGAGTTGTCTCACCAGCCCTTTTCGGTAAATTCGCTTATTTGACATATTGTGCACATATTGCACGGTTTATCAGATATGTTTTATGGATCTATCATTTAGTCGCCATGTACTGTAGTGCTAGGCGAGGGCATCGTCTGGGGTTAGGATATTCGACCCCGATGTACCGTAACACTTTGGCGATAGTGGACGATAGTAGTCGGACAACTGGGTGACTTAGTCGCACGGTCATTCAGGAATTAGACCCATTGTAGTTAAGATGTATTTGGTCTAATCATTTGTGTTAGGTGTTGTTCCACTCATTGGGCTGGCCACTGGTGAGGTCTACCGGTAGTTTAGGATTATATGCCAAACTCCAAACGTGATCCATTTCAGGTGTGCGAGGAGTAGAGTTTCCGGATTTTTCTTGCGTGATTCCAGGTTGCACGGATTCTACTATATTGTATGGGATAGGGCTAGTCAGTGGGGGTCCTATCTTCGCTATCACAGACTATGGGGCGTCTTGTGGTTAGTAGCGACAATGTTCGGCTATCCATGTATCGACTGTGGGAGTCGTATGGTGGGTATATGAAAGGGACCGGATGACCGTTATATTATTATGGGTTTATCAGATCCTTCCTTGAGCCGAGGATTTTCTAGCTATTTATTGATGATGATCTAGTGAGTTGGTTATTATGAAGCAGAGGTTATTCTGGCGGCTCACTTATAGATAGATGCAGTGAGCCTATTATTATAGAGCCAAGGTTATTCTGTCTGCTCACTTTGACGGATGTTTATATATATATGTACATGTGCATTGTTGTCAAGTTTGATATCCTTGTTGCATCATTTCACTATTGGCATGTCACGGCACGTATTTTATGAATGACGAAGATTAGACTTTATTTTAAAAGGTATGACATGACATATTTCACGTTAGTTCTTAAAATGGATTTAATTCTAGACTGCTTTTAAGAAAAATATTTAGTTTAGGTATGTATGGCACCTCCAGGCTAGGGGATGTCTCGGGATATAGGAAGACAGACTGAGTGAATGAACTTACATCTATTGTATTATATGTAAATTTCTAACCGGAAAAAGCTCTTGTTTAGGAGTGTGCTTTGTAAATATTCATAAATTAGATTTTGTTATATAATAATGTGTTTTTATGGTTTATTCTTGCCTTAACATTGTATTGTGGGGCCCGAAGTAGGAGGTGACGACCTCATGATGTAGTGTGGCGGTAGCATTTCCAGAATCGGCCAACTAGGGGTGTTACATGAGTGCTAGAGCCAATAGGCTGGGGAGGGCTTGAACCCCTTGGTCGTTGAAGTTTTGGAGAGCAGTGCTGAGCGTACACGAGGGGCAGACAAATTTCCAGCATTTGGCATGATCCCGCCAGGGCAATTCAGCGGACAACCTATGTGGAATACGCCAACACCGACATGGGGATGTCATGGTCCGTACATGGCTAATCTCCAATGGAAGAGGACCTTTGAAACACAGAGGCAAGGAGGGCAGGCCATAGAGATTCAGTTACCAACTTTCCATCAACAGGCAACCGTAGTGCAGCTGCTGAAACCAAATCAACAGGAGGCCAAGCCTCTGATGGGTGTTGATGTAATCACAAATTGCATATGGAGAACATTTTCAAAAAAAAAGTTTGAAAAGAAGCCTAGTGCTACTTTGAGCGCAAAAAATTCATCTCCATACGAAAAAGAAGCTGCAAAGGCAGAGACTCCAGAGGCTGTGGAGGCTCCAGTCGAAAAGAAGTCTTCGGAGGCAGAGGCTCCAGAAGCCATGGAAGCTCCAGAGTTTGCGGAGGCAGAGACTCCAAAGACCATGGGGGCTCCAAACGAAAAGAAGGCTGCAAGAGCAGAGGCTCTATATGAAAAGGAGTCTGCAGAGACACAGGCTCCAGAGACCATGAAAGCTCCATATGAGAAGGAGGTTGTAGGGGCAGAGACTCCAGAGGTTGTGGAGGCTCCATACAAGAAGAAGCCTACAGGGATAGAAACCCTAACAACTTTAGACAAAAAGGACTTCGCAGAGGCATAACATTTAGTCACAAAATCAGAACATGGAAAGACTTATTTGTGTCCGGAATTGAAGCTAACCAAAGGGTTTATTTCTTTTGCTAATACCATGTCGGCCAAAGGGCCTATGAAAAACGGGATTAGTACCCAACTGTCAAGACTGTCTATGACCGAAGGCACCCGCTAAAAAAACCGTCTTCACAAGAACGACATTTGATAAAGTCTTAAGTTCGAACATGGAGAAGGTAAGAGAAAAGACGGTCAAGAGGGAGCTTAATGTCGGTGTCACCATCCCAAGTCCAAAAGCAGAACTGAAGGTTGCAAATGGGAAACGGGTTTGGACTATTACCTAGGCCAACTAGATCACCATCATTCATAAGGCGAAGAGAGAGAAAAAATGGATTATAAATAAGCCGAACCCTTCCACCAGGGGTGCAATAATAGGACTCAATAGGACTCACAAGAGGCAACCTCAAAGAAGAAAGTTGTAGGCTCGTATGGAGGAGGGAAGGTCACATGAGCCATTTCCGAAAGAAAAGCAGATAGATAAGTTGCCTCCAAAAAAGAAGCAGGCTATAGAGCCGCTTCAAAAATGAAAACAGGTTGTGGAGCCATTTTCAGGGAGAAAGTAGGCTGTAGAGCCACTTCAAGAAAGAAATAAGGTTTTGGAACTGCTAAGGAAGCAAGTTTTGGAGTCTCTTTCATAAAGGAAACAATAGTCGATTTCAGAAAGAAAGCATGATGTGGAGCCAATTTCAGAAAGAAAGCAGACTATGGAGCCACTAAGAAACAGGTTGTGGAGCTTCTTTAAGAAAGAAAGTAGGATGTAGAGCCGCTTCCAAAAACTAAACAGATTGTGAAGCCCCTAAGGAAGTAGGCTGTGGAGTCGCTTCCAAAAAGAGACAGATGGGAGAGCTTTCTCTAACAAAAAAATAGACGGATAAACCCCTTCAAAGAGGAAAGCAGATGGAGCAGTCTTTTTTAAAAAAGAAACAAGTGAATGAGCCTTCGGAAGAATTCAAAGCTCATGAAGAATTTCAAGAGTCATAGGAAGTTGTCATTGATGAAGAGCCTATCTTCGAATGGAATGATGTGGCAACCATGATAGAATTTAAGAGGCTCGGGTTTGGCCAAAACCAACGTGTCAAGCCTTTGAGCATTCGGGCCTCGAGAAATGGTCATCCGCTTGACCAAGTTCTGGTGGACAGTGGAGCTTCTGTGAATGTGTTTCAAATTGAGACATTATGGAAGTTTGGAAAGACTAGTGACGATTTGATTTCTACATTTGTACGGCTTACCGATTTTATGAAAAATTCTTACAAACCGGCAGGTATGATCACTTTGCATGTCAAGGGACAAAGGAAATATCATCAACTTTCATGGTGATCGATAGCAGGCTTCTATTCGGCTCTCTTAGGATGAAATTGGATTCATGCATGCAAGTGTGTGCCTTCAACACTCCATCAAAAGTTGATGTTTTGGGATGGAAATGAATTCCAAGAAGTGAAGGCCGAGAAGGATCCCTTGTCGACGGAAGTTGTCACAGTTGATGCAAGCGAACGGCTCGGAGCAAAAGGACATGGGATCAATGGAAGCAATCACCCAACCCTTTTGAGGAGGGCATTGTTGGACATGGGTCCAAAAGCACCTGACTATGAAGAAGGCTCGAAGATAAAAGTGGAGCCGGAGCTCTCAGGCCACGGAGCTGTCCAACAACAATGGAGCTTCATGCTATGGAGCCAAAGACTGCTGCCTCCACAGAGCCGAAAGCAACAACCTCCATTGGATTGTGATGCCTCCACAAAGCAAATGATTGCTTCCTCCACAAGGCCGCAAACAGCAACCTCCACGGACCCTGGGGCAGCAACCTCCATTATCCTTGGGGCTGCAACTCCTTGGACTATGGTGCCTCCATCCTGAAACAATGCTTCCTTAAGGTCAGAAATTGCTGCCTCCATTGGGTTGAAAGCAACTGCCTCCATTGGACTATGGTGCTTCCACAAAGCAGAGGAAGGTAGCTTCCACAAGACAGAAAGCAACAGCTTCCACAAATCATGGGATAACCGCCTCCATTGGCCCTGGATTAATAATTTTGTACTGAACATCAGTGGAAGGCCTATGTACTCCCATATTTTATTCAGAAAGCTCCATGGAACAAGCCAACAAAAGGAAACCCGAAGACTCAACGCGACTCAAGGCTGTTGGGAACAAAACCAAGTATTATGGCTAGAGATGTAATGGAAGCAATTCGAGGTAAGTTGCATATCAATTCAAGAGCAGTGGAGGTGGTTTAGAATGAGTGGGGAGCCGATTCAGATGTAATGGAGGCGGTTCAAAGCAAATCTAACAGTTGGAAGCAGATGGGGGGAGGTTACCAGACAGTATGAGGTAGTGGAAGGAATAACTGAAACTACCTTTTTAGTAGAAGAGGTAGTTATTTGATATTAGGATAAATATAGTGGAAAGAACATATACACACGAGAAGAACACACATATTCTCTACAAGTCTTTATCATTTCATTAGTTTATCCATAGGTTATGGTAGATTATCTTAATTTCTTGGTAATTTATGTTTACAGCATGTTTTTAGATGCTTTCCATTATATTTATCAGATTTTTAGTAGATTTTAGTTTAAATCCATCGAATTCAGTCGTTTAAGCTCAAAGCCTCATTTAAGCTCAAAGCTGCGCAGGCTCCACCGTCAGAGCCGCCCCCAAATCTGACGACAGACAGGCTCTTTGGGGTTCTTCCAGAACCCACACTAACATAATCGATGACCGGTCTTGGAGCCTCTGAATTTTAGGTTCCAACATTAGGAAACACACATTCTTGGCTTACCAACAGCTTCACAGGTTTACTTACGGTTTTTTAAAATTTATGCAAGCAAATTAATTAAAATATACAACATATGAGATGTTATATATATATATATACACATAAATTGTTACATCTTAACTAACAAAAAAAGTTTAAAATTAAAAAAAAGCTAATCTAAAAATAAAAAGGTAAATTGTTTTTTAGTCCTATATTTTATGCCATTTATTATTTTAGAACTTTAAGTGAACCTTGTCTAAAAATAGTCCCGTCAGTAAAAATATTTTCGCTAAAATGGTCCTCTAGTGCCGGACTCGCCACGCTGGAAGTTGTTGCTGACATGGCGCTAACGTGGCTAACATGTCATCGCCATATATATATACACATAAATTGTTACATTTTAACTAACAAAAAAAGTTTAAAATTAAAAAAAAGCTAATCTAAAAATAAAAAGGTAAATTGTTTTTTAGTCCTATATTTTATGCCATTTATTATTTTAGAACTTTAAGTGAACCTTGTCTAAAAATAGTCCCGTAAGTAAAAATATTTTCGCTAAAATGGTCCTCTAGTGCCGGACTTGCCACGCTGGAAGTTGTTGCTGACATGGCGCTAACGTGGCTAACATGTCATCGCCACGTAGATGCCACGTGGGAGGACCATTTTAGCGAAAATGTTTTACATGCAAGACTATGTTAAGACAAAGTCCATTTAAATGTCCTAAAAATAATAAATAAGGTCATATATGGGACTAAAAAAATAGTTTACCAAGACATTTTTTAAAATAAAAAAAAAATTCCACGTAACCCTGATGTGGGCATCTATGTGGCAATGACATGTCAGCCGCATCAGCACTACATCAACAACGGCAGGCCAACATGGTGAGTCCGGCACCGGAAGACCATTTTAGTGAAAAATTTTTACTTACGGGACTATTTTTAAACAGGGTCCACTTAAAGTCTTAAACTGATAAAGGGGATCAAATACGGAACTAAAAAAACAGTTTACCGATAATAAAAGGAAAATAAACAAAAAAATCATTCGATAATGATGTTTTGGAACTCTAGTAAGAATGTATTCAATGCAATAACTGATTCTAAATACATTTCTTAATTTAATTAAATCATAAAATAATTACCTCACTATTTGAATTAATTATTTATTCCATATAGACAATTTTCAGTTCATTTCTAAGAGATAATGACAACTTCTAACAAAAAAGTACCCTAATTAATTTTTCAACCACCTCTTTAAAACAATAATTAACAAATAGTAGGTGGACGTTAGTCTTCAATTGCCAACTACTTTTTAATATTTAAAATTAATTATGTTTCCTTTAAAACAAATAATCTTAATTACGTAGGTTGTAATAAAAATATGCAGTAACCTGCCAACAAGAACAATTAATGACTCCCCAGGATACCTTTCTATATAAATACAGGGGCTTCATCTTCCTCTAACACAATTAAAAACCTCGTTTGAAAAAACTCTCCCTACATGAATATGGATGCATAAATTCCGAGAAGATGTTCATGAACAAACAAACTTTGAAGGGCACCAAAATGTCCACAAGCTTGAAAGAGCTATGGAAAAAAGTATCCCGGACTTCTCGGATGAACAACCTTTGGGAGGGCACCAAAATATCCATGGGACTGAAAGGGCCTTGGAGAAAAGTATATGGGACTTCTCGGAAGCCCATTCTAGGTCCTTTTGGGGGGATAGGATGCAGTACGATGGGATGCATTCTCGGGTTTTACAATAGGCCTTTGCAGGCTCCACAAGTATATTGTAGTGTCCTATGATCCAGCTTGGCATTAATCCAAAATACAGTCACTGCTCTCGTTCTACCCAGGGTGGCGCTGGCTGAGCCACAACTCCCACGGCCGCTGCCATTAATCCCACGGTAGTTGCCACAATTGCATAGGCACAATGGTATTGACTTGATTACTTAGATTCAATTATACTATGTGTATGATTCTCTGATGATGTTATTTCAAATTTAATTTAGGGAGCATTCCAATAAATTCTTGTATTGTTATTTATTTCTCTTTTACAATATTTTTTTTTATATATGATTAAATTTCATTATTTTCCACCATAAAAATCACATTTCAACTCCCATTTGCCATATAAACCAATTTAGCAACAACTCACATAAATGATTAGATTTACTCTCTTTGATATTTACTTATTTATATCTGTACATTGTAATATGACAAGTTGCCTTTATAAATATCACGTATAACACTTATTTTTCATACATATCATCACATCAAGTAACAATTTCACCTCATAAAAATTTAGGAGTATAAAATCAAAACACAAATACGAATGAAAAATAAATGAATGAATCAAACAACTAAAAACACACCATCTGAATTTAAATATACAAGCATTATAACAAATCATAATAATAAATCATACAAACATACAATACTTCAATATTGGAAAAATCAAGTGTAGAAATAAAATAAAATCTGACACCCTTCTATCTTAACGATAGTTGGATCACAAAATATAAGGAATTGTGATTAACCACATCAAATACAAGAAGCATAAATTTGATATCTATATAGTCATAAAAATACTTTTAAATATCTACAGAATAAATCACTATTTTACTTAGTCTTATTTTAAAAGATATGCAAAGAGTCTCGACTTTTGTATAAAAAATCTGGTCAAATATATAACATCATGTTTATTTTAATAAAAATACACAAAATATCCCTATATTATTTATTACGTAAAATCCCCTTGTTTTATATCAAAGTTTGCACTAAGCACCTCTGATATTTGAGTGTAAAAACAAATCTAATTAGGTATGTTATTTATTTATTTTATTCAGAAAAAATACTATTTAAGATCTTTTACCTCTTTTATTTATATAAAAACTTACATAATGTTGGAATGTGTGTCCACCATAAAAGAGGTCCAACACGTCTGAGTCTAATTCACAGCCAAACTATGAAACCTATCAACGTAAACACAACTTTAATACGTGGTTATCACATGGTTATAGCTTCGGTGTGTTAAATGATCACTAACCTATGGCTAGTTAAGTGCAATGACACAAACAAACAACACACATGATTTGTTGACCCAGTTCTATGTAAATACCTAAATCTGGGGATTCCAATACATAAGTGATTTCAGTAAACCTATCACCAGGTTTACACACTCAAGACACCAATCAACCTCTACAACCTAGCCTCTATACAAACTTCTCTTGTTTTACAAACACAGACGGACTGGTTGTTACATTGTCGTAACAACACCAGTAGACTCGCAATCTAGCTCAGCGTAAAGTACATTGCAGGTTGGCGTCTTCTTTGGATGGAACTCCTTCTCCTTAACAAGGTTGCTTCACAAGACCATGGAAGCACTCTCTTCTTCTTCTATTCAGAGAGAATCAGATGGTGTAGTGTTGAGAGAAAAACACAACTTGTTTCTCAAACTGATTTCGATCAAAACTATACAGCACTCACCCTCTTCTTCTCCTTTCTCCAAGACAGGTTTTTGTATCTCTTCTTGAGGTTGAAAAATCTAGGCAATAAATGCCTTCACATGAGCTAAAGCATCCAACTCACTGTACAAGTCTCAGGGAACATAAACTTCGAAAAAATTTCACCATAAAGAAATAAGTAAAAATAGATCAATTTAACTCAAAATAATAAAAGTTACATGACTCATACCTATATTAACTGACATGAATTTTAATAATAATTATTTAAAAATAATTATGAATAAGCTACGCCAAAATAATTTAGACTTATATCATTTATGCAAAAACAAATTGCAGGTTTTAGTATACACAAGTTACTAGAGCTATATATAAGTTTTGTAAGCTATACCTATACAATATATATTGTTGTATTTTTCAAACAGTTCTTAATAAACAAATGTCGGAACATATAAAAGCACGAACGACAATAAGGCGACCTGATTGTTTCCTAAAAATATTGTGAAGAAAAAAAGTTAAATCATTAAATATAAATAATATTATAAATAAAAATAAATCAAATTAAAATTAAAATTATTTATTATATATAAATTAATATATAAATCACTTCGGGAACAATAATACAAAAAAATCTATAAAATTTACAAAAAAAAATATATCAAATTATTTATACACATTACAAAATAAATTTTTTTATAAACTGCTAGATACGTTATTTTCATCTTTCTTTTAAAAAGTTTGAATTTATTCCTCCGACTTCAATCTTATCTCCACTAAATTATTTTTCATATTATTTTTTTTCCATGATATAAAGAAGACACAATTGAAATAAAAATATGAAATTTTATAGATAGAACAAATACATAAAACATAATTAAAAAACAAAATAATTGAAGATTTTTTAAAAAAAGAGAGATATATATCGATATGTATATATATATCAATGCAAGAGTTAAAAATATAAAATATATATAGTGATATATGATAAGTTAAGGTATATATAATATATATCGGGTCATTTTTATTAACTTTTTTTATAATTTTTTTAAAAATCTTTTCCAAAAATAAAATGCCAATTACAGTCATTTTCCATAAAAAAATCTATTGTTATTATTAATTTTCTAAGACAAAAAAATCTTAAATTAATAAGTTTCCATAAATTTTAAAATTCTAAAAATTATTTAAATTAATGTAATTTTCCATAAAAACTACACCTTCCGTCTCAGATATCATGTCCATGTTGCCGTTTTTGTCCGTCCCACATACCATGTCACTTTTTTTTTTTGAAAAATAATTACAAACTTTAATTTTATTTTAAATTTTTTAATTTTAATTAAACTAATTAGTTATCTTAATCTTAATTTATAATTATTTATATTATAGGATAATTATTTTTACTAATACATTCTTAATTATCTACTAATTACACCCCTCCTAAAATATCGTGTTTACAGTGCAGCAGACATAGTATCTGGGACGGAGGGAGAATAACTTACCAACAATATTTATAATTTTTTTAATTATAAAAATTCAAAATTTGTGGCGTTAAAAATGGAGAATGGTATTCTAATATATATATATGTATTAGATTGGATTATATTAGATTAGATGTCTTTGATTAGATATATTAATAAACTCTATTTATTAATTTGAAATTTAAGGCTAAATTAATATATCAAATTCCTTATTTATGAAAATATATTATTCTATATACTAATATACATATATAAAATAAGCTCTCTCTATATATATACATATAGTTATAAATAGAATTATACTTATGAACGATTCCCCAAATTCTTTTCACCGTTCCGTATGTATGTGGGTGAGTATGATAATATATAGATGGATAGATATGTATGTACGCAGTGTTAGGATAATTAATTAATTATTGTAAGAAATATGAGTAAGTCTTCTTTGTCGTCTTCTTCGAATTTTGGTCATAAGCAAAGGTGCGATTGAGCGGAGCTATTGACAAAGGAAAAAGGCAAGTCAAGTGGCAATGAGGACGACAACTTGCTACTATCGATGACGACAACCATAGCCACTGATGGAGTGGTCGACCAAAAGATTTTACAAATAGAAATAGAATTGTTCAAAATCAGAACACCACCACACTTTGAAGCTGAAATGATAACGATGTCAAAGCAATGAAAACAAGTTTTGTTACTAAAGTTCAAAGCAAACTAATTAATTAATTTTCCCTTTTCAAGTATTGGCATCTTTTATTTAGTTTGTTACTTATTCATTCTCAGTATGTATTTGGATATAATAATAATAATAAATATTGAGCACAAAAAAAACGATGGGATCTTAAAAAGAGAGTACGAAATGCTGTTAAGGAAAAAGATTCCTCGGGAGAAAGTAGAGATCGGGTATAATAAGGTCGGGTGCAGAGATCGGGCGTGATAAGGTCGGGCACAGAGATCAGACGTGATAAGGTCGGGCGTTAAGATTGGACATGACAAGGTCGGGCACGGAGATCGGACGTGATAAGGTCGGGCGTTAGATCGGATAGGACAAGGACAGGTACGGAGATCGGACGTGATAAGGTCGGGCGTTAAGATCGGACAGGACAAGATCGGGCACGGAGATTGGACGTGATAAGGTCGGGCAAAGCAGAAGTATCGGCAGACACGGAGGTCTGTCAAGACGAAGGTCGGGCAAAGCAGAAGTATCGGCAAACGCGGAGGTCTGTCAAGACGAAGGTCGGGCAAAGAAAAAGTATCGGCAGACGCGGAGGTCTGTCAAGACGAAGGTCGGGCAAAGACGAAGTATCGGCAGAAGCCGAGGTCTGTTGGCAAACGCCGAGGTCGGACAAGAGACCAGATGGTGGTCGCTTGGTGGGGCGGCCAAGGAGTCGGTTGGCTTGCAGTCCGTCTAAGGAGTTAGGGGTTATTTTGGGCGGCTGAGTAGCCAGTCGGACCATCTTCGGTAGGTTCAGTCGGTTGGTCTACGGTCCGTCTAAGAAGCTAGAGGTTATTGCTCGGCGGTTGAGTAGTCGGTCGGGACCAGCCGCCCATTTAAGGCAGTGAGGTTTTCAGAGGCGGTCGCCCGAGCCATTTGAGTGTTGTAACTGGCGCGAGCAGTTGATGAATCGGTTAACACACGTGTCAACAGAGGAGGACCTGGTGGGCAGTTGACAGCGGTTTCTGTAACCCGACCAGACGGCGGTTCAAACCGTTTCTTTAAAGGATTATTTAAGGATTCGGGTATGTTCTGACAAATCATTTTCAATCGACATCAAATTCAAAACAATTGCCTTTGGAGATCACCACTTTATTTTTCCAGTCTGTAGTTTTATTTTTCCTATTTTATTTATGTATCCTACAGTGTTTAGAGATTCTTAATCTCAGGCACTAATTATATCAAATTCGAAGATAATTTTCTATTTTCGGATTTTACTTTTTATTGTTGAAAATTTGCATCAACAATTTGGCGACCACGGTGGGAGAAAGACAAGATTGTTGATCCTACGTCAATAGAGAATTTTATACGATTGAGGTCTGGCCGAATCATCAGAAGGATCCATATGGCAGGTTCACAACCTCAAACGTCTTCAACACCGGTGGGAGAAACAATTTCACCACTTGCTATGCCGAATGCAGGGGAAGCACCACAAGTACCTACCGATTGGGTGTCTTATGTTCAACAATTGAACAATCAGCATAATCTGGCTATGCAAAACATGTTGCGTGAACAACAAATGCTGCGTGAGCAACAAAACCTTATGCAAAATATGCTTTATCAGGCGTTATCAAGGGTTACTTTGCAACCCACCCAGACACCGTCAGAATTATCACCATCCAGATTTCAAGCAAATTTGGCGGGGCCTTCATATGTAGACAGCACATTTCCAAGTGCCACTACTAGGGTTGATAGGGGAAAAACTCCTCTAACTTCCCCAGATAATGTTCCTTTGGGACCAAGAGTTGATAATACTCAGCCGAATATCGTAAGGGAAGAGAGATTGGGGGGACAAGGGGGACAAGCTCATAATCCCATCCTAGCCGAGGCAACCGTCCCCAGAGAAGAGAGGTTGGGGGGACAGGCTCATAATCCCATTCCTGTATTCGACCCTGTTCCACCCAGAGTAGATCCGGAAGACATCGCTCAAGTTCTGCGGGTGCATTTCGGAATGAATCCGAAAATGGTGAATAGGCCGGCATATCAAAGACCTTTTCCAAAAAGGATCATTAACGATTTTCCTCTCCCAAGGAATTATCGACCGCCAGACTTCTATGCTTTCTCGGGAGAAGAGGGATCCTCCACCATAGAGCATGTGGGTCGGTTCACAACACAGTTAGGAGAAGTTGGTAATAACCCTTTTTATAAACTGCAACTATTTGGTTTGTCTCTTACCAGGACAGCTTTTTCATGGTTTGTAAATCTGTCACTTGGGCAAATACAAACCTGGGAAGGTTTAGAGATGGAGTTCCATGCTAGATTCTTCAACCCTTTACCAGCCGTCTCTCTTTCCGATCTGTTCGAAATGAAACAATATCCAGAAGAGACAACCTCATAGTTCATCGAAAGGACACGTCTAATGAAGGGGCGTTGCCCGACAGTCATTGAGGAGAGCGAAATGACCAACCTGGTGGTGAGGAATATGCATACACGATTGCGGGAGGCTTTAACGGCCCACAACGTTCAAGATCTGGCCAGTTTAGCATCCAAGGCGGGGAGGTTAGAATCCATTTTTAGAGAGATGCATACACCAGACGAAGAACAAGGGGGAGGTGCTGAAGAAATGGTGGCTGAAATTATAATGCGATATCGACCACTGCGCAGGCCACCACCAGTACGCGATAGATGGACGTCGGATCAGAGGCTGACGTGACCTCGGATGATGCAGGTCAGATCTGAGGCTGACGTGGCCTCGGATGCTGGTCTGCAAACTCCTAAACGTCCCAAAAAGTGACGCTTAGGAGTCGGGTGGGAGGAGGCAAATTGTTGAACACAAAAAAATGATGGGATCTTAAAAAGAGAGTACAAAACGCTGTTAAGGAAAAGGCTTCCTTGGGAGAAAGCAGAGATCGGGTGTAATAAGGTCGGGTGCAGAGATCGGGCATGATAAGGTCGGGCACAGAGATCAGACGTGATAAGATCGGGCGTTAAGATCGGACAGGACAAGGTCGGGCACGGAGATCGGAGGTGATAAGGTCGGGCATTAAGATTGGACAGGACAAGGACAGGCACGGAGATCGGACGTGATAAGGTCGGGCGTTAAGATCGGACAGAACAAGGTCGGGCATGGAGATCGGACGTGATAAGGTCGGGCGTTAAGATCGGACAGGACAAGGTCGGGCATGGAGATCGGACGTGATAAGGTCGGGCAAAGCAGAAGTATCGGTAGACGCAGAGGTCTGTCAAGAAGAAGGTCGGGCAAAGCAGAAGTATCGGCAGACGCGGAGGTCTGTCAAGACGAAGGTCGGGCAAAGAAGAAGTATCGGCAGACGCGGAGGTCTGTCAAGACGAAGGTCGGGCAAAGAAGAAGTATCGGCAGACGCGGAGGTCTGTCAAGACGAAGGTCGAACAAAGAAAAAGTATCGGCAGACGCGGAGGTCTATCAAGAGGATATTGTTTTTCATTTGTTGACTCACTATGAGTATGTATGTTTATTATCGCTTTATTCAAACTTTTGCTATGATACTATATATATATATATACATGCGTGTAAATTCCATTTACTAAGGCTATTTACAATACTTTTTTTAATTAATCTTAAATGAAATTGTAATGAATTTTAAATTTTTCATAGATTTTTTAATTAAGGCTATCAAATGCTTTAAATTCGTTTATTTACTACTAACATTCAATATTATATATTCACATTACCTAAAAAAATATGCTCTAGTCACGGACGGTCATTACAAGAAAAAATTATTTTTGTAACAAAAACTTTTTTGTCTGTAAATTTATTTTTTCCGTTACTAATGACATTAGAGACATAATTAGTAATGGAATTACGTTAGCTACGTGAATTTTAGGGACGAAATTCCGTTACAAATATATTATTTTTTGTAGTGGGTGCAATTAAGTAAAAAAAAAATATATATAATTTTACTATTGTTTAATAATTTTTACTACTTTCTTACTACTATGCAATTTCACATTTTAAAGAAAAGAAAGAAATATTATTCTTTTTTTACAAAATTTTATTATACCAAAAACACAAAAAGTAAAACAATGACACAAATATGAACTAAGTGCATTCTGTTATAATATTATTATAGGATTAATCAATAGAAATATTAATTATTTCTACCGCTAGCCACTATTTTATATATTATATATAATATATATTATAAAGTAAATATATATATATGTAACGTGTGGATGTATGTATAATAGGAATGTATGTATATATGTATTAAAGAGAGATGCACACAACTGAGAGAGAGAGAGCGCGAAATTTGATGTTGAATATTATTATCTTTCTTGATCATTCCACAAATGTAAGTAGAAAGGGGAATATATATAGTACATAAAGTATCATGCATTCAAAGAATTGTGCCACATGTATGGCTCTAATTGCATCCACAATATATGAATGTAGACACCTACGTGTTGTCTATATGTTTATTTATTGTATAACACCCCCCTTGAATCCATAAAGAATGTGTCTCGTTAAAACCTTATTAGGAAAAAATCCTATGGGATAAAAATCCTAGTTAAGAAAAAAGAGTACAACTTTTTTGTATCAATTCGTTCCCCCTTATCTGAGCATTATTTGAGATCCCTTAACCGACGCATCCCAATTTTCTTTAGCAACTTTTCAAATATTGCATTCGGTAACGCCTTGGTTAATATATCCGCCAAATTATTATTTGATCGAATTTGTTGCACATTGATTTCACCATTTTCTTGCAGATCATGAGTAAAAAAGAATTTTGGTGAAATTGTTTCGCTCTATCTCCTTTAATGTAACCCCATTTCAATTGGGTTATACAAGCCGCATTATCTTCATACAATATAGTCGGGAGAATTTTATCGTCGGGTATTAACCCACAATTTTTCAGAATATGTTGAGTCATTGACCTCAACCAAACACATTCTCGACTGGCTTCATGTATTGCCAATATTTCAGCATGATTTGAAGAAGTGGCAGTTAAAGTTTGTTTCATCGATCTCCAGGAGATCACAGTTTCGCCACAAGTAAATATGTAACCAGTTTGTGACTTGGCTTTATGAGGATCAGATAAATATCCTGCATCGGCAAAACCAATCAATTCATGTTGAGAATCTTTTGAGTAAAATAACCCGAGATCAATTGTTCCTTGGAGATAGCTAAAAATGTGCTTAATCCCGTTCCAATGTCGTCGAGTAGGCGATGAACTAAATCTTGCCAATAAATTTACAGTAAATGATATGTCAGGTCGGGTGCTGTTAGCAAGATACATCAATGTGCCTATAGCACTCATATATGGCACTCCTGGGCCAAGTGTTTCTTCATTTTCCTCTTTTGGTCTAAATGGATCCTTTATTGGATCGAGTGCTCTGACGATCATTGGGGTACTTAACGGATGTGACTTATCCATCAGAAATTGTTTTAGTACCCTTTTAGTATAATTTGATTGGTGGATAAAGGTTCCACTCTCCAAATGCTGAATTTGCAAACCAAGGCAAAAGTTAGTTTTTCCAAAATCGTTGATCTCAAACTCCTTTTTCAGATATTCAACAATTTTCTGGATTTCATCAGGAGTTCCGATTAAATTGAGATCATCGACATATACAACGATGATTACAAATTCAGACTCATTTTTCTTTATAAAAACACATGGACAGATAGGGTCATTTATGTAACCTTCTTTGGTTAAGCTTTCCCTGAGACGATTGTACCACATTCGGCCCAATTGCTTGAGCCCATACAAAGATTTTTGCAATTTGATAGAATATGATTCTTTTGGATTTGATTTGAATTATTCAGGTATGTTGATCCCTTCTGGGATTTTCATGTAGACGTCATTGTCTAAAGAGCCGTAAAGATAGGCAGTAACCACATCCATTAATCGCATATCAAGATTATTGTGTACTGCCAGGCTCACCAGATACCTGAATGTTATTCCATCCATGACCGGTGAATATGTTTCTTCAAAATCAATACCCGGTCTCTGGAAAAACCCTGGGCTACAAGTCTTGCTTTATATCTTGTGATATCATTATTTTTATTTTTTTTTCTCACAAACACCCATCTGTAACCAACAGGTTTCACATTTTCAGGTGTCTGGACTATAGAGCCGAATACTTGCCATTTTTTCAATGAGTCCAATTCAGATTTAATTGCGTCTTTCCATTTTTCCCAATCATCTATTTGCCGACATTCATCAACTGATTTTGGTTCATAATCCTCGTCATCTTTCATTATATCGAGTGCTAAAAAATATGCAAATGCATTATCAATATTTGTTTTCTTTCTGTTCCAATATTTTCCATTGGTGTTATAGTTAACAGAAGTTTCTATAACTTCATCCTCACTTTCATCAGAATTTTTAGTATCAACCTCTACAGGGGTTGTAATGACCTTTTCAGGTATCTGATCATTGTTGTTCTCTTCACCAGTATTTACAATTTTCTTCTTTCGTGGATTCTTATCATTGGAACCCAACGGTCTGCCACGTTTTACGCGGGCAGTATGCTCATTAGCACTCGGCACCTTCCCTTATGGGATATTTATTTTAGCTGGTGCATTTGCTGCTGCAATATATGATTTCGTAACTCTGGTAGCATCAATAAAAGCATCAGACAATAGATTTGCAATTTTCTGCAAATGCACAATTCTTTGAACTTCAAGTTCACTATGTTTCGTACGAGGATCAAATTCAAGTGATATTTTCCATGAAATTTCTTTTTTCTGTTGATTACTGTCTCCCTCTAATGTCAAAAAATATGATTCATCAAAATTACAGTCTGCAAACCTCGCAATAAAAAGATCACCTGTTGTTGGGTCAAGATATTTTGCATTCGAGGGTGATTCATACCCGACATATATACCCAACCTTCTTTGAGGTCGCATTTTTGTGCACTGAGGTGGCGCAATTTGAACATAAACAACACACCCAAATATTTGCAGGTGAGATATATTTGGTATTTTTCCAGAGACCAATTGAGTAGGAGAATAACAGTGATAACTTGTCGCGCTTATTTTCACGAGGGTTACTACATGCAATATAGCATGTCCCCAACATGATACGGGAAGTTTAAACCTCATTAACAATGGTTTAGCAATTAATTGCAATCTTTTGATAAGGGATTCAGCAACGCCATTTTGCGTATGTACATGGGGAACATGATGTTCCACAGTAATCCCAATTGACATGCAGTAATCATCAAATGTATGTGATGAATACTCTCCAGCATTATCTAAACGTATTTTCTTTATCCGGTGATCTGGAAAATGTGCTCGCAATTTAATTATTAGTGCAAGTAGTCTAGTGAAAGCTAGATTGCGAGTAGATAACAGACACACGTGTGAACATCGCGTTGACGCATCGATTAGCACCATAAAGTACTTGAAGGGTCCACACAGAGGATCTATTGGTCCACAAATATCACCCTGAATTCTTTCCAGAAAAGCTGGGGATTCAAATCCAGCCTATGTTGGAGATGGCCTGATTATTAACTTCCCTTGGGAACAGGCAGCACAAGCAAATTCATTCGGACTCAAAATATTTTTCTTTTTCAATGAGTGGCCATTTGAGTTTTCAAAAATTCACCTCAGCATTACATTGCCAGGATGCCCAAGTCAATCGTGCCAAGTTTTGAATTCGCTAGTAGCCATTTGGTCTGCTAGGTGATATGTTTCAGTGGCACTGATTTTTGAGTAATATAAGCCAGAAGAAAATGATGGCAATTTTTCTTTCACAATTCTCTTGCCATTCACAATCTGAGTAATCAAAAGATACTCATTTTCTGCCTCATTTAATGTTTCAATGTGATACCCATTTTTCCAAATATCACTGAAGCTCAGCAAGTTCCTTCGAGCTTTGCTCGAGAATATAGCATTTTCAATTGCCATTTTTGTCCCTTTTGGGAGAAATACAGTAACTTTTACTGAGCCTTCAATTATTTTTGATGCACCACTGATAGTAACAATAGTGGTCTTTCTCATATTCAGGTGGGAGAAATAACATTTGTTTTTCAGAATGTTGTGAGTCGTAGCACTTGTCGATAAGGCAGATGTTGTCATCGGCTCCAAAATATTCGGCATCCATATTTTTGCAAGAAGGTAAAAATAATAAAAGACATGTATTAGTAGCATAATCAAAATAGACTTATATTATAGAGGGTAATACAAAAAAGGGCGGCAGAAAACATCAAAATAACAAAAGAGATACAACAATATTTTATCATTTAACATCATCAGCTATGTCCAGCAGATCATCGGCATCCAGGTGCGTGATATTTTCATTCATCACATCGTCAAATGTGTCATCGTGGGCAGCGTGATTTGTTTCGGGGGTAATTCTTTGCTATCTTTATTTTGAGGACCGATACAGTTCAGCCAAGTGACTGGTTGTGCGACAAACATGGGCCCAGTGGCCTTTGATTCCACACCGGGTGCATTCCTCGTCATTATTTCTGTTTCTACCGATGTTGATCCTCTGTTGAGGTCTGTATGGCCTTCTGCCATTATAACGCCGATTTTGCACACATCGGGGCCTGTTTTGATAATTATTGTGACTATATACGTTTGCCCGAACCCGTCGGCGATTCTGATTTCGATCGCGATCAATTCGCGGATTTCCTACTTGCCCACGACCACGCACCAGATTTTTCAGCTGTATTGCATTTGCCTCTGGAAATGGATTTGCACCTGTCGGCCGAGATTCGTGATTTTTCAACAGCAATTCATTATTTTGTTCGGCCAGCAAAAGACAGGTGATCAGCTCAGAATATTTCTGGAAGCCTCTTTCGCGATACTGTTGCTGCAAAACCATGTTAGAGGCATGGAAAGTGGAGAAAGTTTTCTCCATCGTATCAGATTCAGATATATTTTCGCCACTGTGGCGCAGCTGTGATGTTATTTTAAATATTGAAGAATTATATTCTTGGACTATTTTAAAGTCCTGAAGCCGTAGGCTTTGCCATTCGCTTCGTGCCCTTGGCAACAATGTCAGCCTCAAATGATCATATTGTTTCTTTCAATCTCTCCCACAATTCAAGTGGGGATTCCAGCGTTACATACTGCATTTTCAGTGTCTTATCGATGTGATGGCACAAAAATATTATGGGCTTTGCACGATCTTTGCTCGGGGAGTTTTTATCCCGGGCAATGATATTTTCCAAGCCCATTGATGCTATATGCATTTTAACATCGCGAGCTCATGCCATATAATTTTGGCCAGAAACGAGGAGAGGGAGAAATTCCTGTTTTGCAAAGTTAGACATAATAAACAAATCAAATATAAAATATTACCTTGCGGAAATTAAAATACACAATCGTGCTGATAACGTGTTGTAATATTATTATAGGATTAGCCAATAGAAATATTAATTATTTATACTGCTAACCACTATTTTATATATTGTATATAATATATATTATAAAGTAAATATATATATATATGTAACATGTGGATGTATGTATATATGTATTAGAGAGAGATGCGCACAACCGAGAGAGAGAGAGAGAGAGAGCGAGAAATTTGATGTTGAATATTATTTTCTTGATCATTCCACAATGTAAGTACAAAGGGGTATATATATAGTACATAAAGTATCATGCATTCAAATAATTGTGCCATGTGTATGGCTCTATTGCATCCACAATATATGAATGTAGATACCTACGTGTTGTTACATGTTTTATTGTATAACACATTCTTAGTAATAATGGTCTTTTTTATGAAAAATTACTGTAATCGATATTTTATTTTTGAAAAAGATTTCACAATTTTTTATAGAAAAATATTACTTAATATATATAATCTATATTTTATTTTTGAAAAAGATTTCACAATTTTTTATAGAAAAATATTACCTAATATATATAATATTTTATAACACGTGTTATGCACGGGTATTTTAATATTAAATAATATAGTATTTAATTAAATTTGTATTAGCTTCATTTACTTTTTAAAAAAATTATAAAAACTAATTAACAAAAAAAATCATATATTAATTAATAAATGATGTGTTTATGTGTTCAGTTAAAAGAAAATAAAAGAAGATCATAAATTTTTCAATTTAAAATAACATGTACGTAAAAAAATAATATTAAATACAATGCATGTAAATTAAAACTAAAAAAAAATTATAATAACAATAAATAAACTTAACAATATATTTTAACAATGTGGGACAAAATATAACTTTATGAGAAATTATAAGTATGACTCACTTTCATAAAAATCATTAAATATATATAATTATATAATTTACTTTTATCAAAATAATAAATTTAATATTATTTGTATCGTTAACCTAGTATCAATATTTAAATTTATATTATTTATTATCATCGTCTAGCTAGAGGTCCAAATAAAATTACTTAATATTGATTATTGTCATCTTTATAATAATAATTATGATTTTTGTTGAAAATAATAGAACAATATAAATTTTATAAATAATTAGTCATCCGTTCCACATAAAGTATCTAATTTTTCTATTTTCGTCCGTTTCATATAATTTGTCATTTTCTTTTTTGGAAAGTTATACACATTAATTATTGTTGTCGTAAAAAAATTGCCACTGACGGCTTAATCGGAAAAGTCTGTCGAAATTGATTAGTCTGAAGGGTTCTCCGGCCTCCTCAAGAAAGGATCTGGGCTATCTCGCGATGATAAAACACTAACATAAAAATAAAGCTGATAAACAAGAAAGAAGACTAGAAATCAAACTGGAATTAATGAAAAAAAAACTGTAGAAAAGTGGAAAAAATTACATTAATGAAAAATGCAGAGAAGAAATTTTTAAGAAGAAGATGAATTGTGGAATCTGCGTGTGTTTTTTTCTTTTCACATCCCCTAATCTTGTTCATTTTTTTGAATTTATTTGAATAAGATTCTATCCCTAATTATTCTCCAACTAATTCGATCCTCCTTGACTACTCTCACTTCCTCCATGACCAGGCTTCCACTGCCTGCTGTGACACCTTCCAACCAAATTGGGCCCGGTTTGGGCCAGCCGAAAGCTGGGCTGAAACATCCTTCTTGGGCTGCATTATTGGGCTAGTCATATTCTTTGGGTGTGTACAAATGTCCCCACAAAATTTGTCTGAATACAATTAATTCGTAGTCTAGATAATTTTGTAAATTTCCTTCATCTATTCAAGATTGATTGCGTCCTCATCATATCACTGGTAAAACTCCTGTGTCAGTTCCTTCACGTCTCTCAGCGCGCTTCCAATCACCTCTTCCCTTATTCTCTCAAAACCCTAGGCTTTCGGACTCCGTTGCCTCTTATTCTTTCTTCCACTCTCACGACGAATCACATTGCTCCAAAATTCCGATGACGGCGGTCTCGGCGTTTGTTTCTCAGTAGCGGTTTGGTGATTTAGCGGTCCTAAGCATCCGTAGCCCGGCGTCATTTTTGGCAATTCTCGAGGTGCGGCGAAGGATCTTCTGGTGTTTGAGCCACGGGAGGAGCTCCGATGTCGAGGCATAAGGTGGGCCTCCAGGTTAGCCGTGATCTGACGGAAAAAGGGGCGAGCCAATCCCTGGTCGATGGTCGGCGCGTGCTTCTGCCTTTTCGTGAGGACAATGATGGTGCATTGTCTGAGGGTTTTGACAATGTTCTCGGGAATGGTAAGCTTCTACTTGCTCAACGTTAGTTTAAGTTTGATAGCCTTCATTCTTTCGTTTACCTAGTGATATTTGTTATGGATCTCGATAGATTAGGCCCTGTTTTTGGTGAATGGTGGCACAATTGGGGGATTCAGGATATGTTATCTTTGTGTGCTAACCCTCTTCCCCGAGACAATCTCATGTTGAAAGCCTTATTGTACTTTTGAAATTCGAACATTAATGCCTTTATTCTTCCATCTGGCATTTTAGCCCCCACTGTACTAGACGTAGGGATCTTAGGTTTACCCACGAAATGAGTGGAATCTCCTTTATCTCTGGCCCATAAGCCGGATCATCTGCCCATCCTGGTGCTTATGCTAGCAACACTACCGTAAATCAATTCTTTGCTTCTAACTGATGATGAGGCGATGTAGATCCTCCTGAGAATAATGCCTTCTTATTATACTGGTTTTGCAAATACTTCACTTGCTGCGCCTCAAAAAGGGTAGTTCGGGAAGCCGAACCGGTAGTGAATGCCATCATATCCGGGGCGGAATTGGATTTGGCTTCATATTTCCGTGGGTTGTAGCATCACAAAATTAACAATTTTCTGCATAAGTTGTCGAGCTCGTCCTTTTGCGACCCTGTGGGGGTTGATCCTCTATGGTTCCTTGAATTATAGGTGTTGCAATATTTCCCTAGTTTGATCAGCCCGCGCCGCGAATTCCCATCTAGCCAAGTCTCTACTTTAGGTCCTCATTTGGTGTCATGTTCTCCGTTTGGGGGAAATCTCCATTCTCTTACGTACTCCCTTCTCCATGAAACCGAATGTTTTGTCGGGTATAACACTAACCTAGACTGGTTAGGGGCTTTACATGGCGGCAGTCAGTCCGGCGCCAACGCCATTCGATAGGTTTTTTAGAACAAGTGCCTGGTCACCAGAGTTCTACTCGGCGGTCTTGCCGTTGGCTCTCGTTATAACCCATAGGTAGCAGAGGTGTACCAACCTCAATACTGTGCCCAGAAAATCGGGCTGATTTAGGGAGTTCCTACTTTGGGCTTCCTCATATCACCCCCACTTGATCCGGGCCACAGTTTCGAGGTGGCCGTTTTCGATGCTTGGTACACTTATATCCATCATGTGGGAGATCTCCCTTGTCCCCCATCCAGCTTTGAGCCTGGTGCCTTAGCGTCCTTTGGGAATTGGTGGTCTCATTTTTGGGCACAACCAGATTTGACGGCTTTGAGGTTAGCATTGGTCAAGCTAGTAGATGAACGCTCCAGTGAGGAGGGTGTGTCTGACTCAGGTTCGGACAAAGTGGAAAAAGCTGCCGTCTCTCTGTCGCCAGGTAAAATTTCCTCATTTTTATTAGCGCTCTAGACTTTTATGTAAACTGGTATTTTTTGTAATTTTGCAGATGTTGTTTTACCCATGGGTGTCCGAAAAATGTTGGCCTCTACCTTGGCAATCCGGCGCTCTCAAAGACTAACTTCAAGGGTGGCCGTCCCCAAATTGCGGCCTAAACAACCGGTGAAAAGGCCGGCTCCTTCGCCACCTTCACCACATGTAGCATTTGAAGTGAATCTCACTTATGAGGTAGCCTCTTATTCCCTTTCTGATTATGCAGGTTCATCCGAAGAAGACAAAACTGGTATCCGTCAAGGCGTAGTCGATGGACAATAGGTGAAGGTGGAGCCATCTCCTCCTATGTCTTCCAGTCCGATAGGACAACCAGTTCCTGCATCACTTTCTCCTCAGGTAACCTCTGAATTCATTCTCTATTTAGTGACATTCTCTAACTAGTACACTTTTTAGGTTTCCCAAGTGTCAACCATTCAAGAGCCTGTTGGGAACATGGTGCATTCTAATCCCCCAACTTCTGCCACATCTGCTAGCATAGTGGTGCAAGTGCCCGACACTACTCTGCCGACTTTGGCGGCTATCCCTGCCAAGATAGAGGTGTACTTTGAGCGGGAACTTCCTATTCTGCCAATCTCCGGTGCCTTGGATCGAGATCCTTTGGTGCTTACTCGTCATTGATGCCAGAAAGCCCTGGCATCTTGGACTCGATGCAGGTATGGGTACTTGGCATGGCTGCGTCGTTGCCTTCAAATTCCGTTAATTGGGTAAAACTGGAGGTGCTTGCGGATGGGCTAGGTGAGGTTTCAGGGCATCTGAAGATGCTACAAAGCCTCCGAAGTATTAACGATGGTAAGCTGAAAGAACTAGCTGATTTGGAGAAGGAAAGATCGATTTATGTTCGGACTTTTTTGTACGAGAAACACCATTTTGAAGAGGAGACGGCCTATATGGAGGGCCTACGTGTGGATGAGGTTGCTTTACTGGCAAAGCTGTAGCGGATTCAGGAATGTTTGAAGGAGACCCCCCCTCCCCCCCCCCGAGCTGGATAAGGCAGCGGACAGTTTAGCCACCAAGACTTCCCGGAAGGTGCAACTCTATGACAGCGCCCGGGTGCTATATCGTCCTCTGTCTGAATTGTGCAAGAAAAAGATGGTGTTCGAGACAAACTTTTGGCAGGCTGAACGGGGTTTGGAGTGAAATGATCGCCAAGTGGTCCTCTTTGCGGCCGAAACGCTTTACCGATCCACCCTTACTAGAGTCCACCTCCAATATTGATGAGCCTTTAGCTACTGCAGCCGTGCCCGAGTCCTCCAGGGCTGCTATTATGCTGCTGATGAAGTGCTCGTAGATGTTGATGTCTTCTGTGATTTTGTTGTTGATAATTTGCCGTATGCCTAGCGATTTTTACTCACACTGTTCCTTGCAACTTGTTTGGGTATTTTGTTGTTTTTTACTGTTGGCTTGCATTGCCTGACTGCGTATGGGTATCCGAACTAGCATCATGTATGTTTTGCCTATGGTGGTGATTAACTTGTTGCGTACCTCCCTCTTTTGTTTGACTGCTTCTTACGCTTTGATCATCCTCTGATATATTTATGGCTCCCAAATTCTTAGCTAAACAGACCCTTCACCTTCTAGTTCCCACAGAGAGGGATAAAATCTTTTCAAGTGTTTCCCATTAACAAATCCTCTTGATTATTCCCCCTCAGGCTCCACCAATCTATACGCACCATTAGAAGACTTAGCTGATATGATATACGGTCCTCCCACGTGGGGGACCACTTTCCAAGCGTTGCATCTTTCGGGCCTTCCGGGAGGATAGCCTTCCAGACCAAGTCGCCTTCCCGGAAGTCTGGGGCCTTAAACATTTCTGGAAAGCTGATTTAGCCTTGTTCTTTTGATGCCCAATGCGTTCGAGCGTCTGTAATTTCTCCTCGGGTAAAGCATCAAGCTCTTGGAGCAAGGTCTACTCATGCTCTTCCATTGACAACCCATTCACCTTCAAGATTGAAAGTGAAGGTACCGTGATTTCTAATTGAAGTACGGCATCATGTCTATAAGTCAGCCTGTAAGGGGTGCTGCTGATTACAGAGGATTTGGCGTTCTTACATGCCCACAAAGCCTCCTTTAAAGTATCGTGCCACCCCCTCGGATTATCCTCTAGCGCCTTCTTGATAATGGAGATCAAAACTTTGTTCGTCGCCTTGGCTTGTCCGTTAGCCTGATGATAATAGGGAGAGGAGGGGAGTAATTGGATCCCGTACTTGGCTGTGAATGCCTTGACCTTTGCACTCGTAAATGCAGTTCCTTGATCAGTGGTTATCCTCTTTGGAATGCCAAACCTATGAAAAATGTTCATATTAATGAAACGAATAACGTGGTTATGTTTTACCTTGGCTAACGGAACAGCTTCAACCCACTTGGTGAAATAGTATGTGGCTACTAGAATAAAAGAGTGCCCCTTGGAAGACGGGGGGTGGATCTTGCCAAGATGTCTATTGCCCACCCATGGAAAGGCTAAGGGTTGATGATCGAATGGCGTTCTTCCACAGGGACACGTCAAAATTGCCCATGACGCTGACATGTTGGACATCCCCGAGAGTAATCTACGCAGTCCTGCGAGATTTGCTGCTAGAAATAGCCGTATTGGAATATCATCCACTTATAGTTGGTCCGGCTCTATGAGCACCTCCAATGCCTTTGTGGACTTCGGCCATGACCTTTATAGTGTCCCTATGACACAAATAGTGGACTAATGTCCCATCGGACCTCCGTCGGTACAATTCTCCATCGATCTGAATGTATTTTAGAAGTTGATGGCGTACTGCTTTTGACGAGACCTTCCCAGGGTCTATTAGACCTTCGAGTAGCGGATTTCGTCAGTCTGGGTCTTGGGCAACTTGCAAACACTCGAACCTTTGCAATGTTTCTCCTTTTTTGAATCTAGAAGCCCATTGTGCCAAATTGTTTGCTTCCACATTCTCCTCCAAAGGTATGTCTTCCAATGTCAACTCGGTGAGCTACCGAAGAAGGTCACGAGTCTCTTGAAGTAAGTCTTGAAGCCGTGGCTCCTTACACTTGAATTTTTTTAGGGCTTGTCGGATAACCAGTTGAGAATCCCCTCGCACAACGACCTTCTTGACATCCTTTGTGACCAAGAATCTCAACGCTAGTAGTAGTGCCTCGTATTCGGCTTGATTATTCGTAACACCTTGCGGAAGCTAGTGACCAGAGTGCCACACTTCTCCTTCTGGATTGAAGATTACTACAGGCTCCGGCTGCTCCCGAGGTGCTGGACCCATCAAAGGCCACCAACCAGGATTCTAGTCCTATGTAATCCAAATGGACAGCCTGAACCATCCCCGGATGTTCGGCCAAAAAATCTGCAATGGCCTATCCTTTGACGGCCTTAAGGGGCTGATATATCAATATGAATTATGTCAATTTTAATGCCCATTTAACTAAACAGTCTCGGAGGACCGGCCTGTTTAATAAATAGCGTAGGAGGTCAACTTTGCATATGACTTTAGTATCAACCGGCATCAAATAGTATTTTAATTTTGTGCAAGCATTATATAATGATAAACAGAGTTTTTCATTACACGAATAACAAGTTTCCGCTTTGTTTAAGGTCTTACTAAGATAATAAATAGCCGTTCCCGACCTTCGTCATCGCCCTAGGCAATGAGGGAGCCTGTCCTGTCATCGGTTGTGGCTATGTATAGCTTCAGCTCCCTTCCACTGATTGGCGACATTAACACCGGTGGGGATTCTAACGCCTACTTAATCTGGTCCAGGGCTTCTTGCTGGGTTGTCCCCTATTCAATCACCCTTTTATTCCCATGCAACAGCACTGAGAAGGCCTTCATTCTCCCAACCGCGTTGGCGATAAATCTCCTCAAGAAATTGACCTTCCCCATCAAGCTTTGTAGCTCCTTAATGTTGCGGGGGTCCCCAAGGTCCTTGACGGCCTTTGTCTTATTTTTGTCAACTTCAATGCCCATCTGATGCACCAAAAACGCTAAGAAATTTCCTGCTTACACTCAGAAGGCACATTTTGCCGGGTTCATCTTGAGGTCATATCGTCTCAGACGGTGATCAAATGCTCGGGACTTCACGACCACGTCATCTATATACACTTCCAAGCAAATACCAATCAGATCGTGAAAGATTACGTTCATCGCCCTCTGGTAGGTTGCTCCGGCATTCTTGAGGCCGAAGAGCATTACTATCCATTCAAAGATTCCGATTGCCCCGGGGCAACCGAAGGCTGTCTTATGGGCATCCTCCTCAGCCAGATATATTTGATTATAGCCAAAGTAGCTGTCCATAAAAGAGAGAACCTTGTATCTTGCCGAAGAATCCACGAGCACGTCAGCAATGGGCATCACGTATTCGTTCTTTGGCATCGCTAAATTGAGATTCCGGAAGTCAATGCAGATCTGGATCTCTCCGTTCTTTTTTACCATTGAAACAATGTTAAAGATTCACTCTGGGTACCTTCAGGTTCGAATAAAGTTAGCTTTAAGGATTTTTTCAACCTCCTCTTTCATTTTCGGCAATATTTCTAGGTTGAAATGCCTATGGGGCTGTTTGTGCTGCCGAAACAAAGCTTTAGTAGGTAATCGGTGCTCCACTAAGCTCCTTGATAGCCCCGGCATCTCATGGTAATCCCTTGCGAAGCAGTGTTTGAATTCCAGGATCAAAAAATTATTTTCCCCCTTCTTTTCGACATCTAACAAGGTTCTAACCCGTGTCGTCCGAGGGGTTGTCTCATTGCCTAGATTGACCTCCTCTAATGGGTCTTGTGCCTCAAAAGGTGGAGCAGCTCTTCAAATCGGTGAATGAATATCCTCTTCGTCCTGATTGTAATTAGGCGGCTGGAGGGACGACCCTGCCTACATGTTAAGATTTTGAACGGCGTGCTTTCCAGCTTGTATAAATGGAAAAGCAGACTTTCTTGCTCTCACCTCCAGGTCCCGCACAATCAGGTCATCAGATATGATAACTACCTGAATTATCAGGTCGTGTGTCGGCCTCAACTTTGGTCTCGAATCCTTTCATGATTAAATTGCACTCTTTCCATATTCTAGCATCCTCAAACATCATGGACAGAAGGTATACATTGGGGAATAATAAACGGCCTCTGTGAAATGCACTTCCATGGCCGGATCAGCCTCGGCCTCCACCATCTCAACTTGATCCGTTCCAAAACATAACTTTATGGTGCAGAGTCGAAGAGACGCATTGGATGATATAGATCCAATCCCTCCTAAGAATGGCCAAATAAGTTGGCTTCTCTTCAATGACGAAGAAAGCCATCTGGTTTGTCCTCATTCCGACCGACACTTTCGCCACCAATACGCCTGCTGCCGTATATGCGTTTCCAATGAACTCAGTTATCCGCATGGTTGTCGGTACAAGTTCTTTCCGGTTTTTTTCAGTATTCCTTAGGGTAGACAAGGTCAGGACATTAACGGATGCCCCTCTATCGACTAGCACCTTGCTGACCGTCCGCCTATCAAGATGAACAGTAAGAAACAAGGGTTTCAAATGACGCATATTCTCGTCCGTTAATTTCTGGAAGATCACTAGTTCTGGAACTTCTTTTGGAATGTCAACATCTTGTTCTTCCCAACACAATGAACCAGCTCCTTCCAGCAGAACATTTCCCTGGAGATAGTCGGGCTACGCTGGAGGAGCTTCGAATTCTCGAGGTAAAACACCTATTGAATTAACCTTGAGGTCCCCCCATAGTGCGAAGGTCATTCAAGGTCTTGATCATAAGATATGATATTCAAGGCAGCCTTCGATGCTTCATTGCAATTAAGGGCATCGATCATCGGCTCATCCTTAGGAATCTTTTCTTCCCTGAGTTTCACAGTAAAATGAGGTTCGGTAGGGTACTCAACCCTTGCAAAAAACTCCTTTCGGTCTCCACTCTTTTCGGGTCTGAAGCTGGTGATGAAGGTCCTCCCGACCAAGCTTTGGCCTTCTAGTGACGACTTCTTCCGAGTCCTGGGGCTTCTGCCCCCAGCCCTACCTTCGTGATCATCAGCCTGCTGCCCCCCATCCAGATGCCCCTGGGAGAGGCGAGTGGCCAAGCGTTGTCGTTGCATTCTCCTTTTTTGAGTCCTAGTAGGAGGTTGCGTCACCTGCTCCTTCCGATTCCTTGTCCAAATTCTGTCGTTCAGAGCTTTCCTATGAAGGCGGGTCTGATGGAGTGTGATTACCACCTGATCTACGGAGTTACTCACCAAACCTCACCTCATTTTTCGAAACTCACTTCTGCAAACGTGTTTTTTAGGGAAAGTCTGTCCCACACCAAACTCTTTCTCGGAGGTTTGATCGACCTTCCAAGCCGTTCAAACACTGGCCTTTGAGAGCCTGTTCCCCTACGATCTGTTCTAAAACCTGAACCTGACTTTCAGGACCTAGTTGGACGCACCCCGACGATGTTTATCGGTGCAGGGAACAGTTCTGTATCTACTTTCATGTCAGGTTTTTCGGCCAGCTTGAGGTTGCCTTCTTTGATGGCTTTCTGGACCGAATTTTGGAAGGCGATATAGTTACCAATCTGATGACCATATACTCCATGCCACCTACAAAATGATTTTCCAATCAGTTCCTCTTCAGTCGGCATTTTGTGACATTCCTTGAGGCGGAGCTGATTGTCTTTCAGCAGTACTAAAAAATCTGCTCCGTCCTTGCGATGTCGAACGAATAAGATATCTTAGGGTTCACGTCCTTCCGTTGGGGCGGCTTAAGAGCCAGACATGTATATGCCTTCCCCTATGAAATTTCAGCCATAGAGGTCTCTTCCTGCTCCTTCTCGACTTTGGCAGCCTCTTCTTGGGCAAAGATGTAGTGATTTCCACCCCGAAACTTTTGATTTTGGGCCGTCTAAGCCTCTTTTACGAGTTGCTTGGCCTTCACAGCCTTGGATGTCAGCTGCCAAAAGTCATGGTATTCCTAGAGGGTTAGTTTATCACGCAACTGATGCATCATGTTGTCAATTGCCATGTTCACCACAGGGTTCTCGGGTATACGAACTTGGCACCTACTTTCCGACCTCCTGAAGCGTTTCAAGAATTGTTCCACAAAATCGTCACCATGCTGACATAAGTTGGTCAAATCTTAGATGGTCACCCCTAAAAAAGGGTTGTTAAAGCGCTCATGAAAGGCTCTCTCCATATCTGCGCATGTATGGATGGAATTCGGAGGTAGCGAAGTGTACCACGAAAAGGCCGGACCTCTCAAAGACAAAGAAAAAAGCTGGAGTTTATACCAGTCATTATTCTTGTATTCTCTTCCACATTGAGCCGTAAATAAGCTAACATGTTCGATAGTGGAGCGGGAATCCTCCCCCGAAAACAATGTGAATTCGGGGATCCGATAATTGCGAGGCAGTGGGTGATCCAAAGGAATGCACCCCGAGAAAGGGCGTTGGTAATGAGGCCTAGCCGGTAAGCGAATAGGATCACCATAGATTTTGCGAATTGCATCCTCACCCGCCTGAGGATTTATGGTTGGTGGTGGCAGCACTTTTGTCTGCACCCCAGGCTGCTCAAGAGCTGCCTGAGTGGGCTGCAGATTGCAAGCTGCCGGCTGCAGGAAGACCTGATGAGTAAGTTCTCGTTGAGGGAAACGAACTCTAGGGCCTTCCACAGCTTCCCTGATTGTTGCGGTCTGTTGTACTGGAGGATTCCTGGGGCCTGCTTGGGCAGAAAACTCAAAATTCTATTGTGTCCCGGAACCAACAGCAAGCTGACCTTCCGTAGCCGCTACCTATCCCTTAGTGTACTGGGATGTCATTGGAACAGTTCCACCTCGTCCCCACATCGCCTCAGAAGGTGTTGGAGCGAATGAGGGTGCTGGAATTGTTGTCAGCCCGGCCCCTCAAGTATTGGCCCTAGACCGGGAGGTGGGGCGTTGAGGGCGGCTCCGGTTAATGACGAGTTCGGGTGCCAATACGGAGCGGATTATACTCACTCGAAGGTCATGTCAAATCCACCTGTCAGAGGCGGCCCAAAGGAGGCCTACCAAGCCGTCGCGCTATATTCTCCGAGTTTCCGGACATTGAACGGAGGTTTTCCAGATCCGTTCTTGCCGAAAAACATAACGTGAACATAATTGAGCGCCTGGGAAGTCAGACCTACCCCGGAGCTGGCCACGAAGGTGATAGGAGGCTAGGTTTCCAGCAGATTGAAGCTGGCCATTGGGGCTTTGCCTTTTCGAGCTTCCTCTTCCCGAAGCAAAGCAAATTCAATTCGAATAGTGGGCTTCAACACGTCCCCTAATGTACTTGGAAAGTTCCATGGCAGATTCGTGGAGGGACGACTAAATCTCCCCCCGTATTTGCTCCCGGAGCACATTGGCCGGAAGGCTAATGATGGGATCTGACCTTCCAGCCGCTGCAAAGTCTTCGTCGTGTGGGGCAGCCTCCTGCGCAGGGTGCGATGACAAGTCGCTGACAGCTTTTTTGTTTTTTGACATCTCCATGGTTGTCGGCGGTGTCAGTTTTCTCTTCCGAAGTTGTATACAAAATTCGCGAGATGTTGGTATCCCACTGGCGGTGCCAATTCTGTTTCTAAATTTTCATATCTAAATGTAGATAGTTTGGTGGGACGGGGAGAATATTACTATAAGTCACTCCTATATATATATATATATATATAGTAATAAGAAAAAAAAATTAAAAATTGAAAAAAATGTGCAGTATAGATCATATATTTTTCAAATATATATTAATATAGTTAATATCATATCATATTATAGATTATGAATTTTTATTGTTGGAAGTAGTTTGACACAAAATATAACATTATATATTATTATTAGTATGACCAATTTTTATAAAAATTGTTTAAAAAATTAATAATTAATTTAATATTATCTTTTTTAAATATTAAATTTATACTATTTTTATAATTTAGATTATCATATTTATAATAATAATTATGAAATTAATTTTTAGTTGAAACTAATGTGAGATAAAATATTGGTGGTTAAATTTTATTCAGATATATATTGATATGATAATTATGATTTATTTTTTAAAAATCAACATGGGACAAAATATTATAATTATTAGTATGAGACATTTTTACTAATTAGAAAAAAAAAATTCATAAATTAATTTTAAAGTTGCAAGAAATTTGAGATAAAATGTAATTTAATAAATAATAATTATGTATAACTCACTTTTATAAAAATCATAGAAAGTATAACTCACTTGTTTAAATTTAATTTCCCTCAAATTACTTCCTTAATATATATATATATATAATTCTAAAATTTATACATTTCAAAATTCAATCTTAAATTTAAAATTATTTTTAAAAATAATACAAAAAGTTGAAAAGAAAAAAGAGAAAAAAATATGGGATCCAAATTCAATTTTAAATTTTAAATTATGTTGAAAAAGAAAGAGATAAAAAATAAAAAAAAAAAGAAAAAGAAAAAGAAAAGAAAGAATAAAGAACAAATCAAAAGAATAAAATAAATTAAAAAATAATTAAACAAATTAAAAATAAAAAATAAAATTTGTACTATAAATGAGAATATGATTAAGAGAAAAGTTTAAAAATCAATTCTTCCAATAAATATATAAATACTACTATTATACTTCCTCCGTTGGAATATAAGTAGGCCTTTTAGAGTTTTATATTAAATTAAAAATAATAGTATTTTATTAATTAATATAAATGTGTAAGAATTTTTGATATTTTTTCCTTTGATTTTATGTATATGGTTATTGTATATATATAATCAGTGTATTAGTATACAATTATTTTTCTTAAAAAATAAAAAAAAAATGAATTTTTGAAGTGAGACCGACAAAAATGATAAAAACGATACATTGAATTGGGACCGAGGGAGTATATTTTTTGTTTCAGTAAAATCAAATATAAATCTTATTTATAGATAAAAGAAAAATTAAATAATAAATTCCTATGCGGGGCTATAAATATATAACAAATTTATTTTTAAAATATTTAGAATAAAAATAAATAAATTTGAATTGAGAGAGTGGTTGAATTTAAAATACTATCCATAAAAATATATATATTTATCAACAATCAAATAGTATATATATATTTTTTTTCTAATTCTTAAATTTCAAATATTATGGGAATTGAGGAATTGAAATGTCTTGCCAAATATGTATATACTAACATGTAACCTGTGTTATACACGAATTATTTTTATATTAAATTATATATTTTTTATAAATAATTTTTATCAAATAATTTATAAAAATAAGAATAACATAATAAATAATTACAAAAATATATACACAATAAGAATAGAATTACTACAATAAAATAAAATTTTTATATATTAAAATTTGTTGTATTGATTTTTCAAATATTCTTTCAAATGAGAAGATTAAATGTTTGAACATAATCTACTAAATTGAAAAATATATTAAAATAGTATTAACTAAATCAATTTGAAAAAAAAAAAATTGACTAGTAAAAAAACACAATAAATAATTTTAAAAAATGTATAAATTGGATTTTGTTTTGCTTACTTGCCCTTTTTGTGATTTTCTTTTTCTTATTTTCTTTTGCCGGGATGAATATTAAAATTGATTAGTAAAAAATAAAAATAATATATAACAAAAAAAAATAATATAATCAATATAATATAATGTTAATTTAATTTCAAATTTTAAAAATAAAACAAAAATTTTATTGTAAGAATTTCACTATATATTAATAAAAAAAAACACAATTCTTATACAATAATATGGGGAACGATAACAAATTAGATTTGCAAATAAAATATGAAATAAGTACGATAAATTTCAATATGAAAAACCTTTTAAGATGAAGGATAAAAATTACAGGTTAGTCCAGCCAAAGAAGAAAATCTACTATGATCAAATTGTGTATAGAAATCTTTCAAGAATGCGTGTAAATACATGTTAATCTCCACTATATCAATCAACAAAAACCACAAACTTAAAAAGAATTAAGATCAAGAAAATTAACCAAAAAATCTATCATGTTTGTAAAATTCTGGTCGAATTATAGATATCCGATTGCAAATCTCACAGTTAGATTGAAAGTCATGAACACTGTTTGAAAATTTCTTTTGTGATTTCTGTATCAAAAAAAAATCAAAGAAAATATTTATATGAATAGAAATATGTATGATTTTAAAAATAAAACCAAAACAAAAAATTTTAAAATAAAAAATTTTGTACAATTAAAAGTGAAGTATATATAGATAATAAAACTCTAATTTTATCCATATTTTTTGTTATTTATTATCTAGTAAATTTTAATCTTATTGAATTATTAGTTAGTCTAACAAATTTTAATTTATTATCCAAATTTAATATTAAAAAATAAAATAAAATTTTAAAAACTCTGAGAAGTCATGAATTAAAATATCTGTCAAATATATATATGATTTGCTTATATATTTTTTAACTTATCATATATCATTATATATTTTTTATATTTTTTTAAGGATGTAGTGTGACTCTAGGCCTAATACATATATACATATTGATAGATATCTCTCTTTTTTTTTCTCCTTCTCTTTTTTTAAAATTTTTTTATTTTTTTATCTTCAATTATTTTATTTTAAATTTTTTTATCTATAAAAATTTATATTTTATTTTAAATTGTGTTTTCTTAATAATATGGTAAAAAATATGAAGAATAATTCAGTGGAGATAACATTGAAGTGGAGAAATAAAATCAAACATTTTAGAAGAAATGTGAAAATAAGAAATGAGAAAGAAGAACATATATCAATACATATATAATATTTTATATTTTTTTATTTTGTATCATATATAAATAATTTAATATAATTTGTTTTGTATATTTTATAAATAAATTTTGTGTTATTATTCTACCGGTATATATTAATTTATATTAATGAAAAAAATTAATTTAAGTTTGATTCATTTATTTATAATATTATTTATATTTAATGATTTAAATATTTTTTCTTCACGAATGTTTTACGAAAAACTCCGGATTGTCTTACTGTCATTTTTTATTTCTGTGTTCCTATATTAGTTTATTAAAATTGTTTGAAATACAACAATACACATTTTAGAGAGCTTCTAGATATTTTTTCATTTCTCATTTATTTATTTAATATACATTTTTGATACATTTTGTAAATATTATATATTAATACTTTTATATGTATTATACTTATCTTCATTTAAAAACAAAAGTAAAATTATAAATTAATTATTTTTATATTAATATTCATTATTGTAAATTATTTTAATATTTAAAGTAAATTGAAAAAAGGCTTAGACAAATCCCTGTAATAAAATGAGAATATTAAATTCGTGTATAAATATATTACATAATAATTTTAATTATTTTCAATTTAAAACATTACTAAATATTTTTAATATTTAATTTATTTTGTATCTTACTGTATATTAATACTATTAATATATTAATATATTTTGATATTATTATATTATATTATATTTTATTAAGTTGGGATTCACATTAATATAAATTATAAAATTGTGAAAAACTATAATAATTAAAGAATTTTATATTTAAAAAGTTTTTTTAATGAAAATTTACATAATTTTACGATTTTTTATTTTAAAAACATTTTACATTATTTTTGGAAAATTATAATTTAAGATTTTTTGAAGAATATTTTTTAGATTAAAAAACAAATAAAAATGCTTATGTAAATTTATACTAGCATTATCTATTGAAAACTAAATATTTATAGACAAAATTTATATCATATTGTGTATTTAAATTTATTTTTATGAAAAATATATATTTATAGAAAAATTTTATTTCATAATTCAGTTGACTTTTTTGGATAAATTATTATTTTATGAGAACTTTGTTTTGATTATTGAGATTTTTTAGTCAAATTTATTAGTTGTTACCGAAAATATAATTTATTTTCTTTGTAAAATACTTATTTATGGATAAAACTTATTTTTGTATTATATATGATAAAAATATTTTTAAATCTAATTTTTATTCTATTAACTTTCTTTTAAAACAGAAGACCGTAAAAGGAAAGAAATTAGTTCTATTGTCTAATTTTTAATAGTTTATTAAGATGTGAGTTATAATTCTATTGTATTTATATTACTTTGTTAAATTTATATTTTCATAATTTATTATTATTTTTTTATTCTATTAACTTGTTGATTTTATAAAATTGACAATATGTGTTATTCTTTTATAGGTTGTATTCTATTTTTTTTTTTTCAATTAAGTTATTGATATTGTGGATTGGTTTTTATTTTTTTTATTACTGTTATTTATTTCAATATTCATATTTAGTTGATATTACATTTATTATTCATTAATTTTTCAAATATAAATATGTATACTTTTTTTGTTTAATTTATATTCAAATAAGGATAATGTGTCTTTACAATATAAATAAGAAGGTATACAATTATTGTATTTAATTTTTTTATTTAATTTATTATCTTATATTTTTTATATTATTTTTTTACTCTATTAGTTTATTGATATAGTATAAATGATAATGTAGATATATTATTCTTGGATAGAATATGTTCTTTTTTTAATATATTACTTAAAAATTTTATCTTATTTTTATATTTTTCTATCACCTTATTGAAATAATTAGTTAGTAGTTTTGCATTTTTTTTTGTTTTGTATTTTTTTTTTTTTTTGTTTTTTAATTTTGATTTGTATATCCATGGATGTGTATATACATAAATGACAACAAAAAAAGTATATACCTACCTTTTACTATTATTTCATAAATTTTCTTAATTTATTGTAGTTTTTATCGTAATTTAATCAATCAGTATATTAGTTTAAATAATTTTTATTCTATATTTACAATATTCTTATTATTTAATTATTCAATTATTATTAATATAATAGTGTTATTTTTAAAATATATTTAAAATGATGAGGTTATATAATCTTTTATTCTGATATAATAATCAACGTGGTAATATGCAAATCAATGTAATATTATGTTATTTATTTTATTTTATTTATTGATTACGACAAATTAAATATATAAGTTATTAGTTTTATAAAATATAAATGAGGAGAATGTGAATTTGTCTCGCATTTTATTGTATTTATATTACTTTGTCCAATTTATTATTTATATTATTATTTGATAGAATATATTTTATTTGTTTAATAATTTTCTACTTCTTTTATTTTTTTAATCACGTTATTGAAATAATTAATTAGGGGGTTTGTATTTATTTATTTATTTTATTTGAATATTGTTATATATATTCTCGTATGTGTATGCATATACCTTATTCATTTATTATTGTTTCAATAATTAGCTTAATTTATTTTATTTTTAATCATAATATGATCAATTGGTATATTTGTGGAGTTATTTTTTGGCCAATGACAAGTGAGGCCGGTAATGCACAAATCCGCACAACCCGAAACCCGGATCCAGTAATCCGAACCAGATCCGTTATGTTGAGAACCGGCAGTCTTAAGCTGAACCGAACCGATCTAGAACAGTGCAATATATATATATTGCTTCTGCCCGGTTCAACACGATACTGACTCTCACTCTCACTTGGTGTTTCTCTCTCCCCGACTCTCAAATCCTCTCTCAAAAAGCCCTAATCGCGACGACGTTTTCCAGCGATCTTCCATGGATTTCTCCGGCGATCTGTCCGGCGATTCGACGGGTTCGTGTAATACCCCAATTTTGGAATGTATAAAATAATATTATTATAGCAAATAAATATTTTTATAATTTTTTGGAATCAAGAAATTAATACTCTGGAATAAATTTTATTCCTATTTTATATATTGATTATGATTAAAAAAACTGTTAAACGGATAAATTTCGATAAACATAAATATAATATATAATATATATAATAATAATAATAATAAAGATAATGATGATGAAGATAATATTTATAATATTAATAATAATAACAACGTTAATAATAATAATATAATATAATATATATAATAATAATATAATTCTATATATATACACAAACTCAAACCTTACTTGCGAAGGACGACCAATGCAGAAGAACGCGAAGGTGAAAGAAGAAAAGAAGAAAGAAAAAGATTTAGTCGTTCGAGTTCGATTCCGACTTCGGTATTGTATTCCTTGTTATACGTAAAATTTAATTATGGATTTTAATATGAATTTCGATATTGGGAATATTAAATTAGAAATTTATCAAAAATTCATAACTGGCTATTTGTTTATTTAATCGGCAAATTTCTTTAGCCAATAGCCTATTCGTAGTCCTAGAATTATATTATGAGAATTTCGTATTGATCCGAGCCAAATCGAAAACGGCAGTGTACTGCACACCTGCCTGTTTATTCATATCTTTAAGTATTTTTATTTAATAATCGGGCGATATAAATATTATAAAGTATAAGAGTTTTATAGCTAGAATATCGTAGTCTACTAAATATAAAAGTTAGAAACCCAACGAGCTAACTATAGAAATTAGCTTTTGAATAAGCAGGTAACTCCTATGAATAAGTATATAGCTCAGCTAAATTGAGTAAATGATGGGACAGATGTACGTTGGAAGAGATTTGGGTGAAACTGCGAAAGCTAGGGAGTGTCGACACGAGGTAAGCAGTAAGGAATTAAATCTAATTTTAAGAAATTAGGTATGCATGTTGCATGCAATTCTGATTAATATGCTAATGTGATATTGTGTGGATCATTTTGTCAATGCATGTATATATTTATATATATATATATGTGTGCGTATGCATGTGGGAGACTTCACGGTTTATGATATTTGATGTACGTATTTGATCGAGTGGGTGAATTTATGAAAAGGAGGATAGGTGAGCTGTCTCACCAACCCTTTTCAATAAATTCACTTATTTGTCATACTGCACACATATTGCACGGTTTATCGGATATGTTTTATGGATCTATCGTTTAGTCGCCGTGTGCGGTAGTGCTAGGCGAGGGCATCATCTGGGGTTAGGATATTCGACCCCGATGTACCGTAACACTTTGGCGATAGTGGACAATAGTAGTCGGACAACTGGGTGACTTAGTAGCACGGTCATTCAGGGATTAGACCCATGGTAGTTGAGATGTATTTGGTCTAATCATTCATGTTAGGTTTTGTTCTACTCATTGGGCTGGCCACTGCTGAGGTCTACCGGTAGTTTAGGATCATATGCCAAACTCCAAACGTGATCCCGTTAGGGCGCGCGAGGAGGAGTAGAGTTTCCGGGTTTCCCTTGGGTAATTCTAGGTTGCACGGATTTTACTACATTACACGGGATAAGGCTAGTCAGTGGGGGTCCTATCTTCGCTATCACAGACTATGGGGCGTCTTGTGGTTAATGGCGACCATGTTTGGCTATCCATGTATTGATTGTGGGAGTGGTATGGTGGGTATATGGAAGTGACCGGATGACCGTTATATTATTATGGGTTTATCAGGTCCTTCCTTGAGCCGAGGATTTTCCGGCTATTTATTGATGATGGTCTAGTGAGCTTGTTATTACGGGGCCGAGGGTATTCCGGCTGCTCACTTTGGCGGATATATATATATGTGAGTGTGCATTGTTGTCGAGTTTGATATCTGTATTGCATCATTTCACTATTGGCATGACATGACACGTATTTTATGATTAACGGGAATTAGACTTTATTTTAAAAAGGTGTGAAATGACATATTTCACGTTAGTTCTTAAAATGGATTTAATTCTGGACTGCTTTTAAGAAAATATTTATATCAGGTATGCATGGCACATCCGAGACAGGGGCGTCTCGAGATATAGAAAGATGGGCTGAGTGAGTGAACTTACGTATATTGTATTATATGTAAATTTTTAACCGGAAAAACCTCTTGTTAAGGGGTGTGTTTTGTAAATATTTATAAATCAGATTTTGGTATATATAATAATGCGCTTTTATGGTTAATTTAGCCTTAACACTGTATTGTGGGGCCCGAAGTAGGAGGTGACGACCTCATGATACAGTGTGGTGGTAGCATTTCTAGTATGAGCCAACTGGGGGTGTTACAAGTTGGTATCTGAGCCTAAGTTTGGTAGATTTTGGCTCTTTGGATTAAAAATGTTTTGAAAGTAATGATGATATTGAATTGGTTTGGCGAGGTTTGGGTTTTGTGGGTGCATTCATGTTAATGTGGCTTATGCTTTAATGTTATATCTGGTTTAGTTGTGTTGCTGAGTTGATATTGAATCAGGGAAGTCGGGGGGCAGTATGTCAAATTCTCGAGGTGATGATTTACGTAGGGCTATTCGAGGCCCAGAGCTAGATCCTTCGTCTGATGAGTCACAATATCCTGTGCCAGAGCATGTACCAATAGAGGCACCTAGTCAGGATTTCTTCCGGCAGTTTATGGTTGTGATGATGCCTCAACAGAGGAGTTTTATTGATACTGTGATGCGGCATAACCCGCCAACAAATTCTGGTTCTGTAGAGCCTGGAGTTCTTGAGTTCTGGGTTGAAAAGATGGAAAAGATATTTCATGTTGTTCAGGTTCCACTAGATCAACGAGTCAATATCGGGGCTTATTTCTTGGAAGGTCGAGCAAATCGGTGGTGGTTAGGTGAGGAAGCTGCGGGAGCGGACCGAGTGGATATGACTTAGGATGAGTTTAAAGCAAAATTAAAAGCTAGGGGTTTATACCGTCACATGTTCGAAAAGCAAAGAAGCAAGAGCTGCTGGACTTGAAGCAGGGTTCGATGTCAGTCGAGGACTATTTTGTAAAATTCAATGAGCTGGAGATGTATGTTCCTGACTACTTTTCCTGTGAGCGAGATAGAGTTGATCATTTTGTAGATGGGTTGCAGCAGAGGATTAAAGAAGCTTTAGCTGTGTTGGATATCAGTTCGTTGTATGAGGCTTATGAGCGTGCTGCTCGATTCTATCAGAAGTAGGAAGTCAGGTAGAAGAACAGTGAGAAGGAGATGGGGTATCAACATCAGTTTCGAGATAAAGGAAAAGCTAAGGTAGAGGACGAACCAAAGGGTAAAAATAAATGGTGGCAAATATTCAGGTATAGGCCATCGTATAAAGGGATTTCGATTAAAGAACCGAGTCAAGAGAGGTTTCAACAATCGGGGGTTGTTTGTCGACATTGTGGAACAAGTCATTCAGGTACCCGTTGTGATAAAGTTCCATTGACATGTTTTAAGTGTGGCGGAGTGATAAGAATCCCACATCAGATAGTACCCTTGAGCTCCCCATGGTTAAGTTGTCATTTCATGAATCGTTGGACAATGAATATATTTATCCAAGTATGTCACTTTGGATGTAAGCTCCAGTTTTATTTGTGAAAAAGAAAGATGGAAGCTTAAGGTTGTGTATTGACTACCGTGGGCTGAATAAAGTAACGGTAAAGAATAAATATCCTCTTCCGAGAATTGATGATTTATTTGATCAACTGAGAGGTGCAAGTGTATTCTCCAAGATTGACTTGAGGTCTGGATATTATCAACTAAGGGTTGCAGAGCATGATATTCCTAAGACAACCTTTCGCACTAGATATGGTCATTATGAATTTACGGTTATGTCCTTTGGCTTGACCAACGCCCCGGCTGCGTTTATGGAATTGATGAATCGAATTTTTCAACCATACCTTGATCAGTTTGTGGTGATATTTATCGATGATATCTTGGTATATTCTCCAGATAAAAAGACACATGCAAAACATTTGCGTGTGACACTAAATACACTGCGTGCGAGGAAGTTATATGCCAAGTTATCCAAATGTGAGTTTTGGTTGAAAAAGGTTGCTTTCTTGGGGCATGTAGTGTCTGGTAAGGGTATCTCAGTAGATCCTTCTAAAGTTGCGGCAATCTCGGATTGGCCAAGACCTACCAATGAATTAGAAGTAAGAAGCTTTTTGGGTTTGGCAAGGTATTACCGAAGATTCGTTCTTGATTTTTCGAGGGTTGCGAAGCCATTAACTAATTTGCTGAAGAAGGACACAATGATTAACTGGGATCGTGAGTGTGAGTCTTCTTTCTTAGAATTGAAACATCGATTAACTTCAGCACCAATCTTGGCTTTACCAGTACAGGGTGAGGATTTTGAAGTTTATAGTGATGCTTCGAAAAGGGGATTGGGATGCGTCTTAATGCAGAATCAAAGAGTTATTGCTTATGCGTCACGACAACTAAAACCTCACGAAGAAAATTATCCTACACATGACCTGGAGATGGCAGCAGTTGTGTTTGCTTTGAAGATTTGGAGGCACTATCTTTATGGTGCCCATTGTAGAATGTTTACTGACCATCAGAGTCTGAAATATATCTTCACCCAAAGAAAATTAAATTTAAGACAAAGAAGATTGTTAGAATTGGTGAAGAATTATGATCTCGAAATTGTATATTATGAAGGCAAAGCAAATGTTGTAGCCGAAGCCTTGAGTCAAAAACCAAGGCATAAGTTGGGTTATATGTCAGTTGTCGATGAACTGTGTCAAGATTTAGCACGGATGGAAATTGAAGTACTTGGACGGGGCATGACGCGGGGATATTTGCAAATGATGCAAGTTGAGCCTGAAATTTATGATCATATTAGAGCGACTCAAATGGAGGATAATAAGATGGTCGAGTTGGCTATAAAAGTTCAGTGCGGTCAGACTCAAAACTTTAATATTGCTTCAGATGAGAGTCTTCGATTCCATGGGAGGTCGTGTATCCCAAAGGACCGAAGCGATTTGAAGGAGAAATTATGAGTGAGGCTCATAATACACCACATTCAGTGCATCTAGGAGGGATTAAAATGTATCAAGACTTACGTCAGCATTTTTGGTGGAAGGGCATGAAGAAGGATGTAGGCAAATTCGTTGCGCAATGTTTAAACTGCCAAAAGGTAAAAGCAGAACATCAGAGACCGATGGGGTTGCTACAACCTTTAGAAGTTCCGCTCCGGAAATGGGATTCTATTGCAATGGATTTTGTGACAGGACTTCCAAGGGCGAAGTCGGGAACAGATCTAATTTGGGTGATTATAGATAGATTGACTAAGTCAGTAGTGTTCATCCCAGTACGTATGACTTGGAGCATGCAGAAGTTGGCCAAATTATATGTTCATCATGTGGTTAAACGACACGGTATTCCTGAGGTAATCATATCGGATCGTGATCCACGTTTTCAATCTCGATTTTGGCAAAAATTGCAAGAAGCCTTTGGTACTCAGTTGCATATGAGTACTGCATTTCATCCAATGACTGATGGTCAATCAGAGTGAACTATCCATATTCTGGAAGATATGCTAAGAGCTTGTGCAATATAATTTCAAGGAAGTTGGGAGGACCACTTGGATTTAGTGGAATTCTTATATAATAATAGTTATCAAACAAGCATTGGAATGACTCCTTTTGAAGCTCTTTATGGACAAAAATGCAGGACTCCTTTAAGTTGGGATGACATGAGTGATCGACTGATATTAGGTCCAGAAATGATCGAAGAATCAAAAAATAAGATTCGACTTATCAGGGAGAAGATGAAGATAGCTCAAGATCGCCAAAAAAATTATGCCGATAAAGCTCGACGTGAAGGTCAATTTCAAAGTAGAGATTTCGTCCTGGTAAAAGTATCTCCAATGAAAGGTATTAGAAGGTTTGGAATTAAAGGAAAATTGAGTCCGCGTTATGTTGGACCCTATGAAATCCTCGATCGAGTTGGGGATTGGGCTTATCGGTTAGCACTTCCTAATTCCATGGAACGAATTCATAATGTGTTTCATGTATCGCAGCTTCGTAGGTATGTCGCAGATCCTTCTCATATTTTATCTCCGGATGAGTTAGAGCTAAATGAGGATCTTTCATATGAGGAAATGCATCTTTGGATCATGGACACAATGGTTCGAACTACGAGGAACCGAGATATTCGTATGGTGAAGGTAATGTGGTCCCGGCATGGAGCAGAAGAGGCCACATGGGAAGTGGAGCAAGAGATGTTCAAAGCATACCCACATTTGTTTAATTAAGTAGCGTTGTTATGCATTTGAGTTTAGATTTCGGGGACGAAATCTTTTAAGGGGGAGTGAATTGTAATACCCCAATTTTGGAATGTATAAAATAATATTATTATAGCAAATAAATATTTTTATAATATTTTGGAATTAAAAAATTAATACTTTGGAATAAATTTTATTCCTATTTTATATATTGATTATGATTGAAAAGACTGTTAAACGGATAAATATCGATAAATATAAATATAATATATAATATATATAATAATAATATAATAATAATAATAAAGGTAATGATGATAAAGATAATATTTATAATATTAATAATAATAATAACGTTAATAATAATAATAATAATATAATATAATATATATAATAATAATATAATTATATATATACACAAACTCAAACCTTACCTGCGAAGGACTACCAAAGCAGAAGAACGCGAAGGAGAAAGAAGAGAAAGAAGAGAAGAAGAAAGAAAAAGATTTAGTCGTTCGATTTCGATTCCGACTTCGGTATTGTATTTCTTGTTATACGTAGAATTTAATTATGGATTTTAATATGAATTTTAATATTGGGAATATTAAATTAGAAATTCTTCAAAAATTCATAACTGGCTATTTTTTTATTTAATCGGCGAATTTCTTTAGCCAATAGCTTATTCGTAGTCCTAGCATTATATTCTGAGAATTTCATATTGATCCGAGCCGGATCGAAAATGGCAGTGTACTGCACCTGCCTGTTTATTTATATCTTTAAGTATTTTTATTTAATAATCTGGCAATATAAATATTATAAGGTATAAGAGTTTTATAGCTAGAATATCGTAGTCTACTAAATATAAAAGTTAGAAACCCAACGAGCTAACTATAGAAACTAGCTTTTGAATAACCAGGTAACTCCTATGAATAAGTATATAGCTCAGTTGAATTGAGTAAATAATGGAACAGATATACGTTGGAAGAGATTTGGGTGAAATTGCGAAAGCTAGGGAGTGTCGACAAGAGGTAAGCAGTAAGGAATTAAATCTAATTTTAAGAAATTAGGTATGCATGTTGCATGCAATTCTGATTAATATGTTAATGTGATATTGTGTGGATCATTTTGTCAATGCATGTATATATTTATATATATATGTGTGCGTATGCATGTGGGAGACTTCACGGGTTATGATATTTGATGTACGTATTTGAACGAGTGGGTGAATTTATGAAGAGGAGGATAGGTGAGCTGTCTCACTAAGCCTTTTCAATAAATTCACTTATTTGTCATACAGCACACATATTGCACGGTTTATCGGATATGTTTTATGGATCTATCGTTTAGTCGCCGTGTGCGGTAGTGCTAGGCGAGGGCATCATCTGGGGTTAGGATATTCGACCCCGATGTACCGTAACACTTTGGCGATAGTGGACGATAGTAGTCGGACAACTAGGTGACTTAGTCGCACGGTCATTCAGGGATTAGACCCATGGTAGTTGAGACGTATTTGGTCTAATCATTCATGTTAGGTTTTGTTCCATTCATTGGGCTGGCCACTGCTGAGGTCTACCGGTAGTTTAGGATCATATGCCAAACTCCAAACGTGATCCCGTTAGGGCGCGCGAGGAGAAGTAGAGTTTCCGGGTTTCCCTTGGGTGATTCCAAGTTGCACGGATTTTACTACATTACACGGGATAGGGCTAGTCAGTGGGGGTCCTATCTTCGCTATCACAGACTATGGGGCGTCTTGTGGTTAATGGCGACAATGTTTGGCTATCCATGTATTGATTGTGGGAGTGGTATGGTGGGTATATGGAAGTGACCGGATGACCGTTATATTATTATGGGTTTATCCGGTCCTTCCTTGAGCCGAGGATTTTCCGGCTATTTATTGATGATGGTCTAGTGAGCTTGTTATTACGGGGCCGAGGGTATTCCGGCTGCTCACTTAGACAGATGTAGTGAGCCTATGATTATGGAGCCGAGGTTATTCCGGCTGCTCACTTTGGTGGATATATATATATGTGAGTGTGCATTGTTGTCGAGTTTGATATCTGTATTGCATCATGTCTCTATTGGCATGATATGACACGTATTTTATGATTAACGGGAATTAGAATTTATTTTAAAAAGGTGTGAAATGACATATTTCACGTTAGTTCTTAAAATGGATTTAATTCTGGACTGCTTTTAAGAAAATATTTATTTCAGGTATGCATGGCACATCCGAGACAGGGGACGTCTCGAGATATAGAAAGATGGGCTGAGTGAGTGAACTTACGTATATTGTATTATATGTAAATTTTTAACCGGAAAAACCTCTTGTTAAGAGGTGTGTTTTGTAAATATTTATAAATCAGATTTTGGTACATATAATAATGCGCTTTTATGGTTAATTTAGCCTTAACACTGTATTGTGGGGCCCGAAGTAGGAGGTGACGACCTCATGATGCAGTGTGGCGGTAGCATTTCCAGTATGAGCCAACTGGGGGTGTTACAGTTCGACTGAGTTCCTTGATAAACAGCCTGTGCTGAGGCTGTTCCTCGGTTCCATTTACGATTTCGAGCATTCCTTTACAGTGTATTGATTATATTTTCTGTTGGGAGATATTAGGCTTAAATCGTTCTTGTTTTCCTTAGATCGTGATTTGGTTCGCATGTTTGTTGCATTTCCGTGGATGTCGGTTGTGTTTGGGTTGTTATTGTGTATTCCAGTAGGTGTTGGGATTGATTTTAGATTGGGTAAACAGAGTCCGAGCATTTGCTTTCATTTAATAAAAGATTCTTTAAGTTCTTTGGTAAATTTCGTGTGTTTCTTATATATATGTGGCTTATCGATCTTGAATGTGTAACAACAAGTGGTATCAAAGCTTATAAGTCATTTTTGTTTACTGGAAAGTTGAAAAACGAGATTTAAGGTGAACAATTTGTTCTCATTGTAAAAACCATAAGGTTTTTTGTAAAAAGATTTGAGGCTGTGCGAATTCTAGTTTGAGAACATTACTGGAGTGAAACTTGTTTGTGAAGTGGTGTTTAAACACCCCTGTAAAGTTCGATTTCTCCTTTGAAAAGGCTTTAGTTAGCCTTGTAGGAGATTAAGACTTGAAATCATCCATATATTGGTTGATTTGTATGGTTTCTTTTGGTTAAACCATCCAAACTTTACTAATCTGTGTATTAAGTGCGCAGTGAACAATTTTTGATAGGTGGAGTGGCCTGGATTACGAAAAAAAGGCCAAAGAACTGTTGCGGAGCAAGGAGTGGGTAAAATTTCGTTTAAATACAAGCTGTTATTGTGCTACTTGAGTGATGTGCTTGATTTAGTTGGTTGGTTAAGTGATTTGTTGTGGTTGTTGATTGTTTAGTTATTTGTTAACTGTTTTGTTGTGGTTGTTAGTTGGTTAGTTGTTTGTTAAGTGATTTGTTGTGATTGTTGAGTAGTTAGTTGTCAAGTCTTGGTTTGAATCAGTAAAATAACTGTTTTGCTGTTGGAATATTAACTTCCCTAAAAGTTGGTTTTCAAAAGAAACTAACTCAAGGATTTGTTGATATTAATAAGTCAAAGTTGAGGTTGTTTGCAAATTCTGGTTTATCTAAGCAAAATCAGAATCTGGTTGACATTTTAAAACCAATTTTGTGAAAAATCTGGGCTGTTTTGAAAATTTCAGTGAGTTTTACTTTGGAAAATCTGTAAAATGGCAAATCAAACATATTTTAATATAAAGCCATTTGATGGAAAAACTGATTTTGTTATTTGGAATAAAAAAATGAGAAGTGTTCTTGTAACTCAAAGATTAATAAAAGCTGTGGAAGTTAATCCAGCAGCTGACATTCCTGCTGCAAGGAGGAATGAGCTAGATGAACTTGCATCATCTTGTATTATCTTGAACCTGACTGATTCAGTAATTAGAAAATTAGGAATATATGAATCAGCTAAGGACTTGTGGGACAAGTTAAATGAGATGTATACTGAAACTTCTCTTCCAAATAGAATACATCTTTTAGAAAAGTTTTTTAGTTACAAATTAGACCTTTCAAAGACAATAGATGAAAATTTAGATGTTTTTACCAAAATAATTCAAGATATTAAACCAACAGGGGATAAAACAATAGATAATTACAGCTCCATTGTCTTGTTAAATGACATTCCTAGTTCATATTCAGATGTAAAATCAGCAATAAAATATGGTAGGAATGTAATTACACTTGATGTGGTTATAAATGGTCTAAAAAGTAAGGAAGTAGACTTGCAATTTTATAAATCTAACAAACAATCACATGGTGAAGGCATGCATGTGAGGGGTAGATCTTCTTATAGGCCTAACAAAAATGGTTTTTCTTTTAATACTAATAAACATGGAAACAACTCCTATAATAGTCAATATAAGAAGAAACCTAGAAGTAAGTCAAGAAATGGGTCTCAAACACCTTCTAAGTTCATTGGGGATCCCTCACATGTCATTAGGAACTGCCCTAAGAAAGGTAGAAACAATGCAAGCAATAATAACAATGTTAACATAGGAACAACCCCTATGAATACTACTTTGAATGAGCGCAAACTTGATATTGCATGATGAAGGATGTATGGGTGAAGTATTTGTTGTAACAGTTGATTGTTCAAACATAACAGATTTTAACCAAAATGAGTGGTTATTAGACTCAGCTTGTACCTATCATGTGACTCCTTTTAAGGAATTTTTTTGTGATTACAAAACTCTTTCAAATTGTAATGTTACAATGGCTGATAATAGGGTATGTGAAGTCATGGGTATAGGGATTGTTGTGTTAAGATTTGGTTCGGGAAATGTATTGAAACTTTGCAATGTGAGACATGTTCCAAATCTGTCAAACAATTTGCTTTCATGTGCTGGTTTGTCTTCTCTAGGCTTAGAGGGAAAATGGGGAATGAATTTTATGAAAATTACAAAGGGTTCTTTAGTTGTTTTCAAGGCAGTTTTGAGGAATAACCTCTATGTAGTGACTGTTGTGCCTGAAATTACATCTGAATTGTGTGTTAATGTTCTAACAGATAACACTGTGTTGTGGCATAGAAGATTGGGTCATTAGAGTAATAGAGGATTAGAGATTTTACAAAAATCTGGATATTTTGGTCTTGAAAAACTTTCAACTTTACCATTTTGTGAAAATTGCATTTATAGAAAACACCATAAAGTTTCATTTCCTCAAAAACCCACTGAAAACAGAATTTTTTCAAAAGATTGCTTGGAATATCTTCACTCGGATGTGTGGGGCCCTTCGAGTGAACCCACACATGGAGGGAGAAGATATTTTTTGTTTATAATTGATGATTTTTCCAGAAAATTTTGGATTTTCTTGTTGAAACAAAAATCTGATGTATTTGAGACTTAAAAATTGGAAAATTTCAATTGAAATCAAATGGGAAAAATGATTAAGTGTTTAAGAACTGATAATGGCTTAAAGTTTTGCAATACTTGGTTTGCTAACTTTTGTATTGAAAATGGAATTAGAAGACATAGAACAGCCCCTTACAACCCTAAACAAAATGGAGTTGCTGAAAGGATGAACCGAACTTTATTGGAAAGAGTTCGAACCTTACTAGCTTCTTCGGGTTTATCCAAGAGTTTTTGGGGCAACGCTGTTAAAACAGCCTCCTACCTAATAAATAGATCTTCCTCAGTACCTTTAAAAGGTGCTTGTCCCGAGTCTATTTGGAGTGGTAGGGGTATAAATTTATCCAATTTAAGAGTCTTTGGTTGTTCAGCGTTTATACGTGTTTTAAGTGATAAACTTGAGCCTAGGGCTGAGAAATGTGTCTTTCTAGGATATCCCAAATGAGTAAAGGGATATAGATTGTGGTTAAACTTAAAGCCTGGTTTTAAAATATTTATTAGTCAAGATGTAGCATTTAATGAGAGTGAAATGCCCTGTTTGAAAGAAAATCATACCATAATTGATGATAATTTTTTGATAAGTAACTCAAATGGTACTCAAAGTGAGGTGGAGCAAACGCATTCTAATTCAGCCGAGGAAGAGGCTGAATTAAGTGAGAATTTGGCTCCAAATGTAGTTGTTTCTGAACCAGTTAGCGTTGTCCAGATTACGGCATAGAGGAGGAATCAACCTCTTATCCAGGCTTCAACCCTGGAGATTTGAGTGAGAATTCAGCTTCTGATCTTACTGATATTGAACTTTATAATCTTGAGAATTATCAACTAACTAGGGACAGAAGTAGGCGGAATATTAGGCTTCCATCTAGGTTAAATGACTTTGATGTTACTTCATTTGTTCATAATGTGTTTGAGTCATTAGATGGGAATGAACCAAAGTCATATAATGAGGCAATGAATTCAAAACATAGAAATGAATGGGTTAAGGCTATGAATGAAGAGATGAAATCTCTAAAGGATAATAATACCTGGAATTTGGTGCAAAGATTGCCTAACTATTCTGTAATTGAATGTAAATGGCTATATAAAGTCAAACAAGATGAAAATGGAGTTAGATTTAAAGCTAGGTTAGTAGCTAAGGGGTATACTAAAAAAGAAGGTATAGATTACAATGAGATATTTGCACCTGTTGTTAAATATTCCACTATAAGATGCATGTTTACTTTGGTTGCTTATTTTGATTGAGAATTGATACAATTAGATGTAAAAACAACATTTTTACATGGTGATTTAGTTGAGAAGATATACATGCAACAACCGGAAGGTTATCTTGATAAAAATAAAACAAATCATGTTTGTCTTTTAAAGAAATCACTCTATGGATTAAAACAGTCCCCTAGGCAATGGAACTTAAAATTTGATGAATGCATGAGATCTATGGAATTCATTAGAAGTAACTTTGACCATTGCTTATATTTTAAGATAGCATGTAAACATCCTACATTCTTGCTGCTGTATGTTGACGATATGTTGTTGATGGGTCCTTGTTTGGAGACAATAAATCATGTGAAAGATTGTTTAAGCAAGAAATTTGATATGAAACATTTAGGGGATGCAAAAGTAATACTTGGCATGAATATAGTGAGAAATAGAAAAGATAATATACTGTTTCTTAACCAATCTACTTATGTTAAGAAAATTCTGAAAAAGTTTTCAATGTGTGATGCAAAATACTCATCACTCCCCTTTAGCATCTAATTTCATTTTTTCTAAAGATCAATGTCCAAAATCTGAAAATGATGTGATTTACATGAAGAATGTTCCTTACTCTAATGCCATAGGCTCAATCATGTACGTAATGGTGTGTACTAGAACCGATTTAGCATATGCCATTAGTTGTTTGAGTCGCTTTATGGCTAATCCGGGTGTGGAACATTGGAATGCTTTAAAATGTGTGTTTAGGTATTTGGTTGGTACTATTGATGTTGGTTTAGTTTCTGGTAAACACATAAGTGAGATTAAACTAAATGGGTATGTAGATTCCAATTATGCTAATGATAGAGATTTTAGAAAGTCAACTACATCTTATATCCTTACACTATATGGTTCATGTGTTAGTTGGAAGTCTCAACTCCAACATATAGTTGTTCTTTCTACTACCGAATCTGAATATGTGGCTATAACGGAAGCATTAAAAGAAGCTTTATGGTTAAAAGGCCTGTTAAGTGAAATTGGATATTTGAAAAATGATGTAATTGTTTTTTCAGATAGTCAATCGGGGATCCAGCTGTGTAAAAACCCAGTTTTTCATGACCGAACTAAACATATAGATGTTAGGTTTCATTTTATTAGTGATATTGTGTCAAAAGGTCTTTTGAAACTTGAAAAAATTTCAACTGAATACAACCCTGTGGACATGGGAACTAAAGTTTTGTCATTTTCGAAGTTTAACTTGTGTAAGAAAACTGTGTATATCGATACTTTTGATTAGAATTGGTTTTAAACTGTAAGTTAAATTTTTTAAAAAAATTATGCTGCCCAGCACTGGTTCTGTTTTTATTTTACTGTGTTGGCATGAAATTTTTTTTGGAGAATTCTAATCTTGGTAGGTAAGTCCGCAGGTTAAAAGATTGAAAGCGATTGTTGCTCGGACCGTGATGACACCCATGATGTGCCACTTTCTCCATACCCAAAAAGGTGAAGATTGGGGAGTTATTTTTTGGCCAATGACAAGTGAGGCCGGTAATGCACAAACCCGCATAACCCGAAACCCGGATCCAGTAACCCAAACCAGATCCGTTCTGTTGAGAACCGGCGGTCTCAAGCTGAACAGAACCGGTCCAGAATGTGCAATATATATATATATTGCTTCTGCCCGGTTCAACATGATACTGACTCTCACTCTCACTTAGTGTTTCTCTCTCCTTGACTCTCAAATCCTCTCTCAAAAAGCCCTAATCGCGACGACGTTTTCCAGCGATCTTCCTTGGGTTTCTCCGGTGATCTGTCCGGCGATTCGACGGGTTCGACTGAGTTCCTTGATAAACAGCCTGTGCTGAGGCTATTCCTCGGTTCGATTTACGATTTTTAGCATTCCTTTACAGTGTATTGATTATATTTTCTGTTGGGAGAGATTAGGCTTAAATCGTTGATGTTTTCCTTAGATCGTGATTTGGTTCGCATGTTTGTTTCATTTCCGTGGATGTCAGTTGTGTTTGGGTTGTTATTGTGCATTCCAGTAGGTGTTGGGATTGATTTTAGATTGGGTAAACTGAGTCCGAGCATTTGCTTTCGTTTAATAAAAGATTCTTTAAGTTCTTTGGTAAATTTCGTGTGTTTCTTATATATATGACTTATCGATCTTGAATGTGTAACAACAATATCATTTTAAATTATTGATGCTGCATATAATCAACATTCTTATTATTTAGATTTTTTTAATATGATAATATTTTTAAATTGTTGAAATTATATAATCCTCTATTCCGATGAATGGCCATAGGTATGGAAAATCTTCACAATTAAAACTTATAATTTCGTATTACTTTTTTTAAAATAAAAAATATAAAATAATTGAAAGTTTTTATTCTTGACTATATTTGTATTGTACACTTTTATTACGATAAATATTGTTATTATATTTGTTACATTTATTTACATTTATATTATTTTTTTTATACACAGGAGAAAATATATTTTTTTATTAATTTTAAAAAATTATTTATATATACATCCGCGCATAGTATGAGTCTATTAGCTAATTTTAAATATATAAAAGCATATATATGTATAATTATCTACTTATTTCAATTCTAATTTTTCCTTTTTGATTTACAGTATTTGAATGTTTTTTTCCCCTAGTTACCTGAAAATTGTTATATCAAATATATATATTTTTTTAAAATAACACACAATGCTTGGTTTCATAAAAAAGTATTAAAAGTCACAAAATTCAAAATGCAAGGAAAATATAGTCACAATATATTTGTTTCGTCCAAACGACTCATATCTCCGCCATGTTGGATGTGAACCCAAATATTATTTTGTTGACAAGATTTACAATATATATATACAATATTTATATTATATATTTTCAAAATAAATTAATAATTCAATTAAAATATTATTTTTTATATCACCGACGCAATTTTTAATACCTTATATAAAAAAATATCTCAAACTAAAATACTAAACAAACACATATTACTTTTTCTTAATTTTTTTGTTTTATAAATTTTTCATCTTCAATAGAAATATATCTATTTTATATTAAAAAACATCACATTATCACAATATAACAATTATTACACCTATAAAACTAATAAAGATAAAAACATTAAAACTAGAAAAGAACACACCATAAATTAACTTAATTAAACATAACTCTATATATGTAACACTCCAAAACGGGAGCATCTCACACGCCCGCATTTTAACGATAACGTGTATCGATACGCCATGCTATAATACTAAGGCTTCACAAAAATTCACCTATATTTTTTATTTTTTTTTTGCAATAAAAGCATTTATTTCTAAAGGTAGGAATATGTCACCATCACCCACAGTATTTCTCAAAAACATGAAAAGAGTCAAACAAGCATATTACAGAATAGTGCCAAAAACGAGTGTGCCGTAATACAAAAGACCCTTTCCCCCATGATATGTCATTCATCGACCCGAGGGTCCAGCTAAGGAGTCTGCAGGAGAAAAATGTAATATCATCAGCAACTCTAGCTGAGTATGAAAAAAATACGTAAACAGAAAGCGCAACCAACCGTAGCCCAAAACTCAATGCAGTACTCGTGACCATTCATCCCATCATAACACATAGCAATTTACCAATATAACATAATCAATGTCATATCGATAGCTCACTCACGGCTAAACGAAAATAAATGCCATATCGATAGCCCACTTCCGGCTAAACGATAATAAATGTCATATCGATAGCTCTCGGCTAAATGATAATAAATGACATATCGATAGCCCACTCCCGGCTAAACGATAATCAATACCACATCGATAGCCCACTCCCGGTGAAACGACAATAAATGCCATATAGATAGCCCACTCTTGGCTAAACGATAGTAAATATCACATCGATGGTCCACTCTCGGCTAAACAATAATCAATGTCACATCAATAACCCACTCCCAGCTAAACGAAAATAAATGCCATATCGATAACTCACTCCGGCTAAACGATAATCAATATCACATCGATGGCCCACTCCCGACTAAACGATAATAAATGTCATATTGATAGTCTACTCTCGGCTAAATGATAATCAATATCACATCAATAGCCCACTCCCGGCTAAACGATAATATTTTTATATCGATAGCCCACTCCCGGCTAAACGAAAATAATCTTCATATCGATAGCCCACTCCCGGCTAAACGATACTCAATATCATACCGATAGCCCATTCCCAGATAAACGATAATCAATGTCACATCAATAGCCCCCTCCTAGGTAAATGATAATCAATATCACCATAATCACACAAGTTACAAAAACACATGAGCACATCATATCACGTATCTTACTGGATCAAACATATATTCACACCATAAGACACGCAATCATAATACACATCTAAGCACACAATCGCATATATAATCAATTACTTATTTATTGTAGGCACGGTCTGATAGCTATTAGATTTACGATATTTACGTCCATACTTTATTTGCGGATAGAAAACACCAAGCAACTATCCGGACAATCCCCTTTAATGATCGGAACAATCTAAAATAACAAGCAATCTCAAATCAAAACAAGAACTTCATAATAGCATGAGCTACTTGCTTATTCAAAAGCAATTATTTATACCTATCTCGTTGGGTTTCAAACTTTTCATTTGGTAGAATACTATATTTTTGCTATAAAATTGTTATACCTTTTAATAATAATATCGTCCGATTATTAAATAAAAATCCTTAAAGATATGAATAAATAGGCAGGTGCAACACACTTCCATTTTTAATTCAACTTGGATCGATACGAAATTTTTAGAATATAAAGCTAGGGCTACGAATAGGTTATTAGTTAAAGAAATTCATCGATTAAATAGCTAAATAACCCATTATAAATTTTCGAAGGATTTTCTAATTAATACCTCAATATCTAGATTAATAATTATAAATAAACTCTAATTACAACAAGTAGCATTGTACCCAAGTCGTAATTGAAATCGGAGGACTCAATCTTTTTTTTTTTTTTTTTTCTTTCTTTCTCTTTTCTTTCCTCGCCCTCCGTTTTCTTCCCCAAATCGGAATTGAAATCGGAGGACTCAATCCTTTTTTTATTTTTTATTTTTTTTTTTCTTTCTTTCTCTTTTCTTTCTTCGCCCTCCGTTTTCTTCTGGTTTGGTTTCGTTTGTATGTATATGTATATTATACATATATATATTATATTATATTATGATGATAATCATTATTATTTAATCTTATCTTATTATTATTATTGTTATTATTATCTTTTATCTTATTATTATTACTATCCTTATCTTATTAAAAATTTATATTATATTTAATATATATTTTATATTTATCCCTATCGATATTTATCTTTTTCAAAATCTCTTCAAATATTACTAATATACAAAACAAGAATATAATTTATTTCATGATATTAATTTATTTCTCCCATTAAAATTATCAAAATATTTATTTGATAAAATAATAGTATTTTATATATTCAAAAATCAAGATATTACACTCACTCCCCTTAAAAAAATTTCTTCTCCGAAATCAGCCGAAACCATGACCTCTAAAATGGCCTCAGTACAACACTCTTATAACTCAGACTCTCAACCAACAACCCACAACCAATTATGCCCCAAACTTTCGGGGTTCTACAATCAACCTCATAAGCTCCTCAATGCATCAACACGTTAAACGAGTCTAGGATTACAGATACAATAAAACTCAGATAGCTATTATGTTGGTATCAAATCACCGAGTAAGTATATAACACATGCAACAAAATCACGAGCTCGAATTACACACATAGGAGGTTTATCTCATATAAAGCAATTAAATCACACAAACATACCGAAAAGCTCAGGGGACCGTTCACGCATCAATGACTCCTCTTCCCACGTGGCTTCCTCGACTCCGTGTCGATGCCACAACACTTTCACCAAATGCACATTCCTATTGCTTAAGGCTTTAACACTCGTGTCCAAGATCTGAATAGGTTTCTCATCGTAGCTCAAGTCATTCTCTAACTTCAGCTCATCAAGTTGGAGCACTTTCGTCTCATCTATTACATATCGCCTTAACAAGGATACATGAAACACATCAAGCACCTTGCCCAACTTGCTAGACTACTTCAATCGATATGCCAGCCTCCGAATGCGCTCCAAAATCGTGTAGGGACCAATGTTACGAGGGCTCAACTTCCTTTGAATACCAAATCTTTTGATACCCTTCATAAGGGATACACGTAATAAAACATGATCCCCAACCTCGAATTCTCCGGTCCTATGGCCCAAATCTGCATAACGTTTTTGCTGACTCTGAGCTGCAAGAATCCTATCTTGGATTATACGGATATGCTGAGTGGTCTCTTCTACTAATTCGGGTCTCAATAGCACTCTATCACTTGGATCTTCCCAACACAGTGGGGTCCTGCAACGTCTCCCATACGTAACCTCAAAAGGTGCAGCCTTAATGCTTAAGTGATAACTATTGTTATATGAAAATTTGATTAAGCTCAGAAGATCAGCCCATGAAGTCTAAAAGTGCAGCACACAAGCCCTCAACATATCCTCAAGAGTATGAATGGTCCTCTCCGTCTGACCATCAGTCATCAGGTGAAATGCAGTACTTAAACTCAATATTGTCCCAAATTCATGCTGAATCTCTTTCCAAAAGTGGGACATAAACTTGGAATCTCTATCTGAAATGATACTAGTTGGCACACCAAAGCGTTTCACCACGTCACGTACATACGCTTTGGCCAACTTAGTTATTGACCAATCCTTCCATATAGGTATGAACACTGCAGTCTTCTACAATCTATCCACAACCACCAAAATTCAATCAAACTGGTTCTTACTCACCAGTAAGCCAGTCACAAAATCCATCGCAATTGAGTCCCATTTCCAAATCGGGACCTCAAGTGGTTGTAACAAACCCATCGGTCTACGATACTCAATCTTCACCTTAAACATACAAGGCATTTCGAAATGTAATCAGCTACATCATTTTTCATATACCAACCCACCAAAAATTTCTTTTTAAGTCTTTGTATATTTTATCACCCCTCGGATGAACCGAGTAAGGTGACAAATAAGCTTCATCCATCAATCTCTTTTTCAAATCTCTAGCTGAGTCTGATAGGCACCATCTCCCTTGAAAACGAAGGCTATCATCACTAGCCAACTCAAATATACTTTCCTCCTTGAGGTTCCCTTTGCATACTTGATCTATGATCTTAGAGCATTCGGGATCCATCTCCTGCCTCTCTCGAATCTCATCATACAAGGTAGGTGCAGCCAAAAGTGCATTCAAGATCACTTGTGTTGAGCCAGGAGTGACTACCTCCAATCTCAACCGATTCATCTCCTCATATAACTTGTCAGAAAATACGAGAGCACCAACATGATGACTTTTATGACTTACAGCATCAGCTACCACATTAGCCTCGCCCTCGTGGTATAATATCTCACAATCGTAATCCTTAACCAATTCAAACCAACGTCTATGTCTCAGTTCAAGTCCTTCTGTGTGAACACATATTTTAAGCTTTTATGATCTGTGAAGATTGGACATTTACTCCCCAACATATAATGCCTCCTGATCTTCAAGGCATGAACAACTGCTGTCATTTCCAAATCATGAGTCAAATATCGCTCCTCATGTGGTTTCAATTGCCTTGAAGCATATGCAATAACCCGACCATTCTGCATCAAAACACAACCTAAACCATTAAGAGAGGCTTCAGTGCAAATATCATAATCTTTGCCATCTTCGGGCAATGCCAATACGAGTGCAGAAGTCAATCTCGACTTTAATTCCGAGAAGGTGATAACTCTTGATTTTTTCATATTTTATAGCTTATATTTATTTAATTAATTATTTTATTTAGGTCTAATTTGGTATTATTTATGTTAATATATTATAATAATTGTATTTATTTCATCTTGTGTGTATAGTATTAATTTATTAATTTTTAGGTGTAATTTATAATTATTTTGGTGTATAAATTAAATTAATTGATGTGTTTCTTAAATTATATTTTTAGGCATTATTTATGTGTTATTTAAAAATTTAATTTTGGCTAAATTAATTTAATTTAATAAGTATTATTTATTTAAATAAATATTTATAAGGTGTTTATTAATTATGCAGAGGAAATAATACTTGAAAATTGATATGGGAGTCCAAAACTGCCTTAGAAAGTGAAAAAATGGCTTCGGGAGCGAAAACGGTCATCGGAGCGAAAGTCAACAAAAGTCAACGGTGAACGCAGGAAAGTCAATGCACGAAAGTCAAAGTCAACCGCTGCGCGGAATTTAAGCGGCGGCCGCGCGGAAAGCGAGTGCAGAATCTGAGCGGTGGCAGGCACGGAAAGTGAGCAGCGGCTGCACAAAGTGAGCGAGCGCGGAGTCTGAGTGGCGGCTGCACAAAAGTGAGCAGACGCAGAAAGCGATGACGGCCGTACGGAAAACGATGGAGACTGCACGGAAAGCAATGGAGACCGTGCGGAAATCAATTACGGCCGCACAGAAAGCGAAGACGGTCGCGCAGAAAGCAAAGACGATCGCGCGGAAAGCGATGACGGTGCGTGGAAAGCGATGACGACCGTGCGGAAAGCAATGACGGATGCACGGAAATTTGAGCGAAGCAAAATTCTATGTTCATTAATCCATGAGCGGTAGCTGCATTTATGAGCACAGAAACTTCTACGTGGAATTGAGCGAAGCGGCGGCTGCAGCGCGGAAAGCAAGCGACGGTTAAAATTACTGTCGCTGGTCAGCGGCGGCTGTATTAATTGTCGCTGGTCAGCGGTGCATTTACTGCACCGTCACAATAATTTCTACACAGAATTTCGCTGCATTTATGTCTCCTGCACCCTCAGCTCCTGTATTTACTACACTCTCAAAGCTCCCTTGATTAAATTTCTGCACTACTTTTTAGCCAATTTTTTGCTATTTTTGTGTAATTTTTATTCTAAAACCTTCTAGAAAATATGTAGTTATTACTAGTTATATTAGTAGCTATTTTTAGAGTTAGTTATTTATGATTATTTTTAGAGGTAGTTAGTAGCTATTTTTAGAAGTAGTTATTTATTGGTTGTTGTAACCGCCAAGCTTCTATTAGATTTTTCCCCTATAAATATCCCCTCTAATTATAACATATACACACACATACACACCATATATACACCATATATACATAATCATACACTCCATTTTCTCCATTTCTTTTCTCCCATATTTTTATCTACTTTAATAATATGAGATTTTCGGTTTTGTGTCGCGAGCAAACTGATTTTCTCCTCATTTTCTTTTAATTCCAGCATATTATTTTAGCTAGTAAATATTCATATCACACTTCTCCACATCATCTTCACCCAAAAATTCCATTTTCGATTTGAATTGTTCAAGTTAGATTTCGGCAAGGTTGCGGAAGGGAGATAGAAGAATCGACTATATCATCCCTGTTTTGTGTCACAAACAGATTCCGGATAGTTCAACGTAGCTAAGTACACGGGAGCCTTGTCGACTTGTTTAGTTGCTGTTCTGAATTCGATTATGATTAAAGAGATGTATCAAAGGGGCAGAGCCACTAGCAGAGCGGTTGAAATAATAATTCATGGGGCATAGGCGGTGGTCTATTGGGTTACAGAAATTTCCAATGACAGTAGAGTTTCTTGCTTATAATGTTCTTCGTCAGGTGTCGCTGAAGCCTCATTGTAAAACCCCTAAGGTCAAGTACCAACCGAGTCGAGAATCGGCTTAAGCAAGCAAATGCGATCACGCTCATTCCTCCGAGCCGCTCTGCAATTATACATATATTTTTCTCTATCACGCCATCGTCATCCTGCTCATTTCATCCATGGAAACTTAGCCTTTAAGGAACGCAAAAGTCAGACACAAACACCTCGCTTCATCCTTTTCGAGATACGTATAATTTATTGTTTTTTTAGTTAGATTTAAGTTCTGCAATTTATCCTTTCAGTTTCTTCAATTGCATTAACTCATTGCACTTTTTTTTCTAATTAAATATAGGATATTCGCATATTCCCTGAGTTCAACCCGGACACTCATCGGTTAAAGAGATTTTTTATTTTTGACAAAGTTTTTAGAGTTACTACACGAACACGTACGACACTATTTTCATTTTATACATATATCATTTTTTTTTTATCTTAAAAGATATTATATTTTTAAATCTTCGAAAAATCTTCGATCAAATTTTGTCGCCGTTTCCGGGGAATAAACCTAATATCTTTGTTTTAATTGGAAAATATTGAGTTTAATGCTAATTTAATTTTAATTCTGAATTTTATTTTATTTTGAACCTCTAATCCATTGGCGGTATGCTTCGTAGGATCGAGAGTGCGATACCCTTCAAGGATCAAACCTGTGCAGCATTTATCTTCCGAAAGAAAATTAAAATTTTTTTTTTTTAAAAAAATCTGCATATATTCCATTTTCTCTTCTATTATATATATGCATAAACATAATAATAATTACAAATAGTTAATATACATTATTATATATATGCATACATATGATAATAATAATATTATTACTAATAGTTAATATATATCATAATAATAATATCGTGGTTCACTTATATGTTTATATCTGTTGCCTTTTAATTATATATAATAATAAAAATATTTATATCTAATAATAAATAATAATAATAATAATTTTATTTTAATCTCATTCAGGATTTTCAAAATGATCTGCTCGTCCGTTCAGATTGAATTTTAAAGTCGAAGATGTAGAGATTTATCCTTGAGAACCGAGAGTGAACCGTTCACAAGCGGTGACCTGCTGGCTCGCTCGTCCTTAATCAAAGTAAAGCGCCACTAGCTGCGACCAAGCCACCGCCGAACTGGTGAAGCCTGCTGTCCTGTAAGTTAAGGCGGTCTCCCCCCAGTCCATCATTGAGCGCAGCGGATCCCCTTTTTGAGCGGAGCAAATGAGACATAGCAGAGCGGTAACAATAGGTTTGAGTAGCGATAGTCCAAGCGGTGGTCATTCCAAAACAAGCAGCATCTGTCCTTGCGCGCAAGCGGAGCGGCGATTATACAAGCGGAGTTGGTCTTATATTTTTCCTTCAATTGAAGGCAATCAAAATTCAGATTCATTACAATGTACTCAATCCCCAACGAAGAAATCCCTAAATTTCCAAATCTCAGTCCAGGGCGAAAGAGATTTTAGAATTCTTTTGAAAAAAAATTTAGAAGTTGTTGAGAGATTTCAGATTTTGAATCAATAGCGGGTAATTTCAGATAAGAAGATTTTTATTTGTATATTCTTTCTTCCCCAAATTATTTCTCTCTTTTCCATCGTTCACCCAATTCTTTCTTCCCTAAAATTTTTCGCGATTTCAATAAGCCCTAGCTACATACTACATACGCCTTCAATCTCTTCCTTCCGTTATCTTTATCTCCTATTTCAAAAGAAAAATCCCAATTTCACACACGATTTTCTTTCAATTTCGTCCAACCCTTATTCTTTACCGTAAATTCCCCCAAATTTCTTTACCATAACCTCTTTTCTCCCATCAACGACGATGAAGCCAACCACACCACTTGCTCCAATTCTAGCTGCCTATGAATCCACTGGTAAACATGGGAAGAAAGGTTGTATTACTCAATTTCACCTTCTCTTGCCTATTTTCATCGAATTTCTTAATTTCGAACATAATACTAATAATCTGAAATTTTGCAGGGCTGTTTTGGAATTCGATTGTGCCTTTAATTCCTTATTGGATTATATCATCCTGCTGATGTTTATTGTAGTTGTGATTAGGATTAAAAGTATGTTGGAATTTGAATTTAGTTTATATTGGAATTAGTTGTCGAATTTGTTTACATAGTTGGTATATGATTGGTGATTTGCGGAGTGTCTAGGAGATTTGAGTAAGATAAGTTGTGAGTTTATTTCTTATGATGATTTTAGGATTAATCGATAATTTAGACAAGACACGAACAGCCTCCAAGGGCTGATTGCAGGTTGTGTTGGATTGATTCGATTTGAGGATTGATAATTGAGGGCATTCGATAAAAATCTGCATACGACAGCTGCTGGTGGTTGCAAAATCTGAAATTTTCAGATTCATTCCATGGTGAATTGACGTTGAGGATAAAGCACGTCCCGAGCAATCAAGTTGTTCAAGGGCGAATACCAATTCGAGTGTGAGGAGTTGCGGGAATTTGGATCGGCACCACCAAAAATTTTAAAAAAGTTAAGGGTGCAAGACCAGCAAAATCAGGGAAGTTTGTTTGCCTTATTGATAGAATATTTTAGCTTGCTAATTGTTTGACTGCTAACTTGTTAGATAGTACAATATGTGTTACGTAGATAAATTAATAGTCGTAATATAATTGCAGCAGTTTAATTTTTAGATTGGTTTACAAGTAATGATAACATAGTTTAGCTTGTTGTGTAGATAGATCGGTTAGTTCTAAGTTTTGTTCATAGTCTGCGTAACACCTAGTCTTAGTAATAGGCTGTATTGATGCAAATTTTCAACAATAAAAAGTAAAATTCGAAAATAGAAATTATCTTCGAATTTGATTAAATAAATGCCTAAGATTAAGAATCCCTAGACACCGTACGATACATAAGAAAAATTGAAAACAAATACTACAGACTGTAAAAGTAAAAGGATGATCCCTAAAAGAAATTCATTGAATTTGATATCGATTGAAGATGCTCTTTTAGGTCGTGAAGAGACCTATTTAAAAACCCATGTCAACCGCTTCGATGTCATTATCAGGTCGTGCCTTCATATCTGATTGCCATTTGTAACTTCTTCCACCGCCTCAGAACTGCTTTTCACCCGACCTGCACGTCCACCGCGTCGTTTCTCTTTGCCCGTCTTCCATTTGCCCGACCTCTGCGTCGGCCGCCTCATCTTTCTTCGTCCGACTTCCCTTTGTCTGACCTCCATGACAACCGACCCAAAGACAAACTGTCTCCCCTTCCTTCGTCTGACCTCTTCTTGTCCGACTTCTATATCCACCGAGCACCTACTCACAGGTTCTCCCAAAAAACCCATTTCTTAATAACGCGTTGACTATTGGGTCTATACCCAAACCTATTTAAGACCCTATTGTCATTGACAGGCCCATTGAACTATATGCCAATCCAAAGTCTAATTTATAAGTCTATTCTCGAAAACCCTACACATTGGTTTTCCTTACTCAACAACTTGCCTCCTCCCCCCCGACTCCTAAGCGTCACTTCTCGGACTATGTGAGACGTGACGTTTAGGGGTTTATAGCACAGTGCTATCATTACACTATTTTATGTCACATCGTGGAGTTTATGTAAAACCCTTCTCTCACCCTTCCATATTCACGCACTCAAAATCTCGAAATCCTTTCTTTCCTCTCCAGCAAAATATCCTCCAAAACCTCATCTCTTTCATTTTCTGCACATCCTTCGCAAACGGCCAACCAATACGTCCCTGCTCTCCCTCTCGACGGGACCGACCCATTGGTGTCTTTTGTGGCTTCGAGGGTCCTTACCCCTACCATTCACCCTTACTGCACTACTGCCGAAGATGCCGATCGCATGAAATCCGTCATCTCTCAAGTCTCTCCGATGGCCATAGACGATGCTGCTTTCAAACGGGAGAGACTCCTGGACAGTATCAGGACTCACCTCACTGACCCGAAAGACGCCTACCACAATGGCATGCGAGGCTTCTCCCTCACTTTGAAGCGCAGTGGAGGAGGCAGGGCATCAACAAGGCCATCCTTCTTTCAACTCAACCTCTCCCACCTTCATGACAAGGCCCTGTTGGCAATGGCGGCCTTCTGGCATTCACAGATGGGAGTCTTCTTTCTCCCCTCTGGCCCCATTGGCCCGACCCTTATGGACGTGGCCATCATCGCCCATTTACCCATGTGGGCGACGATCCCGTTCTGGTCTCCTTTGAAGGTCGGGAACCTTCGCCCGACCACGCTGGTTTGGCCCTCGCCAAGCTTGCTGAGAAAGAAAGAAGCTGGACCAGCTTCGTTACCAAGTTCTTGGGTGAGGAAGGCACCCCTGTGTCCTAGTTGAAACACACAGTGTTCCTTCTTTTTTGGCTATGCAGGTATACTATTCTTCCCTTATACTTTTCCATGTAAACTCACAGTTGGATATTTATTTAAGTTTCTTCTTTCTTCACAGATATATCATCCTTTCTCCCTCCAAGCTTGTTCTGTCCTTCCAGGTCGACCTGGCCATTCATCTGGCCAGTGGTCAATTTTTCTCTTTAGGAACCTTATTTTTAGCCAACCTTTTTGAGGGTTTATCCCGAGTGAGCACCCGCATGACCGATACCAAGAAGGCGGACACAACTGCTTCAGGACCATTTTGGTTCCTGGAGCTGTGGCTTCGCCTATACTTTCCAAACGCATTTTTTGGCCAACTACCCATTAGCCTGAACCCTCAAAGGTCAATAGGTCTTGCCTTAGCCAAATTAACCCCTAGCTCCTCTAATCTCTATCCATCCGACCTTGTTATCACCCAAATTTTGACTGAGGACTGCAGCAACTCTCGTTATTATGCATACGAAACCCTTATACAATATACCAATGAGCTTTTTTGGCTTTATCCCGACACTCCGTATCCCCGATCTTATCCCGATCCTCTTCCCCATCCGACCTATCCCTTCTTATGGGATTCTGCTTTGAAACCCCGATCTCTATTTTCAAAAAAGAGGTACGACAAGAAAAATTATAGATCCTTTTATACTTTTAACTATCAACCCCAATTTCTGGCCCGACAGTTCGGTTGCTGTCAGGGCCTACCGGGACCACTAGCCCGACCTCACCTTATACCTCAAAGCCCAGAAGGGCTGGTGATCCCCGAGCTCATACCACCTTACCTTTCCAAGCTCACCGACTACATTACCTCCAATTCTTACTTACCTTTCTGCCTTAAACCTTCGGCGGCTGAGGCCTTCCCAACCTGATGGTCAACCACTTGGTCTATCATTACTCCTCCGACCGACCAGTTGGTTGGAAAACTCATTCCGCCCCTAGTATTGGCGTTGGGTTCTCGCCGGTTGGCCTCCACTCCTAGAAGGAAGAGGCCGGTGCCTGCCGAAGGCGGATCTGGGGCGAAAAAGAAGAAACAGAAGGCCGCCCCGCCATCGACAAACAGGCAATCAAGGAGTACCTGGCGTCTCTGCCAGTAGACACAAGCGGACTGCCAAAATACTTGAGGGAGCAATTCGGTAAGTTCTTTTCCTTCAAGTTTGTTTTCCTTTAATGTGTGCCTTTTTCATTTTAACATTTTCAATTTCAGAGACCCCTTCGTTGCCACCAACCTCGGTCCCGATTGTCTCTCAGCCGACCGCAACCCAGCCGACCATTACCCCAATCGATCCTCAACCGACCATCACTCCAGATTCTCCTCAACCAGCCGTAGTCCCGACTGTTAATCAACCGACCGCCGCTTCAACCGACACACCCATCGAACAACTACCCGTTCAACCGGTCGGTCCTCCAGAAGACCTTCTGACCGCAGGGCGACCGACCACCGTACAACCGACCCCTCTGCCGGTTGAGGTAAAGTATTATCTAATACCTTTAAGAAAAAAAAAATACTTACCCAACCACTAATTTCAATTCTCCTTTCTACAGGTCAACTTAAGTCCGTCGTCGGTTGCTCCTGAACCGACCCCCATTGTTGTAGAGGGGGAACCGCCGATGAGCCGCCGGTCGGAGGAACCGGCGGGGAGGCAAGCTTCTCCTCTAGTTTTGTCTTTACCTGCTCCTCAACCACCACAGGTAACTAAAAGATTCTTTTCCGAACTTTCATATGACCCTTCCTTAGAAGTACCTAATTCATTTATCATTACTCAACTAGGAACTTGAAGTGGTAGTGGCGGTACCCGACCAAATTGCTGCACTCCCCGACAAAGTCGCGGTACTGCCCGACCAAGACGTTGTGTTGCCTTTGCAGCCAGCCGCCCAAGCTGTGGGCGAGGGTCCTCCCACGGCTCCCCAACCAGTCCAACCGATCCACCGCCCCATGACATCGAGGAGATCTCTTTCTCGAAGTCGGGCGAAGTTTCAGTAAACTTTATCCCAAGGGGCTCGGTTGGTATTCTTTCACCTTTACCCTCTGATTCTTTTTTTCCTTTCCTTAACTAACACTTCCTTTCAGGGTATGAAGTTGGTCGCTGCCCATTGTCTGCAACCAGTAGACGAGTTGGCCATCGGCCCGACGCCCCGCCAAGGTACCCCTATGACGTTCCGGGTCATGGCTCTTTCCGAGGCAATAGCTGTTTTCAACCAGGTAGATTTCAACCCTGTATCTATTTTTAGTGAGCTCATTTATATTCCTTTATACTTTAACACTATTTTATTTCAGGCTGCCCAAGAGATGAGTATACTGGCCTAAGTTACACTCCCGACTCCCGCCCGACCAATCGTAGCACGTTGTGCTGACTTGCCTTTCGCCGACCTGAGTCCGGCTGACCTTGAGGCTTTGGTCCAAGTCGCGATAGACTTTTTAGTGCAGCACCCATTGGAGTCAGGAGCTACTCCCATTCTCGATCGGATGATGGAGAGGATCACAGAACTTCAAGCCGAACTACCTCTGATCCGACCTCCGTCATCCGAGGCCGCATCATCTCAACCGACCGCTGATCCGGCTAGCTTCTTCTATCACTTTGATGGAGTCTTCGGGTCCTCAACACCTTAATAATACTCCTTCGAAGGTTCTCTTATACAAAACCCCTTCAATAAGTTGAAAGCGTAATGCTTTCAACTTATACCCATAGGAGTTGCAAACTTTGGTGATTCCAGATAGACCATAATTTCTGTTCTCCAATCAGTACTCGTATCAATATTGCCAATAATTATTTGCTGACACGCATTCTGAGCCAAATTATCTGCTTGTCGATTCTCTGTTCTTGGTACATGCTCAATAACCACCTCTGCAATTCTATATAATAGGCGATATACCAAATCTCTATATTGACGTAAATGAGGATAATTACAAGCGTACCGTCTTAACACTTGATTGATGACCAATTGATAATCCCCGCAAATCATGACCACATGTGCCCCTTCAGCCACGAGTGCCTCCAAACCCAAAATCAATGCTTCATATTCTGCAGAGTTATGAGTCATCTCCTTCATTTGGAGTTGCAGACTGATCTTCCGAGCTCCTGGTCCTTCTAATATAACTCCTGCTCCTGACCTCCCTTTTGAACAAGAACCATCAAAAAATATTTTCCAAGGACTGGTACCTATATATGGTACCATTTTGCTTTCTGCTGGTCCGCTGTTCGTATATTCAGCCAATAAGTCGGCCACTACCTGTCCTTTCACTGCCTTGATAGGTCGATGTCGCAACGCAAAGGGAGCCAGTCTGATTCCCACTTCATTAACATTCCCTACATGGTTGGTCTGTGCAGAATTAATCTGACCAGATCCACTTTGGAAACCACCTCGTTTTCTCTTGGTAGAATATAATGCTCCAACCGAGTACACGCGAAGACTAAAGAATAACACATTTTTTATATGAATCTCCTTAGGTAATTTACTTTACCCAACAAACTTTGAACCTCTTTGACCGTCTGAGGGGGTCGCATCGTCAAAACAACTTTAGTTTTATTTGCATCAACTTCTATTCCCTTTTCATGCACCAAAAAACCCAGGAAATTTCCTGCCGAAACTCCAAAGGCACATTTCGTTGGGTTCATTTTCAGGTTGTACTGCTTCATCCGTAGGAAAAAATTTTCAAGTGGACCAGATGTCTATCAAAGTCAATAGACTTAATGATCACATCGTCAATATATACATCTATGGACTGCCCAATCAAATTGTGAAAGATAGTATTTATGGTCCGTTGATAGGTTGCTCCAGCATTCTTTAAACCGAACGGCATAACCGTCCTTTCGTAAATCCCCAAGGCTCCTGGGCACCTGAAGGCAGTTTTTGGTATATCTTCTTCTACCACCACATAACCGTCCATCAGGCTTAAATTTCGGTGTCATGCTGCCGAATCGATCAACATATCAGCTATGGGCATTACATATTCATCTTTAGGAGTAGCTAGATTGAGATCTCTAAAGTCAATGCAGATCCGAATCTTTCAATTCTTCTTGGTTACCGGGACAATGTTGGCTAACCATTCTGCATATCGATAAGCTTGAATGAACCCTACTTTCAACAATTTCTCAATTTCTTCTTTGATCTGTGGAAGCAATTCTGGACTAACCCTTCCTTGTGGTTGCTTATACGGCTAGAATCCCTTCTTAATAGGCAACCTATGCTCTAGTAAATCCCGTGTCGACCCAGGCATTTCAGAATAATCCCATGCCAAACACTCCATATGGTCCCGAACTACCGTTACCATTTGCTCCTGCTGGTTTTTAGACAACAAACCACTAACCCTGACCATCTTGGGTATCTGTTCGGTTCCTATATTGTATTCAATGAGCGGATCCTGAGTTGACAAGGAAGGTTTTGTCTTTTCCAGCACGTCAGACCAACGAAACCCTTTTCCCTCATCAACATTATTGTTGGAACCTTCCTCACTATGTAGTCTAACCATTAATTGGTTTAAATAAAATTGCCTAATCAATAAGTTACATTCACCCATATCTTCCATAACTAAACTTTTAATAATTTTAGCATTTCTTGGCTAACAACAGAGCCACAAAAAGAAAAAATGTTTCTAACGAAACACATATCCCTGCGCAGTAAGCTTTCAGCTCTTCCAGAGATTCTCATCTACCACAGCTGTTTGTGAGATCGGATGTACATACTCAGAATAAAATACGGATTCTTCCACAACTTCTGTGGAACCGAACGGATTAATGCTGACATCCATTCTGAACACTTGATCTTCTTCCCAAAACATGATCTGCTGATGGAGAGAAGAGGGCACGCATTTGGAAGTGTGAATCCAATCTCGCCATAACATGACCGAGTAAGTAGTGTTGGCATCCACCACAAAGAACACCGTTGAAATCACCTTCGGTCCGACTTCAATAGGGGCTACCATCATCCCTTCTGGTTTCGTTGGTTGCCTCGTGAAGCTTGTCATCTCGATATCTACTGGAAACAAATCACCAATTCCTTTTCCCAATTTCTTCAAAGTCTTGAGAGTCATAACGTTGGAGACAACTTCATTATCAATGAAAACCTTGTTAATCGGCTTACCATGATTGGTTTCAAGTGTGGGATTGCTCCTTTTGGTATAGGTGGAAAAACCATAGGTGGGGGACTACTGTGTGTATGTCCGGGACTACCAGCCATTGCTGCCCACTCTGGTTCCTCTTCCTTTAACCTTGCCGAGATAGGCTCATCTTCTTCCTCGAACCACCGCATACCAGTCATCCTTACTTCGAACCCGGTTTTGTCGGTCTTTGCTATCTCGCTACGTAAAGCCTTCACCTCGTCTGGAGCAAACGACCCAAAGATTATCTTGGGTACCTCTTCTTCGGCTGCTTCTACCTCGGGATCAATATTGATCCGTCTACAGAATTGACAACGGAAACACCTAGCTTTCTTGATAGGCCTTTCGATCTCCCAACGCTCCTGTAGTCGCTCGCTCGAGTCTTTCCTTTTGGGTGACGCCTCCTTCTTCTCCTTCCCTTTGTCTGCTCGCCTCCCGTGCTGAGCTGCATACCCGCGTTTAGCATTACGGGTTTGCGTACGATTCATACCTGGAAATCGGGGATCTATATCTATGGGTAACGGTTTTCTATTCCGACACTATTTTTCATGGACTGGTTGTGGCTTGCGCGTTGGTCAATCTCGCACCACCACTTTTTCCTTCAATTCCACTTTGAAGGAACCGTCCTTTTTGTCCAATTTCTCTACCACCCTGGTTTCGCAGATCTTGAACTTGTCCTCCTAATCAAGCTCTCGCTCATTTGGCTTATACTCCTTCTGCTTGGCGTCTTTTTCATCATCTCTTTGTGTGTCTTGTGAAGAACGCACAAAGATTACTGCAATAGTTACTTTCGGGAAAGGCTGCTGCTCTACTCCCATCGTCACGTATTTGAACCTTCCAGCTTTGATAGCCCTCTGAATTTCCTTTCGGAAGTGCGTACACTGGTTAGTGTAATGCGTAAAGGAATTATGCCACTTGCAGTACGGCTTTCCCTTTAAATCTTCCTTTGTCGCCAACCGCTGTCCCTTAGGAATGCGAATTTGACCATCTGCTAGCAGAATATCAAAGATCTCGTCTGCTTTGGATGCGTCAAATGTTGGTTTCTCCCGCTCTTCCACCCCTGGGAGGGGTTTCAATTTGGAACATACGTAAGGCTTGCCATTCACAATCTCTGCCGCCATTTCTTCAACATTTTTCCCTTGTTTATCATTAGGTGTATACATCTCTGTATCAACACTAGCCATCTGCTGGACCTTGCTCCGCCGGAAGTTGTGGTCCTTCTCTCTAAGGAGGGACTCTAGCCTCGCTGCTTTGGATGCTAAACTGGCCAAATTTCCGACATCATGGGCTGTCAAAGCCTTTCGCAGCCGCGTATGCATATTCCTTACCACCAAATTGGTCATTTCGCTCTCCTCAATGACTGTTGGGCAACGTCCTTTCATCAGTCGTATCCGCTCTATGAACTGGTAGGCGGTTTACTCCGGCATTTGCCTAATCTCCAGAAGGTCGGTAAGTGAGACTGTTGGAAGAGGATTAAAAAACCTTGCATGAAACGCCGCTTCCAAACCTTCCCAGTTCTGCAACTGTCCTGGCAGAAGATTGGCAAACCAAGAAAAAAATGTTCTTGTGAGAGACAATCCGAACAATTGTAACTTATGAAACGGATTATTGTCCACTTCCCCAAGTTGAGCCGTGAAACGTCCCACATGCTCAATAGTCGATGCTCCATCTTCCCCTGAGAAGGAGTGGAAATCAAGAGGCCTATAATTCCTCGGGAGGGGATGCTCATTGATGATTCTTTCTGGAAATGGCCTCTGATACGCCGGTCTGTTCACATTCTGAGGATTCATTCCGAAATGCACCCACAGAACTTGAGCGTGTCCTCCGGATCCACCCTGGGCGGAATAGGATCGAAAACAGGAATGGGATTATGCGTCTGTCCCCCCATTCTCTCCTCTCTGGGAAGGTTGGCTCGGCTCTGACACCCAGTGGGACATTATTTGGGTATGTTAGAGGAGTCTTTCCTCTATCGGCCCTAGTAGCAACACTTGGAAGGGTGTTGTCTACATAAGAAGGCCCCGGAAAATTCACTTGTAACCTAGATGGTGACATCCCTGAAGGTGACTGGGTGGGTTGAATAGTAACCCTTGATAGAGCCTGATCTAACATATTCTGTATGAGATTTTGTTGTTCACGTAACATGTTCTGCATAGCCAAAGTTTGCTTATTGTTCAAATGTTGAACATAAGACACCCAATCGGCAAGTGCTTGTGGTGCTTCCCCTGCATTCGGCATGGCGGGTGGTGAGATCGTTTCTCCCACCGGTGTTGAAGATACTTGGGGCTGTGAGCCTGCCATATGGATCCTTCCAATGATTTGGCCGGACCTCCGTTGTATGAAATTCTCTCTTGACGTAGGATCAGCAATCTTGTCTTACTCCAGTTGTGGTCGCCAAATTGTTGATGCAAATTTTCAACAATAAAAAGTAAAATCCGAAAATAGAAATTATCTTCGAATTTGATTAAATAAATGCCTAAGATTAAGAATCCCTAGACACCGTACGACACATAAGAAAAATTGAAAAGAAATACTACATACTGTAAAATTAAAAGTATGATCCCCAAAAGAAATTCATTGAATTTGATGTTGATTGAAGATGCTTTTTTAGGTCGTGAAGAGACCTATTTAAAAACTCATGTCAACCGCTTCGATGTCGTTATCAGACCGTGCCTTCATATCCGATTGCCAGTTGTAACTTCTTCCAACCGCCTCAGAATTGCTTTTCACCCGACCTGCACGTCCACCGCATTGTTTCCCTTTGCCCGACCTCTGCGTCGGCCGCCTCATCTTTCTTCGCCCGACTTCCCTTTGTCCAACCTCCATGCCAACCGACCCAAAGATGAACTGTCTCCCCTTACTTCGTCCAACCTCTTCTTATCCGACTTCTATATCCACCGAGCACCTAGTCACAGGTTCTTCCGAAAAACCCATTTCTTGTCGTTCGGCGACCTGAGCCCTGGAGACCTTGATTCTCTGGGTCAAGTCGCCATCGACTTGCTGGTGCAGACTCCTGCTGAGTCCGCGGCGGCCCCAATACTCAGTCGGATGATGGAGAGGATTACCAAACTTCGAGCTGACCTACCCTTGATCCAACCTTCATCCTTCGATGTTGCTCCGTCACAACCAACGCCCGACACAACCGCCATAGAGGCCTCTTTGTCGAAAGCGACAGAAGACCTCAATGAAGCCTCCACTCAGTTGAATGAGCTGCAGCATGCGCGACACGCCTTGGCTGCCGAGATTTCCCAGAAGATGAAGGAACTCGAGGGCCTCCAAAGAGAGCTGGAGACTCTGGACGGATGCATTCAAGAAGGAGGTCGTCTGGTGACCGAACATCGTCATACTCAAACAAACCTCCATGGCCAACTACAAGCAAGCATTCGGTCGAGGCTTGTACAGGAGCACCAGACGGCCTTCCAACAGCGGAGGTCGGCCCGGTCTGAACAAAAATGGGCAGACTTACGAACTGCCCTCAGGGCCCTTCTTTTGTAAATGTTGAAACAATCCAACTTTGTATGTAAATTTAACCTCTAACCTTAAATTTATCCTATTTTATCGATCACTGATCTAAAAATTTACACCAAAGACTTAAAACAAGAAACAATTAATTAAATCAAACCTTAGAGAGAAAATTTATATAAATATATTATTATTTTTTTTTACCTGTCCAACCAATCAAATTTTAAAAATTTGTTTTCCTTTTTTAAAAGATTCTTTTATGTTACCTAATTTTTTTTCAGTACTATAGAAAATTTATTATTTAGAAAATTATATAAATTAATATATTTGTAACTTCTATATCATTTTTAGAAATGACATATTATGAAGGAGCAGTAGGTCAACCGTCCAGTCAGCCGAAAATTTAAAATTCAATAAATAAATAATATAAATATATGTATTGAACAACCATCCAATTTAAAAAAGAAACCATTGTATGGTCGAATGAGAAGGAAGTGAACCGTCTAGTCGGATGTGATAGAAAGAGAAGAAAAATGATATATATACTGAATTGGTCGGATGAGAAGGAGAAGAACAGCCAGTTGGTTGGCCATTCGGTTGGGATAGAAAAATGAGAGAAAGAAATATAATCAATTATATAAATATATTTTTTATTATATCTGAGCAACCAATCAATTTTTTTTAAAAAAAATCCTTTTTTAAAAATATTTTTCTATATTATGTTTTTCATTGAATAATTTTCTTGAATTATTTTCTACAAAATGATACATAGACTGAACTGGTTGGACGAGAAGGAGGAGAACAGTCCAGTAGCCAATAGGTAGTCAGTTGGGATAGGAAGAGAAGAAAAAGAAATATAATCAATTATATAAATATATTATATATATATGTGCAACCAAACAATTTTTTTTAAAAAAATATTTGTCTTTGGATTATTTTTTTTTATATTTTATATTTCTTTAGAAAAATTATTTTTATTTGAATAATTTTTTTCTATTTTACTAAAAAATTATTCTCTACAAAATGATATATACTGGATTGGTCGGATGAGAAGGAGGAGAACCGTCCAGTCTGTTGGCATAGAAAGAGAAGAGAAAGAAATATAACCAATTATATAATTATTTTTTTTTATATATGTACAACAAACCAATTTTTTTAAAAAAAAATTACTATTTTGTTTGGATAATTTTTTTCTATTTTATTAAAAAATGATTATCTACAAAATGATATATATACTGAATTGGTCGGATAAGAAGGAGGAGAACGTCCAGCCGGTTGTGATAGAAAAATGACAGAAAGAAATATAATCAATTATATACAAATTATATATATTGATATATTTGAAATGTTTAGATAAATTTTAAAAATCACATTATATGAATATGAATATATAAATTAAAATAAATAAACCATTATCAGAGAGAATAAGAGAATAGACAAAAAAGAAACTAAAAAAAAAAAGTGTATGTCCGAATTGATCGGATGAAAAGGAGGAGAGCCGTCCGGTCGGTTGGGATGGAGTTTTTTTTTTATAATATAAAAATAAACTATTATGTGAGAGAATAAGAAAAAAGAAAGTTGTCTGACCGAATTGGTCGGTTGGAAAGAACATAAATGTATAGTCGGTTAGGATGGGAACAGAAGAGAAGGCGGTTGATTTGGTCGAATGAAAAGGAGGTGAAGCGTCCAGTCGTACGCAAATTAAAATTTCAATAAATAAATAATATAATATAAATATATGTATTGAACAACCGTCCAGTCGGCCGCAAATTGTTTTTGTTTTGTTTGCCCAAACAACTCGAAAACCCATGCATTAGTTTCAAATGTCTTTTTTAATATATCATAGCTTTAAAATATTGTAACAAAATTATTGTACTAAAATAAATGTTACAATCTACAAAATAATATCTATATCAATATATTTTCTACAAGAAAATCAGTATCAATTAACAAATAGAATTAGAAAAACACAAATTTCAACAACACCCAATATCCTTAGTATAACTCACAACACGGGGATTATTTGACAAATTTACCCATACTTGTCTACAATATTACCACTAAGTAACTGCTTAAAATAATAAATATTACGCTAATAAGAACATTTAAATAATAACAGATAGCTATCTGACAACCTCCCATATATATATATATGTCTTCAAAGATATATATGAATATTATACCCTCTGTTCCGGAAATGTCCCTAGATTTGACAACCGAAAAGACTATTTTTTTTTTTTCGTTAATATTAATAACAAAATGTGTCAAAAAAAATTTATTGACATAATGCACTAAATTTTCTAAATCACTTACTTTGTTATGTTTTGTAATATCTTAGTGTACTCTTGGAAAGCGAAATTTTATATAGTAAAGGTATTGTATTTTCTTTAGTATTTTTACATAGTACATGATTTTTTCAGAGTATTACAAAAAAATAATATATAATATACAACATTAAATAAATATACAATAAAATAAAAATAATAAAAACAAATAAAAGATCATGTTATAATACATTTATAATTTCTCAAATCTCAATAAATATACCAAATATTATTAATATTAAATAAATATACTATAAAATATAAATAAATACATAATTAAAAAATAAATTAATATAAAAAAATTAGTTTAAAAAATTATTATTATTTTAATTATAAAGAGATGTTAATATACATATATAAATACGTATTGGAAGCCAACATCTGCCTCCATTTCGCGATGGGCCCTGGCCTGCAAATGGTTATATATAACACCTTATATGTTATTTGTTTTATTTTAAAATACTAGTTACTTTAAATTAGTACGTTAATTTCGTCAAATCAGCATCAACATTATGACTGTCCTCAATATTACCTTTTTTTTCTTCAACTTTTTCTTAAATTATCACTTTGTATATTTTTGTGAATTTATTTTTAATGTTAGACATAAAGAATTATATCAATAATATAAAAACTAATATTTTTTATCGAAATACTAATTTTTTATAAATAAATAAAAAATATATATTATGATTTTTTGTAATATTTATAGAAAATCGAACTAAAAATAATAAAATTGAACAACCCAACCCCTGCTTTTTAGACTTTGGTTCAATACTTTACTATGCAATCATATTTTGATTTTCCTATAAATAGAAATTAATTTTATTTTTTTCAAGTACAAATGACTATTTAAATTACAATGAATCATAATCAAATTATAAAAGAATACACAATAATACTTTCATGTTTTGTATATTTTTATTATTCAATCGTTTATTTTTCAATAAAAATCTTATAGTGCATATTCTGTTAGAACACTTTGTAACTATGTGTACTATTACTGAATGGATGCTAAACTTTGAAGGTTTCTGCGTTGATAAATATGAATCAGAATTATGTAAATGAGATACAATCTTTCAATTCAATTCACCATTCTCTTTGCAAGTCTAATCTTCCACTCATTTAATGCATTCAATCATTTCATTACATACATACATACACAATCATACAAAAAATATATATATATATTATACACTCTGCACGTCCACATATACGTACATAAATATACATATTAATACTGACCAACTTATATATTATATTTATTATATAACACCTTATCAACATGAAAGCTCTTGTCTATTTTATTTTTGATAATTTTTATTTTTATAGTATTTATATTATCTATTTTCTAAAATATGGAAAACCTTGCAAAATTTTCTTTTAAACCTCTGTCTCTCATCGGCAATAATTTTTTGACTTGGTCACTGGATGTAGAAATGCATCTAGTTTCAATGGGCCTTGTTCATACAATTGCTAGTGAAAATGCGGCTACAAGCCAAAATCGGGCTAAGGTTAGTATTTTCATCCGTCTATCATTTGGATATTCCTCTAGAGTCTGAATATTTTATAGTGAAAGATCCACTAGACTTGTGGAATGAATTAACGGAGAGATTTAGACACTTGAAATATATCACTCTCCCGAAAGCCCGGCATGATTGGCTTAACCTGCAGTTGCAGGATTTTAAAACTATTAAAGAAGTTAACTCTGCTATCTATCATATTACATCTCAGTTAAAACTCTGCGGAGAGAATGTTACTGAAAATGATAAATTGGAAAAGACTTTATCTACCTTCCATACTTCTAATGTTGTCCTGCAACAACAGTATCGTGAGAAAAACTTTCAAAAGTATTCACAGCTCATAGCATGTCTTTTATTAGTTGAGCAAAATAATGAGTTACTGATGAAAAATCTTCAGTCCCAGCCCACTGGTTCTAGTATGTTCCCTGAAGCGAACGTGACATTTTCTGAAGGAGGCCGAGGACGTGATAGAGGCCGTGGACGTGGTCGCGGTCGTGAAAGTCAACACAGTTGATATACCCCTTACAATCACCGCGGTTTTGACATTAACAGGAGGAAGCAAAGTAAACCCCAATATGGGATATAGCCGAAAAGGCTAAACAAGGAAGAGACAAATTGGCATTTGTAATCTATGTGTCGTTGAAGGTCATTAGGCCAATACCTGCAGAACAACCAAATACCTAGCCGATCTTTATCAAGCATCACTGCAGAAAAATGGGAGAGAGGTCGAGACTAATCACGTTGATAACGATGACGACCCTGATGATGATCTTCTGGATTACGACACAACGCATCTTGATATAGCGGATTTTTTCGTAGATCCAACAAACCCCCAGTGACAGACATACTGTGTCATTTTATATTTTGTAATATTTAAATTATCGCATATTATCTTTTTGTAATGCATTTTGTAATACATATATTTGTCTTTATTAATATTGTGTTTATTTATATTTGAAGGTTAAATGAATGCCAATCAAAATGATGCAAATATGTGTTTCATTGACAGTGCAACAACACATACTATATTGAAACACAAAAAATATTTCTCTCATTTGAAAAATGAAATGATGAATGTCAATACAATAAGTGGTAGTGCAAAATTAATTGAAGGCTCTAGAGAAGGCATTATATTTGCGGGGATGAAAATTGTGATACAGTATGCACTGTCTGCCACTAAAGCTCGAACAAATTTACTGAGCTTTCAGGACATTCGGAAAAACGGTTATCACATTGAAACTATGAGTGATACCGATGATGAATTTTTATTGATCACCAATATCATTGATAAAAATAAATGCATCATTGAGAGATTACCCTCACTCTCTACTGGCTTATATTATGCCAGATTAGGTGTTGTTGAAACACACCTCACGGTAGATCAAAAAACTACCGATTTTCAAATTTGGCATGATCGCCTTGGGCATCCTGGCAGTATAATGATGATGTGAATAATTGAGAATTCGCATAGCCATTCCTTAAAAGGTCAAAAGGTGTTAAACTTAAATGATTTAACCTGTGTTGTCCGCACTCAGAAAAAATTGATAATCAGGCCATCGCAAGCTAAAGTAGGTATTGAATCACCTAAATTTTTGGAAAGAATACACGGGGATATATGTGGACCAATAGATCCACCGTGCGGGTCATTTAAATATTTTATGGTGCTTATTGATGCATCTACGAGATGGTCCTATGTCTGTTTATTATCTACTCACAATATGGCATTCACGAGATTGCTTGCCCAAATTATTAAATTATGGACACAATTCCCCGATAATCCAATTAAGACTATACGTCTGGATAATGCTGGTGAATATACATCGAATGCATTTAATGATTATTGTATGTCGATTGAAATTAACGTAGAGCACCCAGCTGCTCATGTTCATACACATAATGGCTTGGCAAAATCAATTATTAAAATATTGCAATTGATTTCTAGACCATTACTGATGAGGTCTATATTGCCCGTTTCAGCTTGGGGGCACGCAATCTTACATGCAGGAACACTTATAAGAATGAGGCCAACAAGCTATCATAGCTATTCCCCGATGCAATTAGTATTTGGTCACGAACCAAATATATTTCATGTGTGCTGTTTATATTCCTATTCCACCCCCCTCCCCCCCAAACGTACAAAAACGGGTCCTCAACGTAGATTGGGCATTTATGTCGGATATGAATCACCGTTAATTATAAAATATCTTGAACCTATGACGGGTGATTTATTCACTGCAAGATTTGCAAATTGTCATTTTGACGAATAATATTTTCCAACATTAAGGAGAGACAAAAATGAACTGAAAAGAAATATTAATTGGAAAATCCCATTGAATTTTTGTGATCCTAGTACAAAGTAGTGTGAACTTTTTTTTTGGGGATTGGATTGGATTTATACTATTCATCCAATTTTTTTCCTCCAAAAACATCAAATCAAACACCTATTTTTTATTTTTTATATTATACTAAAAATCAATTTTACATTCAAAATATTATATCAACATCTATTTATATCACATCATACAACTATTCAAATTCAAAATTTTTACTATTGAAATCCCAACTCAAAATCCAAACCCCACCCAAACAAACACACCCTAAAAGTTCAACGCATTATACATTTTCAAAATATTGCAAATAAGTTACCGGATACATTTAATGACTCGAGTAAAGTCACTCGATCATATATTCAAGCTGCTAATACTCTTGCTAAAATAATTGTCCCTGATGGAAAAATTGGAAGTGCCAATGAATCAGCAACACGCTTGAAGCGTGGTAGACCACTTGGTTCCAAAGAAAAATATCCTCGAAAGAAAAGAGGAATTAATGATGATAATAATGAAAATATCAGGAATGACATTGATAAACCTCAATCTAATGAGAAAATCAACTCTGAAATAATTGCTCAAGAGGAGCACGATCTTGAAAAACATGATGAGATTATTGAAAACTCAATTAACTATGCTACTTCAAGAAAATGTTGGAACCGTAAAGAGGCAATCATTGATAATGCCTTCGCATACAGTTTGACACTTGATATAATGGAAGAAAACGAGAATCCAGAGCCAAAATCGGTTCATGAATGTTGGCAAAGAAATGACTGGCCAAAATAGAAAAATGCGATTCAATCAAAGCTTGACTCATTAAACAAAAAAGAAGTTTTTGGACCAATTTTTCAAACACCAGATGATATAAAACCAGTTGATGATCAAATTTTTATTAAGAAAAATGGATCAAATTTTGTTATTATTGCATTATATGTTGATGATCTCAATTTAATTGGAACTTCAGAAGGGATCTAATTGCAGTTGAATATCTAAAGAAAGAATTTGAGATCAAAGATTCTGGAAAGACAAAATATTGTCTGGGATTAGAAATGGATCATGTGAATAATGGAATATTTATCCATCAATCCACTTATACCCAAAACGTATTGAAACAATTTTATATTGATAAATCTCACTTTTTGAGTACACCAATGGTGTTAGATCCCTTGATCCCAGTAAAGATCCATTTAGGCCAAGAGAAAAAAATGAAGAAATACTTGGTCCCGAGGTACAATATCTCAGCGCTATTGGTGCATTAATGTACCTTGCGAATTGTACCAGACCAGATATATCTTTTTCAGTAAATCTAGTGGCCAGGTTTAGTGCATCCCCCACAAAGCGCCATTAGAATGGTATCAAGCATATTTTTCGTTATCTTCAGGGGACTCATGACCTCGGTTTATTTTATTAGAATGAATCTCGAAATGAATTAATTAGTTATGCTGATACTGGTTATCTGTCTGATATACACAAAGCAAAATCTCAAACTGGCTATTTATTTACTTGTGGTGGAACCGCAATCTCTTGGAGATTTGCTAAATAAACGATAACAACTACTTCTTCAAACCATGCTGAGGTTTTAGCAATTCACGAAGCCAGTCGTGAATGCGTTTGGTTGAGATTTATGACTCACCATATTCAGAAAAATTGTGGCTTGATTAATGATAATGTATTACCTCCTACAATTTTATTTGAAGATAATGCAACTTGTATAACTCAATTAAAAGGAGGATATATTAAAGGCGATCGGACAAAGCACATATCTTCGAAGTTCTTTTTCACTCACGATCTTCAGAAAAGTGGTAAAATTAATGTGCAACAAATTCATTTTGCAGATTTGTTTACGAAGGCGCTACCGACTGCAACATTCAACAAACTAGTACAAGGAACTGGAATGTATCGGATGAAAGACATCAAATAAAGTCCAAAATAGGAGGAACGCATTAATACAAGAATAATGTACTCCTTTTCCTTCACTATGATTTTTTCCCACGGGATTTTTTCATAATAAGCTTTTAACGAGACACATTTCTTTGTATAAAAACATCCAAGGGGGAATGTTATAACACGTAGTCACTACGTGTACTATTAGTGAATGGATGCTTAGCTTTGAAGGTTTCTGCATCTATAAATATGAATCAAAATTATGTAAATGAGATACAATCTTTCAATTCAATTCACCATTCTCCTCGCAAGTCTAATCTTACACTTATTTAATACATTCAATCATTTCATTACATACATACACAATCATACATGAAACATATATATATATATATTATACACTATGCACGTACACATATACATACATAAGTATACATATTAATACTTACCAACTTATATATTATATTTATTATGTAACATATTCAATATTTTAGACAAAATATAACATTTATTTTTATTGAAAAACATCGAACAAAAAACTATAAAATTAGAATAAAAATACATAAAGAATGCACACACATACATATATAATCATATTAAAAGTAAAATTGTCTCATTTTGTACTTTTTATACAATACGATGCCATTTAGAGCTTATAATGCTAACTTTTACTCACCATCCCATTTAAAGTATTTTTTTACTATTTTTGTCTGTCACACTTCAAAGTATTTTTTTTTTCTCATTTTATAAAAAAAAGTAATCATACATTAATACCAAAATAACCTTAACTTTTACTTAAATACAATCATACAATTAGACACATAATTACTTTATACATAAAGTTAAAATGCAAAAATGTAAAAAACTATTATACACTTTCACTAACTAATAAAATATTACTCGCTCCGTCCCACTTACCATGTACACCTTTCTATTTCCGCATGTCCACTTATTTTGTCACTTTTTTTTTTGAAAAAAAAATCATACACTTTAATATTATTTTAAATTTTTTAATTTACAAGTTTTAATTTTAATTAGAATAAATAATTATCTTAATCTTAATTTATTTTTATTATATGATACTTATTTTCACTAATTCATTTTTAATTATTTACTAATTATACATCTCTTAAATTTCTGTGTCTACAAGAAAGTAAAAATGATAGTCGAGACGTACAAAGCATTAGTTTTTAATCTATTACAAAATCTCAAATGACACCTTTAATTTGGATGGAAGGAAGTATAGTTTTCTCTAAAATTATTATAGTATGAATATTGTTTACATCTATAAGATTATATATAAAGAAATTATATTTCTATTCATAATCTAATATTCCAAAAGTTCTACGTTCAAAATTTTTAACAGAATAAAATTCAACAAGTATGAAACTGAAAAAGTAAATTTACCCTATAGCGACTGTTGTTCCCACGTTATAAAAAAAATATAAAATAAAAATCTAAAAATAAAATTCCTATACATATGAAACTAAAAATATTCCTTACACGGGATGGTTATGGTGCTGATTAGGGCTAATCAATATAGTACTGAATTAGTCCTAATCCGTCCGATTGAAATTTAATCCAACGGTGACCATTAATAGAAGGGGTAGAACTGTAATTTTAATTAATACATTAATTCATGTTCCGCTGCTACTATTTTTGCTTGCGTCAGACAAAACTGTAATGATTATATTTTCAAGTAATATATTAATTTTCTTTAATAATTCACATTATTTTAAATAGCAAATACTATATAGACAAATATCACATACATAACATGATAATAGCACACATATCCCTATCATATAATTTTCAAATAAAATAATATATACCAAGCAGCAATACTTTATTGTAGAAAATCACATACATGAAAACAAAAAAGTACAACGAATGCATTAAAATATATACATATAAATATATATTAACCATAGAAATCTTAAAAATAATATGTGGTCGTACTTATTTTTTTAATGTATATCAGTAAAAGCAAATGATATTATTTTCAATTTTATTTAATAAATTTATTAGATTAATAATATTATATTCAATAAATAAATAGCACACAATACAACTAAATAAATTACATATACAACCTAATAAAAGCACACACACAAATTTTCATGTAAAACTTAAATTACAGTAATATAAACAAAACAACATCTAATCATTAGAAACTCACATAGATAAAAATACAAAAGCACAACAAATATATTAAGATTATATATATAATAAAAAATATAAATCCTAAAAACCTAAAAGTATTTTGTTGATCTCGCCCTGTATTTCTTCAATGTGTCAGTAAAACAAATAATCATATTTTTGTAATTATTTAATAATTTTATTAAAATAATATTATCATATTTAATATAACTATATTAATAGCACATATTACAAATAAAAAATTCACATATAAAATATAATAAAAGCACTACAAATATTTTAAAAAAATAGATATATTTATCTATAATAAAAAAAATGTAAACACTACAAACTCTAAAAGTAATTCGATAGTCACACTCTCTATTTAATAGATGTAAAAAAAAAAAAGATAATCATTATATTTTTATAATTAAAAAAGTAATTCGATAGTCACACTCTCTATTTAATAGATGTAAAAAAAAAAAGATAATCATTATATTTTTATAATTATTTAATAATTTTATTCAAATTATAAAATCGTATTTCATATAAATAAATAAACAACACACATTATACTAAATAAATCACATATATAAAATAATAAAAGCTCACACACGAATTTTATTTAAAATTCCAATTACAATGATATAACCAAAACATTAACATTATATAGATAGAAGATCACACACATTAAAATGAAAAACCACAACAAATATATTTAAATATATATAATAAAAATATAAATTCTAAAAACACTAAAAGAAATATGTTGGCTACGTTACATTTTTTTTAATATGTTAGGAAAAGGTAATCTAATTTTTATAATTATTTAATAATTTTATTAAAACAATAATATCATAGTACATATAAATAGATAAATAGCACATGTTACAAATAAATAAATCAGATATATATAGTAATAAAAGCACACATACAAATTTTTATTAAAAACTTCAATTATATTAATATAATCGAAACAATAACATAATGTAATGATTATATTTTCAGGTAATTGTAGGCATTAAAAATTAAATGCTTAAATTAAATTAAATATCATCTATTTTAGAAAAAAATAAAATTTCAATAAAATAAATATATGATATTTATTTATGTATATATGTTAATTTTTTAACAATAAATATCAACAATTAATGCAAAAACTTGTTTAAAATTGAAGATATCGTACAAATATTACATGCATAAATAGAGCCACAATAAATTTGGCAGCACAATAAATTAATTTTGTCAATAAATAAAGTATATAAATTAATATCTTCCGAAAAATGTAATGATATTAAGATCTTGGCGAGAAAGAAAAGTGCACAATTAAATTCGTCAAGAATGAAAAACGGCATCTCATGGAAAATAAAAGATTATAAAATCTTCCTATTGGTCAATCAGGACGCATCACGTGACATCAATTTAAAAGGAAGCTGATGTCACCCCTCCCCTATAAATAGGAGTCATAACCAATTCATTTGACACACCAAAGTTACATCGAGTATTCAAGCAAAAGGGTAAGCCTCTAAACTCTCTCTGTATTGTTCTTCATGTTCTTCGTGTCATTCGAAGCGTTCTTCGTCGAAAGTCATTGATTTGGACAAATAATCCAATATTGGTTGACGAATCAATGAAGTTAACGTTCTTCGTCGTATGCCCGAGCCAGAGGAAGGATCAAAGCTCCCAAAGCCGTTGAGGGATCCGTCAAAGCCAAGGAAAAGCTTCCCAACTTCATCCCAAAACTTCAAGGTGTTCGTCGTGTTCATCGTCAAAAGCATCTATCAGGCCTTCTTCGATCCAAAAGTCAAAGAGACACGCCGCCAAAAGCGTTATGGAGCACCAAATTCACCTCTTCAAGGATCAAAGCTCCGAAAGCCATTGAAGAATCCATCAAAGCCAACGAAGAGTATCCAAAGTTTATCCCAAAGCTTCAAGGTGTTCATTGCGTTCTTCACCAAAGCATCAACCAAGCCCTTTTCGATTCACAATTCAAAGGGACACGCCGCCAAAAGTGTTATGAAGCACCAAATCCACTTCCTTAAAGATCAAAGCCGCGGGTCATCCAAAGAAGACATCAAATTCAAAGCTAACGATCAAATCGCCCACACGGAGACCGAAGCTCTCCAAAAGGCGGAAAAGGCAAACCAAAGATCAAAGTTGCGGATCGTCCAAAGAAGACATCAAATCCAAGCCGATGATCAAATTGTCCACACGGAGCCAAAGTCATCCAAAAGCGGCAAAGCCAAAGCAAATATCAAAGTATTGGATCGTCTAAATAAGATATCAAATTCAAAGCCGATGATCAAATCGCCTACACGGAGATCAAAGCTCTCCAAAAGGCGGCAAAGCCAAATCAAAGATCAAAGCCTTGGATCGTCCAAAGAGGACATCAAATCCAAAGCTGACGATCAAATCGCCTGCACGGAGACCAAAGCCCTCCAAATTCCGGCAAAAATTAAACCCAAGATCAAATCTCTTCGGATCAAAGAAGCTATCGAAAACTAAGTTGGAAAACAAATCGACCCGAAAGAAGAATCAAATGACCAATTTAAAGAATAAGACCCGCTTTAAATCCAAATCAATTATAAATTTTACAAATTTTGTATTTATTAAAAATAACATAATTTTTTTATCTACAGTAATATATTAATTTTATTTAATAATTCACATTATTTTAAATAGCATACCCCTATTATATAATCTTCAAATAAAATAATATAAACAAAACATCAACACTTTATCGTTAGAAAATCACATACATAAAAACAAAAAAGCACAACAAATGCATTAAAATATTTACATATAAATATATATATATATAAACCCTATAAATTTTATAAATTTTAAAAATAATATGTGGTCGTACTTGTTTTTAATGTATGTCGGTTAAAAAAAATGATATTATTTTCAATTTTACTTAATAAATTTATTAGATTAATATTATTATATTCAATAAATAAATAGCACACAATACAACTAAATAAATCATATATACAACGTAATAAAAACACATACACAAATCATATATTTACATATATATATAGTACAAGACACTCCAATTCTTGCACTCTCATAATTTTGAATTTTTTTTTTTTAAATAATTTCTTTTTTATTTTGGATAAATTTGGAATTGTATTTTATTTTAAACTAGTTTTACTTTTTCTTTTGAATTATTTGTAAATTATTTTTCTAAACTTCACAAAACAACTAAACATATGGATATAATTAAAGATTTCACATATGTTATAGGGAATAATAACAAACTCATCAAATAATATCTCATAAATCTTTTTAAATCATAACTAATCAAATCAATTTACAATCACATTCTATATAATTATTTAATTCTATAAATATATATATGATGTGCATATTTATATCTATATATATAATTATTCTAACGTCTTTTTCGTATATTTTTGTTATTAAGATTCAATCATTATTATATAATTACATATACATATATTTTATTAATATTCAGTATAACTTTCAATTTCGCGTCTCACATTGTCTTCAACCTCGAGCATTACACTAACTTAGAAGGGGAAATTCGAGGGGAGATTCAACATCATTAATTTGTAAGACTACAAAAGATTAAAAAATAAGAAGGTATGTGAATACAAAATAATTCTGTTTGGAAAATCGTAGAAATTATGATTTTTTATTTTTTATTTTTGAATTCATGTACTTTTGAAACTAGATAAATTTGTTTTTCTTATTTATTTATCTTGTGTGTAGATGAATACTATGCAAACTGAATAAAAAATTGTTCGATTAAGACGGAAAAAATAACTTCGTTTGAAGGATAGACCAACTTAGAACTTGGATGTGATAATTAATGATATTGATGCGAAGTGTAAAAAACTTTGTCATGTTTATGGACTTTCGAGTCAACCTCCTATTTATCCAACTACATGACGAGAAGAAGATATACTCGAAAAAATAGAAATAGACAAATAAACTGTATGTATGTTTCAAACAATATATAAATATTTTATTATATATATTTTAAATAATTTTATTTTTATTGATTAGGGAATTAAAATTCGTTCATAAATATTCTTTTGCCAAATTCATCACCACCAATTGAAGGTTAGTAATTTTATTAATTTATTATTATTATTATTATTATTATTGTTGTTGTTGTTGTTGTTATAACATAAATCCTAATCACCATTCCCCCCTAATTTTTATTCCCTCCACCCTTCACCCTCCACTTTTTCCCCCACAAAATCCATAACTGCGGTCCCTCATTCCCCAATCTTTTATTCTTTCTTTTATTTAGTTTTTATTTTATTTTATTTGTGTCTATTATTATTTCAATCATAATACTCTCTCCCTCCTATAACAAAGTATCCATTTTTTCATTTTAGTCCGTCCTACAACAAAGTATCCATTTCTTTTTTTAGTAACTGTACTATCTACTTAACATTACAAATACCCTTCCAACTTACAATATATTACACAAATATCATTACCGTTATATCACACGTACTAATAAGATTATTTTAGTAACTTCTACTTTATTCATACTACATCTAAATATAATATTAATATTTCTAAAACTACGTGCAAAAATCAAATGAATATTTAGTCATGGGACGGAGGGAATATATATTTTTTTCAATAGCCCTGCGGTTTTTCTTCTAAAGAAGAAGTCCTCCACTACATCTAGCTGAAATACCTGGTGAGTGTTAATTTTATTTATTTTTCTCTATTATTATTTTAATTATAAAATATTTATCAAATTATAATTAAAATATAGTATTAATTTTATATTTAGAGAATAATCAGAAACTTCCAAGAAGTGTTCGTAATTCGTTGCGTTTACAAATTGTGGGATTATTGATTGGATATATGTAGTTCGATCCGAAAAATTTACAGAATGTGACAAAGTTTTTAGGTTTGTTTTCTTGATTTTTATTTTTCTTGAAGATGTGGTTTTCGTTAGTTGATTTAATGGTGATTGACCATATTTATATGTATTCTTAAAAACTCTTATATTTTATTTTTTAAAATTTTTTTTACCTTTAAGGGTTTTCACGTGAAAATTTATTTATTTTTTGTATTTTATTTACGCATTTAATTTGTTATCGTTTAAAGGGAGTGAAAGATTTTCCATATGAAAAAATATCATTATATCTTTTATATACTATTATTTATGCATAAAATTTATTATCCTTCCTTATATAGTGGAAATTTTATAGTAAATTTGTTTTTCTCGACTTATAAATTTTAAACTTTATTGTACAAAACTTTTTACTAATTAATTCTTTTATCCATACAATTATGCAAAAAAAGTCAAAGAAAAAAGAGAAAGAAAAAAAAAAAGAATGAGAAAAAAAAATAGAAGAGAAAGAAGAGAAATAGAAAGATGATTTATTTTATTTTATTATTAATATTATTAAATTAATTTTAATTTTCTACTAATCGATTTTTTTTATTCTTATTATATTTATTTTCAAATTTATTTAGTTTCGAGTATAATGTTCTAATAATTCATTATTATTGTATATATATTTTTTAAAATTATCTATTGTATTATTCTTATTTTCTACTCATATAGAATATTTTTCATTTTTATTACGTATGTATTTACTATTTTATTTAGTTTCTAAGTATAATATTCTAATATTCCATTATTATTGTATATGTATTTTTTAAAATTATCTATTGAGTATTTTTTTTAATTGATTTGATTTCAAGTATTATATTATAGTATACTTTTCAATATTTTAGATTATGTTTAAATTTGTAATTTTTTTATTTGAAAGAATATTCATGGAAACATAAAGAAAATTATGGTAAATTTTAATATATATAAATATTTTTAGTTATTACTTTTATTCTTATTATCTATGTATTTTTTAATTATACATTGTGTTATTTTTATTTGCTACTAATCAATTTTTCATTCATTATTATTTAATATGTATTATTTAATTAATTTGGCTTTGAATATTATATTAAAATATTTTTTCCCTAATTTTATAGATTATATTTAAATTTTGAGAATATTAGAGAAATTCATACAAAAAATTAAGATAAATTTTAGTAATTTATAAAAATTACTATATTTTAATTTTAGTACTTTCATTTTTATTTTGTATGCATTCTTTTTTTTTTTGTTATTTTTTTTATTAATCAATTCTTTTTTATTCTTATTCTATATGTATTTTTTCAAATTAATATGGTTTAGAATATTATTATTTTAATACTTTTTTTTTTGGTTAAAAATTGAAATTATATTCAAATTTTAAGTCTTTTATTTTTATCTAGTATGATTTGTTAATAAATAGTTTTAATCCAATTTATATTTGATTTCACTTTTAAGTATGAATTTTGTAATTCATAAATTTTATTATTTAATACTCTGCAATATTTATTTTTATTTTTGTTAGTGTATTTGTTTTTGTTTTTATTTTTTTTTTTATCGATAGATATGAAATTTATTTCGAAACTTATTGTAATGTTTTATTTAATAAGATTGTAAATAAATATTTAAATCTAACCCTGGTTTGAATTTAAAATGATATATAAGTTTTATTTGATTTATGATTTACTTAATATTATTTGTTTGCTTCTCTTTTCGTTACTATATATATTATTTAGTATATTCTTTGAACATTATTTTCAACTGAAGGCTAACAACCATATATAAATGACGACAAATTTCTTTCAAATTTATTTTGATTTTTAATTTAGGTGTGATTATGAATTATTATTTTTTATCTGAGTTTAAATTGGACTATATATTTATGAAATTTTGATTTGCTTACTTACTATTCTTTATTTGGTTTAGTTACCCTATTTTTTTTACAGTTTATTTTTTATATAAATTAATTTTTGTTATCTTCATACAAAGTTTTATTATCAAAATAAAATTTATTATTTAACATATAAAATTTAATTAAAATCACAATTTCTATAATTACTCATGCTAATAGGCTAGTTTTCATATAAAACTTAAATTACAATAATATAAACAAAACAACAATACCTAATCGTCAGAAAATCACATAGATAAAAAAAACAAAAAGCACAACAAATATATTAATAATATATATACTAAAAAGATATAAATCCTAAAAACCTAAAAGTATTTTTTTCGTCTCGCTCTGCATTTCTTCAATGTGTCAGTAAAACAAATAATTATATTTTTATAATTATTTAATAATTTTATTAAAATAATATTATCATATTTAATATAACTATATTAATAGCATATTATAAATAAAAGAATCACATATAAAATATAATAAAAGCACAACAAATATTTTAAAAGAAATAAATATATTTATCTATAATAAAAATATAAACACTACAAACCCTAAAAGTAGTCCGATGGTCACACTGCCTATTTATTGGACGTAAAAAAAAAAAAAAGGTAATCATTATATTTTTATAATTATTTAATAAGTTTAATCAAATTATAAAAATTATATTTCATATAAATAGATAAATATCACACATTACAATATATAAATCACATATATAAAGTAAGTAAAACAAATATAAATTTTTTTCTTTAAAACGATAATTATACTAATATAACCAAAACAACAACATTGTATAACCAGAAAATCACACACATTAAAATACAAAACCACAAAATATATTTAAATATATATATATAAATTCTAAATAATATATTGGCCACACTGTATTTTTTCAATGTATTTATAAAAAATATATTTTGTGTATATTTTGCACGGTAATGGTAAACCATAAACTAAAATCTATTATACCTCCTAGATATATTTCTTTTAACCATACCCTCAATTTATATAAACGAAAAACACATTTTTATCCCAACTCAGGAAGAAAAAGCCTACTTATTTCATTTTTTACAACTTTTGAATATAATTTAGAATTTATAAATAAACACCCTCATCTATTATAGTATACTGGAACACCCTAAATTCAAAAGCCCGTACAAAATTAAAAGAATTAAAATGTATCAAATTATTTTATTGCCTAATTATAATTTTTCTTCTAGTAGGTATGAACACTCGAACTCAACCTACAGCTCAAAAGGCAAAAGATTATGAACTCATCCGAAAAACATTGATTCCTACAAACAACATGTTTCAACCATTTTACGATTTTCCCCCACTAACCTATACTCAAGCCACCCAATCTTCTCAAAATCAAACTATTTCGAAAACACAAAATCAACTTATGGACAAAACTCAAGCTCCCCATACTCCATCTAGACAACCAACTAATTCCTCATATTTTACAAAAAAAATATTACTGAACATATAACATTAACCCGATTCAAAGATATCCCTGACATAGATACCCTTAAACAATTCACAACCAAACATTCAATACGAAGAAAGATCAAAGTTTCATCATAGTAGGTATGATGGACAATCAGTCTACGAATGGAATATAGATGGTAAATATGAATATGAAATAAATACTCTTCTGGAAATGGGTATGGCTAGGTTAGCATATAAAATTCAATACAGAGAAGAAAAAAATGCTACATGTCTTATTATTCAAGGATTTACAGGACAACTAAAATATTGGTGGGATAATGCAATTTCTTTTCAATATAAAATTACAATTTTAGAACATACAATAAAAACTAAAGATGAATTAGGATGTATAATAACTAAACCAGATTCAACTGATTGTTTAATAGTTACTATAGCCATGTACTTTGTAGGAAATCCATCCGAGGAATTAAATTCATCCAAAATATTTTTAATAAATTTAAGATGTTGAACCTTATCGGACTTTAGGTGGTATAAGGATATGTTTTTAACATATGTATTAAGAAGACCTGATTGCAATGCATCCTTTTGAAAAGAAAAATTTATAAATGGTCTACCTACTTTATTTTCACAACAAATTATGAGTAATCTTCAAAAAAAGCTAGGAAACAAATTCATAAACTTTGAAACAATAACTTTTGGTCAATTATTTGCTTTTATTAAAAAAGAAGGCTAGCCTTATGTTCTGAGCTTAAAATACAAACTAGATATGGATCTGAACGTTGAGAAGTAGGATCCTTTTGTTAATCCTTTGGCATAAGTGGAATAAAAGCTCCATCACGTCAAAAACTTAAGCATTTAAAATTCAAAAGTCATCAAAAATCTCATCATGAATACAGAAAATCAAAACCTTATTTTAAAAATTAAAAAAATAATAATAAAAATATAATACCATATTGGAAATGTGGAAATGTAGGACACAAAGCTGATAAAGGCAAATTAAAGAAGAAAATTAATGAAATTTTTCAAGAAACTGATTTAAAAGAAAAAATAACTTCATTATTAGTACAAAGTTCTGACGAGGAAAGAGAAGAATGTGATTCAAGTAGTAAAAATTCATATATTACTATGTCTAAAATATGTATAAACGTGATTACTCAAAAGAAGGATAAAGAATTTTCTTTTGATATTATAGATCAAATTGAAGATCCTAATATCATAGGAGATTATTTAAAAAGACTAAAAGATTTAGTTTTCAAAGAAAAATAACCTGTTAAAGTAGTTGAACCTTTTAGTTTATCAAAAATATTAGACAAATATTCATCAAATCCTTTAACCAAAAAGAATTCTTCAAAATATATTCAAAGTGAAATAAATATATTGAAAAGTCAAATTAATAAAATAAAAGAAGAAATAAATTCACTCCAGATAAAAGATCTAGAAATTGAGGCTAGAATTGCATCTATAATAATTAACGAAGATACCCCTTCAGTAAATCCACCTTGTACAGAAATAAAAATAGGAACACAAATTCCCTCAGAATCTCAATTTTTACAAGTAATAGAAAAAAGAAATTTTCAAAAATGGTATGCTATGATTACTCTAGTAATAAATGATTTTAAAGAAACTTTTGTTGCATTAATAGATAGCGGGGCAAATCAAAATTGCATAAAAGCTGATTTTATTCCAACAAAATATTGTCATAAAACTAATGAACAATTATTAACAGTAAATGGAGCACCTTTAAAAGTTAAATATAAACCATCTAAAGGATACATATGTAATAATGAATATTGTTTCAAAATATATTTTTTATAATTAATGATATAAATCGAGATATAATTTTAGGAACTCTCTTTTTAATTCAAATATATCAATTTACTACCGACAATCAAGGTATTCATATTGATATTATGGGAGAAAATATAACTTTTAGATTTTTATATTCCGTAAAACAAAAAAAATTATCCTTACTTCAAACATCTTCTATATTTAAACAAATAAATTTAAGGTAAACTGTTTTTTTAGTCCCGTAACTGGACCCTTTTATCATTTTAGTTCCGTAACTGGACCTCCTTATCATTTTAGTCCTGTAAGTGGAGCCTGTCACAAACTAGTCCCATAGTGAAAAAATTTCGCTGTTTTAGTCCTCCGACGCCGGAGACGCCCGCGTGGTTCGCCGGAGGCCACGTGTCCGCCAGGTCAGCGACACCTGGCGGACATGTGGCACCTGGCGGACACGTGGCTTCCGGCGAGCCACGCGGGCGTCTCCGGCGCCGGAGGACCAAAACAACAAAAAATTTCCACTTATGGGACTAATTTGCGTCAGGCTCCACTTACGGGACTAAAATGATAAGGGGGTCCAGTTACGGGACTAAAAAACAGTTTACCCTAATTTTAATGCTACTTTGGAATTATTATTAATTAAACATTTTCACTAACTATATTATGATAACATTATGGCCTCTTTTAGGGTCCTGATGTTCTAAAACTATCAACACCCTATTTATTTTTCTATATGTGTAGGATTGAATTTAAAGATCGATCCAATGGATACAAATCAACGAGGTTAATCTTATATAATTACATTTCACGAAATATTGGTCTGTGCCTTGTTCACAATGGCAGACCATGTATGTTTGGTTTACATCCAAGCAATGCGCCGTATATTGGAATGAACGCTGGTATTGTTCTTGGAACATTCGAAAGATGTTTTGAGTGTAGCAAAACAGATTTCATAAGTGGATTGTAAGGATAAGTTGCATGCAATTGTCTATCTTGCGCAAAAAAATCTTCTTGTTCTTCCATCTCCTTTAGATTCCAATACTCATTCGAAATGGCTAATTAAAGAATTCAATACTATTAACATCGGACTGTAGGAACCTAGGGAAATAAATTATTTTAATTTTCAGAAAATTAATATCGTAATTAAGGCATTTTTATGGTTTTTAAGAATCATTTCTCCAATTCAAATCAAGCATTACAATTATAACTCTTCACCGAAGCATTTAAGGATTTGCTAAGTTGCGTGCTTCGGGTACCAACTGTAAAATGTTGCCATATCCAAGTCGAAGACCATTGTTTCCTTAGCAAGCATATCCCTTCAAGCCATTTATGTGGTCCTTTAGGAAAATAGGATTCTAAAATGCGCACCCATGCCTCGTTGAATTGCTCCTCATCACACACCCCATACAGAAAGTGATGGAAATTTTTCGCAAACCTGGAAAAGCATTCCACAATCTTTCAAATTGAAACGTACAATCAAATTACTCATATTCAATTATCAACCACCGTAACTATCAATATCTTACCTTTTCGTATAGAGGGCACTCAAGTTTTTCTTCACATTTTATAAAATATGCCATGTACATAACGCATTGTATGTTTAATGGCTGGGCCCATAGCCAAATCCTACACTTCCATTATCATTTTATGACTTAAAATGGACAATATATGAAAATTGTGTCTCAATCACTATTTTTTATTTTTTTTTTAATAGAAATGGTCATCCGTCACCGGAAGTAGCATCTTGTGGATGATGTGGTTCACCAAAGTTGATTTGGTGCTCATGTGTCTAATTTGTTAGTGCCACATGGGCGGTATGTGAATTTTTTTTAAATCTTAATTTTTTCATGTAAAAGATCTACTTGTCGCCCATGTGAAGTTGACAAATCAGACACATAAGTGTCAAATCAGCACATGCGAGTCACATCGTCAACAACATGCCATTTCGGTGACAGAAGTTTATTTCCTTAAAAAAACAAAAAATAAAAGGTTGCGAGACATTTTTCATATATATAGTCCATTTAGAGTCCTAATAAGTCAGGTGGGAGACTTAAAAACAATTAACTATTATTATTATTATGAAATTGTAATACTTTTATATTACATATCACATGTAAAAACCTCTAGGAAGGCGAATAAGAATTTGCTACGTAGAAAGTTTGGTACTTAAATGTTGGTGTTTGTCTCAAAATGTAATCATATTAGCTTAATTTATTTTTACTAATTTCTTCATTTCATATTCAATTCAATGCAATTGCATTCTAGTAATTTCTCACTTGTGTGGGCTCGTCCATAGATAAAGACATATTATTCAAAACTATTATTATGTTTTTCTTTAATGTGGAAACCCAAAGCCACTTTGAATGTGCACTGAATAAACCTCCGGCCGAACATGATCACAAGTCTACCCACACCTCCACATCATCATGCCATTTCTCACGGGACAACTATTATTTCTTCTTTAATATTAAAGCAAATATTTTTTTTCATCTTTAAAAATAAAATAAAATAAAATAATAAATACACCAATCCTCATGGTGACTTCAATAGTCATATTTGTTTTTTGTTATTTTTTTTAATTTCATAATTATTACTCAATATTTAATTATTGTCATCTTACTAGATAGTGAAAATATCTTATAAAGTTGTAATAATATTAATAACATATCATTTTTTTTTAATGTGATATACTAGTAATAATAATAATAAAATTATTTATTTATTTACTTATCAGCATTAATGTGTGTAGGTGATAGACCTTTTCACATTTAGACTCACAATTTTCAGATTAGTTTCTTTATAAAACTCTTGAATTGGACTCAAATCTGTCATTTATATCAAATTCATCCCACCTTTCAACCAGCAATTACCAAATATTTGTTTCTCTTTCAAAACCTAAAGATGGGAAGTTCTCAACGACAAAAGAAAATTCAATCTGGTAAAATAGCATTATTCATTTATTTATTTTTATGAGTAGTTATATATTTGTATCATCGAATCCACATGAAATTTTTGCAACGTAGATTTTCCCCGTATCATCTCAATACATATATACTTTTTTATTTTGTCGGCTTATACACGCGTCACTATCTATGAATTTATTATGTTTCCAAAAAGCTAGCTTTAAAATTTAGCCTTTTTAAAAAAATAAAAAATCAAGACCGAGATTGACACGCGTTTTTTCAAACAATTTTATTAAATATTTTACCTCCTAAAAATCATTTATTTTGTTTTTGTTTTTGTTTTATTCTTCTTATATACCATATTTTTATAGCTTTATTCTACTTTACTGTTAAATTTTTATGCAAAGTTCATGAAATAATTCTTTAACAAGTTTAAGGTTTCAACAGAAAACATCTCACCGTATATATGCATTTTGAAATTTGAATCAAATTATATTTTTATTTTTGGATGAATGTGTTTTTTGTGTTAGGTTTGAGAGATTATGTTTATAATATAAAAATAATATTTTATATTGAATTACTGACTTTTTGTGAATGAATATATTATATATATTGTGTTAATATGTTTATATTGTAAATTTTGAAATAATATTTTTGAAAAATTGTTCCACCAAAAAATATTAAGTATATATGGAAACTACTTGTTTGGTAGGAAAATAATTTTGAGGTCATAAATACTCCTGAAATTTAATAGGCAGATTAACATATGCTTACCTATATTCATTTTATTTCAAAACTGATTTATTTGTTAATTATTATATAATTAATTAAAGTTTTTCTGTAATATATATTTAAATATGAATATGTATATATACGTACATATTTACTACTGAGTCCTAAACAAATCAAAGTACTCGTTAATACTAATCATTTTATACTTTTCAGAAGACTCTCTCCGTAGAAAGAATAAAGGAGTAGAGGAAGAAGAACTGGTTGATATTTGCAAATAGTTCAAAAAGAAGTAATTAAACCCATAACTAAAAAAGCCAAAGTTGTCAAAGGAGATTTTTCTACAAAATATACTTTTTCTTTTAGATCCCAAACATCGACAACAGGCTCGCAACCATTGAGTGGAGGAGCATTCATTCGACAAATTCAAGAGTAAGTGATTTGACAATTTATTAATTTTTACTATAATTTGGTTGTAATAATTAATAAATTGTCAAATCACTTATTAACATAGTTTTTCCCTTGTTTTTTATTTCCAGGATTATTCTGAATTTGTTGAAAACCAATTACAAGATTCAAGCCCTACATCCATCAGTGATTCAGTACTTCCTGAATCAAATTTGGAAGATTTGTTGAGGAAAATTGCTTCGGATTCCCCTCTAAGAGAATCCAAAGAAGAGGTCCACCATGGTTTGCCATCTGAAATCTCCTATTCATATGAGTCACCTATTAATATTTTTCAATCATGTAAGTTGACTGATGAGGAGGAAGAAATGGTGAGGTGGGCCTTCTTATTCGATTGTCCAAATTGGGATGATTGGGGGGATATTGTATACGACGATGGATTCTTGTTTCTATACAAGTATGATATCCAAACATTAAGCTTTGGAAATGATGTATCGAACATGGAAGTGGATATGTTCGGTGCATATCTCAATCGATCCGAGTATGCAATATCTAAGAATGAGAAGAAACCAATGAAGAAATTCTGCATTTCCTCGAATATATGTGTAAGTCCTTATATTTTATGTCGATGCTGAATTTATTAGTATAATATATTGTGCACTTAATTTGAATTTGCTAATTTAGTTAACGTTTCAATGTCGGTTTAATCATTTGCTAACTATTATTACTTTTTTTTTTTAGTTAATGGTTTCTCTTGAGCTTAGAAATAAATCCCGTGAAAAGACGGAGGAAGAGGTATTGGATGAGTGGAAAGGTCTTTTCCAGCAATCATATCTCGGTGATGATTGGATTGAATCCCTGAAAGCTGAAAATGTAAGTATTTTAATTTTTAGTTCATAATCATATTGACTTCTTATTTGATGTATGTTAAATATATTGCTATAATATGTTAACCATAATATTTTGATATCATATTTGGTAATATTTGAAATATGTTGAATATATTGCAATAATAGGTTAGACATAATATTTTGATATCATATGCGGCATATATTGCAATAATATGTTAACCATAATATTTTGATATCATATTGGATAATATTTTGAATATGTTGAATATATTGCAATAATAGGTTAGATATAATATTTTGATATCATATGCTGAAAATATTGCAATAATATGTTAAGTATAATATTTTGATTGCTGTAATAACTTACTCATTATGACCGATTAGACTACTTAACTATTTGACTTATAATTTCTCTAATGTTTGATTGCAGTATTTTTTCCTATTCTGCCGCTCAGGACATTGGGCTTTGTTCTCTGTTTCCATTGTGCATCGGAAGATATATTATTTCAACAGTTTGAAAGCTTCGAATGCATGGAAAAATGACTCCATAATATTCAATAGTTTGTTTAAATATTTTTGAACTGCTGCAAATATGTTATCTCCAGATGCACGTTGGGGTGGAGATTTTCCGTTCGAGTTACCCTACCAAGTTGAACAACCAGATCTCCATAGTTGTGGAATATTTTCCATGTTCTACATGGAGTATTGGCCTCGTGATTTGTCCGGAGTTTTCCAACAAATTGGAAAATTAGAGGTATTGGATTCGAAGAGGAAAAAAATTTGTGCGCAGATTCTTCTTCAACCGGAAAATCAAAATCTTGATATCATAAGAGAGAAGGCCAAGGTTGTTGCTGCTCAACAAACACGAAATACGGGTGAACTCAGGACGAAATTTAAGTATGATTTCAGAAAGAAATCATAAACAAGTGTCTGTGAGGGTAGGTTAGGGGCAGGGGAAATTAGAAAAATGACATATTCTTTCTAATTTAGCGATCACAACTGACTCTAATAGTCTCTGTTGCATCTTGTATTTGTTTCGCGGAGGATGAATCTAATAAACTTATTATTTCATATCGCGGAGGATGAATCTAATAAACTTATTGTTAATTTTTTATCATCAGAAATATTGAATGGATATTTTGTCCCTTTGAGACACATTCTCTTTTGCGTCAGTAGAAATCTTCACAAGTGGTGCGACTATATAAGTTACATTACGCGAACTATACTAAGATATATTAGAAATTAAAAATCCTTGGTATTCCCATGTCCACTGTACACTTGAAAAATATAATTTACTTACTATAATCTATTTTCGTACATTCGTATTAATTTGTTACTTTTTTTTTATTTCACATTTTTTAAATAGTAAGTTAATTTATTCTTCAATTAATTCCTTACTAGCCATTGAAATAAAATGCTACCTGCAGTATATAAAAGATATATCCTTTCTAGAATATGCCACAATAAATTAATTGTATTTATTTTATTACTTCTAGTTTTCAAATTTGAAAATAATATTTAATTTTTTTTTTCATCTTTATCCATTTTAAGCGTATAAATATTTATTGATATTTTAAAAATATAAATAATATAAATAGTTGTGCCATTTTTTTTTTAAGTTATGAAAGAATATTGTTTGATATGTTAAATTATATTTGATACAAAGAAATGAGGATAAAAAATAAAAGTATTTTTATTTATTTTTGTTTGTCTAGGTTGGGATTGAAATTTGACAAATGAATTATATTTGGATTCCTAAAATAAAAATTAAGAAAGGCTATAGTGTGCATTTATTTGTTTATTATTTAACTTTCATAATTTTCTTTTAAAATATAGGCTAAATTGCACAAAATTTGGTTTCATAAAATTGCACCAAATTCCCTATACTTCTAAAACTGCGTCAAACTCTCTCGTGTTTTCATAAACTTTGCGTCTAACCCCCTCAACGGTCCTTATTTAACGGTATTTGACCTAAATGCGCTCAAAACACGAATAAATTTTAGAATCTCAATTTCTAAACCCCTAAAGTTACAAATAAATTTATTTTTTATATATTTAGCCTAAAAAATAGTAAAAATAAACTCTTAAAATTTGAGAAAAATAACTATAATTGAGTATATTTACTATTTTTTTTAGGGTAAATATAAAAAAAATAAATATATTTGTAATTTTAGGGATTTAGAAATTGAAATTCTAAAATATATTCGCAGTTTGAGCACATTTAGGTCAAATACCGTTAAATAAGGACCGCTGAAGGGGTTAGACGCAAAGTTTATGAAACCACGAGGGAGTTTGACGCAGTTTTAGAAATCTGAGAGATTTGGTGCAATTTCATGAAACTACGGGTGCATTTTGTGCAATTTAGCCTAAAATATATTATCTCAATATCATATCAATATATTTAAATTATTATTCAATAAAAAATTACTAAAAAAATACAATAATATTTTTTAATAATTCTTGCTTCAGTAAAACCCCGTCTTATCTAATTCATCATTTTCTATTAATAGATTTATTTTTTCTTTTTTAGTCGCAATACACCGTCCCTCTAAATCAATCCATTCTTATCGTTGTAATTTTATTTTTTATATTTTTTGATTGATTTTTATTTTTTATTTTTCTCAAACTCTATTTTTTATATCACTTATCTGTATTTTTTTTTCTCTCTACCAAGCACACCCTAAATGTCTATTTAATAAAATAATAACAATAAATTCTTTAATATTATTTTGATAAATAAACGATGGCTTTAATATTAATTTTAATGCTAATTTGGATTGATTATTAATTATATATTTTCACTTACTATATATTTCCTCCTTCCCTGTCAAAGATGACCCTTTAGTTAAGATCTTAGTAATTTATTAATAATAAATTGTGATATTATTTTTATTATTTTTTTTTTATATGAGTGGTGTTTTTATATTTTAAATTTCTTTAGTATAATAAAATATATATAATATGTATATCATTTTGTAGAAAATAAAATTTTATAGAATACAAATAAATAAATAAAAAATCTATTTATTTATAATTAGCTTAAAACTAATTTTATAAAAAAATAAATTGTTGTAAATATTGATAAAAATATTTGTTCAATGAGGAAATAGATATAAATAAAGGGAATTTGAGTGTGTCTATGTGTAAAATGTTGAAAATTTAATTAAATTGATTTATATTTGTTAAATATGTTTAAGATGAATAAGTTTACTAAAAGTAGAAAATGGTTATCTTCAATAGGACGGACGAAAAAAGAAAAAGTTCCATCTGTCGCGAGGCGGAAGGAGTACATGATAACGTTATGGTTGCTTTTAGGGTCCTGATGTTATAAAGCCATCAGCACTCTACTTATTTTTCTATAGCCATAGGATCGAATTTAATGATTGATCCAATGGATATTAATCAACGAGGTTAATCTTATAAAATCAAATTTCACCAAATGTTGGTCTGCACCTTGTTCACAATGGAAGACCATGTATGTTTGGTTTACATCCAAGCATTGTGCCGTATATTGGAATGAACGCTGGTATTGTTCTTGGAACATTCAAAAGATGTTTCGAGTGTAGGACTGCGCAACATATTTCATAAGTGGATTGTAAAGGTAAGTTGCATGCAATTGTCTATCTTTCGCCATATCCCTTAGATTCTAATACTCATTCGAAATGGCTAACGAATTCAACACTGTTATCATCGGACCCTAGGAACCTAGGGTAATTAAAAGAGAACACATGAATGAGTGTCTAATTTCATTTATTATTAATGAGACTTACGCAAAATACCGGAGTATTGCATATTACATCATGTCGCGTGGCCTTTTGCCTCACATAATTAATTTTTGAATTTTGGTTCGCGTAAGATTTAAATATGAGGCCCAAAAATAATCCGAAGACCAATACTCAATAATAGGCCTAATTTATGCGGCCTAACTCATCCAAACCCAATCTAATGCAAATCTGAGTTATGACCGTCCGATCAAGGGATTTAATCTTGGCCGTTGGTTCTAATCCAACCCTAAGTATATATATGTATAAGTTTGTGTTTGTGTGTAGGCGCAGCCGTTCCAATTGACCTCTCACTTCCATTTCTTCTTCCCTCTCGTTGGTATTTTCCTCCATTGTTCTATTTCTCCCTCAATTTTCCTCTATGTCGTGTATGTTGATTAGTTCTTGGCCTTTTATCTTGTGAGGCTTTAGAACCTCTGGTCGATTATGTGGTGGAAATTACGAAATCAAAGAAAACCACACAAAAACATAACAATTTAATGATCCAGTTCGATCAGAATGATCTACGTCTGGGGATGTTCAAGTCAGGTATTTATACTAGTAATTTCAGGTGTTAAATACATAAAGAATGGGTATTGTTCAAGTCAGGTATTTATACTAGTAATTTCAGGTGTTAAATACATAAAGAATGGGTATTGTCCAATATAAATTGAGTAAAATTGGATTTACTTCAAAAGTTGTATATCCATGTTTATGAGGGGATAGGGACGGTGAGTTGTTTGGTTGCATCTTTTTGGCCTCTGTTTGAGTTTGATTCTTTGTATTTGGGTGATTTAGGGGTTTTTGGAGATTCAAATTCAAAGTTTGAAGATCTGTTGAGGGAAATTGTTTCAGCTTCCCCCGTAAAAGCAACTGAAAAAGAGAATATTGTTCGAGGAGAAGTAATTGAACCCATATCTAAAAAAGCCAAACTTGTAAAGGAAGAGTTTTCAACAAAATATATTTTTTCCTTTGGATCCCAAAAATGGAAAGCAAGCTCGCAATCATTCAATCCAAGCGACATTTCTTCGACAAATTCAAGAGTAATGATTTTGCAATTCATTAATTATTATAGTTATTATTATTGTTTTCACCCTTTTAATCCATATATATATATAACATTGTTCTTTATTCCCAGAAATATTCTGAATTTGTTGAAAAACAATCACAAGATTCAAACCCGACATCCACCATTGATTCAGTTCCTGAATCAAATTTGGAAGATTTGTTGAGGAAAACTGTTTCAGATTCCTCTGTAAGAGAATCCGAAGAAGAGGTCCGCCGTGGTTTGCCATTTGAAATCTCCTCTTCATCGTATGAGTCACTGATTGATATTTTTCAATCATGTAAGTTAACGGATGAAGAGGAAGAAACGATGAGGTGGACCTTTTTATTCGATTGTCCAAATGGAGATGATTGGGGGGATATTGTATACAACGATGGATACTTGTTTCTATACAAGTATGATATCCAAACATTAAGCTTTGGATATGATGTATCGAACATGGTTTTGGATATGTTCAGTACATATCTCAATCGATCCGAGTATGCAATACCTAAGAATGAGAAGAAACCAATGAAGAAATTCTGCATTTCCTCGAATATATGCGTAAGTCTTTATATTTTATGTCGATCCTGAATTTATTAGTATAATATATTGTGCACTTAATTTGAATTTGCTGATTCAATTAATGTTTCAATGTTGGTTTAATCATATGATAACTATTATTACTCTGTTTTTTTTAGTTCATGGTTTCTGTTGAACTTAGAAATAAATCCCGTGAAAAGACGGAGGAAGAGGTATTGGATTAGTGGAAAAGTCTTTTCTAGCAATCATATCTCGGTGAAGATTGGATTGAATACTAAAAGCCGAAAATGTAAGTATTTTAATTTTATTCATAATCATATTGACTTATTATTTTATATATACTAAATATATTGCTATAATATGTTAACCATGATATTTTGATATCATGTTGGGTATTATTTGAAATATGTTGAATATATATTGCAATAATAAGTTAAAAATAATATTTTGATATCATGATTATTATTTCAAATATGCTGAATATATAGCAATAATTTGTTGAATATATACTCTAGGTTCCCAGGGTGTACGTGGGTGAGAATAAAACATGTTGAATTCCTGGGTCAATGTAAGACACTCTCGGTCTCTGTGGCTTGCACGTCAGGGTATTACAGTTGATATCATAACCAATCTGCGACAACCCATAGTGGATTGAATAGGCTATTCAACTTAACAATGTGCACATTCTTTTTCGAAAGTTAGAATAAAGCGCGCTGAAAGGACTCATATTGACATTTGGAGCTGCCGACACACTTGGTCTGTGTGGCTTAGGGGTCGGGTTGTTATAATATTCAAATATTTTGATGATTTTTGTATAGAAATACAAATAATAGACATATTTTGCAAGGGAAAATATGTAAATTCTTAGTCTTTTGGATCATACAAGTAATATATATAATGATAATATATGAAAAAACATGTAAATTCTTCCTTCTTTGATTGTAGTTTTAAAATAAAATTTTATTGGAATTTTTATTTAAATAGTATTTTGATATAATATTTTGTTAGAAAAAATAGTATAATTTTTAGTGAAACCGTATGTAGTAAATATTATTGATTTCAATTTGAAATTCGAACAAAATACAATCATTTATCATTATTCATGTGATCTTTTTTAAGGGTGTCCTTGTTTGGAGTTTAAATTTTGAGTTTTGATTTTAAATAATAAAATTTAAAATTTAAAAATTATTCTATATAATATAAATAGATTTTGATATAATATTTTAAATACAAATTAATTTATAGTATAATATAAACAAATAAATATTTAATTTAATATTTTAAAAAAAAATTGAAAGAATAGCATAAATCCTCCTTAAGTCCCCAACACACACCATTTCCTCAAATTATTTTTAGTTCATATATTTTTTTAAAAAATAAATTATTATTATTATTACTTTACACAAACACCATATGCAATCTATTATATAAATACTCTTTTTGTTTCATGTTAATGGACATATTTTCTATTTTTGTCTTTTATAACAATTGATACTTTTCTATTTTTGGCGAATTTTACTTAATTAACTACATAATATGTACTGTCATGCATCAATGCATCACTCAGCACCTACTCAATACTCTTTTATTTCTATCTCTCTTAAAAAATATATATATATATTTTTATCTACATTTAAAATAACACTTCTTTTATAAAATTATTTTATATTAATTATAAATAAATAAACATATTTTTTATTTACTTGTATGATATGAAAGTTTATTCTCTACAAAATGATACCCACGTTGTATATATATTTTTTATTGCAATATAATTTCTAAAATATTTGATTACATATTCTAATTATTTTTAATCATATATATTAAATGTATTTTAAAACTATCTGATATAGAAAATAATAAAATAATATTATACCTGGCGGACACGTGGATTTTATTTATTTTTTATTTTTTAAATTTTTTTTAATTTATTTTTAATTTTATTTGCCTTTTTTAATTTTTTTATTTGGTCCAATTAAAAAAAATTAAAAAATAATAAATAAAATTTACATGTCCGCCAGATAGCGCTGACCTGGCGGGACACCTGGCGGACACGTGGATTCCGGCGAACCACGCGGACGTCTCCGGCGCCGGAGGACTAAAACAACGAAAATTTTCCACGTATGAGACTAGTTTACGTCAGGCTCCACTTACAAGACTAAAATGACAAAGGAGTCCAGTTACAGGACTAAAAAAAACAGTTTACACATAAATTTAATACAATAAAAAGCAAAAAAAAAAATCATGTTTCGAAAAGAAGAACAATCATATGTTTCAATAGAAGAAAAAATAAAAGATCCATTAGTTCAAAAGAAAATATTAGAAGTAGAAAATCTATTTAAAAAAAAAAAATTTGTGCAGATATTCCAAATGCATTTTCGGATAGAAAAAAACATATTATTAATCTCCCATATGAAAAAAATTTTATAGAAAAAATATTCCAACCAAAGCTAGAATAATTCAAAGTCTTTTAGATAAAAAAATCTGATTGGGCCTTCAAAGTCACCGCGGTCGTGCGCTGCTTTCTATATTCTATATTATGAATCATGCAGAAAAAGAACATGGTGTCTCAAGGTTAGTTATTAATTACAAACCCCTAAACAAAGCTCTTCAATGGATAAGATATCCTATTTCAAATAAAAGAGATTTATTAAATAAGTTATATAATGCAAAAATATTTTCAAAATTTGATTTAAAATCTTGATATTGGCAAATTCAAATAGCCGAAGAAGATAGGTATAAAACTGCTTTTACAGTCCCTTTTGGTCATTATGAATGGAATGTAATGCCTTTCGGATTAAAAAATGCTCATTCTAAATTTCAACACATAATGAATGATGTTTTCAACTCCTACTCCACTTTTACAATAAAATATATACACGATGTTCTAGTGTTTTCAAAAAAATATAGATCAACATTTTAAGCATTTACGAACATTTTTCAACATAATTAGATAAATAGTTTAGTGGTTTCATCCTCTAAAATGAAATTATTTCAGACTCCAATTCACTTCTTAGGTAATGAAATTCATATAGGAAGTATTAAACCAATAACTAGAGCCATAGAATTTGCAAATAAATTCTCTAATAAAATAAAAGAAAAAAACCAATTACAAAAATTTTTAGAATGTTTAAACTATGTAGTTGATTTCTTTCCAAATATGACACAAATTTTGTCAACCTTTATTTCAAAGATTAGAAACTAATCCTTTCCCATAGACTAATCAATACAATAAAACTATTAAAAGCAAAAGTTAAAGCCTACCATGTTTAGGTATTCCAAATCTTCAGACATTCATGATAGTGGAAACAGATGCATCTGATAGATTATGGAGGAATACTAAAAACAAAAAATAGAATCAAATTAACAGTCAGTTAGATTCCATTCATGGGTATGGCTTGGATCACAAAAGAGTTATTAACAATTAAAAAGGAGTTTTATCCATTGTCTTATGTATTTCCAAATTTAAGATGATTTATATTTTAAAATTTTTTTATTAAAAATTGACTATAAATCTGCAAAAGAAAATTTTACAAAAAGATGTTCAAAATCTTATTTCAAAACAAATTTTTGCTAAAGGCTAAGCTATCCTATCTCAATATAACAGCAACATTATATGAATATATAATCACACACATTAAAACAAAAAAGCACAACCAATATATTTAATATATATATAATAAAAAATATAAATCCTAAAATCCTTTAAAATCCCTAAAAGTAATATGTTGGCCGCATCAGTAAAAGTAATAATTATATTTTTGTATTTATTTTATAATTTTATTAAAGTAATAGCATCATATTTCATATAAATAAATAAACAACACACATTACAAATAAATAAATTGTATATATAAAGTAATAAAAGCACATACACATATTTCATTTAAAATTTCAATTACACTGATATAACCAAAATATCAACATTATATGGATAGAAAATCACACGTATTAAAACAAAACAAAAAAAAAAACACAACAAATATATTTAAATATATATATAATAAAAAATATAAATTCTAAAAATGTTAGAAGAAATTTGTTGGCTACGTTGTATTTTTTTAATATGTTAGGAAAATGTAATCGCATTTATAATTATTTAATAATTTTATTAAAACAATAATATCATAGTATATATAAATAGATAAATAGCACATAATACAAATAAATAAATTACATATATATATAAAATGCACACACACAAATTTTTATTAAAAACTTCAATTATACTAATATAATCAAAACAGTAACATTATTTGGATAAAAATCATATACATTAAAACAAAAAAGCACAAAAAGTATATTTAAATATATATATATATAATAAAAAATATATATAACCCTTAAAGTAATTTGTTAGTTGCACTATATTATTTCAATGTCAGTCAAAGCTCATCGTTATGTCTTTACAATTATTTAATAATTTTTTTTAAATAAAGTAATATATTTTATATAGATAAATAAATAACACACATTATAAAGTAATAAAAGCACGCTCACAAGTTTTTATATAAATTTTCAATTAAACTAATATAAACAAAAGAAAAACACTTTATCAGTAGAAAATCATACATATTAAAATAAAAGAACACAACAAATATATTAAAAAAATATATAATAAAAATATAAACAATAAAAACCCTAAAAGTGATGTGATTGTTGCACTTACTATTTATGTGCATCAGTAAAGATAATCATTATAATTTTATAATTATTAAATAAATTTATTAGATTAATAGCATCATATTCAATATAAATAGATTAATAGCACTTATTACAAATAAAGACCTCACATATAAAATGTAATTATGCACAACATATATTTATATATATATATATATCTATAATAAAAATTTAGAAACCCTACAAATCCTAAAATTAATTCCATTGTCTTTTCAAATTATGTCACTAAATGAAAATTATTATATTTCTATAATTATTTAACAATTTTATTAAATTAATAATATCATATTTGATAAAAATAGATAAATATCACTCATTAAAAATAAATAAATCACATATATAATATAATAACAACACTCACATATTTTTTATTATTAACTTTTCTATTTACATCAATCTACACAAAAAAGTACGATTTCATACTTAAAAAATCACACAAATAAAATTAAAAAGCACAATAGAGATGATAAATATAATTAAATATATATATATATATAAGTATTCATCTAATCATAAAAAAATAGACTTTAGAAACAATAATTATTAAAAATATAACTGTTATATCATTTTTATTTTATTTTTACATAGTCAATAAAAAATTATCATTATATTTTTACATTAATATATTTTTATTACAATATAAATAGCAAATCTAATAAATAAAACATCACATAAATAATATATAAATAACACACATACACATTGACGTCATAGTTATTTTCTTTTTTCCTTTAATAGTTGTCTCATCACTCCGCAAAATTATAACTCTACTCCTATGGCCGTGGACCATCCGATGTAATAAATTTTCAACTTAAAGGTTCCAATAAAATCAATACGGTGCTGACTAAAATAATATCAGCACGGTATTCGCCACCTTCTTTAAATATATAATAATCAATTTTTTTATTTATTATTATCTATTATATATTTTCACTAATTAATTTAGCACAGCTGATCCAATTCAATCTAAACCCACTTATGAATGTAATCTCCAAATTTGGCATGCCTATAACTATACTTATTTTAAATTATCAAAAATAATTAAAATGGCCACATCATGGAGAAATATTCAAACAAGACAAAATAATTCAAAGAAACATCCGCGACCCTTTTGAAGCAAACAACACAAACAAATAATTATTCCCTAAATTATATAATATCCTATTATATTTTAGTAAAAATGTACAAAATACTTTATATTTTATTTATTGCGTATAACCCCTTGTGTTAATGTAAAATTTTTACGAAACATTCTCATTGTTCAAAATTTGGTTCTAAATAAAAACTTAAATTATACAAATTTTATACAAATAAAAAACCGTAAAATATTTTAAATAATTTTTTTGAATAAAATAAATAAATAAATAATTGATTGATCAATCATTTAGTCATATAATTTTTATAAAAATTAGATAACAATTTGTTTTCAAAAACTATAAAATGAAAGATTAATCAATTATTTATTTTATTCAAAAAAATTATTTGAGATATTTTGCATTTTTTAGTTTTTGTATGAAACTTGCGTAATTTAGGTCTCTATTTAAAATCAAATATCAGTTTTGGACAAGGAGGCTGTTTCGTGCAAATGTTATATTAACACAAAGGAGTCTCATGCAATAAATAAAACTCAAGGTGTTTTGTGCATTCTTACTAAAAACACAAGTATTATATAATTTACCCATAATTACATTCTCACACCACTCTCGATCAATCTCCAAATTAATATATTATAATTGTGAAAAATTGACCACTTTGCTTCAATAATTGAACTGTTGTAATATTAATATAGGATTAGTCAATAGAAATATTAATTATTTATACCGCTAACCACTATTTTATATATTGTATATAATATATAATATAAAAAATATATATACAGATGTGTTTTCATATATAATAATATATATAAGAAAGATATTATTATTATTATATATATATATATGTGAGTTGTATGTATGTACGTGTGGGTTTATGTATGTAAGGTAAGTATGCGGATATGTATATATTATATATATGATTTGCATGTATAGGTTAGGAAAGAGAGAAATTAGAGGAGAGAAGTAATGCTGCATTTCTTCGTCCACAATCGCCCCTATTTATAGGGAGTGTGATAATTGATTCATGATTACAGATAGGTAACGAAGGTTCGACGTAGTTGACGGGACCAGAAGTGAGCCCCTAAGGCCTTCTTGCTGGAAAGGGTGGAATGGCTAGCGTCATAGAATACTGCCCCCTTCGGAGCCTTTAGGGAGATGCCGAAGGGACTTGAAACTCGAAATTTCGTAGAAGATCTCAATCAGAGGCTGCAAACCAACCATCAATAGAGGATTCACGGACCGGTCATTCTTGGAGCCACCGAATAGATTCACGAGCAGACCGGCTTTTGGCATAGCGGGCCCCCAGCGGGAGGCTCGCACGACGGGCTCCCTTCACTATAAATCAGCTAGAGATATGCTGCTCTAAAGACATTAGGGGACGGTCGGTGGCTACCTAAGGAAACTCCGATTCGATCCGCCCCCCGGCTGGGAGGCGTCCAACTCTTGTTTGCAGACCTTTACACCGATAAAAGCTGCCCCCTTGCTCGTGCATCCCCGGATTGCTCCCCTTTCGGGACTGGGCTAACACGCCTTTACATTACAATAGGCTCAAGTGCATGTATTTACCGTGGCTTAAGGCCTCCCCGGTATCATGCGACAGACAAAAGATTCGATACGAATCCAAAGACAAACCCGGAGGGACCGGAGCTCAACCTTCGGTTGTTGTTCCATTGTCCCTAAAAAATGGGCTTTTAAGGGTAGCAAGAGGGCACTTATGCCCCGACGGTGGGGCCTTATGGGGAAGGGCCCAGCCCAATAGGGGCATGCTGACATGAGTAACGAGAAATCCTGTGAAAAACACGAAGCCTATTAATTCTCTTTAGTTCTGTACAGATAAGAAAAAACAAAGAGGTAGGCCTAAAAGACGGCTTGAAGTTGCTTACTCCTTTCTATACGACGGCAAATCAACCGAACTTTAGAGATTACATTCGATTTAGAAGCGGGTCTTGGACCACGAAGACCCCAGTCGTGCTTCTGGTTTCCATTCCCATCTGTCTGCAGCTCAAATAAAAGCCGTGAAACAAGTAGCTCACTTTTCAGCGTCTGTAATCGCGCCATCTGCACTCGATCAGCCCCAAGGTGATTATTGCCTTCGTTTTTGGACTCGAGTTAGCGAGTAGGTTAGGCAGCGAAATCCCTTGGTCTGAGCTAGCTTTAGATCGGATTACGGCTGATTCCGAGTAGGTTGTCTCTGGGGAACGAAGACTTTTGACCACTCCGCAGTCTCCGGATAAGACTGCCAGCCCCCAAGGGAGCAACATAGTAAATGCTTAGCAGAATTGTAGAATTATACAGAAGCATCCACGATACCTATGCGTATCTATATATGTATAACATGAACATATATTTTTAGATGCATACATATATATATATATATACACACACGATGGTCTAATCACAACAATGTTGGAGTTGAATTTAGACAAGGCAATAAATGATCAACTGAGGATGACATTTACTTTATTTTATGCAATAAAAAATATATATACAATTTGATCTAACGTCGATTAATGTCTGTTAAAATATATTACAAAATGCTTTTAGATCACAACTGCTTCAAAAAAATTTGAGAAATTAATTTTAAATTATTTTTTTAAATTTGGAGCCAATCGTATAATAATATTAAAAAATTATCACGAAAGAAGGTATAATATATATATGTATAAGCAAATTGAATTGAATCGATTTTTTGGTTGATATTGTATATTTGATATTTGTTCGGTTTCGTTTGATTTTAGTTTTTGATATTCTTTTTAGTTCGGTTAACCGAACCAAGTATATTTATATATTTATATTATCATATTGTAGAATTTATATTAATAATTATATACGGTTCGGTTTCGGTTCGGCGGTTTGAAATATATGCAAATATTTTTATTTAATTAGAATTTTAATTATTTTTTCAATGTATTTTTTCTTAATTTCGATTAAATTCGAATTATTTGCAAATATTGCAAATATTTTCAGTTAACCAAAATTTTGGAATCAAATTTGGTTCGTGATTTGTTCGGTTAGGTTCAAATACCAAATAATTTGCATATTTACAAATAATTGAATCGTGTCAAACCGTAGATGCAATCTATATTAATAATAAAATTATTTATTTAGTAATATGTAGTAGATATTACCTAAAATAAAACTTAATTAGAATTATAATGCATGTTTTTGGATAAGAAAGTTATTTATATTACTCCATCTGTCACATATCTATGTATTTGTTTGCTTTTTGCACAGAATTTTAGAAATATTAATATTATATTGGGATGTAATAGGAATAAAGTAGTAATGACTAAAATAATTTTATTAGTATTATGTGATATAAAGGTAATGACATTTGTGTAATATATTATAAATTGTAAGGGTATTTGTAGTGTTAGATAGATAGTAACAATTACTAAAAAAAAATAAAATTGATACTTTGTCGTGGGACGGACCAAAATAAAACAATGGATAGTTTGTTAAGGACGAAGATAATAGTTAATTTTTATTTTTTATTTTTATATCATTTTTGTACTCTCTCCGTCCCACCAAATTCGTCCATTTTTTCTTTCTTATTCGTTCCATGAAATTAGTCAACTTTCTTATTTAGTAATAATTGGTAAATAATAACTAAAATTAAAATTTTAACAAGATTAGATTAAATTATCAATATTTCTAATTTTATTGTGTGCTTGAATGTAAATTTTGAAATATCATAACAACTATTCCTACCAACAAACGTAGTGTCTATTTTAATTTTTTTATAATTATTATCATTTATTTTGTTAATTTTATATAAATTATTAAAGTTAATTTATTTTTTATTATCTAATTGCATATATTAATTTACAACTAAAACATTAATTTTTATAAAAAAAATAATTTCAATACATAAAATATTCAATATTAAAGAATTAGATAAAAAAAATGTTAATATTTATTTCAGTATTGCATCAAATATAAAATATTTAAAGTAATATTTCATTACAAATATTATATAACCTAATCAAACTAATTATGTGCATAATACAATATTTTTTTTAATATGCATGTAAAAAAAAAATAAAGAAACCAAATTCATGGGACGGAGGAAGTAATAATTAAAATAACTATATCTATTATATTAATATATTTGTATATAAAACTCTATAGGGACTTGACGTTAATACACGATATTCTACATGTGGTTGTATTGTATTTTTAACTACATGTATCAAAAAAAGGTTCAAGCCCATGGCTAGTCAAGTACGGAAATAAACAAAAATACAGTTTATTAAATCGGTTCCATATGTAAGCTATATGTGTCTGCCTGCTAAAAGGTCTAAGTCTAGCCTAAGTAAGCAAACGTTATAACTAATAGGACTAAACAAGGCAATAAAGCAATCAAAAGCTACTAAGTAAGGCCGAATATCATCATAATAGAAAGTCATGATACCTAGTGCCAATCTAAATCTTGGGACTCTTGCTGCATCCGCTCAAAGAAAGCCATGAGCCGCTTCCGGCATATTTGAAGGGCTAAGAACCTGAGAACCCGTGATAGAACAAGCTACTATCGATAGCGCATCTGCCAATCGGTTGCTAGTCGTAGAATATGTCTCATTCCATATCGGCAAGAGACCATGCTTGACTGCCAAGTCAACACCTCTCCAAATCGCCTTTAACTGAGCGAAGGTATTCATCGCAAAAGAAATCGATGACTGGAAAGCAATGAACGCCGCTCCCCAGGAATCCAGGATAATGCCTGCAGCTCCCACCTGTCCAGGATTTCCCAATGATGCACCATCGGTGTTCAATTTGAACCATCCCGGTAATGGAAACTCCTATCGGACAAGAACCGTAGGTCGAGGAGTCGGTGAAGGATATCGAAACCCAAGGTACATCGCCAAGGCAAGATCTCCCTCCCAATGCTTCCAACAAAGTATGTCGCATGCCTCAGTACCTGCAAATGGAAATGCACGCGCCAAATGATCATATCAGAAGAAAAGCGTATACCTCAGTGTTTAGCGTCATGTCGAGTGGTCCAAGTAAACCACATAATCAACATGGGAATAAGTACCCGGATGCCCCGAGGATGTGTCGCCGATAATCGCCACGAAGATATTACAAGGTGCAGAACATGTGTCTCCAACATAGAAACATGAAAAAGCTCCGTAAAGTGGTACCAAACTCGCCGAATAGCTACCGACTCCAGGAAAAGGTGGGAGATCGTCTTCTCCGATCGACAACATTGGAATTTTGACACAATATATACATTATAGTGCTTAAGAACCTCATCACCGGCGATCATCGGTGAAATAAACGCCAAAGACAAACCGACATCATAGGGGTGAGGAGGCGCGACCATAAAGCTCCCGAAAGCCAACTTCGTGGCCTAACCTCCCAACAAGAATCCCAAGCCAATGATGTAGTAAAACCCCGGAGCTAAAATCCCTCAATATCATCCGACCTCTCTATCAACCGGGACATTCAAAACCAGAAAACTAAGGACTCGGGAGGTATGCCCGCAATCTTTCCAAATCCAAACAATTGTTCTGCCACATGTCACGAACAAGAAAATACGATGGGCGAGTGTCAAAAAGAGCCAATAGAGGCTGCTCCCCACAAAAATATCACCCCAAAAGAAGCACTCTCTCCGACCTAGACTCCAAAAAATTCGAGATTGTGCCTCCTTGAGAACCCCACACAAACATTTCCACACTGGACTATCATAACTCCGGCATGAAGCGTCCCAATGCTTTGTGGGAGTTTCAACCATGAGATAATAATAAGTCATATTCTTCAATTATGGGTCATCAATAGTATTACGATTATGTCGAGTTATAAGAACGGATTCATGTTGAGCTTTAATGAAATCGAGGGATGTGGTTGGGGAGAAACTATAAAAGGAGATGAGTGAAGAAAAGGAAGGTCTCCTACCAATCTAATCTACCCATCTTTATATTTATTTTTTCTTTATTTCTAGTATTTTACTTTTCCATGTATTATAATTTTCTGCAAGTTTATCCATTTTTTTATCGCCTTTATTTCAATCCGTTTGCATTTCTTTTCTCAGTTATAATGAAAAATCATCTTTTAGCCATTTTGTTTTCATCTCAATCGGATGATTTTCTGCCGATCCCTTTTTTTCTGCATACACAAAAAGATCACCTAGGGGCTTTCTGGAGTGCCTTAGGGAACTCTTGACAATACTCAGACTAGTTTTATCAAGCCGTCATGAGACTCAATATATACGGATTTCTGTATACAACATATTGGCAGGCCTAGTGGAACCATGGTCCTTTTGGGTCTCACATTTTGTAAATGCATCTGCGGAATCCTCAATTTTAACACATTATGCTACCAAGAGTCAACATCGCTAGTAGTGGAGGCCAGGAAATCATACCTGGAGATATTGCCTCAATTACCGAAAAAACATCAACCCCTGGCAGAAATGAGGGTCGTTTGGTAGTCTTGTTGGCATCCATAAGTGCATTCAAGAATAGATCATGGAGGAGGTTCAATCGTCTCTGCACGATTCCTCCCTACTACTGTCAAAATATTTGACGGATGTGATTCGGCTGACCATAAAAAATGAGATGGCTTGGTTGGGAGGTGTGGAAGCTAGTAAAGGGAAAGCACCATTGGAAGAACAGACCGACGCTGCCTCGTCCTATCAGCCACCACAGGTAACTAATTTTGTCTTCTCCTCAATTGCAATATAGACATGTTTCCATCCTCTAGTGGGATAGAGCTTCAGTAACCAAATCAACGAGTGTGCCACCTTAAAGAGGAGGCAAATTTTTTGCTGGCTTCACCCATTAGAGCATATGCCTGCTTTTGGGGCAGGGTTGCCTGTGAAACCATCAGTACAATACTACGCTCCAGGAGGGAACATGCCACTGTCATTATCTGGGCCATGGAGAAACTAGAGTCCATGGAACCTACCACCTTATGTTCCTCCATCCTAGTATGGAACCTCTTGAGGTTCATTTGCCCAAAGCCCACAAGTCCATTCAGTGGCTGGGGGGCAGGCAACCGTGGAAAGGCGTGACAACCACAACAATACCGTATGTATCACCACCATATGTTTCTAAAAATATCAGCCCGAGTCCGTCATAGTAAACTCCGATGAAAAGGATGATCCATACTGATAGGCCCATTGAAGTGTTACCACCTGTCATCCAAGAACCACCATGACCCAAACGACCGGCCAGAGGACCAGGTTAGCCTAATTTTCCAACACCAGTGTCAAATCCCTCACCACTAGTGGATAGAGGACAGACATTTCAGGGTTTTCCAGTTGCACGGAAGGATACCCAGCTGCGGATCCTCATTTGTGGATTCCACAAAATACTACACAACTAGAAGGAGCACATCAGAATTCGCCAGTAGACCTAGAGGCCTTGAAAAAAATGGTACATAGAGTCTACAAGAACCCTTTGCGGATGCCTGCCAGGACGAAGTATCAGCGGTTGTTTCTGAATTGAGTTGTGGAAGGACATCCGCTGCCAAGACATGCTCGGATTACCAAATTTACTCTATTCTTGGTGGAGGATTCCAGGTCCATCATTGAGCATGTGAGCCATTTTACGGCTCAATGCGGTTGTGAATACAACAATAATGATTGGTACAAATTGCAATATTTCTACTTGTCACTAATAGGGCCAACATTCAGTTGGTACGCTTCCTTGCGTCCCAACTCGGTGAATAATTGGGTGGATCTAATGCATTCATTCCAGGAGTAGTTTTATAGTCCGCTACCCAAAGTGACCATTATAGATTTACCAGCTTACGGCTAAAGACAAACGAGTTAGTGGACAATTTTTTAAGAGGATCTGTTGGGCGAACAGTGTATGTGAGGTTTGGATCCCTGAAAATCAAATGGGCAATATTGAGATTGATATGCATCTAAATATCTGAAAGAAATCAACGTTGAAAGGATATCAAGCTGTAGGGCAGTTGACATCCAAGGCCGTCAAAGCGGAGCATATCCTTAAAGACCCACAAGCGGCTTGCAATCAGAGGTACCGTGTGGGAGCTCATTGTGTGCAGGTGCAAGAGGATCTGGACCTAGAGGATGACATTGAAGAAATTTGCTTGGCCGAGATTGTACAAGGGAAGTCATAAACCTATGCAGCCTTGCAAAAATCCCGACAGAAAGAGGCCAACCTATGACAACAGTAGTCTTTTTATATCACCAAGACTGAATAGATCTTTGAGTATTTTTTGTAAGACAGCCAAATTAGGTTAAACACAGGACATAATTTCCTATCAGACAAAGAGTTGAAGGGTAAGACATTTTATAAATGGCACAGTATTTATGGTCACCAAGTCGGAAACTACATAACCTTTCGCAATACGGTACATCATACTATCAAGGAATGACAGCTTAAGAAGATAAGCAAAACATGAAAGTTGATATCGATCCATTCCCAGCTCCAGTCAATGTGGTAGGAGTACGACCGAATTAGCTGCACTCCAACAAATTAGAATCATGGAGGACGAGATGAAAATCACCGAAGCTTAGTGTGTTCGAGAGGCTCGGACACAATGTTGGTCCATCAAGGAGAACTTCCATACTAAATTTAGGGATTTCAGTATGGGATGGACTTTCACCACATAATAAGGTGGTGGAAGTCAGTTTCTATAAGGATGACCGACTATGGAAGATCACTTCTGTGAATCAGCTGGTGATCAAACCGCAACCCACTAGGCACTTTGAGCAACCCCTGCAGATGGTTGATGGGTGATCAATGAGTGGAAAAGCCAGCGGAAGACCTTGACCAGATTGCAAAAACAACGGATACAATGTCGATGATAGGCATAATGGGTAACTACTCAGCGGACAAACATCCCTGATAGGGTAGGACCATTAGAACCTGACGGAAGTTATAGTAATCCCCCTTGAGGGAGCTAAGGAACCACCTGCAAGTCAGGCAGGAGTGGCAGCCTAGACGTGTGTTAGAAGATGGTATTATGTATTGCAAGATCGGTGAAAATTTTCCAGAAGATTTCTCTAGGAGTAACTTTCTTGAGGATCCGATGAATGATTCGTTAGGGGATGCATTGTTGGATGAAGATAACGAGTCTGACGCCGGCTTTATGGTTATCGGAAATGATGAGGATTTCAAGAGGGAGATGAGATACTGCAAGGATTTACCGTCAATATGATTGGAATTCTTCCAAAGGAATTTATGGCACCCCAATTTAGCTACCATTTTTAGAGGGGGATGTCATAGTGTATGTTTCTAGTCCGATTTTTTGGGCTAATGACATGAGAAAACCGGCAGATATTAAACAAAAGAATATGGTTTTCAAGAAACCAACAGAGGAATCTACCTGGCACATGAAGTTGCTCTTTCTCACTGTTACTCTTGTTGGGAGGACAATAAGAAAAGTATTGGTTGATGGTGGAGCTTCCGTCAATATCATAACATTAGCAACATTGAGGAAGACCGGGAAGATAAGAAATGTGCTGATCCCGATGGCAATAAGGACCACGAATTTTACGGGTAATGCCCACCGAGCAGCTGAAGTTGTGATGAAGGTTGTTACCGTTGAGAGCAGAAAGGATATGATGACATTTTTTTTAATTGAGGGAAAACCCACTGATGGAGGTTCATGCTTTGGAGGCAATATACTACTCTCCGAAGGTATATCCACTATCCATGATGACCCAGAGCTATGAAGAGTAGGAAAAATGCAATCTCACTTCCCAAGGATTCGAGGTTGAGATGCAGACCGATCCATGAACAGACTTCATAGAGGAAAGTGATGATTGACAACTAAGAGTTCATTGGCAGATGGGAGGATTGGCCACGGAAGCTGTCCTACCAGGAGGATGAACAAGTGGTGGAATCCGTTAGAGGGGCGCCCAGTATATGAGAAAATACCATTCCCTGAAGACAATCTTGATTAGAAGCCCACTATATGAATAAATACCATTCCCTGAAGACAATCTAGCGAACGGTTCCGCCATTTGAGGCCCAAGATCCACCGAAAGATGTTAACTTAGGAAGTGATGAGGAGCATCAACTCACCAAGATCAGCACTTTGTTTGCTTAAGAGCATAAAGATCAGCTGATTACTTTGATTAAGGAATTTTGGGGATGTATTTCTTGGGAATACAATGAGATGCTTGGGCTGGCGCAAGGATTGATGGAACATCCATTTCCCTCTAAGCCTTCTTGTCATCCGCATAAGAAGCATCCAAGAAGATATAGTCCAAACTTTTTCCAAGAGTCAAGGAGGAAGTGGAGAAGATCCTAAAAGCCAATTTCATTTGTACATGTAGGTATCAGAGTGGATATAAAATATTGTACCAATGGACAACACCTTTTTTTTTTTTTTGTTATTATATATGATGTTACCCAGTTTCCTTATAAAATGGTTTATATTCTAAGGTATATACTTCAATCTAAGGGTTAATATATATTCCAAACCACACACAAATCTAGTTCATATTTTTTTCTTTCCTCTTCAAAATAAGAAAATTGTGCCAAGACTGAATGGCATTGGTAAAATTTATTTATTCTAGATCTATCAGATTATCTTATTTCAGTTCTTATCACAATGGGAGCATTACAACAACGTTTGGTAAAAGGGTATCAATTATAGTTTTGTTTGAACCGTTGTGATTCTCATGATAGGCATGAGTCCGGCCATAAAATATGAGAATAGTTATGATTGCCATAATTGATTATTTAATTAGCAGTCAATGTAGCTTATGGTTATTTTTTTTTTTGTTTGAGAATGATGTATGGTTTTAGCTAGAAAAGTAATATGGAAAGAAAAGTGTGTTGTATGGTAGTTACAAAACTTAAATTCAAGTATTTTGGGTTAAGCTTTTCGATCTGACAAGCTTGTTTCTATTTATAGGAAAATAAAGAAATGTTTCAACCGTTTGTTGAAGATGAATCTCCTTTTGACAACTATTGCAAATCCATAGCGAAAGAGGGAACTTGGGGAGGAAACCAAGAGTTTGAAGCGTCTTCTCTTGTCATGCACTACAAGATATGCATTTATAGTGTATGTCTTTCTTTCTTCTAGTATCAGTAATGAAAGTGTCTCATGATTTCTTTTGGTTTTCATAATCGTTAGTTATATCTACTTATCCAAACGTCTTTATTGTTTATACTAAAGTAATAGCTTCTGAGGCAAAGTTATTTTGTAGTCTACAATATGTCAGAATTCATAGAGAATTAGCGATTTCTTATCACTGACAACGAAGTTCAAATGATTCATTTGCAAGTGCTTCTACATACACGCACATTTGCACTTGCAAAGACTTAATTTTTGCACAACTATCATTCTAAGATATATTTGGGATCACAGTGGACAATATATATATATTTTTGTTATAATATATGATGTTAGTCACTTTCCTTATAAAATTGTTTATGTTCTAAGTAATATACTTCCATCTAAGGGTTACTAAATATTCCTAAGCACACCAAAATCTAGTTCATATTCTTTTCGTTCCTCTTGAAAATAAGAAAAGTGTACCGAAGAGTGATTGACATTGGTCAAATTTATTAATTCTTGGTCTATTTGATTATCATATTTTAGTTCTTATCACAATGGGGAGCATTACAATAGCGTTTGGTAAAAATGGTTTCAATTATTATTTTTTGTTTAATCATAGTGATTATAATGACATATATAATTCCGGCCATCAATTATGGGGATAGTTTAGATTACGGTAATCTATTAATTTTTGTAACCCTTAGATTGATTATTATGACAGATTATCATGACAGGTATGATTCTGGCCATCAATTATTACTTTTTGTTTAATCATAGTGATTCTTGGTCTATTTGATGCCGGCCATCATAGTAATTTTTGTAGCATATGGTCATTGTCTTGTTCGAGAATGATGTATGGTTGTAGCTAGAAAAGTAATATGGAATGAAAATTATGCTCAATGGTATTTACAAAACTTAAGTTTTTTTGGGCTAAGCATTCAATATGACAGGCTTGCTTCATTTTATAGGAAATTCAAGCAACGTTTTCAACCGTTTAGTGAAGATGAATTTCATTTTGACAAATATTGCAAACCCATGGCCAAAGATGGAACTTGGGGAGGAAAAATAGAGTTGCAAGAAACTTCTATTGTCATGCATTGCAACATATGCATTTATAGTGTATGTCTTTCTGTCTTCCTACATCATTAACGAAAGTGTCTCATGATTTCTTTTGATTTTCATTATCGATAGTTATACCTACTTATCTAAATGTCTTTACAGTTTCAACGAATGTAGTAGCTTCTTAGGCGAAGTTATTTTGTTGATATTGTCTCAGAATTTTTGGAAAATTAGTGATTTCTTACCGTGTCTGTGTAGTCTACATTGCCGTGTTTGTACATTTGGAATTTTAGTGACAACGAAGTTCAAATGATTCATCTGTAAGTGATTCTACATACACGTGAATGTGCACTTTCAAATGCTTAATTTTTGCACAACTATCATTCCAATATACGTCTCGGATCACACTAGACTACTTTTTTTTTCGTTATAATATATGGTGTTAGCCACTTTCTTTATAAAATGGTTTATGTTCTAAGGTATATACTTCAAACTAAGAGTTACTAAATATTTCTAAGCACACCCAAATATAGGTCATATTATTTTCTTTCCTCTTCAAAGTAAGACAATTGAACCAAAAATTGATTGGCATCACTCGAATTTATTAATTCTTGATCTATCTGATTATCATATTTTAGTTCTTATCACAATGGGGAACATTACAACAGTGTTTGGAAAAAATGGTTTTGATTATAGTTTTGTTTGAACCATAGTGATTATACCTACTTATCCAAACATCTTTACTGTTTCAACTAAATTAATATATTCTTAGGCAATGTTATTGTGTTGATATTGTCTCAGAGTGTGTGGAAACTTATCCAAACATCTTTACTGTTTCTTATCTTGTCTGTGTAGTCCACACTGCCATGTTTGTACCTTCGAAATTTCTTTGAAAACGAAATTCAAATGATTTATTTGTAAGTGCTTCTACATACATGTGAATGTGCACTCGCAAACGCTTAACTTTTGCCCAACTATCATTCTAAGATATATCTAGGATCACACTGGACAACATTTTTTTTTGTTATAATATCTTATGTTAGCCACTTCCCTCATAAAATGGTTTATGGTCTAACTTATATACTTCAATTTAAGGGTTACTTAATATTCCTAAGCACACCCAAATCTTGTTCATATTGTTTTTGTTTCCTCTTCAAAATAAGAAAATTGTACCGAAGACTGCTTGACATCGGTGAAATTTATTTATTCTTGATCTATCTGATTATCATATTTTAGTTCTTATCATTATAAGGAGCATTACAACATAGTTTTGTAAAAATGGTTTCAATTACAGTTTTGCTTGAATCATAGTGATTATCATGATAGATATGATTCCGGACATCATTTATGAAAATAGTTAAGATTGCTGTAATCGATTAATTAATTTGCAGTCTTTGTAGCATATGGTTATTGTCTCGTTTGAGAATGATGTATGGTTTTAGTTAGAAAAGTAATACGGAATCAAAATTGTGCTCGATGGTATTTTCAAAATTTAAATTCAGTTCTTTTGGGTTAAGCTTTTCAATCTTGTAGGCTAGTTTAACTTAAAAGGAAAGTCAAGCAATGTTTCAACGGTTTGTTGAAGATGAATTTCCTTTTGAGAAATGTTGCAACTCCATAGCCAATGACGGAACTTGGGTAAGAAAACTAGAGTTGCAAGTGACTTCTCTTGTCATGCACTGCAACATATGTATTTATAGTGTATGTTTTACTTTCTTCATACATCGTTAAAGAATTGATTTCTTTTAGTTTTCATTATCGTTAGTTATACGTACTTATTCAAACATCTTGCCTGTTTCAACTAAAGTAATAGATTCTTAGGCGAAGTTATTGTCTTGATATTCTCAAAATTTGTAGAAATGTAGCAATTTCATATCTTATTTGTGTGGTCTACACTCACGTGTTTGTACATTCCGAATATTGCTGAAAAAAAAGTTCAAACGATTCATTTGTAAGTGCTTCAACATACACGTGAATGTACACTTGCAAAGGCTTAATTTTTTACCAACCAACATTCTAAGATACATCTGGGATCACACTGGAAAACATTTTTTTTTTTGTTATAATATATGATGTTAGCCTTTTTCGTTATAAAATGGTTTATGTTATAACTTATATACCTCAATCTAAGGGTTACTAAATATTCATAAGAACACCGAAATCTAGTTCATATTTTTTTCTTTGTTGTTCAAGAGAAGAATATTGTTCCGAATTCTGATAGGCATCGGTGAAATTTATTTATTCTTAATCTATCTGATTATCGTATTTTTGTTCTTACCACAATGGGGAGCATTACAACAACATTTCATCAAAATGGTTTCAATTATAGTTTTGTTTGAATCATTATGATTATCATGATAGATATGATTTTGGCCATCAATTGTGAGAAAAGTTAAGATTGTTGTAATTAATTAATTAATTTGCAGAGTTTGTAGCATATAGTTATTGTCTTATTTGAGAATAATGTATGGTTTTAGCTAGAAAAGTAATATGGAATTAAAATTGTGCTCTATGGTATTTTCAAAACTTAAATTCAGTTTTTTTGGGTTAAGCTTTACAATCTGACAGGCTTGTTTCATTTCATAGGAAAGTCAAGCAATGTTTCAACCATTTGTTGAAGATGAATTTCCTTTTTACAAATATTGCAAATCCATGGTCAAGGATTTAACTTGGGGAGAGAAAAACTAGAGTTGCAAGCAACTTCTCTTGTCATGCAGTGCAATATATGCATTTATAGTGTTTGTCTTACTTTCTTCAACATCATTAAAGAAATGATTTTTCATAGTTTTCATTATCGTTAGTTATATCTACTTATCCAAACGACTTTATTGTTTTAACTAATGTAATAGATACTTAGGCAAACTTATTGTATTGATATTTTCTAAGAATTTGTAGAAAATTAGAAATTTCTCATCTTGTTTGTGTAGTCTACACTCCCGTGTTTGTACATTCAGAATTTCACTGAAGAACGAAATTCAAATGATTCATTTGTAAGTGATTCTACATACACATGAATGTACACTTGACAGGCTTAATTATTTTCCAACTAACATTCTAAGGTACATCTACGATCACACTGAAGAAATTTGTATTGAAGACTTATTGGCATCGGTGAAATTTATTTATCCTTGATCTATCTATTTATAAAATTTTTATTCTTATCACAATAGGGAGCATTACAACAGTGTTTCGTAGAAATGGTTTCAATTACATTTTTCTTCAATCATAGTGATTATCATGATAGATATGATTCCAACTATCAATTATGAGAATAGTTAAGATTGTTGTATTCGATTAACTAATTTGCAGTCTTTGTAGCATATGGTTATTGTCTTGTTTGAGAATAATGTATGGTTTTAGCTAGAAAAGTAACATGGAAACAAAATTGTGCTCTATGGTATTTTCAAATTCAGTTATTTGGGTTAAGCTTGAGAATTTGATAGGCGTGTTTCATTTCAAAGGAAAGTCAAGCAATGTTTCAACCGTTTGTTGAAGATGAATTTCTTTTTTACAAATACTGCAAATCCATAGCCAAGGATGGAACTTGGGGAGGAAAACTTGAGTTGCAAGAGACTTTGCTTGTCATGCACTGAAACATATGCATTTATATGTATGTCTTACTTCATACATCGTCAAACAAATTATTTCTTTTGGTTTTCATTTTCGTTAGTTATACCTAGTTATCCAAATGTCCTTACTGTTTGAACTAAAGTAATAGATTCTTAGGCGAAGTTATTGTGTTGATATTGTCTCAGAATTTGTAGAAAATTAACAATTTATTATCTTGTTTGTGTAATCTACACTCCCGTCTTTGTACATTCAGAATTTCACTAAGAATGAAGTTCAAATGATTCATTTGTAAATGTTTCTACATACACGTGACTGTGAACTCGCAAAATCTTAGTTTTTGCCAAACTATCATTCTAAGATCCATCTGGGATCACACTGGAAAACATTTTTTTTTGTTATAATATATGATGTTAGCCACTTCCCTTACAAAATAGTTTATGTTCTAACTTGTATACTTCCATGTAAGGGTTTCTAAATATTCATAAGCACACCCAAATCTAGTTCATAGTTTTTTCTTTCCTCTTCAACATAAGAAAATTGTACCGAAGACTGATTGGTATAGGTGAAATTTATTTATTCTTGATCTATCTGATTATCATATTTTAGTTCTATCACAATGAGTTGCATTAGAACAGTGTTTCATAAAAATGGTTTCAATTACAATTTTACATGAATCATAGTGATTATCATGATAGATATGATTCCGGCCATGAATTATGAGAATAGTTAAGATTGTTGTAATCGATTAATTAATATGCATTCTCTGTAGCATAGGGTTATTGTCTCGTTTCAGAGTGATGTATGGTTTTTAGTTAGAAAAGTAATATGGAATCAAAATTGTGCTCTATGGTATTTTAAAAACTTAAATTTAGTTGTTTTGGGTTAAGCTTTTTAATCTGGCAGGCTAGTTTCACTTAATAGAAAAGTCAATAAATGTTTCAATGGTTTGTTGAAGATGAATTTCCTTTTGAAAAATATTGAAATCCATGGCCAATGATGGAACTTGGGTAAGAAAACAAGAGTTGCAAGTGACTTCTCTTGTCATCCGCTGCAACATATGCATTTATAGTGTATGTCTTACTTTCTTCATACATCGTTAAAGAACTGATTTCGTTTGGTTTTCATTATCGTTAGTGATACCCACTCATCCAAATATCTTTATTGTTTTAACTAATTTAATAGATTCTTAAGTGAAGTTATTGTGTTGATATTGTCTTCGAATTTGTGGAAAATTAGCAAATTCTTATTTTTTTTTGTGTAGTCTACACTCCCATGTTTGTACATTTAGAATTTCTTTGAAAACAAAATTCAAATGATTCATTTGTAAGTGCTTCAACATAAATGTGAATGTGCACTCTCAAACGCTTATCTTTTTTTCCAACTATCATTCTAAGATACATTTAGGATCACAGTGGACAACATTTTTTTTTTTGTTAAAATATATGATGTTAGCCACTTTTCTAATAAAATGGTTTATGTTCTAACTTATATACTTAAATCTAAGTGTTACTAAATATTCCTAAGCACACCCAAATCTAGTTTATATTTTTTTGTTTCCTCTTCATGCATCATTAAAGAAATGGTTTTTTTAGTTTTTATTACCGTTAGCTATATCTATTGAGAATGATGTATGGTTTTAGCTAGAAAAGTAATATGGAATTAAAATTGTGCTCCATGGTATTTTCAAAACTTAAATTCAGTTCTTTTGGGTTAAGCTTTACAATCTGACGGACTTGTTCATTTCAAAGGAAACTTGAGCAGTGTTTCAACCGTTTGTTGAAGATGAATTTCCTTTTTACAAATACTGCAAATTTGTGGCCAATGATGGAACGTAGGGAGGAAAACTAGAGTTGCAAGTGACTTCTCTTGTCATGTACTGCAACATATGCATTTATATGTATGTCTTAGTTTCTTTATACATCATTAAAGAAATACTTTGGTTTGGTCTTCATTATCGTTAGTTATACCTACTTATCCAAATGTCTTTATTGTTTCAACTAAATTAATAGATTCTTAGGCGTAGTTATTGTGTTGATATTGTCTTAAAATTTATGGAAAATTAGCAATTTCTTATCTGGTTTGTGTAGTCTTTACTCCCGTGTTTGTACATTCGAAATTTCACTAAAAATAAAATTAAAATGATTCATTTGTAAGTGCTTCTACATTCAATGGAATGTGCACTCGAAAATGCTTAATTTTTGTCCAACTATCATTCTAAGATACATCTAGGATCACACAGGACAACATTTTTTTTTTGTTTGATATATGATGTTAGCCACTTTACTTATAAAATGGTTTATGTTCTAACTTAGATACTTCAATCTAAGGGTTTACTAAATCTTCCTAAGCACACCCAAATCTAGTTCATATTTTTTTGTTTCCTCTTCAAAATAAGAAAATTGTACCGAAGATTGTTCGAAATCAGTGAAATTTATTTATTCTTGGTCCATCTCATTATCATATTTTAGTTCTTATCACAATGAGGAGCATTTCAACAGCATTTCGTAAAAATGGTTTCAACTACAGTTTTGCTTGAATCGTAGTGATTATCATGATAGATATGATTCTGGCCATAAATTACGCGAAAAGTTAAGATTGTTGTAATTAATTATTTAATTTGCAGACTTTTAGCATATGGTTATTTTTTTGTTTGAGAATGATGTATGGTTTTAGCTAGAAAAGTAATATGAAATCAAAATTGTGCTCTATGGTATTTTCAAAACTTAAATTCAGTTGTTTTGGGTTATGCTTTACAAACAGACAGGCTTGATTCATTTCATAGGAAAGTCAAGAAATGTTTTAACGATTTGTTCAAGATGAATTTCCTTTCATAAATATTGCAAATCCATGGTCAATGATGGAACTTGGGGAGAAAAACTAGAGTTGCAAGCGAGTTCTCTTTTCATGCACTGCAACACATGCATTTATATTGTTTGTCTTATTTTCTTCATACATCATTAAAGAAATGATTTTTTTTAGTTTTTATTACCGTTAGCTATATCTACTTATCCAAACGTCTTTACTGTTTCAACTAATGTAATAGATTCTTAGGCGAAGTTATTGTGTTGATATTGTCTCCGAATTTGTAGAAAATTAGCAATTTCTTCTCTTGTTTGTGTAGTCTACACTCATGTGTTTGTACATTCAGAATAACACTGAAAAAGAAGTTTAAATGATTCATTTGTAAATGCTTCTACATATATGTGAATGTACACTTGCAAAGGCTTAATTATTTTCCAACTAACATTCTAAGATACATCTGGGGATCACATTGGATAATAGTTTTTCATTGTTATAATATGTGATGTTAGCCACTTTCCTTATAAAATGGTTTATGTTCTAACTTATATACTTTAATCTAAGGGTTACATAATATTCCTAAGTACACCCAAATATACATCATTTTTTTTTTTATTTCTTCTTCAAGATAAGAATATAGTATCGAAGACTGATTGGCATCGGTGAAATTTATTTATTCTTGGTCTATCTGATTATTGTTTTTTATCTTATGACAATGGGGAGCGATAAAACAGTGTTTCGTAAAAATGGTTTCAATTATAATTTTGTTTGAATAATAGTGATTATCATGACATATATGATTCCGGCCATCAATTATGAGAATATTTAAGATTGTTGTAATCGATTAATTAATTTGCGGTCTTTGTAGCATATTGTTATTGTCATTTTTGAGAATGATGTATGGTTGACCTAGAAATGTAATATATAAGGAAAATTGTGCTCGATGGTATTTACAAAACTTAAATTCAATTGTTTTAGGTTAAGCTTTTCAATCTGACAGACTTGTTTTCATTTCATAGGAAAGTCAAGCAATTTTTCAACTGTTTGTTGAGGATGGATTTCCTTTTTACAAATATTAAAAATCCATGGCCAAGGATGAAACTTGGGGAGAAAAACTAGAGTTTCAAGATACTTCTCTTCTCATGCAGTGCAACATATCTATTTATATGTATGTCTTACTTTCTTTATACATCATTAAAGAAATGATTTATTTTGGTTTTCATTATCGTTCGTTATACATACTTATCATAACATCTTTAGTGTTTCAACTAAAGTATTAGGTTGTAAGGCAAAGTATTTTCGTTTATATTGTCTTAGAATTTGTAGAAAATTATTTTATCTAGTTTGAGTATTCTACTACACTGCCATGCTTGTACACTGACAATTTAACTTACAACGAAGTTCAAATGATTCATTTGCAAGTGCTTATACATACACGTGAATGTGCACTTGCAAAGGCTTAATTTTTGCACAACTATCATTCTATGATACATCTGAGATCACATTGGACCACTTTTTTTTGTTATAGTGTATGATGTTAGCCACTTTCCTTATACAATTGTTTATGTTCTAAGGTATATACTTCAATCTAAGGGTTACTAAATATTCGTAAGCACACCCAAATCTAGTTCATATTTTTTCCTTCCCTTTACAAAATAAGAAAATTGTACCAAAGACTCATTGGCATTGGTCAAAAATTTACTTATTCTTGATCTATATGATTATCGTATTTAAGTTATAATCACAATAGGGAGCATTAAAACAACGTTTGGTAAAAATGGCTTCAATTATAGTTTTGTTTGAATCATAGGGATTATCATGATAGATATGATTCCAGCCATCAATTATAAGAAATTTGTGCTCTAAGGCATTTACACAACTATCATTCTAAGATACATATGAGATCATATATGATGTTAGCCACCTCCCTTATGAAATTGTTTATGTTCTAAGGTATGCACTTCAATCTAAGGGTTACTAACTATTCCTAAGCACACCCAAATCTAGTTCATATTTTTTTCTTTCCTCTAGAAAATAAAAAAATTGTACCGATCGCATCAGTCAAATTTATTTATTCTTGATCCATATCATTATTATATTTAAGTTCTTATCATAATACGGAGAATTACAACTTCATTTCGTCAAAATGGTTTCAATTATAGTTTTGTTTGAATAATTGGGATTATCATGATAGATATGATTCTGGCCATCAACTATGGGAATAGTTAAGATTGTTGCAATTGATTAATTAATTTGTAGTCTTCGTAGCATATTTTTATTGTCTTCTTTTAGAATGACGTATGGTTTTATCTTGAAAAAGTAAAATAGAATGAAAATTGGGCTCTATGATAATTTCAAAACTTAAATTCAGTTGTTTTGGGTTAAGCTTTTCAATCTAACAGACTTGCTTCATTTCATAGGAAAGTCAAGCAATACTTTAATTGTGTTTTGAAGAAAAATTTCCTTTTTAAAACGAAATTCAAATGATTAATTTGTAAGTGCTTCAACATATACGTGAATGTGCACTTGCAAAGGCATAATTGTTTCCAAAGTATCGTTCTAAGATACATCTAGGATCACACTGGACAACTTTTTTTTTTGTTATAATATAAGATGTTAAGCACTTTCCTTATAAAATGGTTTATGTTCTAAGTTATATACTTTAATCAAAGGGTAACTAAATATTCCTAATCACACCGAAATCTAGTTCATATTTTTTCTTTCCTTTACAAGATAAGAAAATTTTACCGAAGACTAATTGGCATCATTGAAATTCAATTATTCTTGATCTATCTTATTATCATAATTAAGTTCTTAACACAATGAGGAGCATTACAACAAATTTTGGTAAAAATGGTTTCAATTATAGTTTTGTTGGAATCATAGGGATTATCATGATAGATATGACGCCGGCTATCAATTATGATTAGAGTTAAGATTGCTGTAATCGATTCATTACTTTGTAGTCTTTGTTGCATATGGTTATTGTCTTTTCTGAGAGTGATGTATGATTTTAGCAAAAAAGTAAGACGTAATCAAATTTGTTCTCTATGGTATTTACAAAACTTAAATTTAGTGGTTTTGGGTTAAGCTTTTCAATCTTGCAAGCTTTTTTAATTTCATAGGAAAGTCAAACAATATTTCAATCGTTTATTCAAGATGAATTTCCTTTCTACAAATATTGCAAATCCATGGCCAAAGATAGTACTTGAGGAGGAAAACTAGAGTTGCAAGCGACTTCTCTTGTCATGCACTGAAGCATATGCATTTATAGTGTATGTCTTACTTTCTTCATACATCATCAAAGAAATGAATTCTTTTGGTTTTGATAAACGTTAGTAATACCTACTGATCCAAACATCTTTACTGTTTCAACTAAACTTGTAGATTCTTACGCAAAGTTATTGTATTGATATTGTCTCATAATTTATAGAAAATTAGCAATTTCTTATTTTCTTTGTGTAGTCTACACTCCCGTGTTCGTACACTTGCAATATCACTAAAAACGAAGTTCAAATTATTCATTTGTTTGTGCTTCTACATACATGTAAGTGTGCACTTGCAAAAGCTTAATTCTTTCCCATCTATCATTCTAAGATACATCTGGGATCACACTGCACAACATGTATTTTTTGTTATAATATATGATGTTAGGCACTTTCCTTGTAGAATGGTTTATGTTCTAAGATATATACTTCAATCTAAGGGTTACTAAATATTTTAATCACACCAAAATCTAGTTCATATTTTATCTTTCCTCTTTAAGATAAGGACATTGTACCGAAGACTGATTGCATCGGCGAAATTTATTTATTCTTGATCAATCTGATTATCATATTTTAGTTCCTATCATAATGGGGAGCGTTACAACAACGTTTGCTAAAAATTGTATTAATTGCCATTTTGTTTGAGTCATAGTGGTTATCATAATAGGCATGATTCCAGCCATCAACTATGAGAATAGTTTAGATTGCGATAACCGATTAATTAATTTGCAGTCTTTGTAGCTTATGGTTATTGTCTTGTTTGAGAATGATATATGGTTTTAGCTAGAAAAGTAATATAGCATAAAAATTGTGCTCTATTGTATTTACAAAACTTAAATTCAGTTATTTTGGGTTAAGCCATTCAATCTTGCAAGCTTGTTTCATTTTATAGGAAAGTCAAACAATGTTTTAACCGTTTGTTAAAGATGAATTTCCTTTTCACAAATATTGCAAATTCATGGCCAGGATGAAACTTGGGTAGAAAAATTAGAGTTGCACGTGACTTCTCTTGTTATGCACTGCAGCATATGTATTTGTAGTGTATGTCTTACTTTCTTCATACACCATCAAAGAAATGAATTGTTTTGGTTTTGATAAACGTTAGTTATACCTACGTATCCAAACGTCTATATTGTTTCAACCAAACTAATAGATTCTTAGGCGAAGTTATTGTATTAATATTGTCTCACAATTTGTAGAAAATTAGCAATTTCTTATCTTCTTTGTGTAGCCTACACTCTAGTGTTCGTACACTTGGAATATCACTGAAAACGAAGTTCAAATTATTCATTTGTTTGTGCTTCTACATACATGTGATTGTGCACTTGGAAAGACTTAATTGTTTCCCAACTATCATTCTAAGATACATCTGAGATCACACTGCAAAGCATTTTTTTTTGTTATAATATATGATGTTAGGCATTTTCCTGGTAGAATGGTTTATGTTCTAAGATATATACTTCAATCTAAGGGTTACTAAATATTCCTAAGCACACCCAAATCTAGTTCATATTTTTCTTTCCTGTTTAAGATAAGAACATTGTACCGAGACTGATAGCATCGGCAAGATTTATTTATTCTTGATCTATCTTATTATCATATTTTAGTTCCTATCACAATGGGGAGCGTTACAACAACGTTACTTAAAAATCGTATTAATTGCCATTTTGTTTGAGTCATAGTGATTACCATATGATTCCAGCCATCAATTATGAGAATAGTTTAGATTGCGGTAACCGATTAACTAATTTGCAGTCTTTGTTGCTTATGGTTATTGTCTTGTTTGAGAACGATGTATGGTTTTATCTAGAAAAGTAATATGGTATAAAAATTGTGCTCTATTGTATTTACAAAACTCAAATTCAGTTATTTTGGGTTGAGCTATTCAATCTTGCAAGCTTGTTTCATTTCATAGACAAGTCAAACAATGTTTCAACCGTTTGTTGAAGATGAATTTCCTTTTCACAAATATTGCAAATCCATGGCCACGGATGGAACTTGGGTAGGAAAATAAGAGTTGCAAGTGACTTCTCTTGTCATGCACTGCAGGATATGCATTTGTAGTCTATGTCTTACTTTCTTCATACATCATCAAAGAAATGAATTGTTTTGGTTTTGATAAACGTTAGTAATACCTACTTATCCAAAAGTCTTTACTTTTTCAACTAAACTAATAGATTCTTAGTAGAAGTTATTGTATTGATATTGTCTCAGAATTTGTAGAAAATTAACAATTTCTTATCTTTGTGTACTCTACACTCCCATGTTCGTACACTTGGAATATCACTGAAAATGAAGTTCAAATTATTCATTTGTTTTTGCTTCTACATACACGTGAGTGTGCACTTGCAAAGGCTTAATTTTTTCCCAACTATCATTCTAAGATACATCTGGGATCACACTACACAACATTTTTTTTTTTGTTATAATATATGATGTTAGGCACTTTCCTTGTAGAATCGTTTATGTTCTAATATATATAGTTCAGTCAAAGGGTTACTAAATATTTTTAATCACACCCAAATCTAGTTCATATTTTTCTTTCCTCTTTAAGATAAGAACATTGCACCGAAGACTGATTGCATCGGCGAAATTTATTTATTCTTGATCTATACGATTATCATATTTTAGTTCCTATGACAATGGGGAGCGTTACAACAACGTTTGGTAAAAATTGTTTTAATTGCCATTTTGTTTGAGTCATAGTGGTATCATAATAGGCATGATTCCGGGCATCAACTATGAGAATAGTTTAGATTGCGATAACCGATTAATTAATTTGCAGTCTTTGTAGCTTATGGTTATTGTCTTGTTTGATAATGATGTATGGTTTTAGCTAGAAAATTAGTATGGTATAAAAATTGTGCCCTAATGTATTTACAAAACTTAAATTCAGTTTTTTTGGCTTAAGCTATTCAATCTTGCAAGCTTGTTTCATTTCGTAGGAAAGTCAAACAATGTTTCAACCGTTTGTCGAAGATGAATTTCGTTTTTACAAATATTGCAAATCCATGGCCAAGAATGGAACTTGGGAAGGAAAAGTAGAGCTGCAAGTGACTTCTCTTGTCATGCACTGTAGCATATACAGTTATAGTGTATGCCTTACTTTCTTCATACATCATCAAAGAAATGAATGTTTTTGGTTTTGATAAACGTTAGTTATACCTACTTATCCAAACGTCTTTATTGTTTCAACTAAACTAATATATAATTAGGCGAAGTTATTGTATTGATATTGTCACATAATTTGTAGAAAATTAGCAATTTTTTATCTTCTTTTTGTAGTCTACACTCTCATCTTCGTACACTTGGAATATCACTGAAAACGAAGTTCAAATGATTCATTTGTTAGTGCTTCTACATACACGTGAATGTGCACTTGCAAAGACTTAATATTTTCCCAACTATCCTTCTAAGATAAATCTGGGATCACATTGCACAACATTTTTTTTTGGTTATAATATGTGATGTTATCTACTTTCCTTATAAAATCATTAATGTTCTAAGATATATACTTTAATCTAAGGGTTACTAAATATTCCTACACACACCCAATCTAGTTCATTTTTTTATGTTCAAAATTAGAAAATTGTTCGGAAGACAGATTGCATCGGTCTAATTTATTTATTCTTGATTTATTTGATTGTCATATTTTAGTTCTTATCACAATGGGGAGCATTACAACAATGTTTGGTAAAAATGGTTTTAATTGCAGTTTTGTTTGAATCATAGTGATTATCATGATAGATATGATTCCGGCCATCAATTAGGATAATAGTTAATATTGTGGTAACTGATAAATTAAATTGCAGTCTTTGTAGCATATGGTTTTGTCATGCTTGAGAATGCTATATGGTTTTAGCTAGAAAATTAATATTGAATAAAAATTGTTCTCTATGGTATTTACAAAACTTAAATTCAATTGTTTTGGGTTAAGCTTTTCAATCTTGCAAGCTTGTTTCATTTCATACAAAAGTCAAACTATGTTTCAACGGTTTTTGGAAGATGAATTTTCTTTTTACAAATATTGCAAATACATGGCCAAGGATGGAACTTGGGTCGGAAAACTAGAGTTGCAAGCAACTTCTCTTTTTATGCACTGTAGCATATGCATTTATACTGTATCTCTTACTTTCTTCACACATCATCAAGAAATGAATTATTTTGGTTTTGATTAATGTTAGTTATACCTACTTATGCAAATGTCTTTACTATTTCAACTGAACTAATAGATTCTTAAGTGAAGTTATTGTATTGATATTGTCTCACAATTTGTAGAAAATTAGTAATTTCTTATCTTCTTTGTGTAGCCTACACTCCCGTGTTCGTACACTTGGAATATCACGGAAAACGAAGTTCAAATTATTCATTTGTTTGTGCTTCTACATACACATGAAGGTGCACTTGCAAAGGCTTAATTGTTTCCCAACCATCATTCTAAGATACATCTGGGATCACACTACACAACATATTTTGTTTTGTTATAATATATGATGTTAGCCACTTTCCTTATAAAATTGTTTATTTTCTAAGATATGTACTTCAATCTAAGGTTTACTAAATATTCTTAAGCACACCCAAATCTAGTTAATATTTTTTCTTTTCTCTTTATGGTAAGAACTTTGTACCGAAGACTGATTGCATCGGTGAAATTTATATATTATTGATCTATCTGATTATCATATTTTAGTTGTTATCACAATGGAGAGCATTACAAAAATGTTTGGTAAAAATGGTTTTAATTGAAGTTTTTGTTTTTTGAACCTCCGCAATTATCGTGATAAATATGATTCCGGCCATCAATTATGAGAATAGTTAATATTGCAGTAATTGATTGATTAATTTGCTGTCTTTGTAGCATATTGTTATTGTCTTATTCGAGAATGATGTATGGTTTTAGCTAGAAAAGTAATATGGAAAGAAAATTGTGATCTATGGTATGTACAAAACTTAAATTTGGTTGTTTTGGGTTAAGCTTTTTAATCAGAAAGGCCTGTTTCATTTCATAGGAAAATCAAGCAATGTTTCAACCGTTTGTCAAAGATGAATTCACTTTTGACAAATATTGCATATCCATGGCCAAAGATTAAACTTCGCGAGGAAAACTAGAGATGCAAGTGACTTCTCTTGTGATGCACTGCTACATATGCATTTATATTGTATGTCTTTCTTTCACAACAAGAAAATATCAATTTTGTAACAAGGTTTTTTCATTCCTAAATTTACTTTTTCCGTTACTAATGACATTAGAGACAGAATTAGAGAGGGAATTGCGTTAACTACGTGAACTTTAGAGACGAAATTCCGTTACTAATATACTATTTTTTTGTAGTGTTTCTTTCTGCATCATTTATGAAAGTGTCTCATGATTTCTTTTGGTTTCATTATAGTTAGTTATACCTACTTATCCAAACTTTTTTATTTTTCAACTAAAGTAATAGCTTCTTAGGCGAAGTTATTTTGTTGATATTGTCTTAGCATTTGTAGAAAATCTCCTATTTGTTATCCAGTTTGTATAATCTACAATTCCATGTTTGTACATTCAGAATTTCACTAAAAACGAAGTTCAAATGCTTCATATGTATTTTCTTATACATCACGTGAATGTCCATGTGCAAAGGCTTAATTTTTGCACAACTATCATTCCAAGATACATCTGAGATCACACTGAACAACACTTGTTCTTGTTATAATATATGATGTTAGCCAATTTTCTTATAAAATAGTTTATGTTCTAAGTTATATAATTTAATGTAATGGTTAGTTAATATTCCTAAGCATACCGAAATCTAGTTCATATTTGTTTCTTTCTTCTTCAAAATAAGAAAATTGTACCGAAGACTGATTGGGATAGTTCAAATATATTTATTCTTGATCTATCTGATTATCGCATTTCAGTTCGTATAACAATGTGGAGCATTACAATAGTGTTTGGTAAAATGGTTTCATTATAGTTTTGTTTGAACCATAGTGATTATCATGATATATAAGATTCTGGCCATCAATTATGGGAATAGTTAATATTGCGGTAATCGCTTAATTAATTTGCAGTATTTGTAGCATATGGTTATTGTCTTTTTTGAGAATGATGTATGGTTTTATCTAATATGAAAAGAAAAGTGTGCTATGTGGTATTTACAAAACTTAAATTCAGTTTTTTTGGGTTAATCTTTTCAATCTGACAGACATGTTTCATTTCATAGGAAAGTCACGCAATGTTTCAATTGTTTGTTAAAGATGAATTTCCTTGTGACAAATATTGGAAATCCATGGCCAAAGATGGAATTTTAAAGAAAAACTAGAGTTGCAAGCAGCTTCTCTTGTCATGCACTGCAAGATATGCATTTATAGTATATGTTTTTCTTTCTTTTTGCATCATTAATGAAAGTGTCTCATGATTTCTTTTGGGGAGGAAAGCTAAAGTTGCAAGTGACATGGCCCGACTGTGTATAATTATGCCGAAAATAATTTCCTTAGTCGTAAAGTAAGAAATATCTTGAGATTCGATAATAGGAATTTTTTTTCCTTTTTTTTTTTTGCTTTTTTTTTTTGCCTTTTCTTTTTTTGTTGTCTCTTGATAAGCACAGACTTTTTTTCCTTTTTTTTTAGAACAAAACTTGACTTTTGATCGACTCAAATTAATAGAAAACTTGAGTGTAAGGCTCTGATACAAGATGACACTGCCCGACCGTGTATAATTATGCCCAAAATAATTTTTTTAGCCATAAAGTTCAATATAACCAATGTAATAAGAATATGGATGAAAGAAAATAGAATAATCAAGAAGAAAGGATAGTGCATAGAATGTGAATTAACATAGATGATAACCAACCACGAGAATGAGTGTCAGTCCTGAAATCAAACCATATGCTAAAACACAAAAATAGGCTAAATCCCACTGTAAAGGATTGGAAGCCACAAACCGATGGAATCACTCCAAAGACCCGATTTGAGACTCTTAATGTGAGGAACTCACTCCCTAACACTAGAAAATTATAAAAGTGAAATTTTATTCAAGATGACAATAAGGTTCTAATTAAAAAGATAGAAAAGGACCTTATATAGAGGTCCTTAAGAAAATGAAAGACAACAAATAATAAAAGAAACAAACCAAAAGGTAAGTCTAACTATAAAGAAATAAATAATAAGAAAAGTTCTAGATATGAAATTATGCTATTTGGAAAGTTATAATAAAAAGAAATTTATATTAAGATAACTTCTAAAAGCTTCCATAAGTGATGATTTTGTCAATAATATTCCATATTTAGCAATTCTCTTGATCCTTCAATTCTGATTCTTGCTGGTCCTATTGACGTAATGTCAGGTGAGGGCTAAGTGGTCTGCAAGCATCATCTTTAAATTGATTCTTCATGAAAAATCATTGGCTAAATGTGGTAATGGATTATTGAAACTGAAGGGCTCGACTTCGAGTGATGGGTCCCACGGGCATTTGAATCCTTGAAGATTGGACGTCCTCGTCATTACCTCATTCTTGAAAAGCTTTCTTGTTCTCTCGAACAAAATATTCAGCCTTTGCATAAAAAACGCTTAAGTTAGAAACATTAAAGTAACATGAACTTGGTACTCACCTGGGAGTTCAAGTTTATAGGCATTATCATTAATGTGTTCCAACACACGAAATTGCCTATCGCCTCGGAGGGTAAGCTTTCAGTTCTGAAATTCTGGAAATCCTTCCCTCGTTAAGTGTAGCCAAACCGAATATCCTATCTCAAATACAACTTCCTTGAGCTTACAGTTAGCTTGTTTTGCGCATTTGTCAGCTGACTTTCGTTGGTTATCCCGAACTTGTGAATGAAGCTGTTGGAAAATTCAGCCTTTTTTCTGCCATCAAAACTAACATGTTTATTGCATGGCAATGGCATAAGATCAAGAGAAGTTAATGGGTTAAAACCGTAAACAACCTCAAATGGAGAACAATTCGTAGAGCTACGAATCGCATGGTTATATGCAAATTCAGCATAAGCTAAACATTCTTCCCAACTCTTCGAATTCTCATTAACTAAGGCACGTAACAAGCTACCTAAAGTTCAATAAACAACTTCAATTTGACCATCAGTTTGTGGGTGGTGTGATGTGGAAAACATTAATTTTGTACCTAATTTAGCCCAGAGTGTTTTATAAAAATAGCTTAGAAATCGAGAATCCCTATAAAAACAATGGATCGTGGAACACCATGGAATCTAAGAACCTCTTTGAAAAATAATGAAGCAACATGCAAAGCATCAATGGTTTTTCTGCATAGAAGACAATGTGCCATTTTTTAAAATCAATAAACCACAACATATATTGAATCTTTACCAGAAAATGTTTCGATCGTTAGAGTGGATTGTCCGGATAGCTGCTTGGTATTTTCTATCTGTAAACAAGGTATGGACGTAAATATTGTAAACCAAATAGCCATCAGACTGTGCCTAAAATGAATATGTAATTGATTATATGTTCAATTGTGTGCTTAAATGTGAATTTTCAATGTGTGTCTTATCGTGTGGCTATATGTTTGATGAAGCGAGATACATGATACGATGTGCTCATGTGTCTTTTCATTTGTGTGATTATGGTGATATTGATTATCGTTTAGCAGGAAGTGGGCTATTGATGTGATATTGATGATTGTTTAGCTGGGAGCTGGCTATCGATGTGACATTGATCATTGTTTAGTCGTGAGTGGGCTATTAATGTGACATTGATGATTGTTTAGCTGGGAGTGGGCTATCGATGTGAGATTGATTATTGTGGAGCCGGGAGTGGGCTATCGATATGATATTGATGATCGTTTAGCCGAGAGTGGGCTATCAATGTGGCATTGATTATCATTTAGCTGGGAGTGGGCTATCGATGTGATATTTATTATCGTTTAGCCGGGAATGGGCTATCGATATGGTATTTATTATCATTTAGCCGGGACTGGGCTATCGATGTCACATTGATTATCGTTTATCCGGGAGTGGACTATCAATGGGATATTTACTATTGTTTAGCCGGGAGTGGGCTATCTATATGACATTGATTATGTTATACTGGTAAATTGCTATGTGTTATGATGGGATGAATGGTCGCGGCTACTGCCTTGACTTTTGGGTTACGGTTGGTTGCACTTTCTGTTTACGTATTTATTTCCATACTCATATAGTGTTGCTGATGATATTAAATTTTTCTCTTGTAGACTCCTTAGCCTAACCCTTTGGTCGATGAATGACATATCATTGGGGAAATGATCGTCTGTATTACGACACACTCATTGTGGCACTATTTTGTAATATGCTTGAGTCACTCTTTTCTTGTGTTTGAGAAATACTATGGGTGATGGTGACATATTCCTACCTTTAGGAATAAATGTTATTACTGCATAAAAAAATATATATGTGAAATTTTGTGAAGCCTTAGTATTATAGCATGGCGTGTCGCTACACGTTATTGCTATAATGTTGGCATGTGACATACCCGCATTCCGGGTTGATATGTTTAGTGGTAGCAGAGCATAGTTTTTTTGAAATAAAACACCACACCCATTTTTGAAAAAGTTTTGCAGTGCATGCGATATGAAATCAATATTTGGGACTTGAGGCCTAAACTTGACTAGTGGGGCGGATGAGTGGTGTTGCAGTCTACTTTTTGACTGGTGGGGCGGATGAGTGGTGGCGTAACACTCATCTTGAAAGTGAGGCACTTGAGGCCTAAACTTGGGAGGCACTAAAAGCCGAAAGGACTAGGACGTCTATCCTAGCTATTTGAGGTCTGACAAGAAGTTTGAGTTCCACCGGATGATTCAAGGGAGCAGGACGATTATTGAGTACTACACAAATTTGTGAGTTGATGAAATTTGATTTAAGTATTTTCAAAGATTCGGCTGCATGAGTTGTAAAGTTCGAGGACGTGTGCAATGGAGAGATTCGTGTTGCCTTTGCGAGTGGAAGGACTCCCACACTCATTGAAGCATATAATCGATCAACATACATGGAGAGAGCACTTTGGGATGGTGAGCGGGTGAGAGCTTTTAAGAGGCATGAACCCAGATTAAGTTTAGGGCCAGGAGGGAAGAGGCCACAACCCCAATTTCATAGGGGGGCAAGTCTAAGGAGTGGTTTGAGAAATAGGGGAAGAAAAGAGGTGAAGAAGGTTGGGCATCTGCTCTGTGTCCAAGGTGTTTTATTAATCATCCTGGATATTACTGTAAGGTTGTGTTTGGTATAGAGAAATGAGGTCAGAGAAATGGAAATGACCTCATTTCTCTTGTTTGTTTGAGTGAGAGAAATGAAACTTAAGAAATAAATCATTTTCATTTCTCTATTTTTATTTCTCTCTCAAATGCAGGAAAATAAAAAGATATGATGTTGCAGTATATTTTTTAAATTTTTTTATCTTTTTTGTATTATCTAATTTTTATAATTTTTTAAAATTATATTATTTCAATTTTACAAAAATTAAATTTGATTTATTGTTAAAGTATTTAATTTTTACGATCTTTTAAGAAATTATATTAAATATAATCTTAAAAAACATCATATTATATAATTTATAATTTTTTTTATAAAAAGTCACAAAAAATATTTTTCATGAATTCTCATTTGTTAAAATTTTTTTATTCGGTTAATCATTTATTCTTGTTTGATCCATTCATATAGCTGCCTTTTTTTTTTATATATATTTCTCAACTGAATTCTCTGTTTGACCAAACAAGAGAATTGATTCTTGTGCTCTATTCAATTGTTTTTCTCTCCAATTGTATTCTCTATTCTCATTTCTCTGCAATTTCATTATCTGTACCAAACGTCCCCTAACGGGAATCTAAGAGAATACCTCAGTTATGGACATCCCGGGCACATGCAGTTTCAGTGCACTATACCGGGGAGCTATGGGAGAGTGCTGGTAGGAGGACCCCCACCAGGAGCACCACAGTATCCACAAATTGCACCTACATGACATAGATGTCCCCCACTCCAAACGGGTGCTCGATTGACTGTTCGCTCTGCACCTGAGGCAGAAAAGAGAAGTGATGTGATGATGGGTACACTTCTTGTATCCGATCACTCCGAATTTACATTGTTTGATTTAGGTGCTTCTTGTTCCTCCATTGGTGCACATTTTGCTCGGTTATGTGGCATATCTGGGTTTGAGTATACTTTTATGAGTATAGTTTTGCCTTTGGGTCAGGATCTTATATGTGATACTATGATCCGTTATGTGTCTGTGGTAGATAATGATATCGTGTTTACCATTGATTTCCTTGTGCTAGAGTTTAGTGAGTTTGACTTGATCTTGGGAATCGATTGGTTGGAAAAATATCGAGCCCAATGGGATTTTCACTTAGGCAACCTAACTCTTAGGACGATGGATGGAGTGAGGACATCGTGCTACAAGCAACAAGCGATGTCAAAGTCCAAGGTGGTTAGCTCTATAACGCTCTCCTTGATGATTTGAAAAGGGTATCCAGTCTTTTTGTGTTTGATTTATTACACACGAGCTAAGGAGCTAAACTTGGAAAGTATTCCTATAGTTCGAGATTTTTTCGATGATTTTCCCCTACGAAATTCCAGGATTTCCTCCAGTACAAGAGAGTGATTTTGAAATAAACTTGGTACCGGGAGCACAACCAGTGTCAAGGCTACCTTATCATATGGTTCCAACTGAAATAAAAGAGTTGAAGAAACAATTGGATAAACTATTAGAGAAATCATACATGTGACCGATTAGCTCCCATGGGGAGCCCCTATGCTATTTGTACAAAAGAAGGATGGGTCTCTGAGGCTTTGTATTGACTATCGAGCAATCAACCAAATGGCAATAAAGAACAAATATCCACTTCTGAGGATCGAGGACTTGTTTGATCAATTAGAGGGGGACGAGTTTTCTCAAAGGTGAACTTGAGATCAAGGTATCATCATATTCGTGTGAAGGAAATTGATATCCTAATTACGAATTAACCGTGATGCCATTTGGACTTACGAATGCCCCAGCTATGTTTCTGGATCTAATGCAACAGATTTTTGGACAGTGGCAGGATAAGTTTGTGGTCGTATTTATCGATGATATCTTGATATATTCAAAGGATCCTAATGCACATGGCCGTCACTTAGGAATGGTATTGGAGAAGCTTCAAGAAAATAAGTTGTACACGAAATTTTCAAAATACAAATTCTTGTAGTCGCGGGTGCACTTTCTTGGACATGTCATAGATGTTGAAGGAGTCACCATGGATGCCTCGAAGGTGGAAGGAATATCGAATTGGAAGGCACCGTGCAACAACGGGGAAGGGAGAAAATTTTTGGGTTTAGCATGTTATTATCGAATATTCATTAAGGACTTTACAAAGATGGCTCAACCCTTGACAAATTTGACAAAGAAAACAGTGAAGTTCAATGGAATGATAAATGTGCAGCGGCATTCTCAGAATTAAAGTCGAGATTGACTTCTGCATCCATGTTGGCATTGCCCAAAGATGGCCAAGATTATGATATTTATACCGATGCCTCTCTTAATGGTTTAGGTTGTGTTTTTATGCAAAATGGTCGGGTTATTGCATATGCTTCAAGATAATTGAAATCACATGAGGAGCGATATCCGACTCATGATTTGGAAATGCAGCAGTTGCGCTTGTCTTGAAGATCTAGAGACATTATGTATTGGGGAGTAAATGTCGCATCTTCACTGATCATAAAAGATGAAAATTGGTGTTCACATAAAGGGACTTCAACCTGAGACAGAGACGTTGGTTGGAATTGGTTAAGGATTACGATGCTGACATATTATACCATGAGGGCAAGGCTAATGTGGTAGCTGATGCTCTAATAAGTCATCATGTTGGTCCTCTCGTATTTTCTAATAAGTTATGTGAGAGATGAATTGATTGAGATTAGAGGCAGTCACTCCTGCCTTAACACAAGTGATGTTGGATGCACTTTCGGCTGCACCTAAATTGTATTATGAGATTCGCGAGAGGCAAAAGATGGATCGCGAATGTTCTAAGATCATATGACGGGTATGCAAAGGGAAGCTCAATGAGAGAAGTAGATTTGAGTTGGCTAGTGATGATAGCCTTCGTTTTCAAGAAAGATGGTGCCTACTAGACTCAAGTAGATATTTGAAAGAGAGATTGATATATGAAACCCATTTGTCACCTTACTCGGTTCATCCGAGGGGTGATAAGATGTACAAAGACTTAAAAAGGAATTTTTGGTGGGTTGGTTTGAAAAGAGACGTGGTTGATTACATTTCTAAATGCCTTGTATGTTTAAGGGTGAAGATTGAGCATAGTAGACCGATGGGTCTGTTACAGCCACTTGAGGTCCCGAGTTGGAAATGAGACTCAATAGCGATGGACTTTGTGACTGGCTTACCGGTGAGTAAGAACCAATTTGATTCAATTTGATGGTTGTGGATAGATTGTCAAAGACTGCAGTGTTCTTACATATACATAAGGATTGGTCAATGACGAAGTTGGCCAAAGCGTATGTAGTGATGTGGTGAAACGGGTGTGCCAACTAGTATCATTTCAGATAGATATTCCAAGTTTATGTCCCACTTTTGGAAAGAGATGCAGTATGAATTTGGGACAAAATTGAGTTTCAGTACTGGATTTAACCCGATCACAGGTGGTTAGATGGAGAGGACCATTCAGACTCTTGAGAATATGTTGAGGGCTTGTGTGCTGCAATTTCAGACTTCAAGGGCTGGTCGTTTGAGCTTAATTGAATTTTCATATAACAAAAGTTATCACTCAAGCATTAAGGCTGCACCTTTTGAGGTTCTATATGGGAGACGCTGCAGGACCCCACTGTGTTGGGAAGATCCAAGTGATAGAGTACTATTGGGACCCGAATGAGTAGAACAAACTACTCAATATATCTGTATAATCCAAGATAGGATTCGTGCAGTTCAGAGTCGGCAAAAATGTTATGCAAATTTGGGCCGTAGGACCGGAGAATTAAATGTTGGAGACCACATTTTATTATGTGTATCCCCTATTAAGGGTATCAAAAGATTTGATATTTGGAGGAAGTTGAGCCCTTGTTACATTGGTTCCTACACGATTGTGGAGCGCATTGGGAAGTTGGCATATCTATTGAAGTTGCCTAGCGAGTTGGGTAAGGTGCATGATGTGTTTCATGTATCCCAGTTGTGGTGATGTGTAGCTGATGAGACAAAAGTGCTTCAACTTGATAAGCTAAAGTTAGAGAATGACTTGAGCTGTGACGAGAAAACTATTCGGATCTTGGACAAGAGTGTTAAAGCCTTAAGGAATAGAAATGTGCATTTGATGAAAGTGTTATGCATCGACATGGAGTCGAGGAAACCACGTGGGAAGAGGAGTCGTTGATCCGTGAGCGGTACCCTGAGCTTTTCGGTACGTTTGTGTGATTTAATTGGTTTATGTGTGTAATTCGAGCTCGTGATTTTGTTGTATGTGTTAATACTTACTCGGTGATTTGATACCAACATGATAGCTATCTGAGTTTTATGGTATCTGTAATTTTGGGCTCGTTTAAAAATTGATAGATTGAAGAGGATTTGAGGTTGATTTGAGAATCCAAAGACTTTGAGGCATGATTGGTAGTGGCTTGTTAGTTGATAGTCTGGGTTAATAGAGTGTGGTGTTGAGGCCAGTTTAGACGCCGTGGTTTTGATTGATTTCGGGGACAAAACCTTTTAAGGAGGAGTGAGTGTAATATCCCGATTTTGAAATATATAAAAAATAATATTATTATATTAAATAAATATTTTGGTAACATTAATGAGGTAGAGAAATTAATATTCGGGAATAAAATATATTCTTATTTTATTTTTTGATTATGATTGAAGAGACTGTTAAAAGGATATATATCGATAAAGATAAATATAAAATATAATATATATAATAAGATAATTAAAGCAACAATAATAATAATATAAGGAAGATAAAGATGATCAGTATCATAATAATAATAAAATATATAAATGTAATAAATATATATGACATGTATATACATACGAAGGAAAAGTCAAAGCAACCAAACCCTTAAGCAGAAGCAAATGTGCACGGAGAAGAAAGAAAAGAAGGAAAAGACAAAGATTTACCCATCCGATTTCAATTCTGACTTCGATAGAGTGTTCCTTGCTGTGACTAGAGTTTAATTATAATTTTTAATATGAATTTGGATATTTGTGTATTAAATTAGTAATTCTTCGAAAATTCACAATTGACTATTTAGCTATTTAATCGACAAATTTCTTTAGCTAATAGCCTATTTGTAGCCTTAGTGTTATATTTTGAGAATTTAGTATTGATCCAAGTCGAATTGAAAATGAAAATGTGTTGCACCTTGATAGTTAGAAATCACATGTGTTAAATGTTCAAGTTATATGCGATATTCGATTGATTTTGATTGGATTCTTCCGAATTTCGGTGCGTATTGTTTATTTCCAACATGCAGGAAAGAAAAGATAAATTTGGTGAATTTGAAGAAAAATAAAAGAAAAAAAATCAGCATTGGACAATCAAGTTAGTCATGACCATGACTAACCACACCCTCTTGACATGAGAATTTAATTAAAGGCCCAAAAGCCAGCTACAAAATAATTAGGACAAAATTAAATAAAATAAGAGGATCACACGCAGAAAGAGAGAGAAGAACGGCCAGAGCAGATACGCACAGAAGTAGGAGACTAACAGACTCATAGATCGCATAGGAGAAAATCGACAGAGAAGATTTCCCCTCCCACTATGACTTTATCTTTCTCTTTTGTTCTTTGTTATTTGATTATAGAGTGAATACTTTTCTGGTTTAGGGGATGATAATGTTTTGGTCCTTATGTTTTGGAGTCTCCTGACTTTCTTTATAAAAGTTCTTTTTAATTATCAATATTTGTCTAATTCTGAAAATAATGTTTGTGATTGTCGGATTGATTGGATATTTTGGTACCGATATTTAAATTAATCTGATAATCTAAAGTCAGTTCTGGTAGGATATCCGTAATTGTATTCGCACTTGAATAGGTGACAACCGGTTTGAATAATTTCTTCCCGGGGGTTAGACAATCAAATCTAATTGATCCTCTTAGGTTGTAATTGTTTTGAATTTGGTTTTTCTAGATTAGAATGCGATTAGGCAATATTTTTTATGGGCGTACCTAGGTTTATTAGCTTAATTAGCTGTAGTTAACGGTCGTACCTTAATTACCTACACAATAAGGAAAAATTGGTTGTCAGAGCTTGTTGATATTTATAACAAATTTATTGATACTTTAATAAGAACTAACTTTATTGAATTAATGATAAAACACTGGTGTCACAACTGCATCATCCCTTGAGCCAGACATCCCCTTGATAGCTAGTTCTCCGTTAATTTAATTGTTTTGTTATTTTGTCTTCATTAGATAATAAAATAAAATTTCCCCCTTTATTTACAGCCCTAGAACGTGAAAGAGTGAATCACAAAATCCCTGTGGAAACGGTCCCTTCCCTGTATTACATTAAATTGTGATCACGGAATAGGTGAATTATTTGATTGACTGCGCGACAGGTCACACCTTCCTGTTTATTCATATCTTTAAGGATTTCTATTTAATAATCAGACGATATAAATATTACGAGGTATAAGAGTTTTATAGTAGGAATATGTATTCTCCCAAACGAAAAAGTTTGAAACTCAATGAGCTAGTTAGAGATAATTGTTTTTGAATAAGCAAGTAGCTCACGCTATTATGACGTTCTTGTTTTTTATTTGAGATTGATTGTTCTTTTAGATTGTTCTGATCATTTGAGTGGATTGTCCAGATACTTGCTTGGTGTTTTCTATCCGCAAATAAGGTATGGACGTAATTATCATAAACCAAAGAGGCATCAGACTGTGCCTAAAATGAATAGGTAATTGATTATATGTTCGATTGTGTGCTTAGATGTGAATTTTGATTGCGTGTCTTATGGTGTGACTATATGTTTGATGAACTAAGATACGTGATACGATATGCTCATGTATTTTGTGATTTGTGTGATTATGGTGATATTGATTATCGTTTAGCCGGAAGTGGGCTATCAATGTGATATTAATGATTGTTTATCCGGGAGTGGGCTATCGATGTGACATTGATAATTGTTTAGCCGGGAGTGGGCTATCAATATGACATTTATGATTTTTTAGCTAAGAGTGTGATATCGATGTGATATTGATGATCATTTAGCTGGGAGTGGGCTATCGATGTGATATTGATGATTGTTTAGCCGAGAGTGGGCTATCGATTGATGATTGTTTAGCGGGGAGTGGGCTATCGATGTGATATTGATGATCATTTAGCCGGAAGTAGGCTATCGATGTGACATTGATGATCATTTAGCCGGGAGTGGGCTATCGATGTGAGATTGATTATCGTTGAGCCGAGATTGGCTATCGATATGATATTGATGATTATTTAGCCTGGAGTGGGCTATCGATGTGATATTGATGATTGTTTAGCCGGAAGTGGGCTATCGATGTGGCATTGATTATCGTTTAGCCGGGAGTGTACTATCGATTTGATATTTACTATCATTTGGTCGAGAGTGGGCTATCGATATGGCATTTATTATCATTTAACCGGGAGTGGGCTATCGATGTGACATTGATTATCATTTAGCTAGGAGTGGGCTATCGAGGTGATATTTACTATCATTTAGCTGAGAGTGGGCTATCAATATTGCATTGATTATGTTTTATTGGTAAATTGCTATGTGTTATGATGGGATGAATGGTCACGGGTACAACCTTGACTTTTGGGTTACGGTTGGTAGCACTTTTTGTTTACGTATTTATTTCGATACTCAGCTAGTGTTGCTGATGATATTACATTTTTCTCTTGTAGACTCCTTTGCTGTACCCTCCGGTCGATGAATGGCATATCATTGGGGAAATGGTCGTTTGTATTACGACACACTCGTTTTTGGCACTATTTTGTAATATGCTTGAGTCACTCTTTTCTTGTGTTTGAGAAATACTATGGGAGATGGTGAAATATTCCTACCTTTAGGAATAAATGTTATTACTGCAAAATAAATATATAGGTGAAATTTTGTGAAGCCTTAGTATTATAGCATGGCTTGTCAATACATATTAATATTATAATGTTGGCGTATGATATACCCGTGTTTCAGGGTGTTACACAAGGCCCGCACTAAGCATTACAATTCCTTATCGTAGGTTGAGTAATTCAAGGCAGCACCATGTAGTTTTTCACTGAAAAATACAACAGATCTCTTTTCTTGAGAGAGGATGACGCCAATACATACACTAGAAGCATCACAATTAAGTTCAAACGGTTTAGAGAAATCAGGTAAAGTAAGTACGGGTGCACATGTAAGTTTCAATTTCAAAATATCAAAAGCATTTTGTTGTTTCCTTTTCCACTAAAACTTATCCTCTTTTTTGGTAATTGCAGCTAAAGCTGCTGCAATAGTGCTGAAGCTCCCACAAATCGACTGTAGAAACTTGCAAGACCATGGAAACTGCGGACATCACGTATGCTTGTAGGTGTAGCCCACTCTTGGATGGCTGCAACATTTGCAGGATCTACACATGCTCTATCTTTTCCTACAATAAAACCCAAAAAGTTGCAATTGTCAACACAAAAGTTGCATTTTTTTAACTTAGCATATAACTTTTCAGCCTGTAAAACATCTACTTGTAAATGTTCAACATGTGCTTCAATGGAAGTACTCTAAACAAATATGTCATCAAAGTATACTACCAGAAACGTATTTATAAAATTCCTTAAAACATGATTCATCAATCGCATGAACGTGATTGGAGCATTAGTAAGTTGAAATGGCATAACTAACCACTCATATACACCAAAAGAAGTCTTGAAGATAGTTTTCCATTCATCACCTCGATTCATCCGAATTTGGTGATAACCATGTTTTAAGTCAGTTTTTGAAAAAATTACAGAACCACACAAATTATCAAGCATGTCGTCTAATTTAGGAATGAGATGATGATACTTAACTGTTATAGCATTGACGGCTCGGAAATCCACACACATTCGCCAACTATCGTTGTTGCACCAATAGGATAGGTCAACACAAAGACTTAGGCTTTTACGAATCCAACCAATTCGACTTCTCACATCGAGTTGATTCAGCGACATAGTTCACCATCATGTTGTCTTTCTTTTGGTTCATTTTCTCTCTTGTACAAGTATTTTTTATCTTCATAAACTTTTCGAGGACTCAATGTCTTTAGAACTATGGTCCATCTGGCATGTGTGAAAGTATATAGATTATAGCGGCCATCATGTATAACTTCCTTGTCAAATTGCCATGGTTTCCCAAGCAAAATATGACATGCTTGCATTGGAACTACATCACATTTTACGTCATCCTTGTAACTTTGTAGCTCAATTCCCACCAACACTTGTTTGGTGACATTTATTTCCCCATGATTATTGAGCCAATTTAGTTTGTAAGACCTCGGGTGCAAATTCATCCTCAAATTAAATATTTTCACTGCAAGGTCACTAATGACATTAGTACAACTACCACCGTCAATGACAAGATTACATACATTAGTCGCGATCTTACACTTTCTATGAAACAAATTTTTGCGTTGATCAGTATCTTTAAACTTCTTTGGAAGGGTGCTAAGAGCCTGGAGAGTGATTAATGTTAAATTGGACTCTGGTATAGCTTTTCTAGCTTCTTGGTCATAGAAATTCATCTCATTGACCTCTTCAATTTTTCATTCGGATTCATACTGACCGGAGGTCGTAAGAACCATAGTACGTTTGTTTGGAAATTGATTTGAAAAATTTCCTCGGCCTTGGCATTTGAAACATAAGACATCTAGGCTACGGATGGTGTTCTGTTAGGTGTTTTTTGGCGGCTTAGGGCACATTGAATCAACTCCCGCTACCTCTTTACCTTTGTTGATATGTTGTGGAAGCAGCGCTTTAGGCAACCCTACAATTGTCCAAGGTTTCAATGGATTACCTTGCATCCACTTTGATTTTAGTTGATTTTCCACCTTTATGGCCAAGTGTATCATCTCCTTGAGATCCATGTATTGGTACATGTCCACCGCATCAGCAATATCTTTTTGAAGCCCATTCAAAAATTTAGACATCGTTTGCTCTCAATCTTCACGGATATCTGCTTATAGAATAAGTGTTTCAAGCTCCTTATAGTACTTCTCCACTAACCGGGACCCTTGTTGTATACTTTGCAATCTCCCCAATACTTCATGAGTGTAATGAGGGGGAACAAATGTCTATCGCATGAGTGTACGAAGTTCAGTCCAAGTCCGCACTGGAGCCTTCCTATTTCTACGGCGGTTGATGCTCAATTGGTTCCACCATGCAAGGGCATAATCTGAAAACTTTATACAGCCACACGGAGTTTTTGTTGGTCAGTTAATTTTTAAAAATCAAATATTACTTCTAACCTTCATTCCCATTGCAAAAATACTTCAAGATCGGATTTTCTTTGGAACGGTGGCACTTGAAATTTGATCGAGTTAGTAGCCTCATCTCCATCCCATCGGATATGGTTATTATGATGCCTAGGTCATTCCAAATTTCCTTTAAACTCCTCCTCTTCAGGTTCGTCAAAGTTATGTGGGGGTGGGGTTTGGATGTTTCGCCTTCGCCTTAAATGCGATAGATTATCATTTTCCTTTTGTGGTTCAGGTAACGGTTGGATATTCTCTTGTAACTTTTGTTTATTCTCTTTTAGTTCATCCATTTTATTCTTCATCAATTCCTATCCATAATGGTGAAGATTTTTAAACTCTTGTGGAATGGTATTCAGAAGACCTTGTACATCAACTTGTTAAGAATTAGATCTTTCACCTTATGCCATTAGAAAGAGAAGAAAAAAAAAAACCTCACAAGAACTTTGTGTATCACTCCACACCTTATGTACCTCTCTGTCTCAGAAAAAGGACTCAATTCAAATAAATGGAATTCTTCCAAAGACGATAGCCAAAAAATTCAAAACAATGGTAAAAGCAAAAGAAAATATAAGTTGAAAATGGAAATATAAGACAAATAATCTGAATAGGTATTTTTTGGGATAGAAGGAAAGATGATTTTTGAAGTAACAAATATCTTGAGATTTGATAATAAGAATTTTTTGTTTTTGATTTTTTTCCTTTTTTTGGCTTTTTGCTTTTTTTTTTTTTTTTTTTTTTTGCCTTTTCTTTTTGTGCTGCCTCTTGATAAGCACATACTTTTTTTTTTCCTTTTTTTTTTAGAACAAAACTTGACTATGATCGACTCAAATTGATAGAAAAATTGAGCGTAAGGCTCTAATACCAGATGACACGGCCTGACCGTGTATAATTATGCCCAAAATAATTTTCTTAGCCGTAAAGTTCAATATAACCAATGTATTAGAATATGGATGAAAGAAACATAATAATGAAGAAGAAAGGATAGTGCATAGAATGTGAATTAACATGGATGATAACAAACCACGAGATTGAATCTCGGACCTGAAATCAAACCATAGGCTAAAACACATCAATAGGCTAAATCCCACTGCAAAGGATTTGAAGCCACAAACCAATGAAGTCACTCCAAAGACCCGATTTCAGACTCTAAATGCAAGTAAATCACTCTCTAACACTAGAAAATTATAAAAGTGAAATTTGATTGAAGATGTTAAAAAAAATCTCAAGACAAAGATAGACAAGGACCTTATATAGAGGTCTAATAAAAGAAACAAACCAAAAGTAAGTCTAACTATAAGGAAATAAATAATAAAGAAAGTTCTAGATGTGTAATTATACTAGATGGAAACTTATAATAAAAGGAAATCAATATTAACATACCTTCTAGAAGCTTCTATAAGTTATGATTCTCTTGATAATCTTCCATAATTTGTAATTCTCTTGATAATCTTCCATAATTAGCGATTCTCTTGATCTTTCAATTCCAATTCTTGCGGATCCCATTGAAGTAGTGTCAGGTGAGGGCTAAGTGATCTCCAAGTATCATCTTTAAATAGATTCTCCATGAAAAATTGTCGGGTCAATAGTGATGGATTTTTTAAACTGACAAGCTCGACTTCGAGTAATGGGTCCCACGGGCATTTGAATCCTTGACGATTGGACGTCCTAATTAGCAAGCGGCTTCTCTTGTCATGCACTGCAACATATGCACTTATAGTGTATGTCTTCCTTTCTTCCTACATCATTAATGAAAGTATCTCATGATTTATTTTGGTTTTCATTATTGTTAGCTATACCTTCTTATCCAAACGTGGTTGTTGTTTAAACTAAAGTAATAGCTTCTTAGGCGAAGTTATATTGTTGATATTGTCTCAGAATTTATAGAAAATTAGCAATTTCTTATCTTGTTTGTGTAGTCTACATTTTTTGTGTTTGTACATTCGGAATTTCACTAACAAAGAATTTTAAATGACTCATTTGTGAGTTATTCTACATACACATCAATGTGCACCAGAAAAGGCTTAATTTTTGCCAAACTATCATTCTAAGATCACATTGGACAATACTTTTTTTTGGTTATAATATATGAGGTTAGCCAATTTCCTTATAAAATGGTTTATGTTCCATGGTATATACTTCAATCTAAGGGTTACTAAATATTCCTAAGCACCCAAATCTAGTTCATATTCTTTCCTTTTCTCCTAAAAATAAGAAAATTGTAGAGAAGACTGATTCGCATTGGTCAAAATTATTTATTCTTGATCTATATCATATTTTAGTTCTTATCACAATGGAAAGAATTACAATTGGATTTGGTAAAATGGTTTCAATTATAGTTTTGTTTGAACCGTAGTGATTATCATGATAGATATGATTCCGGCAATCAATTATGAGACTATTTAATATTGCGATAATTGATTAATTAATTTGCAGTCTTTGTAGCATATGGTTATTATCTTGTTTGAGAATGATTTATGATTTTAGCTAAAAAAGGTAATATGGAAAGAAGAATGTGCTCTATGGTATTTACAAAACTTAAATTCAGTTGTTTTCGGTTTAGCTTTTCAATCTAACAGGCTTATTTCATTTCAAAGAAAAGTCAAACAATGTTTCAACCATTTGTTGAAGATGGATTTCCTTTTGAGAAATATTTCAAATCCATGGGCAAAGATGGAACTGGGGCAGGAAAACTAGAGTTGCAAGTGCCTTTTCTTGTCATACACTGAAAGAAAATCTAAAGGTTACCAAATATTCTTAACCACACCTAAAACTAGTTCATATGATTTATTTTTCTCTTAAAAATAAGAAATTGTAGCGAAGACAGATTGGCACCGGTCAAATAAATTTATTATGTATCTATCTACTTATCTTATATCAGTTCTTATCACAATCTGGAGCATTACATCATCATTTGGGAAAATGGTTTCAATTATACTTTTATTTAAACCATAGTGATTATCATGATAGATATGATTCCGGCCATCAATTTTGAGAATAGTTAAGATTGTCGTAATCGATTAAATAATTTGTAGACTTTGTAGTGTATGGTTATTGTCTTGTTAGAGAATGGTGTATGGTTTTATCTAGAGAGGTAATATGGAAAGAAAAGTGTGCTCTATGGTATTTACAAAACCTAAATTCGGTTTTTTTTTTTAAGTTAAGTTTTTCAATTGGACAAACTTGTTTCATTTCATTGGAAAGCCAAGTAATATTTCAACAGTTTGTTGAAGATAAATTTCCTCTTGAAAAATATGTCAAATCCGTGGCCACAGATAGAACTTGGGAGGACACCTAGAGTTGCAAGCGGATTCTATTGTCATCGAAGGCAACGTATGCATTTATAATGTATGTCTTTCTTTCTTCCTACATCATTAATGAAAATGTCTCATGATTTCTTTTAGTTTACATTTGTGCTAGTTATACATACTTATCGAAACATCTTTATTGTTTCAACTAAAGTAATAGTTTCTTAGGCGAAATTATTTTGTTGATATTGCCTCAGAATTTGTAGAAAATTAGCGATCTAATCTCTTGTTTGTGTAGTCTATCTTGTCGTGTTTGTACATTTGAAACTTCACTGACAACAATGTTCATATGATTCATCTATAAGTGCTTCTACATACACAAGAATATGCACTTGCAAAGGTTTAATTTTTGCACTACTATTATTCTAAAATACATTTGGAATCACACTGGACAAAATTTATAATATATGATGTTAGCCACTTTCCTTATAAAATGGTTTATGTTCTAAAGTATATATATCTCAATCTAAAGGTTACTAAATATTCCTAAGCACACCTAAACCTAGTTCATATTCTTTTCTTTCCTCGTGAAAATAAGAAAATTGTACCGAAGGCTGATTTCCATCGGTCAAGTTTATGTATTATTGATCTATTTGATTATCTTATTTCAGTGTTTTGTAAAATGGATTAGATTATACTTTTGTTGGCGCCATAGTGATTATCGTGATAGATATGATTATAATTGATTTATTAATTTGCAGTCTTTGTTGTATATGGTTATTGTCTTGATTGATAATGATGTATGGTTTTAGATAGAAAAGTAATAGGGAATAAAAATTGTGCTCTATTGTACTTACAAAACTTAAATTCAGTTGTTTTAGGTTAAGCTTTTCAATTTGGCAGACTTGTTTCATTTCATAGGAAAGTCAAGCAATGTTTCAACCATTTTTTACAATGAATTTCATTTTGACAAATATTGTGAATCCATGGCCAAAGATGGAAGTTGCGTAGGAAACCTAGAGTTGCAAGCGGATTCTCTTGTCATGCACTGCAACATATACATTCATAGTTTGTGTCTTTCTTTCTACCTGTATCATTATTGAAATTGTCTCATGATTTCCTCCTTTGGTTTTCATTATCCTTAGTTATACGTACTTATCAAAACGTCTTTACTGTTTCAACTTAAGTAATAGCTTCTTAGGCAAAGTTCTTTTGTTGATATTGTCTCAGAATTTATAGAAAATTGGCGATTTTTTATCTTATTTGTGTAGTCTACATTGCCATGTTTGCACATTCGGAATATCACTTGAATGTGCACTTGAAAAGGCTTAATTTTTGCACAACTACTACTCTAAGATACATCTGGGATAACACTAGACAACACTTTTTTTTTGTTAAAGTATATGATGTTAGCCACTTTCCTTATAAAATGGTTTGTGTTCTATGGTAAATACTTCAATCAAAAGGTTACTAAAAATTCTTAAGCACATCAAAATCTATTTCATATTCTTTTCTTTACTCTTTAAAATAGGAAAAGTGTACTAAAGACTTATTGACATCGGTCAAATTTATTTATTCTTGATATATCTAATTATCTTATATTAGTTCTTATCACAATGGGAAGCATTACATCAGCGTTTGGTAAAATGGTTTTAATTATAGTTTTGTTTGAACCGTAGTGATTATCATGATAGATATGAGTCCGGCCATCAATTATTAGAATAGTTAAGATTGCGGTAATCGATTAATTAATTTGCACTTTGTAGTATATGGTTATTGTCTTGTTTGAGAATGATATATAGTTTTAGCTAAAAAAGTAATATGGAAAGAGAAGTGTGCTCTATGATATTTACAAAACTTAAATTCAGTTGTTTTGAGTTAAACTTTTGATGCTAACGCAACCGAAAAATTCGGAAACTTGTAAACCACATGGAATAAAGAAAAAGGGAGATGCGGAATTTAGTAGAAGGATAGGGATGAAAATGGATAGAAAGATACTTTGGTTTCCCGATTCACAAGGTTTATCAGATAGGCACCATGTGAGACATTAGCAATACGCAACACAAAATGTCTAATCCAAACAAGGAAAAAGAAGGTAATTGGGATTCTCGATCCACATGGTTAGTCAGATGAGCACCACGTGAGAATTAGGCAGCATGTAACACAATATCTCTAAACCAATCAAGAAATGGAATTGACGAATTAAGCGGTCCAGCATTGAATGAGAGGTGACGAATTGTGACGAATCACTCGAAAAGAACCCAATTATGAAAGATTACCGAGGATATCATCGCACAATCTTGAATAACCAAGCAAGAAAGAATCACTCTTGAAAACAAAGAAATTTTATAAGAAATATCAAAGTGGTGTTTACAATGGTAAACAAGGCCTTTATATAGAGGACCTTGAGGGTAGAGGAAATAAAATATTAGAAAATAAGTAAACAAATTCAAAGGCAACAACTAAACTAGGAAACATAAAATAAGGAAATAAATGTAAAGGAAATTTATTCTACAAGTAATATGGAAACTTTGGGATTCTTCCATAGTTATTGATATTATTGGTATTATTGATCTGCAGTCCTGATTTTTGACATAGAGGTCTCGGCATGACTGGTTAAGTGATCTTTGAGTTTGGCATATAAGAGATGCAATATCCGACAGGTCCATCTTCAACGATCTTTTCAAAAATTGAGTCCATGGCATGTTGGACTAAACTCGAGATAGCCATTTGAAACTTTTGGGCTCCGCTCCAAGTTACTGGTCCAATTGGCAATATCGTTGGGTCAATAGCGGTCACATCATCTCCTCCCTCTTCAAAAGGTTGTGCTATCAACCGTTCATCGCCTACATCGAAAGGAGTTAAGTCAGAAACATTAAAAGTTGCATGTACACCACACTCACCTGGTAAATCCAACTTGTAAGTCGCAGTGGAGTTGTTGTATCTTATGTGCTTGTTCCCTGAAGTCAATATTAAATTTCTCATTGGTAGGCCATGACATTAAGAATGTATCGCCCTATTATAAGCAAATTCCATATGTGGCAAACAATTTTCCCAAAAATTCAAAGGTACACTATATCCTGGTTCTCGAAGATGGTTTCGATTTCTGAACTAGGGGGTTAGTATGCTGGTCCTTACGTGTTCATGCCATTGAGAAATACATGCCAAAGTCGAACCGATTAGTAGTTTTGTTTAGTGTGTAGTTGACATGTACTTGTACCATAAAACTGGTTCAAATGATTTTACAAATTAAGGTACTACATTCTGAAAGGCATCTTGAAAATTTAAGTTACCTACACGATCCTATGCCATTTTGTCACTCTGTATGCTCCTATGTGCGACAATAAAACTGGCTTACAATGTGATGTATTTCGAACAATTATGTGATTGATTTCAGTTTGCTTATGCATCATGTTTCTGTGCAGTCCGGTGTGGGAGAGGTCGATTTGCCACTCCACGTGGAGGTTTCCGCAATAAAACTTCAGGGGTCGTGAAAACTTCAACGACAACAACAACAACAGCCGGACAACGTATGTAAGAAATGACAGTTTCAGAGGTCGTGGAAACTTCAGTGGCGGTCACAGGGAAGGGTATCAACAAGGAAGGGGTCGGGGCAGTCGTAGCCCCAATCAAATGGCGCCGGCTGCGGCTGCGGTTGCTGTCCTCCTTCGTCGACGTAATAGAACTATCAGATAGATGATGCAGTTGAGGTCATTATTATTTTTTTGACAATTTGGTTTTGGTAATGGTTGGGGGAAAGGTACTTGTGTTCAGTTCATCCTTATATATTTTTATTTCTATTTCTATTTCTATTGTTTATGAGAGAGAGAGAGAGAGAGAGAGAGAGAGAGAGAGAGAGAGAGAGAGAGAGAGAGAGAGAGAGAGAGAGAGCGCGCGCGAGAGAGAGAGAGAGAGAGAGAGAGAGAGAGCAGTACAAAAGGGTCAGGCAACTCAGAGGAATTTTATCTGCTTGATCTTATTAATGTCTCGTCTGCTTCTTCGCCGTCTTCTTATTATTATTACCAATATTCTTTATTTGTTTTGTTGTCACTTTCTTTGGAGTATATATTTAGATGCACAATTTTGGAAAATTTTTATGTCATTTATTTATTTATATTTTAAATATTTATTTCTGTCCCGTTTGGAAAAAAAATTTTATACCATGTTTTATTTATATTTTATATATTAATATCTGTTCTGGAATAATTTTATTTGTGGTAGACAATAGACTTAAGGATTATATAATATTATATTAATACTTCGTACAAGAATATGGATAACGACTTTTGTTGTCCTTGCTAGTATTAGTGTAAAAGATAATACTTCTTTCATCCAGTTAGAAGGTATACATACTTTTATTTTGGGACGTCCAATTACAAAGTAAACAATTCATTAAATATCTCAATTTTTTTCACAAATACCCCTACTTTACATCACATCATTACTTTTACACCAAAAATTAAAGGTAAAAATGTCATTACACTATTTTTAATTATCCACTATAATTAAAATACTATTATTTCTTAAACACCACGCCAAAAGTAATTGTATATTTTATGTGTGGACTGACGGAGTAGTGTACTTGTATAATAATAATAAAAGAATAAAAAAAAATTATGATAACATGATTATTTAGAAAAATAAATTATGATTTTGGATCTTACTAAAATAATAAATCAAAATTATTGAATTATCGAAACTATTGAATTAGAATAGAAGGAATTTAATATATATTTAATTTATATAAAATATTAAAATATTATTACTTTTTTATAAGAAATACTCCTATAAAATTTAATATAGTTTTTTCTTTTTTTATATACTAGGGTATTTATTTATTTTTAAATATTATAATATATATATAATTTAATTTATTTAAAATATTGAATTTTTATTCTATTTTTATATAAAATGCAATATTCAATATAATTATGTATTGTTTTTTTTTAAAAAAAAAAAACATGAGGGTATGTTTAGATTGTATTTGAAATTAAAATTATTACTATTTCATTTATATAATTTTTTATTAAATTATATATATTTTTTTATGAAATAGTAATATACTAAAATATTATTTTTTAATAAAAGTTTAAAATTTAAATCTCTTCATTTTAATTTATTTTAACTTTTTTTTAAAAAAATAATAATTTACAAAATTCTTATCTGCGAAGAGATTTTTATGTTTTAATTGTTGTATCAAAACTTTCCCTAGTAAAACAAGTATTTCAAGTAAGCGGAAAAGAGGAGAATATTATTTTGTTTATAAATTTTTTAATATAATTTATCGTTCATTATTAAGTAAGTATATATTTTGTCAATTTTGATCGTCCAAATAAAACATTCATTTTTCTGTAGTAAGTACTGATCTTACTATATATTACAAATATTTTCATATTTATATTTATTTATATCAATACTTTCATAATAACTTCATTTATTACATGTAAATCATTATCAACTATCATTAAAAAACAATATCGGAGGAGATCAACACCTGAATCTCACAAAATTAATTACTATAATTACATTAATAATAGGATTTAATTATATAAAATAAAGTAATTAATTTTTAAGTTTTTCAGCATAAGTGCTGATTAATTACATTCAGCATACGATCCAATTTCATACAATATATATTTAAACTTCATATAAAAAATAAATGTATATTTATAAAGTGGATGAAATGCGTACATTTGTTTAGACTACTGTTAGTATGATCATTGAATATTATTCAACATGATGGTAACTAGATGAATAATATACTCTCTCCGTCCGCCTCCAATGGTCACATCTATCTTTTGCGTAATTGTACTTAACATTAAAAATATTCTTATATTTTTATAATTTTTTTGGTCAAATATTCTTCTATTAATATTATAAAACATTAATGAAAATATTTTTGCAAATTTTTTTTCTTAATTTGTACTATATTTGATATAATGAGGAGTGGCTCATAGCAAGAGCAGGGTGAGCAACAACTGCTCAGGCCCTAATCAATAGAGGCCTATATTTTAAATATTATCTATTATTATTATTATTAAATTTTAAAATTAAATTTTAACTTTTAATTTATATTTTTTTTCCTTTTTTATAATTATCCTATTTAATTTAAAGATTAAATTTAAATTTCTAATCATATATATAAAAAATTATTTATTTCTAATCATCTACACTTCTTTGCCTTACACCCTATAGTATTGCCCCCAGCAATTCGATCAAACCTGCCTCACCTTTTCTGTTATATCTTCACCCTCCTTCGGTCCTTCTTGCTTTTCGAACTTTTAGACAGACCGTCTTTCATCTTCTTTTCTCAAATTGACATTGTCCAGACGGTCATTCTACCTCTTGTTCAATCAACGTCAATCAGTAATATTATTAAGAATACATTTTAATTATTTATTTGTAGGGCCTATAATTTATTTTCACTCAGGGCCTAAAAAAAGTTTGAGACGGCCCTGGATATAATAATTAATATTCAAATATCAATACGCAAAAAGTAAATGAAACCTTAGAGCCGGTAGTATTTAGAGTGCATTTACTTTTTAGAATATAATTATAATACATATATCATTTTTTAATAAATTATATAATCATATGATAAAATAATTCAATATTTACTTTATTGATGTTAATGTTTCTAGCTGAAAATACTATATATATATATATATCTTTATTTATTCGTATATTAATTTATATTCTTCTTTTTTATATCACATATTGTCTTCTAATCTTTTGATTAATCTTTTACCATTTAATATTTATTGATATATTTTTAAATCATTTCATTAAACATACTTGTACCTTATAATTATATCTTATGTTATTTTAATTTTTTTTATAATTAGCAGATATCATCTATCATTAACATATTAGTACACTGTTAGAAAAATTTGATTGTGTACAGAAAAATTATTTTGAAAACTAAATAGACAAAAATAATATAGGTTTGGAATACCCTATATAATTTAAAAATATATATTATGTTGTCCCAATGATCTGGTGGTGTGGGAAGTAAACTTTTGACAAAAATGGGGATTGAATCATTTTTTTTATTTGAAATAAAAAAACACAAATAAGATATATTAATTATAAAAAATTAAAGTAATATAGATCAAATGAATATAAAAATATATAAAACATACTAATAAAGTAATTAAATAATGTATAAAGAAATGTATTTATAAATATATAAGAAATAAATATATTAAATTATAAGAGATTGACTATTTAGATAATATAACAAAATAAAGAAGAATTTAAAATAAATTTAAAATATAAATAACTAAAATATATATATATATATCCAATATTCTAGAACCATCCATCTAATATTATAAAAAAATTTGAACCGGAAAGACTAAAAACCTAGTAGAGTAGGTGTAAGCATTTCTGATTTATTTTTTTATTTTTAAATTTGCTTTATTTTAAAGAAACACCAAAAAACTCAATTTTTTTATTAGAGTTCTTGTATTCTCTCGTGCGGGCTATTGTTCTTATTCAGTTATTAGAGATTATTCCGTGATTAGGGTTTTATGAGGTTCAGATCGAATTCGGGTGCAGTTAATTACTGTGTTGATTATTTAAGCTCCAAAAGTATCCAATATTTTTTTTCTACTGCAATTTATATTTGCTTGAAATATAGAAAAAGAAGTATATATATTTTAATATATTAATTCTTAATTTATTAATTATGACACTTTCCAATAAATTTATTCTATTTGATTTATTTTTAATACAATTTCTATAATAAAAAACTATATAGAAAAATTAATAATATTTATATTATTACTTAATTTAATAAATTAATATATTTTTACAAATAAAATAAAAATATATAGAATAATTAATAATTTCAATTAGTTGAAATTTTTAAAAATAAAATTATAATTTACCAAAAATACAAGATAAAAAATAAAAATATATTGATATTTTTGTAAGGAAAATAATTAAATTTTAAAGGCAAATATAAAAAAATTAAATAAAATTAGAGTGAAAACGAAGCAAGATAATTTTTATAATTAGCTTTTAGGTCAATAGAATATTTCAAAAAACTAATTTAACAAATAATTAAATTATTTTTTTTACTAGTTAAACAAATAAAAGTTCTTCAAATTGCTAAAAGCTCTTCTTAAAAAATCTATTTTGCAAACACCCTCAATATATATAAAAATAAAATGGGAATCTAGAATAAATTCAAAATCTAAATAATAAATAAATAAAAGTCATATATATTCAATGTTCTAAAACCATCAGTCTGGCATTATAAAAATAAGTGAATTAATAAGTCGAACAAGTGTTAAAGACAGTGAATGAGAGTAAGTGTAAGTATTTATCGCATTCTTTTTTTCTTTGAAAACTTGTTTAATTTTTCTTTGGTTCACATAATATTTTTTTTTTTTATGGGATTGAGATTTCACAGTAAAATTATTTGGAATTTATATTTCTCAAATCCTGTTTTGTAGAATAATGGAAGAATTTGGATTTTTATTTCTTCTCACTTTTTTCTTCTCATCTATATGGTATTATTGTATACTATAATATTTATGTTGAATCATTATGTGAGGTATATAGAATTGTGTAGCTAATATAAAAATAATATTTTATGTTGAATGTCACTACAAAAAACTTGAAATTTAGCTAAAAAAAAATTTTGTAACAAAAGGTAATAAATTCATAGCAAGCAAATTTTTGCGACAAAACTCATTTTATCGTGTATACCGCGTTAGTACGGTTCTTTGGCGACAAGTATGAGTTTCGTAATGAAGAATAAGTTTTTTGCAATGAAATTAAAGAAAAGACATATAATTACGAAAATATGATTTCGTAGCTAAAACTCTTTTGCTATAATTTTTTTCAACAAAATATGCATGCTTCTTTTAACCATGTGGTTTTAGTTATGAAAAATAATTTTGTAGGTAAAACTCTTTTTCTATAAAAATAAAATTTTCTAGCAAATACATTTTAGCGGCGAAATTAATTTTGTACTACATAATTTATTTTTAGCGATAAAATTTATTTTTGTTGCTAAATGATACGTTTTAGCTACAAAAATATTTTAGAGTTAAAAATATTGTATCTAATTAGAAACTTTTGTACTGTGTTGATGTTTTGTGAAATGATAATATATATACATATTTTATATATTGAGAATTATGTAGAAAAAAGTTTGTTAGTCAATTTTGCAAGTACTAATTTTTTTATATGGATATAAGAAGGAAGGCAATGACAAAATATGTTAGTTATGTTTGTGTGTGTGATTTGATCTTCCAATAGTACTATTAGTGTGATTTGATAGAATTATTGAAATTGAGTTCATTTATTCATTTGATTTTTTATTTAAATTGTATTCTGTGTGATTTTTGGAATAGTAAATAATCTATTTTTGAACATACGGGTTGAATTGTAAATTTTTTATTTAAAATAAAAAATAAAAACAAAAAATGTATTAATTATTTTAAAAATAAAGTAATATATATAAACTGAATATAAAAAATATTTATAAAAATAAAAATATGCAAAACTGTTGTACACGTAGCATACATGAAGGTGCTACGTAGTGAATATGTATGTTTTTCATTCCTTTTCATCAAGGTTTTTGCATGTATAAATATAGGCTGAGTGAAATGAAATTCACACCCCTCATTCTCTCCACCCCTCATTCTCTCCATTTCTCTCTCGTCAACAATATCATACATACATAAAATTTATTTATACATACATATATACATACATTAACTAATATATTATATTTACATACTACATAAACACAACACATATATATTAATTACTACTCACGTATATTATATATCACATGTAATATTATATATAGTATATTATACAATATATAAAATGGTAGTTAGCGGTAAAATTAATTAATATTTCTATTGGCTAATCTTATAATAATATTACAACACGTTATCAGCATGATTGTGTATTTTAATTTCCGCAAAGTAATATTTTATATTTTATTTATTTATTATGTCTAACATTGCCAAATAGGAGATAATCTTTTTGTGCCATCACATCGATGAGGCACTGAAAATGCAGTATGTCACGCTGGAATCCCCACTTGAATTGTGAGAGAGATTGAAAGAAAGATACGATCATTTGAGGCTAACATTGTTGCCAAAGGCACGAAGCGAATGGCAAAGCCTACGACTTCAGGACTTTAAAACAATCCAAAAATATAATTCTGCAATGTTTCAAATAAAATCACAGCTGCGCCACTGTGGCGAAAATATATGAGTCTGATATGATGGAGAAAACTTTTTCCACTTTTCATGCCTCTAATATGGTTTTGCGGCACCAGTATCGCGAAAGAGGCTTCCAGAAATATTATGAGCTGATCACCTGTCTTTTTCTTGCCGAACAAAATAATGAATTGCTGTTGAAAAATCACGAATCTCGGCTGACAGGTGCAAATCCATTTCCAGATGAAAATACAATACAACCGGCAAATCCGGTGTGTGGCCATGGGCTGGTCAGAAATCAAAGAATTGATCGCGATCGAAATCAGAATCGCGGACGGGCCCGGACAAACGCATACAGTCACAATAATTATCAAAACAGACACCGATATGTGCCAAATCGGCTTTATAATGACAGAAGGCTGTAGAGACCTCAATAGAGGTTCAACACCGGGAGAAACAAAAACAATGACGAGGAATGCACCCGGTGTGGAATCAAAGGCCATTGGGCCCATATTTGTCGCACAACTAGTCACTTTGTTGAACTGTATCAGGCCTCAAAAGAAAGGCAGGGAAGAGTTGTTGCTGAAACAAACCACGCTGCCCACGATGACACATTTGACGATGTGATGAATGAAAATATTACGCACCTGGATGCCGATGATCTTCTTGACATAGTTGGTGATGTTAAATGATAAAATATTGTTGTATCTCTTTTGTTATTTTACTATTTTCTGCCCCCTTTTGTTTGTATTACCCCTATAATATATTTCTATTTTGATTATGTTACTAATACATATCTTTTATTATTTTTACCTCTTGGAAAGATATGGATGCCAAATTTTTTTGGAGCCGATGATAATATATGCCTTATCGACAGTGCTACGACTCACAACATTCTGAAAAACAAAAGTTATTTCACCCATCTGAATATGGGAAAGACCTCAATTGTTACTATCAGTGGTGCATCGAAAATGATTGAATGCTCAGGAAAAGCTATTGTATATCTTCCAAAAGGGACAAAAATGGCAATTGAAAATGCCTTGTTCTCAAGCAAAGCTCGAAGGAATTTGTTGACTTCGGTGATGTTCAGAAAAATGAGTATCACATTGAAACATTAAATAAGGCATAAAATGAGTATCTCTTGATAACTCAAATTGTGAATGGCAAAAGAATTGTAAAAGAAAAATTGCTATCATTTTCTTCCGGCTTATATTATTAAAAAATCAGTGTCATTGGAACATTTCACCTCGTAGACCAAATGGCTACTAGAGAATTAAAAACCTGGCACGATCGACTTGGGTATCTTGGCAATGTAATGCTGAGACGAATTGTTGAAAATTCAAATGGCCACTCATTGAAAAAGAAAAATATTTTGAGTCCGAATGAATTTACTTATACTGCCTCTTCCTAAGGGAAGTTAATAATCAGGCCATCTCCAACAAAGGTTGGATTTGAATCCCCAGTTTTTCTGGAAATGAGATCGTAAATTACTTAATCATAATGTCCAAAACATCATAACCATAATAATGATCAAAATAGTATAAAACAAATATCAAGTGAACGACAAAAGAATATAAATGCATACTCCCACTACAGTGAAGCTTCCTCAAATTGTAACACACCTATATGAGCAGTATGCTCATGGAAGACCTTAGGTGTTACACGTTTAGTTAGGGGGTCTGCTAATATGGATTTTGTCCCTAAGTGCTCGATAGAAATATGATGATCTTTCACTCTCTCCTTCACAACTAGGAACTTAATGTCAATATGTTTTGACCTAGATGAGCTCCTATTGTTATTGGAGTATTCAACGGCTGAATTGTTGTCACATAAAATCTTGATGGATTTTTCAACCATCGGAATTATTTGCACCCCAATGACAAAATTCTTTAGCCAAATCGCTTGTTGTGATGCCTCAAAACACGCCACGAACTCAGCTTCCATCGTGGAACTGGTAACGAGTGTCTGTTTGGCACTGTGCCAAGCAATGGCCCCACCAGCCAACATATAAACATAGCTAAATGTAGATTTCCTACTATCTTGGCATCCTACAAAGTCGGAGTCAGAGTATCCAACGATCTCCAATTGGTCTGACCTCATATATGTGAGCATGTGATTACTAGTTCTCTTCAGGTATCTCATCACCCTATTGACTGCCTTCCAGTGATCCAATCCAGGATTAATAAGGTATCTGCCTAACACACCGACTATGTACGCAATATCTGGACGCGTGCATACTTGTGCATACATGAGGCTCCCAACTGCCGAGGCATAGGGGATCTTTTTCATCTCCTCAATTTCCAGATTTACTTTAGGGCATTGGTTGAGACTTAATTTCTCTCATTTAGCTATAGGGGTATCTCCCGGCTTACATTTATGCATGCTGAATCGCTCGAGTATTTTATCAATATAGCTCTTTTGAGATAATCCAAGAATACACCGCGATCTATCACGATATATTTGGATCCCTAATACAAAAGATGCTTCACCAAGATCTTTCATTTCAAAGTTACTCAAGAGAAATTTCTTAGTTTCGTGCAACATGCTCACATTATTTGTGGCAAGCAAAATGTCATCCACATACAAAACCAAGAAAATAAACTTGCTCCCACTGAACTTGTGATAAACACAATCATCAACCATATTCATCTCAAAACCATATGAGAGAATCACTTGATGAAATTTGTGATACCACTGTCGAGACGCTTGTTTGAGCCCATAGATGGATTTTCTTAATTTACAAACCATTCGCTTTGGGTCACCGACCTCAAAAGTTTCTGGTTGTACCATATAGATCGTTTCATCAATATCACCATTTAGAAACGCCGTCTTAACATCCATTTGATGGAGCTCTAAATCAAAGTATGCCACAAGAGCCATGATTGTCCTAAAAGAGTCCTTCGAAGAAACCGGAGAGAAAGTCCTTTATAGTTAATCCCCTTTTTTTGAGTATAGCCTTTAGCTACAAGACGTGCCTTATACCTCTCTACATTACCATTTGCATCCCGTTTGGTTTTAAAAATCCATTTGCAACCTACGGGTTTTGTAATTTCTGGCAATGGGACAAGTTCCCAAACTTTAATGTCTTGCATTGACTTGTACTCATCACACATCGCATCGATCCATTTATCTGAATAAGGACCCTTCATGGCATGATAGATATTAATTGGATCATCCTCAGTCATGCTGTCATTGTCATCACTTTCTTGAAGAAATGTCACATAATCATCTGAAATGGCATTTCTTCGTTCTCTAGTGGATCTACGCAATTGCGTTGGCTCTTGAACTGTATGTTCTTAAGTTTGTTGAGTTTGTTCCATAGGCATAGGTTCCTGTTCTATACGAACGGGTTCCTCAGTCGCACTTTGAAACTCTATGGGAGCTAGAATGACTGCTAACTCATGAGGTGTTTGATCAATCACATCAGTGATTTCTTGATCCTCAAAAGTAAAGTCTAAAACTGTATTTCTCCCCTTAAACTCAACATCCTCAAAGAACTTGGCAGTAGCTGTCTCAAAAATAGTTCTTGATGTGGGATCATAAAATTTTTACCCCCTTGACCGTTCCGAGTAGCCAATAAAATAACTGCTCACTGTACGAGGTGCTAGCTTTGGTTCATTTGGCCTATAGGCCTTCGCCTCAGTTGGACAACCCCATACCCTAAGATGATTTAAGCTAGGCTTGCGCCCAATCCAGAGTTCATAGGGTGTTTTGGCAGTTGCCTTAGTTGGCACTCGATTAAGGATATAGACTGTTGTCTTTAATGCTTCTCCCCATAACGATGGTGGCAAAGTAGATTGACTAATCATACTTCGAACCATATCCTTCAATGTGCGGTTTCGTCTCTCAGCAACATTGTTCATGCTAGGTGAACCAGGCATGGTGTATTGAGGGACAATTCAACACTCCTTAAAGAAGTCAGCAAAAGGACCTGGACGTTGTTCACCCGAGCCATCATTTTTGCCGTAATATTCTCCTCCACGGTCACACTTGACAGTCTTAATGCGTTTGCTTAGTTGATTTTCAACTTCAGCCTTAAATGCTTTGAACATGTCCAGTGCCTCAGATTTTTCCTTAATAAGGTACAAATGACCATATCGAGAATAATCGTCTATGAATGACACAAAATATTGTTGACCGTTCCATGAAGAAGTGGAAAAAGACCCACAAATGTCTGTATGTATCAATTCTAAGTCATCCGTAGCTCGATAAACACCTATCCTTTTAACCTTGGGTTGTTTACCCTTAATGCAATCGACACAAACGTCAGAGTCTGAAAAATTTATGGAATCAAGGATTCCGTCCTTAATAAGTCTTTCAACTCTGTTTCTTGAAATATGACCTAAACATTTGTGCCATAATAAACTAGAGTCATGCAATTTTTGCTTAGTACCTTTTGATTCCGTATTAAGTGCCTCATTATATGAAACCATAATATCGAGCATATATAAATTGTCATTCACCATAAAAGTACCAAAACCAACCAAACATCAATTAAAAGACAACTCAACTTTATTGTTTCCAAAAGAACAATGATAACCGAATTTATCCAAATAAGAAACAGAAACCAAATTCCGTCTAAATGATGGTATAATAAAAATGTCTTGCAATTCATGAAAATGTCCAGTACTCAATAACAACTTGAAAATTCCCACGGCTTCCACCTTACTGAATCTTCATTTCCAAAGTAAATGCGTCTTTCAGCATCAGTTAGGTTTCGTAGCTCAGGCAACCCTGCATTGAAACACTGATGTTAGTAGTTGATCCAGAGTCTAACCACCAAGTGTTTCGAGGTACTGAAGCTAAATTAACCTTAGAACAAACCAAAGTAAGAAACGTACCCTTCTTCACGCGCTAATCGTGAAATTTAGTACAATTCTTCTTCTCATATCCAGGTTTCTTGCAAAAGAAGCAAGTCTTTTCAGGACGAGCCCGAGGAGCCGGAGGTGGAACATGAGCCTTAGCAGTCTCAATCTTAACGGCCTTATATTTTCTCTTATTGCCGCCTGCATCCTTTGAGGTATAAACCACATGTACCTCTTAAGTCTTATTACGCTTCATCCTTTCTTCTTCCTCAACACAGTGAGATATGAGCTCATTAAGAGTCCACTTCTCCTTTTGACAGTTATAAACTAACTTTAAACTGATCGTATTGAGTAGGAAGTGAGAGCAAAACCAATAGGACTAACATGTCCTCTGAAAGGTCTAACTTAAGTGGTCTCAACTTAGAAGTAGTATTAAACATGTTCAGGACGTATTCCCTTATATTTCTTTTTCCGTTATACCTCATGGTAATGAGACTCTTCAGAAGAGTACTCATTTCCGCCTTATCGCTTTTGGGAAAGCGTTTCTCAATTTCGACAAGGAAATCATTGGCAGTAATATCATCAGATATCGTGCCCCTAAAAATTTCTGGAATGTTTTTCTTTATGATCATTAGACTTAGGCGATTAGACCTATCCCACTTCTCAAACAACTACTTTTCATCTGCAGTGCTTTCTTCCGTAGGAGAAGGGGGTTGGTCTATCCTTAATGCCAAGTCTAGATCCATACAGCCCAAATGAATCAATATTGATTCTTTCCAGTGCTGATAGTTGTCCCCAGACGGTATTGGGACTGAATAGTTAGAAGATACCATAAGATTCGATCCTGAAGATAACAAGGAATAAATATACACATAAGTACTCAAGTAGCATAATGAAACTCAAAATAAAATAATGCAATCCCATCTCAAGACACTAAACGCAACATTAATGTTTAATCTTTGGATCAATGCCATTAACTGCAAGCAGTCATCTTGTTGCAATAATCATATACGGATAATAAGGTAATGTCAAACAGTAACCAATCTTTGAACTGATTTACTATTCACATAAGTTAAATCTATATAATTTTCCCATACATATTATCGCAGATGTATATTTTATTCTATCAATTATCGACTGCCTTTGGGCCGAAAAATAATCACATGAATTAAATAACACATGTAAACTCTTACGTTATCAAGAAAAAATTTCATATAAGAGAGGTTACTTTGGCAACTTCAAATACTAGATTTTCACTGTCAAAATGCAGCAAGCATTATATATGAGTTTCTAATTCTGAAGATGAAAAATATTTGCAATATAAGCTAAATCAATTTATGAAGATGCATACATCAATTTCATAAATCATATATTCCAAAATATTCATGATAAATTTATAAACAAATAAACATGAATTCATGACATGTATTTAATACATAAATAGATCAATAAATAAATGAATGAATGAATGTCCACGCGTATGTGTATTTGATTGTACGTACACTAACAATTACAAAACACATGTATGTACGGAGACCGAAGCATATTCTGTAGATTCATTACAATATATATATACATACATGCATTCAATATATTTTATTCCACAAAATAAAAAATAAATAAATAAACGAGTTGTATAATCAAGATTTCAAAACCTTCAACTCGTACACGGATTCCCAAAAAAATCACTCATTCATATGAATCCCAATACAACTACTGATTACATAAAATATTTTCCATCGCTGAAGATTAAAATTTGGTTCGGGTGAAAGGAATTTAGATTAATCGACAAAGGATCAAATTGAATTCATAAGATTTTTCAAAGAATTGCAACAGCGAAATTTTCAATATATGATCCCGATTAAATGCCAATTAATTCAAGAAAACAACTAAAATTCAACATGCTCTGATACCAATTGTTGAATTTAAATGTTCGATCCTTAAAGCGGAAGCGTACCTGTAGATGAAGCCATATACAAATCTTGGGTGATTAAAGGTTTGGTCTTCCAAGATCAGGGTGCCGGCTTCCTTTCTATCATTGACGGGTGAGGAGCAGAAACTGCAGGGAGAATCATATCTGTTTTACGGCGCGCTGATCCTGGGGACCTAACCCTAGACTATTTATAATGGGGCAAACATAATTGTAATTACAATTATGCCCTTAATTAATATTATTAATTTGTCAAGTCACCAAAATAATAATATTATACGAGTAGCTGCACTTTCATTCCATAACAATAAAATCTATCAGTCAATAATTAATTATATTAATTAGACCACTTAAATAATATGACTGGATAAAATAATGACTTTAACAATATATTTCATACACATATTTGATCTCAAATCCAACATACTATTTATATATATATGAGATGGAGTGTATGAATATAATATATTATAATTTTAAAATTTTAAATTAACAATTAATTAATTAATCAATTAATTTTATTATTATTATTATTATTATTATTATTATTATTATTATTATTATTATTATTATTATTGTGTATATAGATATTGACCGGGCCAGTCCTGACTTTTGAAGGCCTCGGGGCGAAATAAAAATTAAGGGCCCTTAAATATATATATATAATATTTTTTGACATATAATAAAATATAAATAATAGAAAACATTTTTTGTTTTAGTATTTTTACTCAAAAATATCAATAATGATAAGGCAAAATTGTTCATAATTTTCATATAGGTTTGAAACTTAGCATAAAAATTTTCTGTACTTTAAAAATTGTGTGATGTCCTTTTATACTTTAACAAATTAAATGTTATATGAAACTTACATCATGCAAAAAAAATATAAACAAAAAATCATCTTCTCATAATCCAAAAAATACAAAAAGAAGTTTTATTCAACAATTTTGAAAGTATAAGAGAGCGTAATGCAATTTATAAATTATAGAGAAGATTTACGCTAAATTTTAAAACAACAAGAGAGTTGTTGATAATTTTTACTAATAGTAATAATAATTTTGTCTAATACTTATTTTCTTCTTAATGCAAAAAAAAAAAAAAAAAAAAAAATTAAATTAAATTAAATTAAATTAAATTAAAAATTAAAATAAAATTTAAAAACCCTTATAAATGATATACTCCCTCCATCCCTTAACAATTTATCTATTTTGATCTGTCCATAACAAAGTATAGATTTCTTTTTTTAGTAACAGTACTTTCTACTGACATTAAAAATACTCTTACAACTTACAATATATTACACAAATCTTTTCTATTTTACAACTTAACAATTTATTAATACTAATATTCCTAAAGGAGCAGATGAAGTTATATATTTTTTTACCTATAATAGAATATAAATAATTAGATAAAATAGCTTTTTCTAATATTTTTAGATAAAATATCAATAATAGTATTAATATTAATTTTGTCTAAACAATATTTATAAATAATATATTTTTTTTATCTATAATAAAATATAAACAATTGAATAAAAATTCTAACATTTTTATATGAAAAATATTAATAATAGTATTAATTAATATTAACTTTGTTTAATGCATTAAAATATACTTTCAAATTTTTATGGTACATGGGTTTGAACCCAAAACCTTGTAAGTAGTACATGAAATATGTAATCATCGAGTCATATTCCTTTATTAATATATTAAAATGAAATAAGATGTATATATAAATATTTTATACGTAAAATAAATATATTATGGGTCCTTATCTAGGTTGGGCCCTGCGCTCGCCCAGGCCAGGGCTGACCCTGGATATTGAAAGCAGATAAATCTAAAAATAAAAATCAACTTTTGTTTTTTGATCCGATAAAAATTAATTTTTTCATGTAAGGTACGTGGTACTACTTTTTTATTCAATTGATTTAGCTTATAGTGTATATTTATATAGCTATGGGTAAATTTATGTGGATATTGAAAGAAAGATTATCATAGAATTATCAAAATTGAGTCTTTTTTTTTATTTTTTATTTAAATAATATTTTGTGTGATATTTTGTAAGAGTAAATAATATATCTTTTTTATTGTGAATATACAGGTTGAATCATAAATTTTTTTATATAAAATAAAAACAAACACAAAAAAATATATTAATTATAAAAAAATTAATATATATAAACTAAATAAAAATATTTATAAAAATAAAAATATTCAAAACAAACTTAATAAATTAAATAATAAAAGACAAAGAATTTTATTTATAAAAATATTGTAAATATATTAAATTGTAAAAGATTCAAGGCTGATAGAAAAAATTTACAAAAATCTAGAATCAATTTAAAATATAAATAATATATACATATATATATATAAAAGCCCGAATCATCGGCTACTATAAAAATTGGTGAGCACATAAAAAAAAAAAAAAAAAAAAAAGTAAGGCACACCAAAAAGCTATGTTTAAAAAATTGTAGAAAAGAATAAATTAAAAATATAAATAAATAAATAAAAATATATAGAATCCTTCTAGAACCATCCTTTACTATTATAAAAATAGCCCATTTTAGGATTAGGGTTATTGTATACTTTCTTGGCCGCGGGACAAGGCCTTTGAGGTTCAGATCTGGTGATTTTGAGTTTTTTCATTTTCATTTGATTTGCTTGTTTGTCTATTTTTATTTATTTGTTTTAGTTGCTTAGTTGGAGATATGAGAAAGGCAAAATGATATCTTGGCACCACTCTGGAACAAAAAGAGAAGATTTGGCTGAAGATTGAGAATCGATTGTTGGACGATAGATGTCATAGTGGCAAGAAAGGTGTTGGTTTTGCAGATGATGAATCAAATATTACTCAGGTAAGTTTTCTAAAATTGATTAAGGATTTAAAGCAAGTATTTTTTAACTGTGACAAAAATCTACCATGTATCTATCAACTCATTGGATCTTGTGCTTATCAAACTCCACCGTCAATAACGCGGACTATAGGGATTTTGTGGATACAAGGCCTGAAGTAGGAGCAATTGTGGATGCGTGGTGGCGGGAAGGCATCGTAATTGGATGCCATAAACTTCCGCTCTACTTCCCCGGTACACTAGTCGAACACATACAATAATTTGGCCTTTCAGACCCCCTAATTGTTATCAACTGATTCGTATATCTAACCTAGCGACAGGTGAGAAAACGTTTTTGTCGGTAGAGCAGCTGTTGGAGCTCCCGACCACACTCCGAAGTCAGCCACTGCTTGATAATGCTTTAGATAAGGTACCTTTCATGCCCTTATAACTCTCAAAAAGACCCTTTTTTTCCATCTATTACTCGATTATGAATATAGGTTTTTTGTAATCAGGTTTTTGGGGCTACATATGTGAGCATCGATGTGCTTGAGAACAATACTATTAGGTGGCAGTTCAAGGTGTGTGTATGTATATATGTATGTGTTTAAATTTTGTGCTTGCATAGTAGTTTGATGTGATGATTGTAAGAGGGGATAGTGTATTTTTCTTGGGAGGTTTCGGGATTGCATACTAAAGAATTTGAAAAAATAAATTTTCTTGATGAACGTAGTATATCTTAGAAATACCAACATTTTTTGGTTGAACATTTTGTATGTCTTGAGTAGAATCTTAAAGTAGTATTGATGAATCTGAAGACCAAGATTCATGCCCGTGGGTCATTTGGTCCTGATTTCCAACAGACGAAGTTCCAGAACTCTTTAAAATGGTAATTATCATTAGCTACACTTCAGTATGCTATCATACTATAAATCCTTACAATCTAACTCTCTTCAATATGCTTCAGGTTAAGGGATGTGGTGCGGAAGTTACATTCGACATATAAAAGACGGAATGATGCTGCTGGTGACGTGATACACATATATGCGCGTACAAAGTGTTTTCTCCGACTAAGGGTGAGTTCTAGTTCTTCCAAACTCGCAACACCAAAATGCCGACCTGTTGAACTTGAATTATGGATGAGTAATTAATTCTTCAAATGCATCCTTTTTCAGAAATACAAGAAAGTAGTATCTCCCCCCATTCACATTACTCCACAAGACCTCAGCCCAAAGTATGCTGAGAAATTGGGTTCAGGTGTACACGAATACCACAAAACATATAGTGATTCATATTGTATAGGACAGCTAATGTTTTGGTTTTCTAATATCCCGACCCAAATGTTTTGCTGGCTGAATCAAGCAGGGGATGCTGTCCTTACCCAAATCGCAGAAGCCATCACAACAACTTGTTTACGGCCGAAGGACAGTGAAGTTTATGCTTTCTATGATGGTAAGCCTGATGCCTTGATCATCATGTACAGATTTAGTAATCAAATTTATACTTGTTTTCATTTCTACGAATTGAGTCTGACTGATAATCTCACATGTATTTTCTTTGCCAGAAGAAAAAATCCCAAATGCCTTGGCTGGAGGACCGGATATGGTCATTCAAGAGCTCCCTGAACATTGTTGGAAGCCCAATACTGGATGCTGTGCTACACAAGGCTCGCATTAACAAACCGATGCTTCGTTGGTTAAGACTCAAATCTAAGGTCTCCTGAGGAACGTAGCATTCAAAGATAATGGTTGCCGAATGACTCCCGATAAGATGCACCAATTCATGTGTCTCGGCTATTCAGCAAAGAGCAAGATGGCAAACACAATGGGCCATTGTAGCCTGTAGGGCCTGTGATCACTATAAGAAATTATCAATTTTGTAACGAGGTTTTTTCGTTTCTAAATTCACTTTTTCCGTTACTAATGATATTAGAGACGGAATTAGAGATGGAATTACGTTAGCTACGTGAACTTTAGGAACGGAATTCCGTTACAAATATACTATTTTTTTTGTAGTGGATTTTAACTAGGTGGATCCAAACAAATATCCAAACATGTATTTCTTGCATTTTTTTGTGCTCATTTAGTTTATTACAATTATTTCTACTTTATTGCCAACATCATTTTCATGCTGGTGACATGACAAATATTTAAAAAGTAAAGCTTATTTGTGTTTGGATTCTTATTATTGTGATATTATTTTATAATATAGTTTTTTCATTTTGAAAAACCACAAATCATATTAAATAAGTTCTTCCCTCTTTTTATCATTCAAATTATGTATATATATAGTTTTAAAATCTCATAAATAATATATATATATGACATGATGTGTATGAATGTAATATACATATATAAATTTTTTAATGTTATTATAAATAACAGTTTAAATATTTTTTTATGTATATGAATATTGATAGTAGAAATATTTATAAAAAATCAAAATATATTTTGATAGTAGAAATCAAAAAATCATAAAAAATAAAAGCAATATATATAAAATGAAAAAAAAATATTTATAAAAATAAACATATATGAAATAAACTTAATATAATAATTTGAAATATATAAATTAAATAAATATATTCATAAATATATATAAGAAATAAATATAGTTAGAAATGAGACTAGATAATATATAAAAAGAAAAGAAGAGTTTATAATAAATTGAAAATATAAATAAAAAAGTAAAAATCATTGCATACAATGTTCGAGAACCATTGGCCTGCATTTGTTTTATATTGTGCTTGAAAATTTCTTTTATTTCTGAAAAAAAACAAAACTTTGATTTAAGATCCTCTTCTCTCTTTTCTTCCTTCTCATAGGTATGGTTTTATTGTATATTATTTGCACGTAGTTTTGAGTCAACTGTTTCTTGTAAGATATGTAGTACTACTTTCTTATTTAATTGATTTATTCTACTTATAGTGTGTATTTAGATTTTATATAGTTATGGGTCAACTTTTCCACGGCTAATTTTACGTGGATATAGGAATGATGGCAGCACCAAAAGATGTTAATTATGTTTGAGTGTGTGATTTGATCCGTCTATAGTACTATTCATGTGATTATGATAGAATTGTCGAAATTGAGTTTTTTTATTTGAATTTTGATTTAAATAGTATTTTGTGTGATCACTACCATAAAATTGGGCTAAAGTTGCGTTAACAAAAATCATGATTTTAGTACAAATTGGTAATTTTTTACTGAAAAGCCACCGTAAAATATACGGAACTATTTCCGTGAAATTTTATTGGTAATTTTTTCTAAATTGGTGACAGTTTTGTGATAACAAATTACAAAGTAATACCATGGCGTCTGTGATTTTCTATAGCAACAGAAACTACAATAAAATTTCGTGATTTTAAATGGTGACATTTCTGTGACAATAACTTACAAAATAATATTATTACACTTTCGCGACTTTATATCAACTAAAGTTGTAACAATTTTGAGACTTATTATTTTTGAAAAAATAATATGATTATATTATAATTATTGTTTAATGCAGCCATGCACCATTATTTATCATATAAATCTGCATGTCTTAAGCTAACCACTAACCACACTATTTTTCAATTTAATCTGCAACTCGGAAGCTATGTCCTATCACGCCCAACTTAGCTATCTAATTTGAAGTATTTATTAAAAATATATACATGCTTATTTAATGTATCATTCTATTTAATATAAAAAATTAATAAATTTATTTAATATATATTTTTTAATGTTACAAATGACTTCTTGAATTTCATCAATTGTCCACCAATTATAAAGTTTCAAACTTAACAATGCATTTAAATCTATTATCGATATGATAACTATAAATAGTTAAATATTTTATTACATTAATATCTAAAGTAAATTAAATTAATATATATTAATTAAATAGAATAAAAGATAATTAAAATTATGTATAATGTATCCGTAAGTAGTTATTATTATTTTATAAAAATAAATATAGAATTAAGATTTTGCGAATATTACGGTACTTATATCATAAATTTAAATAGTCATGAATACTTAAAAAAAAAATAGAAACCAATTAAAATACTTATATCAATTGCGAATATTTTTGGTATTTGTTCCGTAACTTAAATTAGTCACAAAAAATTTTGTGACAATATTTGTGAAGAAATAGTCAAAAAATACGAAATAGAAATATCTTTGGACATATTCGTTACATAAGCCGTTCTTTTAAATAGTCATGGAAAGTTACTTGTAACTTTTTCTATAAATATTACCCTCGGTACAATCAAAGCAAGAAATTATGACATAAATTTATCACGAAATTGTTCTTCCTGACTTTTAATTGTCACAAATTAAAATCTATGATAAATTTCCGCAATTATCAATATTTTTTCTAATAGTTGATATTTTATGAGAGAAAATAATATATTTTTTTTATTGTAAATGTGCGCGCTGCATCGCAAACTTTTTTTTTATTTCAAATAAAAAAAGCACAAAAAATTTACTATTAATTATAAAAAAAAGTTAAAGTGATATATATAAAATAAATATGAAAAATATTTATAAAAATAAAAGTAACTAAAAACTGCATAAAGAAATGTATTTATAAATATATAATAAATATATTAAATTGTAAAAGATCAACTACTTTAGATAATATAAAAAACTATAGAAAAACCTGAAATAAATTAATATATATATATATCCGCATTAATGATGATTACTAAAAATCTATTTTAATTATATTTAAAATATAATTAAGCAAAAATAGTCCAAAATTCTTCTAGAATCATCTGCTACTATAAAAATCAGTGTGAGAGTGTACACACTAAAACCTCTATTTAAAAACTTGTAGAAAGATTTTAGAATAAATCAAAAATATAATTAAATAAATAAAAATAAATAGAATCGTTCTAGAACCATAATCTTCCACTTTTTTTAGATAGGGTTATTGTATACTTTCCTAGGCTGCGGGATAAGGACTATTTTGAGGTTCAGTTTCTAATTATTTTGAACTTTTTCATTTCCAGTTGATTTGTTTGCTTAATTTTGTTTATTTGTTTTGGTTGCTTAAGTTGAAGATATGAAAAAGGCAAAATGAGATTTTGAAAGCACAATATGGAACAAAAAGATAGTGAGAAGATTTGGTTGAGGATTGGGAATATATTGTTGGGCGATGGATGCAATGGTGGCAAGATAGGTGTTGGTTTTGTGGATGACGAATCAAAGAGTACTCTGAGGTAGATTTTGTAAAATTGATTTAAGGATTTAAACTGTGAACGAAAAACTATGATGTATCTCTCAATCTCGGCTTGTCAAACTCCACCATTAGTAAGGAAACCTTTTCAACTATAGATCAGGAAGGATAGTGACAGGATTAGCGCTATCAAATTTCTTCATTCATCTTAGTGGATTGATCGACGCTGGATTTGGGGAGGAGACATCTTTCATGTTCGGACCTGTGTTGTTTGTCCCATAACAACATATAAATTAGATCAAAATGAAATTTAATTGGTTGATGGTGACAGATTTAGGAGGACTAACATTTTCGTAAGCCCTACGGGTCAACTCATCCAATTAAGAAAAAAAAATGGATAACATGCCAGGATGGATGAGAGAAGACACCTTTTTCTCGGACCTCAGGTATTGCCTCGAGGAACACCACGAAGTTGTTTGGATTGATGCACCAGAATATGATTCTATACTTGAGGGATCTTCTTAGCTAGTAGGTAAAAATTTGTAATTTTGTGGGATCATGTTCATTGTTTGCACTCAATTCAACATTAGAAAGGAACGTACATTGTAAGTTGAATAGGGTTTGATTTTTAGTGGTATGCCTACCGATTGTAAGTATTTTGGTTGTCCAAATCACAAAGGGGACATAGTGATATTCGGATTGATTGACACTTGCAGGTATGTATTTGAATTATTGATTCTAACTTTAAATATATATATATCTTCGTACGTGAAGAATCATCTGATTTCTTTCAGCTTTTTTATGTAATTGTTATATATAATATGCTTATAGTGTGTATTTAGATTGTATGTAGTTACGGGTGGACTTTTGCAAGTGTTTTTGTGTGGATATGTATATGAAGAAAGACTTTGGTTAAATGTGTTATGCATGTTTGGGTGTGTGGTTTCATCTGCCAATAATACTCAATAGAATGTTCATGTCTTTTGAATGAATGCCTTAGATTTCGTAAATCCCAATATATGCTAAGTGGTTGTGTGTACATTATAATTGGTTGTTTGAATTCGAACATACCCGTGACGATCACAATAATGTTTCCATGAACCAAAAGGTGACAACCTCATTTAGTGAAAAGACTAATTGCTTTGTCTGATGAAAGCAGTAAAGAAATTAATATATATTATATATATATAAATATACACAAACATGCCAAAAAGTGAGGCTGTCAAATGGGTGGCTATCAGCAGCAGCATAAATTTCAATGTTTCCAGCTTCGTTCCTTCAATTCTACAGGTAGATGTCCCGAGAGCAGCTCCCATCGTACACAGGGATATGCTAGTGTTGTCTCCAAACCTTAAGACATTCTTTGTTTGATTGTACCATTAAGGAGTACAAAATTCAATGATAGCATATTTTAATTTAGTCACAGAAATAGTTGGATCCAAAGCGAAATTTTCCAATTCTGCCTTGTTTGGAGCTCCCTTGGTGCCTAAAGCTATTTGCATATTTCTGTCCAAAATTTTGCCGAGATGGAGCATTGGATCAACAGGTGGTGGCCGTTTCCATGTCCTCCTTGCAGAGGGCACAAACAGGATAGAGCCATTGATTAAATCCCACTTCCCTCTTTCTTCTTCACATACTTTGTCCAGTCCTCTGTCGTTACGCAAATGCCTGGCTCAACGATTAGGATTTTTCTATTTTATCTGTTGGATGTGATGTTTTGTACGAAAAATATTGATATTTTTGGCCCAACGTGATCCGTGATCCATTTCCCCACTTGCAACTCAAACCCCTAAAACTTGGAGCTTATTCTATTAACCGTGACCCGCACTGATATATAATTCCTCCCTGTTCCATTCTTTGTGTACGTAAAATTCGATTATATTCTGAGTGTTTATTCTCTTCATGCATTCCCTTCATCGGTTTTTTTAGGGTTTTTTCTATTTTTTTGTTAGTTACAATCGTTATCTTGCGTCAATCTTTCCAAGTAGACTACTTTCTTTGCGAGCTGTGAGTGTTTGGGGGATGTGATGTTTTGTACAAAAATTATTGATATTTTTGGCCCAACGTGATCCGTGATCCATTTCCCCACTTGCAACTCTAACCCCTAAAACTTGGATCTTATTCTATTAACCGTGACCCGCACTGATATATAATTCCTCCCTGTTCCATTTTTGTGTACGTAAAATTCGATTATGTTCTGAGTGTTTATTCTCTTCATGCATTCCTTTCATTAGTTTTTTTAGGGTTTTTCCTATTTTTTTGTTAGTTACAATCGTTCTCTTCATCAATCTTTCCAAGTAGACTTCTTTCTTTGTGATCTGTGAGTGTTAGGGGGATTAGTTGTCGATTAGTCAAGTTAGATCTCTAATGGTTCGAAACTGTTGGTATGGAGTTTTTTGGGAGGCAGGTGGGCTTAGAAAGTCAGATATATAGTCGAGAACCTGGGCTTCTTCCCAAATCAAATGCTGCCCACGCCCAAGGCCTCAAAATTTTGGCCACTTTTAGCGGCTCATTTTTTTAAAAATATATATTTATATAAAGATTAAATTTAATATGATCTTTTTATGAAATAAAATAGTACTCCCTCTGTAGTAGAAATTAAGTATAATTAATTATTTCATATTTGGTGTTTGGGACATACCAGAAAAAATGTTACAGGTGTTTGAGACTGAGGGAGTACTACATTTTTTTGATAACAATACTAGACAAACTCAAAAAATTTAAATAATAAAAGAAATAATTAAAAAATTAATTTTATATCAATTATATGTAAAAAAATTAAGGATTTTTTTTTCTACCCGGAGCCAATCAAAACTCAGGAAGTACTCTATTTGACATAAAAAGTTAAATATATATATATATATAGTTGAGGTCATATTTTAACAAATTGGTTCTGAATATTGGCAAGGAATCTCATGAACTTTTTATCTACATAATTATTAGATATAATATTTTGTACGTATTATTAGTGTCTTTTATTTGTTTTATTATAATTATTTCCACTTGGTCACCAACATAATTGTCAATGCTGGTGACACGGAAAATATTTAAAAAGTAAGGCTTATTTGTGCTTTGATTCTTATTATTGTGATATTATTTTATAATATAGTTTTTTTATTTTGAAAAATTACAAATCATATAAAATAAGATTTTCCTCATTTTTATCATTCAAATTATGTATATATATTTAGATTTAAAATCTCATAAAAAATGTATATATATAAATCACATGGTGTGCATGAATCTAATATATATTATGTGTTAAATTTGTAAAAACAACTATTTATAATGTTTTATGTATATGGATATTGTTAGAGACGAAATGTAAAAATTATAAAAAATAAAAGAAAAATATATAGAATGACGAACAATATTTATATAAATAAATATATAAATATACAATAAACTTAAAAAAACAATTTGATATACATAAATTAAAGAAGTATATTTATAAATATATATAGGAAATAAATATAGTTAGAAAATTAGAAATGAGATTAGAGAATATATAAAAAGAAAACAAATGTTTAGAATAAATTGATAATATAAATAAATAAAATCGGGAAAAAATCAAAACAAGTCTCATTGAATTTAAAATTAAGGATAAACTGTTTTTAATCCAATATCTGACCTCTATTATCATTTTATGACTTTAAGTGGACTATGTCATGTCTGAAAATAGTCCAGTAAAGTTTTTTCGCTAAATGGTCCTCCGGTGCCGGAGTCTCCACGCTGGCTAGTCGTTATTGATTGGCGTTGACGCGGCTGACATGTCATCGCCACATAGATGCCACGTCGGATGGCCATTTTAACAAAAAAAAAAAAAAAAGTTTACTTGCAAGACTATTTTCAGACGTAGTTCATTTAAATGTCCTAAAAAAGATAAATGAGGTCATATACGAGACTAAAAAAATAATTTAGCAAGACATTTTATAATATAAAAAAGTTCCACGTGTCGATGATCTGGCATCTACGTGGCAATGACATGTCATCCGCATCAGCGCCATGTCAGCATCGGCGGGCCAGCTTGGAGACTCCGGCACCGGAGGACCACTTTAACGAATTTCTTTTTACTTACAGGACTATTTTCAGATAGAGTCTACTTAAAGTCATAAAATGATAAATGTGGTCAGATATGGGACTAAAAAATAGTTTACACTAAAATTAATATATTTCGGTCTCATTATTAAAATTTCATCAATTTTAGTCCAAATATAAACAATTTTAATCAATTCTAGTCCCACCGATGACAAACTAACAATAACAGCTGATGTGGCCGTAACGTACTGTGATGTGGCATCGGATGTGGACTAACACAGTTGTGTTCAATCACTACACGGCCGTGTATTATTTTGTAATTGCAATTCGTATCGCCAAATCGAATAAAATCAAGATTGATTCATCCATTCAGTTCCACGTACGCTTTCCTATTAATTTCCCCAACCTTTCTTCTCCGAAATTTCTCCTTCTTACCCTTCCTCCCCTTTAATCAATAATTCCTCAACCCTGTATGAGCGTAGATGCAAGTATTTCTCACACTTTTATTTGTCTGAAATTTATTTTATTTCAAAGAGAACCAATAAAACAACTTTTCATTTCTAAAAAGTTTTTTTTATTAGGCTGCAAGTGTTAGTGCCAGATTGAGCCTAGGTGCAAGTATTTCTCCCATTTTTTTTTTTTTTTTGTTTGAAATTTGTTTTATTACAAAGAGAACCAGTAAATAAATTTTTAATTTTAAAAAAAAAAAAATTGATTTCAAATACAACTTTTATACTTCTTTAACGGGCTGACAAGTGTTAGTGTTAGTGAATGAGCGTAGGTACAAGTATTTCTAGCATTTTTTTTGTTTCAATTTTTTTTTTTTTTTTTTATTTCAAAGAGAACTAGTAAAATAATTTTTCATTTCTAAAGAATCTTTGATTTAAAATTCCTCTTCTCTATTTTTTTCCTTCTCATCTATATGGTTTTAATATTGTACACTCTGCCTATAGTTTTCTGACAACTGTTTCTTGTAGAGTACGTAGTATTACATTCTTATTTAATTGATTTATTATGTTTATAGTATGTATTTGAATTTTACGTAGTTATGGGTCAACTTTACAATGATAGATTTTATGTGGATATAGGAAGAATAATTGCGGCAAAATATGTTAGTTGTGTTTGAATGTGTGATTTGATCCGTCTTAGTACTATATAAAATTATTCAAATTCAGTTTTTTATTTCAATTTTTATTTAAATAACATTTGGTGTGATGTTTTATAAGAGTAAATAATATATCTTTTTATTGTGAACGTGAAAGCTGAATCGTAAATTTTTTATTTCAAATAAAAATATAAACAAAAAAATATATTATTTTAAAAAAATAAAGTAATATATAATAAATTTAAAACTATTTATAAAAATAAAAATATAAAAAATTAATAAAGTAATAACATATAGAAATATATTTATAAATATATATTAACTATATTAAATTGTAAGAGATTAACTAATTTAGATAATATAAAAGAATTATAGAAAAGTCTAGAATATATTATATATATATATAATATATATATACAACCCTTCTAGAACCATCGACTTAATATTATAAAAATCTGTGAGCACAAGGAAAAAAGTGAGTGTGCCCATTAAAAAACTCTATTTAAAAAATTGTACAAAAGTTTATAATAGATTCAAAATATAATTAAATAATATATATGTATGTAACCCTTCTAGAACATCTGCTTAATACCATAAAAATCCTCCATTTTGTTCGGGTTATTGCATACTTTATCCCACGGCGGGGCTATTGTACTTGTTCAAATTGGGGTTTATTATCTGATAAGGGCTTTTTCTAAGGTTTAAATTGGGGTGCAGTTAACTACTTGTAGATTGTTATGTTAGCTTAAAAAATTCATTTATGAACCTTAGCTTAATCTCTGACTCCTCTTTGCTATAATCTAGTTTATTTCGGTAGTTGCATTCTTTACTCTATCTTAATCAGTCGTGTGGCGTTTAGTTAATCTAAGTGTATAATGTACTTATTTGTAAGCAACTTGTAATTATAAACCGCATCTCAAGCCTCAAACAAAAACCCCTTTGTGGTAGTTATGTGAACAACTTCACCCAAGATTTTTTTTTACAACATCAGGTGATTTTTAGTGTTCTCATTTTGATTTGCTTGTATGATTTGTGTTTGTTTGCTTCAATTGAAGAGATGAGATGAGAAAGGAAGTATGAGATCCTAGCACCATAATCCGGGAAAAAAAATGATAGTGCAGAGGGATTGGGAATCAATTGCTAGAAGATGGATGCAATGGTGGCGAAATAAGTGTTGGTTTCGCTAGTGATAAATTAAAGACTATTCTGAGGTATGTTTTGTAAAATTGATCAAGGATTTAAAAAGCAAGTACCCTTACTGTGAAGAAAAACTATGATGTATCTATCAATCTTACAGTACTCAATGGATCCCATGCTTATCAAACTTCACCATCAGCCAGGATACCTTTGCCAACTGTAGGGATAAGTCGGACCTGAGACTTGACGTAGGAGCAAGTGTGGATGCATGGTGGGAAGACGGTAGTGGGCATATATAGTGATCTTTGGATTGATTGACACATGCAAGTTAAAGGTAATTTGCTATTAATGACATATTTGAATGGTTTCTAACTTTAAAGATATTTCCATGAGAAAAATGATATATTCATTTTCCGTGCAAATGAGACATCCTAAATTTTTTATTTACTTTCGTGTGTTAATCAAGCACAATGGCACAAGATGAAGGTTGGATTTGTTTATTTTCTTAATATCTTATGTGGCTGACGAGACTTATTCATAATCTTTATTTTGCCTCCATAGTCTGCTGAGGAGGTTGATCCTTCCCAGCCGGACTTTAATTTGCATACTGAGAAGAAAGAGAATAACAAAGTGACAAATAATATGGACATAGTGGTGGTGGCAGAACCTCATTTAACTAAAAACCATGATGCAGTAGCAGAAAATGAATCAGCCACCACAACATCTCAGGAGGATACCCGAAAGAAATCATATGCATCAAATCTTAGTTCCCAAACGAAGAAAGGACCCACCAAAAGGTATGTTCCTTCCAGCATGGCAAGAGTACCTACTAAAAACACTAAGATTGAGAGTGCAGTTTTCCTAGATAATAAAATCATAAGATCGACACACAGATTAAATCCCCTACCATCTTTCTTCTTCAAATGCTCTTATCTAGTCTCTTGCTGCTGCACAATTGCCCTTGTTTTGTGATTATGGTTTCCTGTTCTGATCAATGAAGTAGATTCGAGTACTCTGACGCTTAGGAAGAAGAGTATAAACTAGGATTGTGTATAAACTATAAGGGTGGTGAGCATATTTCTTCATTAATTAAAGTGAACATATGTTGGCTTTGGGCAGGGGCGGAGCTAGCAGGGGATTGAAGGGTGTTCGGCCCCCTAATCATTTAAGTTTTGTATTCTTATTATGTAATATTTGCATAATTTTTAAAATTTAAATAATTGGCCACCCTTATAGATTTAATAAAAATTTATTATTATTTATATTTAACTAAAATACTTAAAAAATTGGTTTAAATAATCTAAATATTTAGAAATATTTGAAACAAATATCAGATAAAACAAACTAAAAGTTTGTTTGTAATTTTTAAATTCTTTTATTATATTATCTAATTTTAAAATTATTATATATTATTTATATATTAAAAAAATTCGGCCCATGCCAAAAAAATTTATGACTCCGCCACTGATTTTGGGTATAAATCAACATATATTTACATAGTTCAGTCTATTGTTTATTGATATGAATCATACGTCGTACTACTTTGTTATTTAATTGATCTATTATGTTTATAGTGTTTATTTAGATTTATGTATATGGGGTTAACTTTGCAAGTGCTAATTTCCTATGGATATAGGAAGGCTGTAGCAAAATGTATTAGTTATGTTTGAGTGTGTGATTTTATCGGTCTATAGTACTTATCCGAGTATAATTTATGATTTGTGTTTTGATTTAAATAATAGTTCGTGTGATATTTTGCAAAAAAATATATATATTTCTTTTTTCAAAGCGCAGATTAAATAGTAAGTTTTTCATTTGAAATAAAAAACAAGCACAAATAAAATATATTAATTATAAAAAATTAAAGTAATATATATATAATGAATATAAAAATATTTAAAGAAATACAAATATATAAAACAAACTAATAAAGTAATTAATAATATATAAAGAAATGTCTTTATAAATATATTGGAAATAAATATATTAAAATAAATTTAAAATATAAAAAATAAGAAGAATCTAAAATAAATTTAAAATATACTCCCTCAGTCCAGTTAGAAAGTATACATATTTCTATTTAGGGACATCCAATTACAAAGTAACCATTTCATTAAATACCCAATTTTTTTCACAAATACCCCTACTTTACATCACATCATTACTTTTATACTAAAAAAGTAAGGGCAAAAATGTCATTTTACTACTTATACCTACTCACTATCATTAAAATACTATTATTCCTTAATCTCCGCGCCAAAAGTAATTGTATACTTTTAGCTTGGACGGAGGGAGTAAAAAATAAGAAGAATCTAAAATAAATTTAAAATATAAATAAGAAATATATCTATATATATATATCCAACATTCTTCCACCTGTCTAATATTATAAAATTTTTTGAACTAACAAGGCTAAAAATCTAGTATAGTAGGTCTAAGTATTTCAACTTTTTTATTTTTATTTTTAATTTTGCTTTGTTTTTAAGAGACACCAAAAAGCTCTATTTTTTTTTATTAGACTTATTGTATTCTCTCGTGCTGCAGGACTATTGCTATTGTTCATTAATTTGAAATTATTCCGTGATTAGGGTTTTTCCGAAGTTCTGGATTCGTGTGCAGTTAATTACTGTGTTGATTATTTATACTTCAAAAGTACCGACATTCTTCTTTCTGCTACTGCAATTTATGTTTGATTTTAAATATAGAAAAGCAAATTTTGCAGTATATATATTTTAATTTAACTATTAATTTATTTATTATTACACTTTCCAATAAATTTGATCTATTTGATTTATTTTTAATATAAAATTTATATAATAAAAAAATACATAAAAAAATTAATAATATCTATATTATTACTTAATTTAATAAATTAATATATTTTACGAATAAAGTAAATATATATTGATATTTGTGTAAGAAAAATAGTGAATTTTTAAAGACAAATATAAATAAATAAAATTAGAGTGGAAATAATATTTTGAAAAGTTAGTAGGATAATTTTTTTAAAAATTAGCTTTTAGGTCAATAAGAAATTTAAAAAAAAAAACTAATTTAACAAATACTTGAATTAATTTTTTTTACTGGTTAAACAACCAAGAGTTCTTTCAAATTGCTAAAAACTATTTGAAAAATTATTTTGCAAACACCCTCAATCTATATAAAAACAAAAATCTAGATAAATTGAAAAATAAATAAATAAATAAAAATAATATGTATTCAATGTTCTAGAACTATCAACGTGACACTATAAAAATCAGTGAATTGATAAGTGAAACAAATATTAAAGGCAATAATTGAGAGTCGGTATAAGTATTTATGACATTTTCTTTTATTTCTTTTTGGCTTTCAAAACTTGTTTAATTCCACGGAAAAGCGGTAAAACAATTTATTATTTCCAAAACAACCTTTCATTTAAAATCTTTTTTCTTTCCTTTTTTTTTGTTTCATATATATATATATATATATATATATGGTATTGTTGTATACTCTATGCTACTGCGCATAGTTTTGAGTCATTCTTCTTGGCTGCATAGTACTACGTTTTTATTTAATTGGTTTATTATATTTATAGTGTGTACTTAGGGTTTGTTTGTTTTTTGTTTTAATTTGAAATATATTTTTTTATGTGATATATAAAAAATTATATAAGTAATATAAAAATATTATTTTATGTTGAATGTTGATATTGTGTGAGATTATAAAATATAAATATTTTATTATTCAGAATCATGTTTGAAAAAAATTATTTGAAGAACAAATCCTTGATTTTATGTAGTTATAACTCAATTTTGCAAGTGCTAATTTTATGTGGATATAGGAAAGAAATTTGTGACAAAATATATTAGTTATGTTTGTATATGTAATTTGATCCACTAGTACTATTCATGTGATTATGATAGAATTATCGAAATCGAATTTTTTTGTTTGAGTTTTGATTTAAATAATATTTTATTGATATTTTATAAGAATAAATAATATAATTTTTTTTTTATTATGAACATGCAAGTTGAATAGTAATTTTTTGATTTAATATAAAAAAAGACTAAAAAATGTATATCATTATAAAAAAAGTAATGCATAAAATGAATATAGAAAATATTTATTAAATTAAAAATATGCAAAATTAATAAAATACATAAAGAAATGTATTTATACATACAGTATATATATTCAATTGTAAAAGATTAACTATTTCAAATAATATAAAAAAAATTATAGAAAAATCTAAAATAAATTTAAAATATATACAACTATTTTATAACATCGGTACTGTAAAAATAGCACAAGAAAAAAAAATAGGTGTGGTTGGCCCACCAAAAAAAACTCTATTTAAAATATTGTAAAAGATTCTAAAATAAAATAAAAATATAATTAAATGAATAAAAATATGTTGAACCTTCTAGAACGATCCAGTGCATACTATATAAATCTTCAATTGTGGGATTAGGATTATTGTATATTTTCACAGGCGGTGCTGCTACTGTTCTTGTTCAGTTTAGGGTTTATGATATATAAGAGTTTTTTCTAGTTCGTGATTTGTTTTGTTGCTTCAATTGAAGATATGAGAGATATATGAGAAAGGCAAAATTAGATCTTGGCACCAAAATTTGGAACAGAAGAAAACTGAGAAGATCAGGTTATGGCTGAGGATTGGGAATTGATTGTTGGGCGATAGATGCAACGGTGGCGAGATAGGTGCTGGTTCTTTGGATGATGAATCAAATACTATTCTGAGGTAGGTTTTGTAGAATTAACTAAGGATTTAAAGCAAGTATCTTTACTGTGATGAAAACTATGATGCATCAATAAATTCGTGCAGTATTCATTGGATCGTGTTCTTATCTTTGAATATTTTATTTGTGCATTTGCTTGTCCAATAGGACATACAAATTCAAGGCGCCAGCCGAGACGAGAGTCAGATAGAGAATGCAGCAGTATATGAGATTCCACCCGGATTTGGCATTGTCTTACGGGGCATCAATGTTCAGCATCATGATATAATCGACCATATGATTTACCCCCAAGAGATGCATTACAAAGCAGCAGCGTCGAAAGATCCGAATGTAAGCGCATTTGTTGTGTTTGTTTTTGTACATATGTCCCCCAATTTCACATCTTTTCTTGTTCGATTTCCTTGCATCGATGCAGATGTCCGCGATGGGGCTGATTGGATTCATCAAAGACGCGAAACACTGTATCAACGTACAAGGATTCAACGTATACCACAAGAACTGCCTTATCAAGGTTCGCTGCGCCGTATATCTCCCTGTTTTGATCCATTTTTACGACTTTCAATTTTTCTTAACAGCCTTTCTGGAGGGTTTGGAACCCAGCTGGAAGCCACGGCAGAGGACTCGTCGGTACGCTGTCCATCCCTATCGTTGGGTCGAACACATTTTATTGTAGGTCATGTTAACATTGGTCGTGTTTCAGGTGTCCTCGAAGCGAACTTTGTCGATCCGGCGCACGATAAACAAGGATTCGAGCGAACGACCACCATGTCTCAGCTTGAGTCAAGACTTAAGTCCAGCCAGAAAAACTCCTGGTTTCTCATCTTGCTCAAAGTTCACTTTGATTCGGTTCAAACTGCCGGTTTCGAACTTTATGGTCGATTTACGCTTTCTGCATGTCCCGAAATTGCCATCTCGACTGGATACTGACAAGATTAGCGCTATCAAATTTCTTCATTCATCTGAGTGGACTGATCGACGCTGGATGAGCCTTTTTCTCGGACGGACCTCAAGTATTGCCTCGAGGAACCCAACGAAGCAGTTTGGATTGATGCACCGGAAGATAATTCTGTTCTTGAGGGATCTTCTTAGCCAGTAGGTAACAAGTTGTAATTTTTTGGGATCATAGTCATTGTTTGTACTTAATTCAACATTGGAACGAAGCTGTTTGGATTGATGCACCGAAAGATAATTCTATTCTTGAGGGATCTTCTTAGCTAGTAGGTAACAAGTTGGGGATCATAGTCATTGTTTGTACTTAATTCAACATTGGAACGAAGCTGTTTGGATTGATGCACCAGAAGATAATTCTGTTCTTGACGGATCTTCTTAGCTAGTAGATAACAAGTTGTAATTTTACGGGATCATAGTCATTGTTTGTACTTAATTCAACATTGGAAATGAGCGTACATTGTAAGTTCAATAGGGTTTTGATTTTTTGTGGTCGACCTACCGATTGTAAGTATTTTTTTGTCCAAAGCACACCAATCATGCAAAGGGGATACATTGATTTTTCGATTGATTGACACTTGCAAGTATGAATTTTAATTGTTTCTAACCCCAATATATATATATATATATTCTCATAGGTAAGATAATTTGCTTGATTGGGAAGTAAGTTATGGGTGGATTTTTGCAAGTGTTTTTGTATGGAAATGCATAGGAAGAAAGGCTTTGGCAAATGTGTTATATATGTTTGAGTGTGTGGTCTAATCTATCAATAGTACTCATTCCTATAATTCTGATAAATTATTGAATATCTTTAGAGCATCAATCGAATATTTTTGTTTTTTCCAGAACCTCATGATGCATGCGATTACATTATGAATGATTGACTGCGTAGATAGATTAGATTCCCTGTTTTGTCGTCTCCTGCTCTAATTTAATGTTTTTCCCTTCGTGCATATTAATGTTTATTGTTTTCATCAATACAATGCTCTGGCACATCAATATTGAATAGTAATTTACATTAATTATCTCTAGGATGTTTGCGACTTAAACTAGAGTTTAACATGTGTAATTTGTAAAAATGCATATAAACATGTATATCAATTCTTCAATAGTCGGAAATAAGCATTTCACTTAGAAATGTTAAAAAAATATTCAAAAATTTGTACTACTTCCTTACAAAGCAAACGAGCATAGCAACTGCAGTAGGAAATACAAGTTCCCTATAAAAAATTATTATTATTATTATTATTATTATTATTATGGAGCAGTGGTAGTAGTCGAATCATCAATAAAATGCCAGTACCTGTTGAAGAACCACATGGAGTCGGCTTCCACCGCGACCCTGTCCTGGTTCTGGTGCCAGTTGTAGTACGCGTGTGTCCTGTTCTTTATAGCGAATGTCACATGTCCGAAGCTCGCCTCCCGGAACGCCGAATATTTCGGCTGTGGCTCGCTGTGGCTCTGTCATGCTGACATTAGACCATCCGCAATGAAGATATCCGCTTTTGGGTATCTCCACTACTTTTTGTTATCCACTACATAATTGTTAGACATAAGAACAAAAAATAATGTTGTCTGCAGAATAAATCTGTGTGCGCAAATAATCTCGCAATGTTTACTTGCTCGATTTTTCAACTAAAATCCGAGTATTGCTTTGTTTTATCCTCGTACGAATTTCGTGTAACCCGGGGCGTTAATAGGGTCGAAATATCGCATAAGCAAAGCGAATCTAAGCGACTCAAAGTATATCCAAGATCGTGTATACCCTGCGAAATACAATTTATTCGTATGTACATTCAATCTAGATTATTTTTCCAACAAAAAATATATATTATTACTGAATTTTTTAAAAAACACGATGATTATATCAAGAAAGCACAATATTAACTATGAAATAGCACAACAATAATATTTAAAAAACAGAAAGATTACTTCAAAAGAACAAAATAAAATTTTCAAAATAACACAATAAAATAAAAATAAAAATGAGAGTGTACACATCGGTTTTCGAATAAAAGATCCTAATAGCAAATCAAAATATATAATTATTTATCCGAACTAATATTTATTATAGTTAACCTTAATTAATGACAATAGCATAAGCAGAGGCAGATGTTACACAGATGGTAAAGCTGACTGAAAAGGATGAGGGTAGACACTTTGTAAAATCAATGAACTAACAAAGTGGGTTTGCGTGTATATGTTAATAAAATTTTGAAATTCTGATTGCTGTGATTCGGTGATATATGAATTCATACTATCTAATAGTGCAATAAACATTAAAAAAAAAAAAACAAACAAACAAACAGAAGAGCACAATAGTTATATAAGGGGAGCACAATTGTTATATTACGAAAGCAAAAGGATTATATCACAAAAGCAAAGTAAACTATGAAATAGCACAACAATAATATTTAAAAAAACACAAAGAATACTTTAAATAAACAAAATAAAATTTTAAAATATCACTATAAAATGCGACACAGACACAATAGGCATATAATATATATAAACTTAATTTTTGTATATTATGTAAGTCATATGGTGCAATTAAATATCAAAATAGTTACTGTAAATGCATAATTCAAACAATGAACCACTGACCATATATAAACTTCTCTCATAAATAAATCAAACTGCAGAATATAAGCCACCACAGAAAGATTTGGACACAACAGTAATTCATACTAATTTGAGAATGCACAAAAAAAAATAAATAAAAAATAAGGAAAGGAATTCAAAAAATTGATGTGAAAAACACAATGATCATATCACAATAGCATAATAATTATATCACAAAAGTACAATATTAATTATAAAATAGGACAACAATATTATTTAAAGAGTACAACAGCAGATATACAAGTGATGATCAATTTAAAAATAGAGAGAGATAGGAATGTAAGTTCGCAATTGAGATTTTTTTAAATAAAATAAAATAAAATAAATAAGATATAAAAGAAGACAATGTATTATAATTAAAAAAAACAAAAGAAAAAAGAAAAAAAATCAAATATTGATATGAAGAGCACATTTATTATATCACGCAATAGTTATATCACAATAGTACAATATTAATTATAAAAAAATAAAACAAAGATAATTATTTATTATGCTTTATACAATTCTCTTTCTATTCATTTTCTGCAATCATTTGGTTTATCTTCTCATGTATTTTTTATTTTTATTTCATTCACTTGTTTTAAATATATAACTACTTAATTTATTAATTTTTTAATTTAGTTAATTTTAATTTGTCTTCTATAATTTTAATATTCGAGTACTTATATTTATTTATTTAATCTATTAACTTTTACTTCTTGCTAAGGAGAACATAAAAATATACAATATTAGATTACTTATATTTATTTATTTAATCTATTAATTTCTACTGCTTGCTAAAGGAGAACATAAAAACATACAATAAATTAATTATAGACATCTAAATCCGTACAAAGAAGACAATGTTCCTAAGAGGAAAGCAATGTTGTAGGGAAAAAGTGGGTGCGGACGGGCGGCCCACCAAAAAAACTCTATTTAAAATATTATAAAAAATTTTAGAATATAATAAAAATATAATTAAATGAATAAAAATATATTGAACCTTCTAGAACGATCTAGTCAATACTATATAAATCTTCAACCGTGGAATTAGGGTTATTGTATATTTTCAAGGCGGCGCTATAGTTCGTGTTCATATTAGGGTTTACGATATAACAAGGGCTTTTTTTTGGTTCGGGTTGGTTGATTTTGTGTTTTTTTTTTGTTTTTTTTTTTAAATTTCCAGTTGATTTGCTTGTTTGATTTTCGTTTATTTGAATTTGTTGCTTCACTTGAAGATATGAGAGGCAAAATGAGATATTGGCACCACAATTTGGAACAGAAGAATACTGAGAAGATCTGGCTAAGGATTGAGAATCAATTGTTGGGCCATGGATGGAACGGTGGTGAGATAGGTGTTGGTTTTGCTGATGATGAATCAAATACAATTCTGAGGTAGATTTTGTAAAATTGATTAAATATTTAAAGCAAGTATCTTTACCGTGACGAAACTATGATGCATCAATTAATCATGCAATACTCATGGATCTTGTTCTTATCAAACTCTACCATCAATTATGAGTGAAGGGGAAGGACTTGGATCGAACCCGAAAAATCTTCAGCTCACTCTTGGCTACGAAATCTCGAAATCATCCAGCAGTGGTGGCTGTTCGACAAAGATCTCCTTCGTCAGGTAGCTTTTGAATTGATGACTAAGAACAGATACTATTCCTAGATGACGAACAAAACTTTATAGTTTTCTCCTTTGCAGTTCGATTTCTTGGATGAACAAGGAACGCGGATCATAATCTACAATATTTGGGAAGACGAGGGATCGCCTGAATTGGATTTCGGCACAGTTGAACACATTTTATCGTCGGTACGCTGTCCAGCTATAAACGACGGCAGAGGAGTCGTCGGTACGCTGTCCATCCCTATCGTTGGGTCGAACACATTTTATCGTCGGTCATGTTAACATTGGTCGTCTTTCAGGTGTCATCGAAGCAAACTTTGTCGAGCCGGCGCACGATAAACAGGGATTCGTGCGAACGACTGCCCGGCCTCGGCTCGAGTCGAGACTTATGTCCAACCAGAAAAACTACTGGTTTCTCGCCTTGCTCAAAGTTCACTTTGATTCTGTTCAAACAACCAGTTTCGATTTTTATGGTCGATTTATGCTTTCTGCAGGTCCCTAAATTGCCATCTCATCGGCTACGCTCAGCGGCGCAGATCCGAGAAATGTGCTTCACCCGAGCCAGCTATAAAATGTCTTCAATCATTTGAGTGGACTGATTGGCGCTGGATTTGGGGAGGAGACATCTTTCTTGTTCGGACCTGGGTTGACAGCGACAGACTTGTGAGGGCTAACAATTTTCATAAACCCTATAGGTTTGACTCATCCAATTAAGAAAAAAGAAGGATAACATGCCAGGACGGATGAGACTTTTTCTCAGACGAACCTCAAGTATTGCCTCGAGGAACCCAACGAAGCTGTTTGGATTGATGCACCGGAAGATGATTCTGTTCTTGAGGGATTTTCTTAGCTAGTAGGTAACAAGTTGTAATTTTGTGGGATCATAGTCATTGTTTGTACTTAATTCAACATTGGAAAGGAGCGTACATTGTAAGTTCAATAGGGTTTTGATTTTTCGCGGTCGATCTATCGATTGTAAGTATTTTATTTGTCCAAAGCACACCAATCATGCAAAGGGGATACATTGATTTTTCGATTGGTTGACACTTGCAAGTATGAATTTTAATTGTTTCTAACCCCAATATATATATATATATATATTCTCATAGGTAAGATAATTTGCTTGATTGGGAAGTAAGTTATGGGTGGATTTTTGCAAGTGCTTTTGTATGGATATGCATAGGAAGAAAGGCTTTGGCCGAATGTGTTATATATCTTTGAGTGTATGGTCTAATCTACCAATAGTACTCATTCCTATGATTCTGATAAATTATTGAATATCTTTAGAGCAACAATCGAATATTTTTGTTTTTTCCAGAACCTCATGATGCATGCGATTACATTATGAATGATTGACTGTGTAGATAGATTAGATTCCCTGTTTTGTCGTCTCCTGCTCTAATTTAATGTTTTTCCCTTCGTGCATATTAATGTTTATTGTTTTCATCAATACAATGCTCTGGCACATCAATATTGTATAGTAATTTACATTAATTATCTCTAGGATGTTTGCGACTTAAACTAGAGTTTAACATGTGTAATTTGTAAAAATGCATATAAACATGTATATCAATTCTTCAATAGTCGGAAATAAGCATTTCACTTAGATATGTTAAAAAAATATTCAGAAATTTGTACTACTTCCTTACAAAGCAAACGAGCATAGCAACTGCAGTAGGAAATACAAGTTCCCTATAAAAAATTATTATTATTATTATTATTATTATTATTGAGCAGTGGTAGTAGTCGAATCATCAATAAAATGTCAGTACCTGTTGAAGAACCACATGGAGTCGGCTTCCACCGCGACCCTGTCCTGGTTCTGGTGCCAGTTGTAGTACGCATGTGTCCTGTTCTTTATAGCGAATGTCACATGTCCGAAGCTCGCCTCCCGGAACGCCGAATATTTCGGCTGTGGCTCGCTGTGGCTCTGTCATGCTGACATTAGACCATCCGCAATGAAGATATCCGCTTTTGGGTATCTCCACTACTTTTTGTTATCCACTACATAATTGTTAGACATAAGAACAAAAAATAATGTTGTCTGCAGAATAAATCTGTGTGCGCAAATAATCTCGCAATGTTTACTTGCTCGATTTTTCAACTAAAATCCGAGTATTGCTTTGTTTTATCCTCGTACGAATTTCGTGTAACCCGGGGCGTTAATAGGGTCGAAATATCGCATAAGCAAAGCGAATCTAAGCGACTCAAAGTATATCCAAGATCGTGTATACCCTGCGAAATACAATTTATTCGTATGTACATTCAATCTAGATTATTTTTCCAACAAAAAATATATATTATTACTGAATTTTTTAAAAAACACGATGATTATATCAAGAAAGCACAATATTAACTATGAAATAGCACAACAATAATATTTTAAAAACAAAAAGATTACTTCAAAAGAACAAAATAAAATTTTGTACTGCTTCCTTAGAAAGCAGCATAGCGATTGCAGTCGGAAATACAAGTACCCTATAACAAATTACTATTATTATTATTGAGCAGTGGCAGAATTGTCGACAGAATGCCAGTACCTGTTGAAGAACCACATGGAGTCGGCTTCCACCACGACCCCGTCCTGGTTCCGGTGGCAGCTGTAGTACGCGTGTGTCCTGTTCTTTATAGCGAATGTTGGATGTCCGAAGCTCGCCTCCCGGGCTCTGTCATGCTGACATTACATTACAACCATTTCAGCCTTCATTAGGATTTATTTAGTGATTGTTATGAATCTCACATGTAGTTTAGAAGAATCAAATCAAATATTTATTTTTTTAATATATTAAAATTTTTTAAAATTTTCATTTAAAACATTACATTTTGTGTGTGTTGTTTCTTACTTGCTAGCGAGGCCTTCAAGATTTCCTCCATCACCAATGATTATATAAACAGGGGCCGATTGGTCTCTCACCGGTGTACAAATTCCATTCACAACATTATAAGCAATGTTAGACACGTGTTCCTGAAATATATATCATTTCATAGAGAATAAACACGGTGCAAAAGTATACATATAGATAAGAAAGTGATCTTGGGGGAAGAATGTGAATCAAAACAATCAATCTGTGGCAAGGTGAACCGATTAATGCGACATACCGATCGTTCATAGGCGTGTACATGGCCAGCAAACACGACGTCGACTTTGTATTTGATAAACCACGGCTCGTACATAACTCTCATGGTTTCTCCTTCCATGTAGTGGTAGTTGTAGCTGTTGTACCATGGAGAATGCATCAGCACAATCAGCCATGGCGTCTCCGATCTGTTCACCTTCGGCAGCTCCTCTTCGAGCCACGTGTATTGAGGAGTGTATTTACCATCCAAAAAAGAGCAAAAAAGAATAACAAACAAGTAGTTGCACGCCATTTTGACGAGTTTTTCGATTGCATTTTGTTTATTTACCAAACGTATGCTGAATAAGAAGCCAGAACTATGATATGTGCCGAAGCTCTCTTGATAGAGTACCAAATGGTTTGGTGCTCTTCGATGCTTTGTAAGGGACGTGATAACGGTGCTTATAAGGCTTGAATGGTTCCGTTTCGCCCTGCGAAGATTTAACAGTCGTAAGCCTAGTTGAATGCAAGCAGCCATTGGCAAAACTTACAAGAAATGAGAATAATGAAATAAATTACTAGCTTTTGTTGCTCTGCTGAATTATACATACGATATATTAACATAATACAATACAACATATGATATGATCCCATACAATATGTATCATCATTGATTTCAGTACAAAACATATGAACAGACAACACATTCTTTAAATCCATCTCCTAAATTATCAGATATCTGCTTATCCTCCAATCCAACAGTGAGCATAAATATAATTCTTTTTCAGAAATGGAATTAGCTCAAACAGTTGTGATTAAATGAAAATATGGATTGGTTCTATGATATGATCCCTCTAGTGAAAGAATGAAAGAAATTGCACAGTTAAAGGAGACCACGAACACTTACAATTTTAGGTTCGAAATTGATCTCCTGATTTCCAGCAGTCCAAATCCAGGGTTGGAAAGCCACACTCCTCTCCACAAAACCTCCCCCGTGAATCCCACCTCCTATTGTAATGGAAGTCATACCTATCAAATCCCCTGTTTTGAAGCACTGGGAAGTTCCAAGTTTAGGCTATGATATTTAAAGCTCTCCAAGACCATAATATAGCATATTATGTATATTGCCTATCCAACAAGTATGTATGTATGAATATATATATGTATGTATGTATATACCTATAAGACCAAAAGTATATGGAGCATCAGGTCCAACAGGTGGAGGTGCAGTCAACCAGAAAGTTCTTGTTGTGTGCCCAATACCGATCTTGTAATAGTATTTGGTATTATACTGCCCAAAATTTAGAGTAATCAATGTTAGATTCACCACTTTTTGATGCACATTATCAAAGTTTTTCTCCTATTCAGGAATCAAAAACAAATTATCCCGAAGAAACACATAAAGAAGATACAGAAGTGCAGAGAGTCTACCTCCAGGAATCAAAGTTGTAAAATGTGTACCTTCCCCTCTGCCTTCTTCTTCTTCTTCCTCTCATTGCTGTTCTCAGCCCAATACAGCACTGTGCTCGAACCTTGTTCATCTACAGTATATAATCACTGCTTTTCCTTCATAATCTCCCTGCGTAATATGCACCTGAAAATAATAAATAAAAATCCAAAACAAGTTTACTCGCAAGTCCTTCCTTCCTTCCGCAACAATATCAACACCTACCTACCGTACCTCAATCCCATCGCCTCCGCCGCGACCAGCCGCACATTGACGGAGAGTATCCGACAATTTGCGCCAAGTCCCAAGTGTGATGATGAAATGGATAACGACGGAGCAGTCTTTGTAGAAAATCGTTTATGGGAATGTGAACTCTCTCACTCCAGTTGACTATCGTTACTTTCCCTCCCTTCGCTCGCTCGTACTGATTAGAAGAGGATCACAACGCCATATTTAATCTGCACCGTTCATTGTGAGAGACTGATTTCATCTACTGCTAGTATTTACCACGGCGTTCGAATTCTAGGAGATGGAAGTTTTGTCGTCTATAGGAAATGTTCTAATCATTGCGAAAATTGTTATGTAATAAATATTATGATATTGGTATGTATTTATATATATATATGTACTTATATATTAGTATATAATATTTATATATTATAATAAAATATAATATATAAAGAGAAAGTGCAAGTGAGAAAGAAAGTGCAGTAACGAAGATTGAGAGCTTTTTTCATCTGATTTCATTTACAATTGATACATATATATAGGCATATGACCGCCATACAAAGTGTTCATAAATGCATCCACGTCTTGATGTATGTAGTGTCGACGTATGTGCATACACACCTATTTGGTGTATAACACTCCCCCTTGGATGCATTTGTACAAAGAATGTGCCTCGTTAAAACCTTACTATGAAAAAACCCTGTGGGAAAAAATCATAGTGAAGGAAAAAGAGTACATCATTCTTGTATTAATGTGCTCCCCTGTTTTGGACTTTATTTGATGTCTTTCATCCGACGCATTCCAATTCCTTGCACCAATTTGTTGAATGTTGGAGTCGGTAGCGCCTTCGTGAATAAATCTGCAAAATTTTCGACGGTCGAATTTGTTGCACATTAATTTCACCACTTTTTTTAAGATCATGAGTGAAAAAGAACTTCGGAGATATGTGCTTTGTCCGATCGCCTTTAATATATCCTCCCTTTAATTGAGCTATACAAGCTGCATTATCTTCATATAATATTGTAGGAGGTAATTTATCATCGGTAATCAAGCCACAATTTTTCTGAATATGGTGAGTCATGGACCTCAACCAAACACATTCACGACTGACTTCGTGAATTGCTAAATCCTCAGCATGATTTGAAGAAGTAGCTGTTATTGTCTGTTTAGCAGATCTCCAAGAGATTGCGGTTCCACCACAAGTAAATAAATAGTCTGTTTGAGATTTTTCTTTGTGCGGATCAGACAAATAACCAGCATCAGCATAACCAGCTAATTCATTTTGAGATTCACTCGAATAAAATAAACCGAGGTCATGAGTTCCCTGAAGATAACGAAATATGTGCTTGATACCATTCCAATGGCGCTTTGTGGGGGAAGCGATAAACCTGACCAGTAGATTTACTGAAAAAGATATATCTGGCCTGGTGCAATTTGCAAGGTACATTAATGCGCCAATAGCGCTGAGATATGGTACCTCGGGGCTAAGTATTTCTTCATTTTCTTCTCTTGGCCTAAATGGATCTTTACTGGGATCAAGGGATCTGACCACCATTGGTGTACTCAGAGAGTGAGATTTATCCATATAAAATTGTTTTAATGCCTTCTGGGTATATGTGGATTGATGCTTAAATATTCCATTGTTCGCATGATCCACTTGTAAACCCAGACAATATTTTGTCTTTCCAAAATCTTTGATCTCAAATTCTTTCTTTAGATATTCAACTGCAATTTGGATCTCTTCAGGAGTTCCAATTAAATTGAGATCAGCAACATATATAGCAATAATGACAAAATTTGATCCATTTTTCTTTATAAAGACGCATTGGCATATTGGATCATTAGTATAACCTTCTTTTATTAAACATTTGCTCAGACGGTTATACCACATTCGCCATGATTGTTTAAGTCCATACAATGACTTTTTCAATTTGATGGAATATGATTCCCTTGGGTTTAATTTGTATGCTTTAGGCATATTGAATCCCTCAAGAATTTTCATATAAATATCAGTATCCAAGGAGCCATAAAGATATGCAATAACTACGTCTAAAAGGCACATATCGAGCTTTTCTCGCATTGCTAGGCTCACAAGGTATCTAAATGTTATTCCATCAACAACTGGAGAGTACGTTTCATCAAAATCTACTCCAGGCCTTTGTGAGAATCCCTAAGCTACAAGACGGGCTTTATATCTCACAATTTCATTATGCTCATTTCTATACCATCCGGTGTTTGAACAATTGGTCCGAAGACCTCCCTTTTGTTTAATGAGTCAAGCTCTGATTGAATCGCATGTTCCCATTTTGGCCAGTCATTTCTTTGCCAACATTCATGAACCGATTTTGGCTCTGGATCCTCGTTTCCTTCCATTATATCAAGTGCTAAATTGTATGCGAAGGCATTATCAATAATTGCCTCTTTACGGTTCCAACATTTTCTTGAAGTAACATAGTTAATTGAGTTTTCAATAATCTCATCATGTTCTTCAAGATCGTGCTCTTCTTGAGCAATTATTTCAGGATTGACTACCTCATTAGATTGAAGTTTATCAATGTTATTCCTGATATTTTCATGATTATCATCATTAATTCCTCTTTTCTTCCGAGGATGTTTGTCTTTGGAACCGAGTGGTCTACCACGCTTTAAGCATGTCGCTGATTCATTAGCACTTGTAATTTGTCCATCAGGGACAATTATTTTAGCTGGAGCATTAGCAGCTTGGATATATGATCGAGTGACTTTGCTCGAGTCATTGAATGCATCCGGTAACTGATTTGCAATATTTTGCAAATGTATAATGCGTTGAACTTCTAGTTCGCACTGCTTTGTACGAGGATCACAAAAATTCAAAGGGATTTTCCAATTAATATCCCTTTTCGGTTCGTTTTTGTCTCCCCCTAATGTCAAAAAATATGATTCGTCAAAATGACAATTTGCAAATCTTGCAGTGAATAAATCGCCCGTCATAGGTTCAAGTTATTTTATAATTGACGGCGATTCATATCCGATATAAATGCCCAATCTACGTTGAGGACCCATTTTTGTACGTTTGAGAGGTGGAATAGGAACATAAACAGCACACCCAAAAATACGTATATGAGATATATTTGGTTCGTGACCAAATACTAACTGCATTGGGGAATAGCTATGATAGCTTGTCGGCCTCATTCTTATAAGTGTTCCTGCATGTAAGATTGCATGCCCCCAAGCTGAAACGGGCAACATAGACCTCATCAGTAATGGTCTAGAAATCAATTGCAATCTTTTAATAAGTGATTCTGCTAGGCCATTTTGTGTATGAACATGAGCAACTGGGTGCTCTACATTAATTCCAATCGACATGCAATAATCATCAAATGCATTCGATGTATATTCACCAGCATTATCCAGACGTATAGTCTTAATTGGATTATCGGGGAATTGTGCCCATAATTTAATAATTTGGGCAAGCAATCTCGCGAATGCCATATTGCGAGTAGATAATAAACAGACATATGACCATATGGTAGATGCATCAATAAGCACCATAAAATATTTAGATGGCCCACACGGTGGGTCTATTGGTCCACATATATCCCCGTGTATTCTTTCCAAAAATGTAGGTGATTCAATACCTACTTTAGCTGGCGATGGCCTGGTTATCAATTTTCCCTTAGTGCAGGCAACACATGTTAACTCATTTGAGTTTAAAACTTTTTGATCTTTTAATGAATGGCCATGCGAATTCTTAATTATTCGCCTCATCATTATACTGTCAGGATGCCCAAGGCGATCATGCCATATTTGAAAATCGGTAGTCTTTTGATCTACCGTGAGATGTGTTTCAACAACACCTAATCTAGCATAATATAAGCCAGTAGAGAGTGAGAGTAATCTCTCAATGATGCATTTCCTTTTATCAATGATATTGGTGATCAATAAAAATTCACCATCGGTATCACTCATAGTCTCAATGTGATAACCATTTTTCCGAATGTCATGAAAGCTCAGTAGATTTCTTCGAGCTTTAGTGGCCAACATTGCATACTGTATCACAATTTTCGTCCCCGCGGGGAGAAATATAATGACTTCTCCAGAGCCTTCAATTAATTTTGCACTGCCACTTATTGTATTGACATTCATTCTTTCCCTTTTCAAATGGGAGAAATATTTTTCGTGTTTTAATATAGTATGTGTCGTTGCACTGTCAATGAAACACATATTTGCATCATTTTGATTGGCATCCATTTAACCTTCAAATATAAGTAAACGCAGTAGTAATAAAGGCATATATAAGTATTACAAAATATATTACAAAATGGTAATATGCGATAATTTAAATATTACAAAACATAATGTAAAATGACATAATATGTCTATCACTGGGGGTTTGCTGGATCTACGACAAAATCCGCTATATCAAGATGCGTTGTATCGTAATCCAAAAGATCATTATCGGGGTCGTCATCGTTATCAACGTAATTAGTCTCGACCTCCTTCCCCTTTTTCTACAGTGAGGCTTGATAAAGATTGGCTAGGTGTTTGGTTGTTCTGCAGGTATTGGCCCAATGGCCTTCAATGCCACACCGATTACAACTGCCGATTTGCCTCTTTCCCTGTTTAGCTTTTTCGGTTATATTCCCATATTGGGGTTTACTCTGCATCCTATTAACATCAAAATTGCGGCGATTGTAAGAGGTATATCGACCGCGTTGACTTTCACGACCGCGACCACGTCCACGGCCTCTACCACGTCCTCGGCCTCGTTCAGAAAATGTCACGTTCGCTTCAGGGAACGGACTGGAACCAGTGGGCCGGGACTGATGATTTTTCATCAGTAACTCATTATTTTGCTCAGCTAATAAAAGACATGAAATGAGCTGTGAGTACTTTTGAAAGTTTTTCTCACGATACTGCTGTTGCAGCACAACATTCGAAGCATGAAAGGTAGAGAGAGTCTTCTCTAATTTATCATTCTCAGTAACATTTTCTCCGCAGAGTTTCAACAGAGATGTAATCTGATGGATAGCAGAGTTGTACTCTGTAACAGTTTTAAAATCCTACAACCGCAGGTTAAGCCAATCATGTCGGGCTTTGGGGAAAGTGATATATTTCAAGTTTTCAAATCTCTCCCTCAATTCATTCCACAAATCTAGTGGATCTTTCACCGTCAAATATTCAGACTGTAGAAGAATGTTCAAATGATGACGGATGAAAATAATAGCCTTAGCCCGATCTTGGCTTGTAACCGCATTTTCACTGGCAATTGTATGAACAAGGCCCATAGAAACCAGATGCATTTCTACAACCAGGGACCAAGTCAGAAAATTATTGCCGGTGAGAGACAGAAGTTTAAAAGAAAATTTTGCAAGATTTTCCATAGGGTAGAAAATAGATAATATATATAGTATAAAAATAAAACTTACCAAAAATAAAATAGACAAGAGCCTTCGTGCTGATAACGTGTTATGTAATAAATATTATAATATTGATATGTATGTATATATATATGTGTACTTATATATTAGTATATAAAGAGAAAGTGCAGGTGAGAAAGAAAGTGCAGTAATGAAGATTGAGAGCTTTTTTCATCTGATTTCATTTACAATTGATACATATATATATAGGCATATGACCGCCATACAAAGTGTTCATAAATGCATCCACATTTTGATGTATGTAGTGTCGACGGAGGTGCATACACACCTATTTGGCGTATAACAAAAATTTATTTATCTTTTTATATTTTAAAAAAAAATTTGGTTTGAATTTTTTATTAAAATAATATATAACTGAAATATTTTGTGAATATACAATTTTTGAAAAATATAGAATTCAAATAGTAAATAATTAAGTCTAAAACCAATATAAACACACTCTAAATTATTACTCTGTCGCACGTTATTTATATGTCTAATGATAATTATATATATATTTTTTCATAAGTGTTTAATTAATTAATGATAGGGAGTTATAATATTATTATTAGTTAATTAATGATATTTATATTATTTAAAATAAAATAAATATATATAATTTAAAAATTATAGTATGTATTTCAATATTTTAAATTAATGATCTTTTTTCTTTTTTATGGTTCCAGTAAAAATGATTAATTTATAAATTTATTCATTTTAACTATATTTAACCAATATAAATTAATTAAATTAAATTTCTAATTTGTAAACACTGAAAATCCCTTTTTTTTTCTATCTCTTTTTAATAAGTAAATATTTTATCAATATTTAAAACTTCATATTATATATATTTCATTGAAATATAATACTAAAAATATTTAAAATACCAACGATTAAGATAATAAATAATATCATAATTTATTTTGTAAAAGATGTGAAATTTTAAATAAAAATAAAAATATTTTTTTTAAAAGATAAAAATAAAGTAGTTTTAAGTGACTATGTATATTATATGTTATGTAATTAATTAAAATAATTTATATTTTTTAATTATATTTGAATTTAATAAAAGGATGAAATATTTAATAGATTATCGTTTTTTATATATAAAAATATAGACCGTGAGAATAACATATGGGAGGATTGTTGTGTTATTTGGACATGTGAATTTGACCGGTCATTAAATATAATATAAATCAATTACATATATCTTTATTTAAATTAGACACAAAATTATTTAGCACTATTTGGTAAAATAATTTAAAAATTTTTAGACAGCTTTATAAATATACATACAATAAGCAAATCATTAATATGTAATTAATCAATAATATATGTATATAAATACAAATAATATATTCCTAATATCTATTTAACACTATTTGGTAAAATGACTTAGAGAAAATTTTTGACAGTTATATAATTACAAACAACAATATACCTAAATACAAAATTTAGGTAGGTTATGTTTCTTTTATTCTAAATATCAGATTTTCATGGTTTGAATTTTGTGTTTTTTGAAAAAAAAATATATATATTTTTTCTTCTAAAATATCACATCATACATTATTTTAATATGAAATTCAAATCAAATTTTTTTCAAACTCATACAAAAAAACATACCCATAATAAACATATACGAAGCACAATTTGATAAAAAATTTAAAATATTTAAACAATCTTATATATATATATAGCTATATACAACACACTGTTAATGTTTATATCACTACAAAAAAATAATATATTTGTAACGGAATTCCGTCCCTAAAGTTCACGTAGCTAACGTAATTCTATTCCTAATTCCGTCTCTAATGTCATTAGTAACGGAAAAAATAGATTTAAAGACAAAAACGTTTTGTTACAAAATAATTTTTTCTTGTAGTGTGTGCAATACTAATAGCAATAGATAGCACATAATCAATATTCTTCCAGCACAGTAAAAATTGAATATATATATATAACATTTTTTTCAAAAAAATTAATAAACTGCACATATTCATTATTTTTATATTTTCTACACAATTTAATATATCTCACATCACAAAATTTACTTTTCAACAATCTAACAAAACAAACATATTTATTCTTATATATTAAACACATTGAATATATAGTTAACAATGTACATAAATTTGTCCCGCAAGGGATGACAAACTTGAACGCCTCCAGATCTACCTGCTACACATGGTTCATCTAGTGCGACTTGCCTTGTCGAGCGTAATTTTGCAAGGCATTAGGTTCTTGTCATATGAATGATCGGATGGTTGAGATTAAATAAATATAGTGTATTGTGTGATATTATCAATTCATGTATGATATTTGTACTATTATATTAATGTTATAACATTTATCGTTTTTCTCATATAGTTTTGTTTATATTTCATATGTCATTGACATAATATTGAAATTGTTGCAATTAAAATTTAGGAGAAAGTATATAGATTGATCGACAAAGGCTAGGAGAAAAAAATAATTCACTAACATACTTCAAGAATAACAGGATACAATATATAGAATAGAAGACTCAATAAGATCCACAAAATCAGGAATATATCTGATCACTACTTCACTACCAGTAAAGTCACTAAAATAGTAGTAGACTTATTCAAAGTAGACTTATTCAAAATCATAATTATCTATCAACATCCCCCCTTAATTATGATTTGGGAAGATTTCTACTCCAAGGGCATCTCTGAGTTTAGTGAATGCTTCAATCTTTAACAGTTTGGTGAGTATATCAGCAGCTTGATCTCCGGATTTGCAATACTTCAGCTCAACTGTTTTATGTTCAACCTGGTTCCTCAAGAAATGATAGCGCAGCTCGATATGCTTTGTTCTCCCGTGCATAACTAGGTTCTTGGCTAAATTTATTGTTGAGATGTTATCCACATATAGTTTCAACGGCATTGTTGATAAAAACTTGACATGGCTCATAACATATTGTAGTCATAATCATTGACGAGTTGCAGAAGCTGCTGCAACATACTCAGCTTCACATGTTGAGAGTGCAACAATCTCTTGCCTTTTTGAAGACCACACACATGTTGTACCATTAATAATGAAGCAGTGACCACTTGTGTTTTTCCGATCGTCCAGGTCACCGGCCCAATCATTATCTGAGTAACCAATCAGCTCACCCTTGTTGCTTGAGGAATAAAACAAGCCATAATTATAAGTTCCCTTGATATATCGCATAATCCTTTTAACAACTTGAAAGTGAGATTGTCTAGGATGTTCCATGAACCGACTAACCAAGCCAACAACAAAGCATATATCGGGGTGAGTACAAATAAGATACCGTAGACATCCCACGATCTGCATAAAGTATTTAGAGTCTACAGCATGGTCATCACCTTCCCTAGACAATCTACTGCCCGTCTCAATGGGAGTTTTGGCGGGATTACAATCAAGCATCTGGAACTTTTCCAAGAACGTAGTAGCATACCTTTGTTGGTTGATAAAAATCCTCTTTTCAGTCTGAGTTACTTCTAGACCCAAAAATTAAGACATGAAACCAAGGTCAGTCATTTCAAATTTTGTCATCATCGAAGTCTTGAAATCTTCAATGTCACCAAGGTTGCTACCTGTGAAAACTAAATCATCAACATAGAGACACAATATGAGTATGTCATTGTAAGAGTTAGTTTTCACATAAAGACCATATTCATCTGGGCATTTTTCAAATCATGCATTCATAAGGAAACCATCAATACGCTTGTTTCAGGCACGCGGTGCTTGTTTAAGGCCGTATAGGGCCTTGTTGAGCTTGTAGACTTTATCTTCTCCATCCTCCTGTAGGAATCCAAGAGGCTACTTAACATATACTTCCTCTTCAAGTGGTCCATTCAAGAAGGCCGACTTAACATCCATTTGGTGAACTTTCCACTTATTTTGAGCAGCTAAAGCAACAATAATTCTCACTGTCTCAATCCGTGCAACGGGAGCAAAAATTTCTTGATAGTCACAACCGGGCTTTTGTTCAAATCCCTTCGCCACAAATCTTGCTTTATACCTTCCTACCTGTCCACTTGATGACATTTTTGTTTTATATACCCACTTAACATCAATAGCTTTCTGCCCCTCTGGAAGATGAGTGAGATTCCATGTTTTATTCTTTTCTATTGCCATAATTTCTTCTTTCATAACATGTATCCACTTGGGATCTTTTGCAGCTTCTTCAAATGTCATTGGCTCAGCATCTACAAAAAATGCAAAGTTTACCAGTTCATCAACTTCATCATCAGGCGTCACTTCATAGTCCTGCAAATACGCCGGTGGTCGGCGCTCCCTCCTAGGCCTCTCTGCCTGTATAGGCTTATTTATGAGACTTTCAGTTGGCACTAGCTGTGTCACCGAGGCTTCAATTGTACCAGTATTGCCATCTTGAGTTCCATCATCCACTTCCAAGTCACAGATAACATGTTTCATAGAACCACCATGTGTCTTAGTGTTCCAATTCCAAGTCTCATCTTTACCAAAGACCACATCTCGACTCACAATTACTTTCTTTGGGTGGGAATAAACAGTTTGTAGCCACCTTGCTTGTAACCAATAAGAACTGCTTTCTCAGCTCGTTCATCTAACTTCGTTCTTTTTGCTGCTGGAATATGAGTATAGGCCACTGATCCAAACACTCTAAAATGATTCACACTTGGTTTGAATCCACTATAAGCTTCAGTTGGTGTCATAGCAGGACCACCTCTTGTAGGAGACCTATTTAGCAAATACATAGAACATGATACAGCCTCTCCCCAAAAGTAATTAGGAATACCTTTAGTCTTTAGCATACTCCTTGCCATATCCATTATTGTCCGATTTTTCCTCTCCGCCACTCCATTGTGTTCTGGAGTGTAAGGAAATGTCATTTCATGGCGTATTCCATGTTCATCACAATAACAGTTGAACTCAATGGATGTGTATTCTCCTCCACCATCGCTTCTCAACACCTTAATATTGAATCCACTTTGCCTCTCGACAAGAGCCTTGAATTTTTTAAACTGCTCAAAGACTTCAGACTTATTCACTAGAAGGTACACCCAAATCTTCCTGCTAAATGTCAAAAAATATCTATTCCCACCAATAGACTTTGTATTCATAGGCCCACAGACGTCGGTGTGAATTAGTTCTAAAGGATTCTTTGCACGCCATGATTCACCAGGAAATGAAGACCTGTGACTCTTTCCAATAACACATGCTTCACACAATTGATTAGGATGATTAATATAAAGAAGTCCATGCACCAAATTTTCCTTGAAAATCTTATTCAAACTTTGAAAATTCAGATGTCCAAATTGAAAGTGCCAGAGTCATGACTCATCATTTGACACCATGCTTAGACATTTATAGCTGCCCTTAGGAATGTCTACAGAGAACATACGATTCTTGGATAGAGGAGATTTAATGATAAGTGTACCTTTCCCATCAAAGACTGAAAATTGGTTATTTTGAATCGTCATGGCATACCCTTTCTCCACCAGTTGCCCTATGCTCAACAGTTTAGTCTTCATATCAGGAACATAGAAGATGTCTGAAATAAAGCTATGCTGTCCCTTTCTTAAAGAGATAAGAATCCGGCCTTTTCCTGTTACCGGTACTGATCGACCATCACCAAACCTTACACTGGTGTGAAATGACTCATCAAGTTCGCTGAACATTTCCTTCTCCCCGCACATGTGATTTGTGCAACCTGTATCCAAAAACCATGTATGTGAAGTTGGTGTCTCATTTCCAGAAGTGACCATCAGGAGTGCATGTCCGCTGTTTGCTTGGTCATTCTTATTGTCACCTTCTTGAGTATAATGAGCAGCTTGATTATCATTCTGTACCTATACTCATTTGCAAAATGTCCACGCTTACGACAATTATAGCATTCCAAATTAGACTTGTCATACCTCTCTTTATATCATCCACGCCCTCGACCCCGAAAATTTGATTGACGACTTGCATTGGGGTCGAAAGATGAAGAGGAGTTGTTATTGCCACCATAACCTCTTCCAGGACCCCGCCCTCGGCAGTTGGATTGATTCCCAGTTCTTCCTCTTCCTCTACCTCTGAAATTTCCATCCTTTCGGTTGGTTTCACCACGAATGTTAGCCTGTGCTTGAAAGGCTTGCTCCACTGGAAAAGCTTCTTTGTTTTCATTCATCCGCTGTTCATGAGCCCGTAAGGATCCAAACAATTGTTTGACTGTCATTGTTGACGTATCGTTGCCTTCCTCAATAGCTGCCACAATATGCTCAAACCTAGATATTAAGGTTCTTAGAATTTTCTCCAACTTATTTTGCTCTGTAAGAGTTTCTCCATTTGTCTTCATATTATTTGTCATGGACTGAACTCGAGCAACGTAGGCTTCGATTGTTTCCGAAGGCTCCATTTGCAAGAGTTTATATTTCCGCCTTAATGTTTGGAGTCGTATCCGCTTGACTCTGTCTTCGCCTTTGTATGTTGTCAATAAGATGTTCCAAGCCTCATGTGCCGAGCTTGCTCCCTCTATCTGCTCAAATGTGTCGTCACTCATCCCTTGGTGGATGACAAACAATGCCTTCTTGTCTTTCTTCTTCAACTCGGCATGGGCGGTTCTTTGCGCAGCGGTAGCATCAGCAGTTAGCGCCTGGATTCCATTTTCAACAGTATCAAGCGGATCTTGATAATCAAATAGAACCTTCATTTGAGTACTCACCTGTTGTAATTCTTTCCTTCCAAAATTGGAACATATAATTGAGTTGAGCTGTTCATAGTTGAACACCGGCTCTGATACCATGTGTTGTAATTAAAATTTAGGAGAAAGTATATAGATTGATCGACAAAGGCTGGGAGAAAAAAATAATTCACTAACATACTTAAAGAATAACATGATACAATATATAGAATAGAAGACTAACTAAGATCCACAAAATCAGGAATATATCTTATCACTACTTCACTACCAATAAAGTTAAAATAGCAGTAGACTTAGTCAAAGTAGACTTATTCAAAATCATAATTATCTATCAACAGAAAATAATTCGAATATGATAAATAAATTATTTTTCATTTTTTATTTTACTATTTAGTTTTTATAGTTTTCTTTAAAAATATATTATTATAATCTCATGAATGTTATATTAAAATAATTATTCAAAATATATATATATATCACTGACTAAATACAAAAATATTTTTTGACAAATTCCCAATTCAATAGAACTTTTTCTTATTTGATTTATCATTTTCTCATAAATTATTCATCCTCTAATTTTTCATTTGGTACATATCATACGCTCTATATTATTTATCCAGATTGTTGTAATTTCTTTTTATATATTTTTAAGTGGATTTTCTATTTTACTAAATAAAAAAAAATTAACTCTAATTTTCTATTGATTTTTTAATTTTTAATTTTTTTTTTTTACCATCATTTTCTTACAATTGTATTATTTATACAAAAAGCTATTTTTAATCAACTCGCATATAACACATATTTAAACATTAAAATACTTAAATAATTATTTTAATTGAAAAAACTTCAATTCAAAATAAAATTTTAAAAACAGATGGAAGCTAAATTAAAGTTAAAATTAAAATTCCAAAAAACAAATGGAAGCTAAATTAAAATTAAAATTAAAATTCCAAAAAACAAATGAAAGCTAAATGATGAATAAAGCGATCAAGTGAGGTCGTACATGGAAGTCAATGGCAAAAGATGGATAACTTTAATAGGGGATGGCATGTCCGTGCCCACCTATAAATTATTCAGACCACTCGCAATGGGCATTAAATAATAATAATAATAATAGTTCCGTAAAAGATAATCTGATAGTGTACAAGTAGACTTGTGATTTTGAACTCGAATTTGTGGATATATCCAAGAGATACTTATTATTTTTTAATAATATATGTTTCGTATTATAATATATATATTTTGTCCCGTAAGAGATAACCTCGTGGCGTGGAGAGTGAACTTATGACCATAAAGTCATGGGTTCAAACTCCGACACTTCTAGGTCCACATGTCACACATGGTTCGCCTAGTGTGACTTGGACTTGCCTTGTCGATATTAGGTTCAGTCGAAAGTTTACACAGTGCGCACTTTCAGATAGCGGCTGCGGATTCCCACGCTAACATTTTATTTTAACACACGCGTGCACACACATGCCAAATTTATTGGGATTGTCCAGGTTCGAACCCATACTTGGTGTCAATCCATTTTTCCGGTCGTATTTGTGTGTTGGGTTAAGCCGTGAATATTACAAAAAGTCTGACAATTCGAATACGATATGAATTTTTTCGGGTCAGATCTAGGTCAATGATTTGTTTCAAGTCATCCGATAACTCAAACAAATCTGAAAAAGCTGATACGAAATAGTCCCGAAAATCTAAAAATTTTAAAACTTATTTAAAAAACCCGATGCAAAAACTTAATTTTGTTTGTTTATAATTAGTACGTTATTTATTTTTTATAATTTTAACTTTTTTATATTATTTTATTTCTAATATATTAAATTGGAGCAAAAATCCAAAGTAGTCCCGTTGAAATCTTATTATTATTTTTTTTATTTTTAGTCTCATTCAAAAATATTTATCAAAATTAATCCCATTAAAAAACTTATTCATCAATTTTGGTCCTGTGTAGGTGATTCAGATCCAACACTAGCGTTTTCTATAGAACACCGCCCGTGTTTTTATTTCCAGACCTACTACCCAGCTGTAAAAGAGGAAGCGCTGACGAATTTTTATCGGAATTTCTGTTCTACAACCTGATGATTATATTCTTTGACCAGTCCGCTTCCTTTTTAATTTTTGCTTGATTGAGAATGGAGTCGGACAATTTCAACATATCAGAGTTATTTTGGTTTCAAAGGAGTAACCGTCATCCGCGGTACCGTCCAGTTCCGGTGATGCGAGCAGCAGTTCAAGATAGAGTTTCAATCTGCAGAAGAAGTTGGGGGAAGTGGCGGCGTGTTTCCGGCAGCACCAAGCTGGAGCAGCTCAAGTATTTCAGCAAGCACACCAAAAACTACCACACATTAGCCGGAGGTCGGCTCCTTAAGGAGCAGAAAAATCGGATTGTTGATAATGTCGATTCCGAGCGAAACTCGTCGGCGCTCTTCCTTTCTCTTGTAAGATATGACCTCGTGTCATTTATTAATTATGGATGGTTTAAATAAAATAAAATAAATAAATGATAATATTAAGTTGAATTGGTCTAGTCAAATTTATAGTGGTTTAATACCATAATGATTATAACGCAAAGGATGCTGGTCCTCCCTCTGCCTATAAATGGTCAGAACATATCTATTCTATCACACACAAAAATTTAAACTTACGCGTTCTAGCATTGAGGCTAAGAGGCAGAAACCAGAGGATCTAACTCATCATCCAAAAAAGAGGATCCAACTCATCGTCTAAATTAGAACATCCAATTGATCGTCTCAACCAGAGAATCCAACCTGTCACTCTGCGAGAATGGGTTCCAACCAAGGTCAATATATATATACGCATTTATATGATATTGTGAGAATCACAAAGTTCAAGATCAGCGAATTCAAATCGATTATATTTTGTTTTAAACTTACATGTGGTATCAGAGCGTGGTTTTGAACTTATGAATTCTCCGATCAATGGTTAGAATTATGTAAGGATAGATTTTTTTAGCTGCGATCTAAATTTTTTATTTGCGAAAGTTTTTTTTATAAAATTCTTATTATAATATAATTTAAATAATGATATGTATTGCTGAAAACTTCGTGTATTTGAAAATTAATTTGAACTATGCTAATATTATTATTATCATTATCATTATCATTATCATTATCATTATTATTATTATTATTATTATTATTATTATTATTATTATTATTATTATTATTATTATATGTTCTGCGTATATTATTGTTAATTTAAATCATGTAGGATATGTTATGCGTATATGTTAATGCTTTTAATTAAATCATTATCCTTAATGATATTATTTAATAATAATATATTATGAGATTAGTTTATCGACAATTAGTTGAATAAACATCCTACTGATTTATTGAATTGGTGATTTATTTGTGTAACCGTTATGCATTAAATAAAATAAAGATTAATAATATATCTATTAATAGAATTTGCGCTGATTAATTAATGCGACTGTTGGATCTGCGTGATATTACTTTGTTTTGCTGCTGTATATTATTTAAATAATACATAATTATTGTTGTAGATTATTTTGATTATATTCAAATATATTATATAATTTAATATTTAAATTAGGAATAATCTGTTAATGATCAGATTAGAAAGATATAAATAAATCTAGATATATTTGAATGTATTATATAATTTAATATTTAAATTATGATTAATTTGTTAATCACCAAAGTGATCAGATTAGAAAGATATTTGTGTAGATATTAAATTAAATACTAAATTTAATTACCCATTTGAATGTGACGCTTTTATGACATTATGGTTTAACAATGGGTAAATTAAAGTTCATTAATTATAAAATATTTAAGGGTCAACCTAAAAGTAGATCAATTATTTTATAATTGAAAATTTTTAAGTACATTTATTAAATGTGCAAGATTATCCAAAGATGACATGCATGTTCAATTGAAGTGCGATTTTATTGTGCGAATTATGTTAGCGTCAATTATATTTAATTAGTACGTTGTTATTCACCCAAAGGAGAATTACAACGTACATTTATTATTTTTGCCTTGAATCTGATTTGAAAATCTCAATTATTTTAATTTGCAGTAATTGTGTCTGCTTCGCTTCATTCGCATGCATCATCTGTTCCTATGTTTAATGTGCTCAACTATCTCGAATGGTCTGAGCACATTCAATTTCAACTTGGTGTTTTAGGTCTTGACCTACCACTCCATGTTGAAAAGCCTCTTGCTATTACTGATACTAGCAGCGAAGGTGAAAAGTCTTTCTATAATGCTTGGGAGAGATCGAACCGATTAAGTCTGATGCTTATGCGGATGAGTATAACAAACAACATTAAGTCTACTCTTCCTGAAATCGATGATGCTAAGGAATTTATGAAAGCAGTTGGGGAACGCTCTCAAACTGTAGATAAGTCTCTCGCTGGGACACTAATGGCTACGCTAACCACCATAAAGTTTGATGGTTCGCGATCCATTAATGAGAATGTCGTCGAAATGACGAACCTGGCAGCAAGATTGAAAGCCTTAGGGATGACTGTGGATGATAACTTTCTGGTGCAATTTATCTTGAATTCATTGCCCCCTGAGTATGGTCTGTTCCAAATGAACTATAATACCATAAAAGATAAATGGTATGTGAATGAACTTCACAGTATGCTAGTTCAAGAGGAAACATAGCTTAAAAATCAGGGCTCTCATTCAATTCATCTTATTACCAACCAAGGAGCTGGTAGGAGAGTCGGGAATAAGAAAGTGAAGGGCAAGCACGGACCATTGAAAGTGAATGTGCCGTTTGCCCAAGCCCCGAAGAAGGAACTCAATGATGTCAAGTGTCGCTTTTGTGGAAAATCCGGACACTTTCAAAGAGATTGCCTGAAACAAAAGGCTTGGATCGAAAAGAAAGGTACTAATGCTTTTGTATGTTTCAAATCAAATTTGATTGAAGTTTCTCATAATACTTGGTGGCTTGATTCCGGCTGTACCACTCATGTTTCGAAATCCTTGCAAGGATTCCTTATGATCCAAACCACAAAGCCAAATGAAAGATTTGTTTTTATGGGAAATCGAGTCAAAGCTCCCGTTGAAGCCGTAGGTTCCTACTGTTTAATTTTAAATTATGGACACCATTTAGATTTATATGAGAATCTTTATGTACCTTCTGTTTCTCGCAATTTGGTTTCTATTTCTAAACTCGATTATGTTGGATATTCATTTAATTTTGGCAATGTTTGTTTCTCTTTATTCAAACATAACTATCCAATTGGTTATGGTGTTCTTGAAAGTGGTCTTTACAAATTTAAACTTGACAACCTCTTTGCTGAAACTCTTTTAACCCTACATCATGATGTTGGAACTATACGTGGTTTAGTGAATGAAAACTCTGCTTACTTGTGGCATAAACGTTTGGGGCATGTTTCCAAAGAAAGATTTCAAGATTAGTGAAGAATGAAATCCTTCCGGATTTAGATTTCACTGATCTTGGTCTTTGTGTGGATTGTATAAAAGGAAAACAAACTAAACACACAAAGAAAGGAGCCACAAGAAGCACACAGCTTCTTGAAATAATACACACTGATATTTGCGGACCATTTGATGTTTCCTCTTTTGAAAAAGAAAAATATTTCATCACCTTTATTGATGACTTTTCACGTTATGGTTATGTCTATCTATTACATGAGAAATCTCAGTCAATAGACGCTCTAGAAGTATTTATTAATGAGGCTGAAAGACAACTAGATAGAAAAGTGAAAATCATCAGATCTGATGGAGGTCGTGAATATTATGGAAAATATAATGAATCGGGTCAATTCCCAGGTCCTTTTGCAAAATTTCTTGAAAAGCATGGCATATGTGCTCAATACACTATGCCAGGTACACCACAACAAAATGGTGTAGCTGAAAAGCGTAATCGAACACTCTTGGATATGGTTCGGAGTATGCTCAGTAATTCTTCACTATGGATGCAAGCGCTTAAAACTGCCATGTACTTATTAAATAGGATTCCTACCAAAGCAATTCCTATAAATCCCTTTGAGTTATGGACTGGCAGAAAACCTAGTTTAAGGCACCTACATGTTTGGGGTTGCCCGGCAGAGATAAGAGCTTATAATCCACATGAAAGAAAGTTAGACTCAAGGACGATCAGTGGTTTCTTCATTGGTTATCCCGACAAGTCTAAAGGGTATAAGTTTTATTCTCCTAATCATAGTACAATAATTATTGAAGCTGGAAATGCAAAGTTCATTGAGAATGGTGAAGTTAGTGGAAGTCAAGAACCTCGAAAGGTTGACATTCAAGAAGTTAGGGTGCACATTACTGTACCACTGAATCCTAATAATGTTGTTGTTCCTCCTGTTGTTGAACCTCCTAACACTGGACACGAACAACAAATTAATGAACAATTGACCCACAATGAAGCTAATGAACTTGCAGTAGATGAACCACGTGAAATAGTATTGCGAAGGTCTGAAAGACAAAGACGCCCTGCTATTTCCAATGATTATGTGGTATACCTACAAGAGTCGGAATGTGATTTAGGACTTAATGAGGATCCAGCTTCATTTTCACAAGCAATGGAAAGTAATAATTCTAATAAGTAGTTAGATGCCATGAATGATAAGTTAAATTCTATGAAGCATAATGATGTTTGGGATCTTGTCGAGTTTCCTGAAGGTTGTAACGAGTCGGGTGTAGATGGGTCTTCAAGACCAAACGCGACTCAAACGGCAACATCGAAAGATACAAGGCCAGACTAGTTGCCAAGGGTTTTACTCAGAAAAATGGTGTTGATTATAAGGAGACATTATCGCCAGTCTCTAAGAAAGATTTGTTTAGAATTATCATGGCTTTGGTGGCTCATTACGATTTAGAGTTACACCAAATGGATGTGAAAATAACCTTTTTTTAATGGAAATTTGGATGAGGAAGTTTATATGGAGAAACCTGAAGGCTTCTCCATTACAGGAAAGGAAAATATGGTGTGTAAACTTAAGAAATCAATATACGGGCTTAAACAAGCTTCCTGACAATGGTATATCAAGTTTCATGATACTGTGACTTCTTTTGGATTCAATGAAAACACCGTTGATAGATGTGTGTATCTGAAAGTCAGTGGGAGCAAGTTTATTTTTCTGATCCTATATGTTGATGATATCTTGCTTACAACGAATGATCTTGGTTTATTATGTGATACCAAGAAGTTTCTCTCTAAAAACTTTGAAATGAAGGATATGGGTGAGGCATCCTATGTGATCGGAATAGAAATATTCCGTGATAGATCACAAGGAATGTTACGCTTGTCTCAAAAGGCTTATATCAAAAAAGCTTTGGAGAGATTCAGAATGGAAAAATGCTCTTCTAGCGTCGTTCCAATTCAGAAAGGAGACAAATACAGTCTCATGCAATGTCCACGGAATGAATTGGAACGTAAGCAAATGAATGAAATTTCTTATGCATCAATTGTGGGAAGTCTGATGTATGCACAGACTTGTACGAGGCCAGACATCAGCTTTGCTGTTGGAATGCTCGGTCGATACCAAAGCAATCCAGGATTAGATCACTGGAAGGTCGCAAAGAAAGTGTTGAGATACCTGCAAGGGACAAAAGACCATATGCTTACATACAGGAGGTCTGATTGTCTAGAGGTGGTTGGTTATTCAAATTCATATTATGCCGGATGTGTTGATACCAGAAAATCCACTTTTGGATATTTGTTCCTACTAGCCAGAGGAGCAATATCATGGAACAGTGCGAAGTAGTCTGTCATAGCTGCGTCCACTATGGAAGCTGAATTGTGGCATGCTTCGAGGCAACAGTTCAAGGAAATTGGCTGCAAAACTTTATTTCGGGGCTTGGAGTAGTCGACAGTATTGCCAAGCCACTGAAAATTTATTGCGATAATTCCGCAGCAATCTTCTTTTCAAAGAACGACAAGTACTCCAAAGGTGCAAAACATATGGATCTAAAGTACCTTGCTGTTAAAGAAGAGGTTTTCAGAAACAAAAGATGTCAATTGAACATATTAGCACCAATCTTATGGTTGTGGATCCGTTAACTAAAGGATTCCCTCCAAAGACATTTATTACACATGTTGAAAGAATGGGCATTATGAATGTAATTTGATGAACATTATGTTTATGTATTTGACATCTCGAGCTCCCTTATGTGTTGTTTCTGAAATTGAATATTTTCTTGTTCATTCATTTGTGAGCATGATTGTTTGAACAAGATGTAGTCTATCTTAGACATTAAAGTGAACCATTATCGATGTTTCCAATTATGAATGAATTAAGTAGAAAATTAGTATGTGGTACATGGAAGAAACTATGTCGATTCAATGACGTAGAACCGCTATGACTCATATTAGTATATAGTTAATGAATGATGTTGGACTTGTACCAATAAAGTTTATTATTTTATTTAGACTATGAAGACATGTTATGTCACTCCGCCAAGTGGGAGAATGTAAGATATGACCTCGTGTCATTTATTAATTATGGATGGTTTAAATAAAATAAAATAAATAAATGATAATATTAAGTAGAATTGGTCTAGTCAAATTAATAGTGGTTTAATACCACTTTATCATTATCCCACGTTGATAGAACGTGGGATAATGATTTTAACGCAAAAGGATTCTGGTCCTCCCTCTGCCTATAAAAGGGCAGAACATATCTATTCTATGACACACAAAAATTTAAACTTATGCGTTCTGGCATTGAGGCTAAGAGAGAGAAACCAGAGGATCCAACTCATCGTCCAAAGAAGAGGATCCAACTCATCGTCTAAATTAGAGCATCCAATTCATCGTCTCAACCAGAGGATCCAACCTGTCATTCTACGAGAATGGTTTCCAACCAAGGTCAGTATATATACGCATTTATATGATTTCGTGAGAATAACAAAGTTCAAGATCTGCGAATTCAAATCGATTATATTTTGTTTTAAACTTACATCTCTGACCTTCTCAGTTGGGCATCTACGTGACAATGATATGTCAGCTGCGTCAACGGTGGGCCAACGTGGCGAGTTCGACACCCGAAGACTATTTTAGCGAAAAAAATTTACTTGCGGGACTATTTTCAGACATGGTTCATTTAAAGTCCTAAAATGATAAAATGGATCAAATACGAAACTAAAAAAATAGTTTATCCATAGAAAAGTGACAAATTAGTTATTATTTCTTAAATTAAGAATAATAAAATTATGAGTTAATAAAATTATTTATTATAAATAAATTGTATATAAATTTAGTAGACAAAAAAAAAACAAAATAGTGATACGATTTTAGTATACCGAGGAAGTATTACTTATGAAGTGAGGATTTCTGTTGCAAATACTCTTAGGTTATGTATAAATATATTTTGAAGAATATTTGAAATTTTATACGTAAACATTAACGACCGTGTCTCGTCTTGATCTATTTATATATTTTTTTAAAAAAGGTTTTCCTTATATAATTAATTCTCATATCTCTAAATAGAAATTAACTTTTTCTTTCCCATAATTAACAAATATATGAATGTTTTACGAAATATATATATATATATATGATATTGGCACATTAGAATATGTTGAATCAACCTTTTATTTTTTTTTTTATCTAGAAACTTATCCAAGTAGTTACTACACAAATTATAATGATGTTCAGATAATCATAAATTGAAGCAACATTTTTGAATACATGAAATGTTCATTATGACTCATAAGTTTGACCTTTTTATTTTTTATTTTTTTTTAATACAAAAAATCAATTAGTCAAATATAACTTCAATTAACGAAGTTTGACCTTTTTATTTTTTTAGATACAAAATCTATCAATTAATCAAATATAATCTCAATTAATGAAATTATTTATGAAAAACAATATTCAAATTCTTGCACTCATATTTTTATGTTTTAATTAATTTCAGAATATTCCTTAAATAAATATTTTTCATATAGTATATACATATATTAACAAATTCAATAATTTTCCAAATTCAAAAATATATAACTGTTTACTAAATATATATGATATGCTATTTATAATGTATGATATCGAAGCAATATTTTTATTAAGGTAATAATACCAAAAAGTTAATTTAATTAACCCTTGATGCAAACACCTCCCCTACCTCCAAGATATCACCAGAGCCTTACTCCGCCAGCGCAAAAATCTCCCCACACGATCCCCAGCCACGCTGCCACTGTCTTTCCCTCCCTCCGTTGTTCGCCTCTCGTCTTTATTGCAATGAAGTGGATGTACGTATTGCACTTGTTGGGATCAGTTTTTCACTTTTCTTTTGCAACCCTCGACTAGGTGCGTATTTACTATATAATGTGTACGCATCACCAATTCTTGAAAATGATGCATTCACCCAGTAATAATTGCCCATAGAAGTAAATGATACATTATATTAAAAATTATACTACATATAATACTATGAATTGACTTACGTAATATAAAATTATAATGTCAATTCAGTATAAACATTGTGTAAATAAATACTAACCATTTTTTGTTACCCAACATATGACGGGATATTTATCTATACAATTTTATGATGTTAAAATAATAGAAAAAATAAGTGGAATTGATTTGATTTAAAGTCCATATCAATTCTCCAATTTTTTTGGATATCATCCATAATTCAAGGAGAAATAAGATTGAATAGTAGATAAGTCAACATTTTTAAATTTTGATATGATGTGATGCAGTTACCTTATATGATAAAATTGATTTAGATTTTGATTTTTCAGAACCATCGATTAAACATGATAATAATTTTTAAGAGAATATTTAGCTATAAAAAACGTAATGATCTATAGATGTTTTAATTATAATCATAGTACTATTACGATATTTTGTGGTAAACTAAATACGGTGTATTTTTTTCTGAAATGATGTTTATATAATCGCAATATGATGCAATATTTTCTACACGTTAAATATTCATTGTAATAGGTAAGTTTGGCTTTTTTGCTTCAAAATATACAAGATCTATTCATATCTCAAATCTAAGGAGTGTGTATTTAATCATGATTTTGTAGGATTCTATTGTAACACCCCTAGTTGGCTCAGACTGGAAATGCTACCGCCACACTGCATCATGAGGTCGTCACCTCCTACTTCGGGCCCCACAATACAATGTTAAGGCTAAAATTATCATAAAAGCGCATTATTATATAACAGAATCTGATTTATAAATATTTACAAAACACACCCCTTAACAAGAGGTTTTTCCGGTTAAAAATTTACATATAATACAATAGACGTAAGTTCACTCACTCAGCCCATCTTTCTATATCTCGAGACGTCCCCTGTCTCGGATGTGCCATGCATACCTGAAACAAATATTTTCTTAGAAGCAGTCCAGAATTAAATCCATTTTAAGAACTAACATGAAATATGTCATTTCACACCTTTTTAAAATAAAGTCTAATTCCTGTTAATCATAAAATACGTGTCATGTCATGCCAATAGTGAAATGATGCAATACAGATATCAAACTCGACAGCAATACACACTCACATATATATATATATCCGCCAAAGTGAGCAGCCGGAATAACCTCGGCTCCATAATCATAGGCTCACTACATCTGTCTAAGTGAGCAGCCGGAATACCCTCGGCCCCGTAATAACAAGCTCATTAAACCATCATCAATAAATAGCCGGAAAATCCTCGGCTCAAGGAAGGACCTGATAAACCCATAATAATATAACGGTCATCCAGTCACTTCCATATACCCACCATACCACTCCCACAATCAATACATGGATAGCCGAACGTTGTCGCCATTAACCACAAGACGCCCCATAGTTTGTGATAGCGAAGATAGGACCCCCACTGACTAGCCCTATCCTGTGTAATGTAGTAGAATCCGTGCAACCTGGAATCACCCAAGGGAAACCCGGAAACTCTACTCCTCCTTGCGCGCCCTAACGGGATCACGTTTGGAGTTTGGCATATGATCCTAAACTACCGGTAGACCTCACCAGTAGCTACTCCAATGAGTGGAACAACACCGAACACGAATGATTAGACCAAAATACGTCTCAACTACCATGGGTCTAATCCCTGAATGACCGTGCGACTAAGTCACCCAGTTGTCCGACTACTATCGTCCACTATCGCCAAAGTGTTACGGTACATCGGGGTCGAATATCCTAACCCCAGATGATGCCCTCGCCTAGCACTACCGCACACGCCGACTAGACGATAGATCCATAAATCATATCCGATAAACCGTGCAATATGTGTGCAACATGCCAAATAAGTGAATTTACCGAAAAGCGCTGGTGAGACAGCTCACCTATCCTCCTTTTCATAAATTCACCAATGCGATCAAATACGTATATCAAATATCATAAACCGTGAAGTCTCCCACATGCATACACACACATATATATAAATATATACATGCACTGACAAAATGATTCACATAATATCACACTAACATATTAATCAGAATCGCATGCAACATGCATACCTAATTTCTTAAAATTAGATTTAATTCCCTACTGCTTACCTCTTGTCGACACACCCTAGCTTTTGCAATTTCACCAAAATCTCTTCCAACGTACACCTGTTCCATTATTTACTCAATTCAGTTGAGCTATATGCTTATTTATATGAGCTACCTGCTTATTTAAAAGCTAATTTCTATAGTTAGCTCGTTGGGTTTCTAACTTTTATATTTAGTAGACTACGATATTCTAGCTATAAAACTCTTATACCTCATAATATTTATATCGCTCGATTATTAAATAAAATTACTTAAAGATATGAATAAACAGGCAGGTGCAGTACACTGCCATTTTCGATTCGACTCAGATCGATACAAAATTCTCAGAATATAATGCTAGGACTACGAATAGGCTATTAGCTAAATAAATTCATCGATTAAATAGACAAATAGCCATTTATGAATTTTTTTAAGAATTTCTAATTTAATATCTTCAATATCTAAATTCATATTAAAATCCATAATTAAAGTCTACGTATAACAAGAAATACAATACCGAAGTCGGAATCGATATCGAACGGTTAAATCTTTTTCTTTCTTCTTTTCTTTTTTCTCTTTTTTCTCCTTCGCATTCTTCTGCTTTGGTCGTCCTTCGCAGGTAAGGTTTGAGTTTGTATAAATATATTTAATTAGATTATTATTATATATATTATATTATATTATATTATATTATTATTATTAACGTTATTATTATTATTATTATTATTATTATAAATATTATCTTATCATCGTTACCTTTATTATTATTATATTATTATTATATATATTATATTTTATATTTATCTTTATCGATATTTATCCGTTTAACAGTCTTTTCAATCATAATCAATATATAAAATAGGAATAAAATTTATTCCAGAGTATTAATTTATTGATTCCAAAATATTATAAAAATATTTATTTGCTATAATATTATTATTTTATACATTCCAAAATTGGGGTATTACCTCTATCGGAGATATTCAATTCAAAGTCTTTTAAAATTTGAAAATATTCAATCCAAACTTTTAAAAGTATTTTAAAATTTGAAGATATTCAATTCGGACATTTAAAAGTCTTTTAAGATCTTATGGTATTCAATCATCCATAGACAATATGTGGATTTTATTGGATTTTAAAGAAAAATTATGAACAAATTGTACAAATAAGCATAGATTTTGATGAATTTTTAAAACATATTATATTATTATTATTATTATTATTATTATTATTATTAGTAATAATATTTATTAATATTTTTATAATATTGTAATAAAATAATAAAAATTTCATATTTTAAAATATGCTAGTGAAAAATAAGTAATAATTTTAAAATTAAAATTTAATAGTAAATTATTATCATTTTTTTTAAAATATATTTTTTAATTGAAATTTTAAATTAATTAGTATGTTTTCTTGCATAAAAAAATATCAAAATAAATTTAATTTAAAAAATCATGAAGAGGATTTGAAGCTAAGTCACTTGACAATAGAACATTATTTCTCTCCATACTCATTTTATCTTATTGTGATTTCACATTGAAATTGTTAAATTAATAATATATATACACACATAATAAAATTATGCTAAATTATATATTGAATAATAATATTATAAAAATGATAAATTTTAAAACATTAATATACAAAAGTAATATTAACGCTATAATTATTATACATCATTAATAATATATATTATATATTCATATATACTTTAATTTATAAAAATGTAATACTACATTTTGTATTATTATTTAGTTATTCAAAAAAAAATTATCTACAAATGTGTTTCATATAAATTTATACAAATTATATAAATCAATTAAAAAAAAATATTTTACAATCCTATGAAATATGTATAAATTCATAAACAATCCAATCAAATCTAAAAAAAAATCAATTTAAATCAATACATAAACTTCATCAAACTCTACATGGAGTACGTGAGTTTTGTAAATCAGAAATTTATAGACTTTTTAAAATTCAATAAAATCTTAAATGAATACTATTTATCTTTACACACAGTAAAATCTAAAATCATCCTAATGAAATAATTCTGATAGCTTTTTTTTTCTTCCCACAATATTCTATTGAATATCCATATTTTTAATTGATTTCGGTGATGATTTAATAACTCCTATTTGCGACTACTGACATGCTGGATAAACAATATAATTATGCTTTATTTATATGTATAATATGATGTTCAAAGAGTAAATGTATGATATAAAATAAAGTCACCACTACGTTGCATTTGTGATAAAAAAAAAATTAAAAGATAAAAAAACTTACTACATTCACGGTTTTTTTAAATTTCATCTTGGATCATGGGGTGCTGGTACTCACTTAAATGTACATCATTTTGATCCCATCTTCCTCAAAATCCAAATTCATAATTATAGTTTTTTGGGGTGTGAAAATGGTCCTGCTTGGATCTATGATCACTAACCTAATAAAGAAATGTAATATTTATAGATGCATTTTCTTAATTTATGCATAAATTGCCTTATTTATTATATAATGCAAATTACGTATCCACCCTCCTCGTGTTGTCCATCTTTCATCCAATCTCATGGCTGTGAAAACAAAAATATATCATTAAGTTGCATTAATTAATTCATGTTGGAAAAACAAAAATCAAAGCATTGATAGTCATAGCACTAATTTTAAAATATTTGTCATAACATCATATATTAAAATTATTTTGACTTCAAATCTATACTCTTAGAACAAAGCAAAATAAGAATATTTGTACTAATAATAATCATATACTTGACAAGTTAGCATCATTTGTATAATATCAAATTCAGAAAGCATTTTAACCTGAAAGTTCACCACATCTCCTAATCATCAGCCAATTGAAAAATGGCCTCAACCATATCTATCTTTCATCGCTCGAGCCATTTGATTTGGGCCGAGGCCACATTGGTGCTGCTGCTTCGACCACCACTAAAGTTTCCTTGACCCTTGAAGCTATCACTTTGGAGACATGTTTTGTGGCTGTTGCGATAGTTTCCTTGACGACCACTGCTGAAGTTTTCTTGAGCAACCTCCATGTGCTGCAATAAACCAAAAGGTTTCACATCCGATGCCCACTTAATATGGTTCAATATATAGAATATATAGTAGCATAAGAGAACAGAACTCCGAAGCATCTTGCAGCAGCCTTTAAAATTTATTTCCAAGACTTCTAACGATGGCTTGTCAGAACTTAATACCTCAACTTGTGAATCATTTACTCCATTTTTACGTTACATGTAAATATACCGGTGCACGCTAAACAAAACTAGAGATGGAGCCTGACATCGGAAAAGAGCAGCATTCTAATCGCCTAGTCCAGAAAGTGAAACCGGATTGGACAAACATGGGAAACTTAGGCTACTACCCAACAAAATGATCCCAAATAGATGAAACGGATATTTCTTTCTACAAATGAAAAAAAGGACGTCCCAAACTCACATCGAGTAGAAGCCTAGCCTGAAGATTAAATTTGTATCCCTGCATTCTAGCTGTCAAAAATATTTGCAGTGATAACTAATGTAAAAGTCAAATGAAAAATTAATTTTGAATGAAGCATTTTCAATGAAATTGATTCGATGGTTTTATAGAAAAGATCGGTAAATATTACTAGACTAGGTCAAGGCTCTCGTTTGAATCAAGCACCAACCGACCATCTTGTACAGTCCTTCTGTAGCTGAAGAATGAATGAGAATCTCAAAACCTTGAAAAGTATGGAAAATACAATACAACTGTATACAAGAATAAAGGGGGAGGCACCATGGGGTGCCAATCGCCAACGAGATGAAGATGATCTCTTATTATATGTATCAGCCCAACTTTCCCTACTATGTCTGCGAAAATTTCATGTTGGGATGAAAATTTCTATGCAGCTACTAGAGAAAACACACACATATATTTCACTAGGTTCTAAGAAAAGACTACTACTGCAAACAACCAGAGGCTGAGGCAAAGGCTTATGAATGAGAGCGTTACAAATTTATGAATATTTTTATTGTCACACAACATAGGCAAAGCCTTTTTTTTGAACTTTTGGGCTATTATCGCATATGCTGACATGCATGTGCACAATCAATTTAACTCATCAAAATCCTAGATGTAATAAATGTTAGTGACAGCTCAATACTGATGTCAGCGTTGTGTTGTATGCCGAAAACACTGCTTGGGTCATTCACACATGGTATTGAAGGAAACAATAAAAAATCCACACAACATGGAAAAATATTTTAATTAAGAGATTAAGTAATTTTAGCATAATCATTTGAGTACTATAGGTTGATCAAACCACCACTCAAACATATAAAAGCATTCTCAAAATTGACCCATAACTGCATAAAATCTCAATGCGCATGGTAAGCATGCATTACATGAGAAAGTACAAATGCGTTGCAATTTGGCAAATAAATATTGTAGAATAAATATACTCATAGCCACATTCATCTACCAATGCGTTGCAATTTGGCAAATAAATATTGTAGAATTTACTTGGTATACATTGAACAACGTTGCTGAAATTGATCTTAACATAAAGGATTAGCTATTCTTAGCTCAAAACTATTTCCAACCAATATTCATGGAGCATACATTTTGGGTCAATGGGGAGAAGTTTGAACACAAAGACTAAATATTGAATGGAGCATACATTTTCCAAAATAGATTATGATCATGTTTTATGTATATATCTGGTTTCCTCTTAATTTTCCTTCAGACCATAAATCTCCACTCAAAAGAGTGAAGAAATATGTATATATTCCCTGCAAGACAGGGTTTAAAGACACTATTGTTGAAATTTTTTCTAAAATATTTAAATTTTTCAATTTTCCAATTTTTTTCTTTTTTTTTTCTTTTATCAGGATGTACCATGAATAATAATTGAATCGATAAAAAGAAAAAAAATGATTCCCCCCCTCCAATTTTTTATTGCCGGTTCCGTCATTGTTTGCAAGAGATGGTGACATGCTGCAGCCATTGTCCAGAATTTGGGCAAGCCACCGCTGCTCGATTGCATTTTGGAGACATGAATTTGCTGATTTTCTTTGAGCCGGTCACATAGATATTCGTTGGATGCTGTTTTTCAAGGCCAGCCTGTTTAAGTTGATATTAAATTAAATATATTATATCACACACAATAATGAATGTCACATATCAATTCCACCTCAACCTACCTCTCACTCTCCCTATGTTCCAGAATATGTTGTCTTGATCTCATATCGTCTATCTTGTGTCTTGTGTCTTGTCTCATCTCATTCCTCCAACTCAAGCAACCAAAACAAACAAATTAAAATAAATTAAATATAAAAAATTAAAATTATCTTAAAATTGGAAAATTCAACCAAAATAAGCAAACAAATTAGAATCAATTAAATATAGAAAAATTAAAATAATCTAAAATGGTAAAGCCACTTACCAAAGAATTAGAACCATTCAGAAAGCCCTAATAAAAAAAATAAACCCTAATCATACCCTGAATGTGTTTCTGAAATTCATTCCCTACTCGCTAAGCACCAACAAAAGCATAAACTTGGGAATGTCTTGGATGATACAAATGAGAAGATCGGAGTCCTTTTATAGGACAAAAACTCTACCCGAACCTAAAATATTCTAGGTATTCCCAAATGATCTAGGGTGTTCTACAACCTTCCAGAAGATTCTGAAATATTTCTAGAATCTTTAGCCTAATTTTAGTGCACCAATTTTGAGACTGTTTCGAAAAGTTAAATCACTATTATTTAGTTAGCCTTATCCGTTTTTAGAGGGTTAAAGTGATAGTTCTAGAATGTATTTATAAATTTTATTTATTTATTTGTAAATTTATTCTAAACTCTTCTTTTTTTTTATTATTATTATCTAATGTCTTTAGTTACTTTTTATGACATACTATATTTATATTATTAAATACCTTTATTTATGTATTTTTTAATTACTTTATTAACCGTATATTATATGTTTTATTTTATTAATATTTATTATATATATTACTTTAATTATTTTATAATTATTATATATTAACTGTGCTTCCTTTTTAATTTAAAACTTGGCATAAAATAAAATAAAATAGTCGTACTTTAACACATATTGTTATTGATTCCACTCGAAAAAAAGGTTATGTAATGCAAATAAAGGTTTGAAGGATCTTAAATTGACTTTGGAATATAAGATAGAGTTTTTCTTTTTAACCAATTAGTCAATTTGTAAAATTGCTATACATTGCTTCAGAGGCCGCCCTGCATCGACCTCGCCACCACCACCTGCCGAACACAGCACCTCACAGTATGATAAGAATATCATGAATTTTATTAGTGACATTAACCATTCGTTTACCAAGGCAATGACTTGTTTCCAGCTATTGAGCTATTGCTACGGTGATTTGAATTATGAATACCAAATGTGTTAATGTGATATTAACTAACCAACATCCCAGAAATTATAAATATTAGTGACTACAATATGTTGACGTCAACCAGGGCCGTCAAGACACAGTGCTGATGCATTTTTTGTCGTATCGTACTATGTATTAGACACAATTAGTGCCTTTACATTCGGCTAAATTAATGCTTTTACATATCCTTGTATTTCAAGTAAATATAGTCTTTACTTATTTCATAGATTCTATTGTACTATATTTTAGACTGTATCAATGGATTTGTGTAAAATTATTTTTCTTCTATCACTATGAAAACTCTCCAAGCTATTGAAAAGAATGACAGACTCTTCACACCACATGGAAAGAAATTGCATTAAGAATAAAGTAGCTAGCATGACGACAAAAGTAACTAACGCAGCCAATCATTTATAATGCATCAACATTATATTTTTATGTTTTGGTTCTAGAAAAGCGCAAGAACTTGGCATTGTCAAAAGCACGGTTTGAAAACAGGAATTAGTTATCAGAATTTGAAAATGCCAATTTGCAAAGCAGGAAACTAACCAACGCAGCCACATAATATTTTTTTACCCCAACAAAACGCAACCGGGTAGCATTGTCGAAACTACTGTTTTCTGTGATCATATATTGAAACATGCAATTGGAAAACATGGAAACTAACTAACTAATGCAGCCACATTATATTTTTTCGACTCTGAAGAAATATATGGCATGTCAAAACTGCAGTTTTTCAATGTAGCAGAATTATTGAAGTTCCACAAAACCAAAACAGAACCCTTTTAGCTGTAAAAATGGATGGAATTTAAAATTAGTAGTAATAGATGTAAAGCAAATACGAAAATGCAGTATGAATATGTTGTGTGGTTTGGGCAACCTTGTTAGTTCTAGGGTAAATAGCATATATATTAGGATTTATAACATCTAAGGCATTCATTCAAACAAGTTGAAACATTATAATATTGCTGCTGTAAATTAATTCCACACACTCAAACTTATATAGCACATTTAGCCAAATTAAAGGCTTCTTTCTTCCATATATCTGCACGCAGAAAAGCATTCGCAAAGTTGACTCATAACGGTACACACTGTATGCATGATATATGTAACAATTAAATAGAAAAGTAGAAGGAGATATGATTCTCATATACTCGGACAATGTATTATATATAGATTTTAACTCAATGTATTCCACCAATGTAAGATGGGTTGCGATTTGGCAAATGAATATTGTAGAATTTACTTGGTATACATTGAACAAAATTGAAAAAATGCATAAATTGTTGGCTGAAATTGACCTTGATTGAAAGTATTAGCTATTCTTAGCTCAAAATTATTACCAGCCAATGGTCATGGAACATACATTTAGGGTCAATTGGGGAAAGTTGTACACAAAGACTAAAGTAATGAATGCCACCCAGGAGCGTTTGGGGAATGTTGGGCTTGTTGATTTCCCAAAACATACTGTGATCTTGCTTTATGTATATATCTGGTTTCCACTCTCGACCCGAATGCCACAATGTGCTCTAGGATCTCCTCATACTTTTTTCGCAATAGATATCCTAGTGTTCATCTTTACTCTGTTGAACTTCAGAGATCAGAGACACTGCTCAGGCTTCCGGTGTCTGCAAGAGATGGCGAGCTGCTGCAGCCACTGTCCAGAATTTGGGCAAGCCACCGCTGCGTTTGCATCTTCGAAAATATAGTTGTCAGACATATGAATTTGCTGATCTTTCTTTGAGCGGTCACATGGATATCGTTGGATGTTGTTTTCAAGGCCAACCTGCAACATTTACATTCCATAGATAGATACAATGCAAAATTTCTTTGTTGTAATTGATCTTAATTGAAAGGATTAGCAACTCTTAGCTCAAGAATATAACCAGACAATTTTCATGGAGCATACATTTTGGGTATATGGGGAAAGTTGAACACAAAGACTAAAGTATTGAATGCCAACCTATTTCCACCGGGGAGCATTTGGGGAATGTTGGGCTTATCGATTTTCCAAAACTGACTGTGATCTTGCTTTATGTATATATCTGGTTTCCACTCTCGACCGGCTTCACAGAGGAAGGGGCATGCCACAATGAGCTCATACTTTCCCTTCATTGGTATTTGTCTCCATTTGAAACAAATAGCATATTGGATGTTGTTTTTCAAGGTCATCCTGGTTAAGTTGAGATTAATAAATTAAATATATGATCACATACATGAACAAATGTCACATATCAATGCCAACTCAATCTACCTCTGACTCTCCTTCTGTTCCCGAATCTGCTGCCTTGATCTCCCTCTCTAGTCTCATCTAATCCCTCCCACTGAAGCATTCGAAACAAACAAACAAATTAAAATCAATTAAATATAAAAAATTAAAATCATCGAAGATGAGAAAATTCAAAATAAATCAACCTTAGAAGCCACCAGAACCAATCAAAAAGCCGTTACCACAAAATAAACCCTAATCAAAGTCTTGATGTATTTCTGTAAATCCTTCCCTAAGCACTCATAAAAGCAGAAACTTACAAACGCTTGGATGATACAAATGAGAGGGGCGGAGATTGTTTTATAGGCCAAAGACTCAACCCAAATCTAGAATATTCCAAGTGTTTCCAAAGAGTCTATTGTATTCTACAACCTTCAAGAAAGATTTTTTTATAAAGTGGAGGTTCTTTCATAGGCCAAAACTCTACCAAAACCTAGAATATTCTAGGTGTTCTAGTGTTCTACAATCTTCTAGAAGAATTCCCGAATATTTCTAAATCTTTAGCCATGTTTGAGTGAACTTTTTTGTGCTTCGAAAAGCTCTATTACTGTTACTCACGTTTTTGCCTTGTCAGTTCACTCATTTTCACTAATATTCAAACTTTTTGCATTGTCCGCTTTTTTGAGAATTAAACAGATAGTTCTACAATATATATATAATTTTTATTTATTTATTCATTTATATTGTAAATTTGTTCTAGACTATGTTTTAATTTTTTTAATTATTATTTAAAGTATTTAGTTACTCTACTCTAACTTACTATATTTATATTATTAAATACATTTTTTTATGTATTTTTTTAATTATTTTATTGATTGTATTTTAAATATTTTATTTAATAAATATTTATTATATTGATTATATATTACGTTAGTTATTTTATAATTATTATATTTTAATTGTGCTTGTTTGTTAATTTAAGTAAAAAACTATATCACAATCCGCACAATTCCAATAAAAATATATTATTTTATGTAATGAAATTATTATATAGTATTAAATATTATTTAAAATCAAAACAATCAAACTCTCAATACATAAAATATTTTAAATTGCTATTTTTAGCATAATTAAACTAGATATATAAATATATTAAATACATATTAATTATATCATTTATATATATATTTTTCCAAAGTCTTAAAATCAAAATATATATGGACGGTAATTTGAATGATAAAAGAGAAAAATCTTATGATTTATTTGATTTTGATTTCAATTGAACTTTTTTATTTTACTTTTAATTTAAATAGTATATTACCGTGATATTTAATATTGACTTGTATTTAAAATTAAAAAAAAACTTACAAACTTGTATTTAACATGAAATACAGTTATTTTAAATTATTAAAGGAAAAAAATATTATATCTATTGTGAATATAATATTATATTACAACACTATTAGGAGCCTTTTGGAGGGTTTGGATTTTGTGTTTGGAATTTAAATTGAATTTTTTTTGAATTTGAACAGTGGTAGGATGAAATATAAATAGATGTATGAATGTAAAATTGATTTTGTATAATATAATAAATTGTAAAAAAAAAATTCAATTAAAAAATATCAACAATAATAGAGAAAGAATAATTAAAATATGGAGAAAAAGACACACAAAAAAAAAAAAAAAAAAGAGGGCAAAATTGCACCTGGCTGAGGATCTCATCTCATATTCTATAGACTTGTTTTTTGTCTTCTAAAGCATTCACTAAAAAAAATAATATATTTATAATGAAATTCCGTCCCTAATATTCACGTAGCTAACGTAATTTCATTCCTAATTTCGTTTCTAATGTCATTAGCAACGGAAAAAATAGATTTAGAGACAAAAAAAAAAAAAGTTTTGTTAAAAAATAATTTTTTCTTGTAGTAATTACATTAAAGAAAAAAAAAACATTATTATACTATAACACATATTGTTATTGATTCGACTGCACAAAAGTTATATAAGGCCGATGGAAGTTTGAAGCAGCTTAAATTAATTTTGGAAAATAAGAAAAACTTTTTTTGTATTTTAAGGAATTACTCAATTATTAACATTGCTATATATACATTGCTTCATGGGCTGCGCTGCAGACACACCGAAGATATTGATGTTGGAAAATAAAATCAGAGAGCAGTAGAAAAATCCGGGAAAGGAGAAATCGTATATCTATTCTTTTCCTTATCCAATATAACAAAAGTAAATGCATTTTAATAGCTACTTTGAACATACTAAATGCATAATTAAAAATAAAATTAAGATAGCGATTATGGGTCAAGGAGTAACTTCCATGGAGGAATTAATTTGAATGGTTCCAACATCCTCCCCTTAATTCTGACATGGTCCAAGATCACGTGTGCCTAGCAGGTACCGCTTTTCTTCAAACTTTACTCTTGGCAAGGCTTTCATTAGCGCATCAGCTCGTTGCTTTTCCGTTCGAATATGCTCCAATACAATTTGTCTCCCTTCGACACATTCTCGAATGAAATGATACCGTGTATCGATGTGTTTACTCCGTCCATGAAACACAGGATTTTTCATTAAAGAAATAGCGGACTTATTATCAACGAACAATTTTACCGGCTTCCGCTCTTGCTTTGTTAGCTCTCCTAACAAGCTCCTCAACCATAAAGCTTGACATGCTGCTTCTGTTGATGCCATGAATTCAGCTTCACACGATGACAAGGCCACAGTTTTTTGTTTTTGAGAGTTCCATGACACAAGACTGTCATTGATATAAAATGCCATTCCTCCGGTGCTCTTTCTATCCGTCGCATCCTCAGCAAAATCATTGTCCAGTGTATCCAGTGATTATTTACTCAGCTCCACCTCTTTCATACACAAGTCCAAAGTGTATAGTTCCTTTCAAATATCTTAGCACTTGTTTGACCGCCTTGTAATGCATGATTATGGGCCTTTCCATGAATCGGCTTAGCATACCCACTGAAAAGATAAATCGGGACGAGTGTGCAGCAAGTATCTCAAGCAACCAATAACCCGTCTATATTCTGTCTCATCGACTGGTTCTCCCTCCGGATCTTTGTGAAGTTGTATCTTTTGTTCCATCAGTATTCTTGTAGCAATGCATTCCCCCATACCAAAATGATCCAGCACCTTCTTCGCATATGAGCTTTGATTGAGGACAATCCGATCTTGTTCTTGCGCTACCTCAATCCCAAGATAAAACGTGAGCAATCCAAGATCACTCATCTCGAATTTGGACATCATTTGCTTCTTGAACAAATCGATCTCCTTGGGGCTTTCTCCAGCGACAATTAGATCGTCAACATAAACACCAACAATTAGGACCGATTGTCCTTCTCCTCACGTGTAAACAGCCTGCTCTTGCGTGCATTTGGTGAATCCAAGTTGCTTTAAGCTTTTATCTAAACGCATGTTCGAAGCTCGCGGAGCCTGACAAAGGCCATACAATGCCTTGTTCAACCGGTACACGAGATGTTCTTTATTTTTAACAGTAAATCCATCAGGTTGAGTTACGTATACCTCTTCCTCGAGTTCGTCGTTCAAGAAAGCCGACTTTACATCAAGATGGTGTACCTGCCATCCACGGTTAGCTGAAACAACAAGAATGATTCGAACCGTGTCCAGCCTTGCAACAGGCGCAAAAAACTTCATCATAATCAACACCATGTTGTTGAACATACCCTTCGCAACGAGTATCGCCTTGTGTTTAATCACCTCACCATCAGAATTCCTTTTTATTTTGTATACCCATTTTACTCTAATTGGGTTGTGTCCCAATGGCAAAGGCGCAAGTGTCCAAGTTCTATTTTTGTCAATCGCTTCAATTTCTTTCGCCATTGCTTCTTCCCAAACAGGCTGCCCAGCTGCCTCTTGATAATTAGATGGCTCCTCCATTTCAACAAGCAAGAGCTGCTCGTTGGTTTCATCTTATTGAAAATCGATTTTTATGGCATCCTTCATAACTTTTTCAATCGGCCTGAAACCACGAGGAGGTCTATGATCTATGTTACTCACGCTCCGTTCTGAAACAATTGCTGGAGAGACTGAATGATTTGCTGAAGGTGTTGACCTTGCTGCTGGTGGTGTCGATATAGCTGCTGGAGACGATGGACTTACTGCTGGAGGTGTCGAACTTGTTGTTGGTGGTATCGCAGGCTCATTCATTTGTGCGGCAAGAGTTGGGGCATCTGCTGGGTTCGAGATTGGTCCTTGAACCAAACTCTCTTGGACAACAAAATGAGGGCCTTCACTTGTGTCCGAACCTGCATTCCAATTCCAGTATACATTTTCTTCAAATTTAGCATCTCGACTTACAAAGATTTTCCCACGCCGAGGATCATAGAGCCGATGTGCTTTGCTACCATCTTCAATACCAAAATCAAGAGAGAAATTGCCACCAAACTAGGTTGTAGACAATGGAGAAGAACAGAGCAGAGAGGAGAGGATCGTGCAGGGCGTGTTTATTTTGGATAAACTTCAAGGACCTTCATATTATAATGGGAAACATCTCATTGAGATTACATTCCAAGATAAATATGAAATAATTAATAATCAAATTCACCTTCTAAAAGCTGAATATAGTAAATAATAAATATGAAATATATCCTAATTATTTTTGAATCAAATCTTAACAAATAAACCATCACCTCACTCCTATCATCAAGTTTTTTCTGGTGCGGCATTGTCACCTTGGCATAAGCTAAACACCCAAACACCTTTAGATGAGAAAGATTTGGCTTCCTCCTGAACAAAGCCTGAAATGGTGTTCCCTCTCCTAGTGCTTTTGCCGGAAGTCGATTCAAGATGTAGACCACATGTCTCACTGCCTCCCCCCAAAACTCTCCGGGTACTTTCATGCTTTTGAGCAGGGATCTCGCCATTTCCATCACTGTGCGGTTCTTGCGTTCTAAAACGCCATTTTGTTGTGGAGTATAGGGTGCAGTTAAGTGTCTTTGGATTCCGGCATCCTCACAAAATTTGGTGAATTCATTAGACAAGAACTCACCACCCCGATCGGTTCTCAACGTCTTTACTCGTTTTCCGGTCATGTTCTCCACTTGTTGAATTTTCTGAACGCACCATATGCTTGATTCTTTGATCTAAACACAAAAATCCACGTCCACCGCGAATATTCATCGACAATCAGCATGAAATAATTATTTCCAGCAATGGTTGACGGTGTAATTAGGCCACATAAATCAGCATGTAACAACTCAAGAGGCTTCATCGCTCGATAGTTCACTTGTTGTGGAACAGGTTGTCGTGTTTGCTTCGCAACTAGACACCCTTGGCAGAACTTGTTGGGATGGGAGATAAGTGGAACTCCAATTGCCATCTTCTTTTCAGCCAACATCTTTAAGGAGTCGAAATTAACATGTCCGAGTCGGGCATGCCACAACCACGCGTCATTTGTGATATTAGCAAGCAAACAAACCGGAGCACATGATACTATTAAGGCCTTGTATAACTGATTGGGAAGTCTCTTGATTTTAATGAGCAAGGTCCCAGTCGAGTCATACACCTTCAAATAATCTCCATGTATGATGATCTTGCTACCACCTTCGGCTAATTGGCCGCAACTTATAATATTATTGCGCAAAGCTGGAATGAAATATACCTCAGTGAGAAGTCGGTGCTTGCCTCCCTTGAATTGGAAAATTATAGATCCTTTCCCTTCGATTTGCACCGTAGATCCATCACCAAATCTCACAAGTCCCTTGATCGATTCATCAAGATCACGGAAGTGTTTTCGCTCTCCGGTCATATGATTGCTTGCGCCATTGTCAAAATACCATGTGTTAGCCTCGGAATTAGCTTCATCTTCATGCTCAACTTGGGAAATTTTCTTTTGTGGCTCTGAAGTTGCTGAAAATAGGAGTATGGAATTTTCTTCCTCCGCAAGTGCCAAATTTGCTTCCACTATTCGTGGTTTGTTCCAACATTTTGATGCATAGTGTCCTATCTTATTGCAATTAAAACATTTGATGTGACCCTTGTCTCGGCCACCACTTTTTGCCTCATAATTTCCATGCTCTTCTCTACCACGGCCTCTCGTCCGCCCCGACCTCAGTTGCTATTCCAAGAGCGAGAGTTCTTTCCTTTGTAAGGCTGTGGTGGTGCGCCATCCTTTTTTTGTCGCTCCTTCCACTCAGTTTGAGTGAATAAAAGTTGTCCACTCCCATTGCCACTAGATGGTGCACGTATTCGAGTGCGCTCCTCAAATGTTTTGAGACGCCCAACTGCTTCCTCAAACGGCATGGTATCGAGATCACAAAATTTCTCAATGCCGGCAATTACTTGATAGAAGCTTTCCGGCACCGTATCAAATAATTTCTTCACCATTTCTGCATCGCCTACCGTTGCTCCCAAGCTGGGATACTGAGCAGACATTCCGCTCAACCGCCGGCATACTCATCCAATGTTTCTCCTTCTTTCATTCGCATCGCATCAAAGTTACTCTTGAGCGTCTGCAAACATGCTGTCTTAACGCGGGCTGCACCAACAAATCTGATTGCGAGGCAATCCCACACTTCCTTTGCGGTTTTTTTCTGCGCAACCTGCAAAAGAAGGTCCTCCGGAAGTGCTTGGAATAGATACGCCTTTGCTGCCTTGTCTTTCTTTTCATCCACTGTGTCTCTTTCTTCTGTTTTTCTCGCCTCCCAAACACCTTGAGCCTCCATGAGAGCCTCCACCTTGATTGCCCAGGTGGTGTAATTCGTCATCGTCAACTGCGGGTAGACAACCGCCAGCTTCTTTTCCCGCTGCACCTTGCATAACTATTGACATCGATTTGAATAGAGGGAATTTAGGCATAAACCGACCTGCTCTGATACCAAATGAAGATATTGATGTTGGAAAATAAAATCGAGTGGTAAAAAAATTCTGTAAAGACATTAGGCTGTGGAAAGGAGAAATCTAATATCTATTCTTTTCCTTATCTAATATAATAAGCTTATACCATATTTAAAAAAAAAAAACAAAAGTAAAAGCATTTTAATGCCTACAAATGCATATAAACGGCATACCATAATAGCTACTTTGAACACACTAAATGCAGAATTAAAAATAAAATTAAGATAGTAATTATGGGGTCAAGCACTAACTTCCATGGAGGAACTAATTTGAACAGTTTCAACACACATAATCCTGAGATCATTCCTGCTCCGGTACCTCTACAAGATTCCTTAGATCTTGGCGCTGTTGGGCCCGTATCCTCTGGTAGCAACAGACATAGGACTTGTCTTCTAACCTACTTTAGAGTCGAACACAGCACCTCACAGTATGATAAGAATCGAAGACGTGACTTTTTATTAGTAAAATTAACCATATGTTTAGCAAAATATCGCTTATTAGCAGGTTTCAATGGAATATTACCCTTCTGGATATCATTCATAGCACTACCAAGGCAAAGACTTATTTCCAACTGTGATTGTAATTATGAATAACAATTTTGGTAAAATATGATATTAACTAACCAACATCCTAAGATAATAAATGTTAGCGACTACAATATGTTGACGTCAACCAACATCCTAGACATAACTAATGCAGCCAATCATATATAATGCATGCATGAAGCATCCACATTATGTTTTTATGTTTTGGTTTTGGCATACCGCAAGCACATGGCATTGACAAAAACACCGTTTGAAAACAAATATTTGTTATAAGAATTTTAAAAGGCCAAGTGGCAAAACATGGAAACAAGCTAACGCAGCCATCCACATTATGCTTTTTTGTCAAAGCTAGGATTTTTCAAGACAGGTATTCGTTATAAGAATATGAAACAATAGCCAATTGGCGAAACATGGAAAGCAACTAATGCGGCCACATTATGTATTTTTTACTACAACAAAATGCAAGAATGTGGCATTGTCAAAACCAGGGATTTTGTATAAGGATTTGAAACAACCAATTACTGAAACATGAAACTAACTAACTAATGCAGCCACATTATGTTTTTTCGATTCCAAAAATATATATGGCATTGTCAAAACAAGCTGAATTCTTGAAATTTCAGAAAGCAAAAACAGATTCCTTTTAGCTGTAAAAGGCGATGGAAATTAAAAGTAGTATTAACAGATGTCAAGCAAATGCAAAAACACATTATTAGTTTCACCTACACGATTGAAGATGCATCATAAATCTCTATTGGTAACTGCTTAATCTCCAATATTTGAAGATTATTTTCTTATGGCTTCATAGTTTTTATAGCTTAAGTATAGAATGCTTTGACTTAACTTATGGATTTTACAGCATAAATATTTAGACTAAGAATCAAATCGATCAATGGTTGCTTTAAATCCTTAATCACTACATTTTTGGAACGTACCTCACAGCAGTATTTGATTCATGGTCCCCAAAGCCAAAATTTTATAAGTGCACTCAGATATGAATGAAGAAATATATATATATACATATGCTGAGAAAGATAGGGTTTAATCTTCCAACAGTTGTCCTAGTGTTCACTCTGCTGGGCTTTAGAGACACTGCAAGAGATGGGGAGCTGCTCCAGCCACTGTGTTTGCATCTTTCAAAATAGATATCGTTGGGAGCTCTTTTTCAAGGCCAGCCTGCAAACATTGACAATAAATTAAATATATCCGAGAGACAAAATACTGACAAAGGAAAAAGTATGAGGAGATCCGAGAGCACATTGTGATATGCCCCTTCGTCTGTGAGGCGGGTCAGGAGTGGAAACCTGATAAATACATAAAGCAAGATCACAGTCGATTTTGGAAAATCGACAAGCGCATATTTCCCCAAATGTCTCCTGGGTGGCAACGGGTGGCATTCGATACTTGAGTCTTTGTGCTAAAAATTTCCCCAATTGACCCAAAATGTATGTTCCATGAATATTGGCAGGTAATATTTTTTAGCTAAGAATCGCTAATCCTTTCAATTAATGTCAATTTCAGCAAACGACTAATGCACTTTTTTCTATTTTGTTGGGTGTTTACCAAGTAAATTCTACAATACTGATTTTCCAAATTGCAACCCATATATTACATTGGTGGATGAATATGGCAATGATTATACGAAGAATTATCTCTCTTTCAATTTAATTTATATAATTGTTATATATATCATGCTTACAGTATGTATTTAGATTATATGCAATTATGGGCCAACTTTGCAAATACTTTTTTGTATTTGAATACAAGAAGGAAACCTTTAATTTGGCTAAATGTGTTGTATATGTTTGAGTGTGTAGTTTGATCAATGTATAGTACCCATTCCTAGGAATCTGCTAAAATTAATGAATCTCTTTACAACAGCGATCTAATGTTTCAGCTTTGTTGAATGAATGCGTTACATATTGTATATGATGAGTGGTTGTGTACATTATAATTGACTATTTGAATTTTTCATTTGTATAATTTTTTTTGTTTCCTTCGTTCCCCATTCCTCACCTCCGTCCCCAGGTATCCAAAGTTAGTAGTACATCACCCACTTTTGTATATTTTAGTGTTTTTTTTTGTGCTTTTATGGAGGCAATGTATATATAGTTGGTGCCACATGAGTATAGTTTGATTGAGTTGATACCGATCATTGAAGATGGTCATGAGCTTTGTTCCTTGTGAGCTTTGTTCCTTGTGTATTCTCTGAAGCTGTGAAGAACCCCCAGCAACATTTACTCTAATCATTCAAGGGAATTGCGAGTGCCTCGGGTGGGAATAATGGCCCAAGAATGCCTCGTGTTCATCCAAGCATAAGAATGTGGAAAGCTTGAAATTTTCCCATTTACTAATTGAAAGAAGAAATCAATTTCTAAACACAACAAAAGAAGGAGCAGCAAGAACTTCGATAATTATGCCATCGCATGCATTGAAAGATCACTTTGAAAGCTTTAGCCAATTTTTTTTTTTTTTTTTTTTTATCCTAACATGCTAGAAATACATTACATTTTTCATGGGAAGTTGAAGTTTTGCTATTGAATCATAAATTGGAAATGATAATCATAGCATATAATTGTTCAAAAGGTTTCACATCTGATGCCACCTAATATTGTTTCATATATAGAATATATAGTATCATAAGAGAACAGAACTCTAAAGCATCTTGCAGCAGACTTTCAAATTTATTTACAAGATTTCTAAGGATGGCTTCTTACAACTCAATACCTTAACTTTTTGAATCATTTACTCCATTTTTACGTTACATGTAAATATACCGGTGAACGCTACACAAACTAGAGATGAAGCCTGACATCGGAAAAGACCAGCATTCTAATCGCCAAGTCCAGAAAGTGAAACCGGATTGGACAAACATGAGAAACTTAGGCTTGTGTACCCAACAGAATGATCCCAAATAGATGAAACAGATATTTCTATCTACAAATGAAAAAAAGGACGTCCCAGACTCACCTCGAGTAGTGGTTCTTTTAATCTCCAATCTCCAATGATGATGATAGAAAGCCCAGCCTGAGGATTAAATTTGTATCCCTTCACAAGAATACAGAGCTGTCAAATTATTCTGCAGTGATAACTAATATAAAAGTCAAATGAAAATTAATTTTGGATGAAAAATATTAAATGAATTTGATTCATCGGTTTTATAGAAAAGATCGGTACATATTGCTAGTCTAGGTCAAGGCTCTCATCTGAATCAAGCACCAACCGACCATCCAGTACAGCCCCTCTGTAGTCCAAGAATGAATGGGAATCCCAAAACCTTGAAAAGAAAGAAAAATACAATACAAACGTATACAAGAATCAAGGGGGCAGAGCACCATGGGGTGCCAATCGCCAACGAGATGAAGATGATCTCTTATAATATGTATCGGTTTTCCTTTCCCTACTACATCTGCCATAATTTCATGTTGGGATAAAAATTTCTATGCAGCTACCACAGAAAACACACGTATATTTCAGTAGGTTCTAAGCAAAGACTACTACTGCAAACAAACAGAGGCAGAGACAAAGGCTTATGAATGAGAGCGTTACAAATTTCTGAATATTTTTATTGTCACACAACAAGGGAAAAGGGTTACAACTCAATATTGACGTTAGCTAGAACGTTGTATTGTATGCCAAGTCATTCACGCATGCTATTGAAGGAAATACGACTACTATAGGTTGATCAAACCACCACTCAAACATATATAACACATTTACCCAAATTAAAGGCTTCCTTCCTGTATATATCGGCACACAAAAAAGCATTCTCAAAATTCACCCATGACCCATAATTGCATAAAATATAAATATGCGCGGTAAGCATGACTTACATAATAATTACATAAGAAAGTAGAAAAAAAGTTGATTCTTTATATATACTCATAGCCACATTCATCAACCAATGGGTTGCAATTTGGCAAATGAGTATTGTAGAAATTACATGGTATACATTGAACAAAATAGATAAAATGTAGAGTTGTTTGCTGAAATGATCTTAACTGAAAGGATTAGTGATTCTTAGCTCAAAACTATTTACAACCAATCTTCATGGAGCATACATTTTGGGTCGATTGGAGAAAGTTTGAACACAAAGACTAAAGTATTGAATGTCACCAGTTGTGACCAGTTGTGACCATACTTTCTGTATATATTTGGTTTCCACTCTCGATCCGACTTCACTTCACAGATGTCCTCTTTACTTTTTCTTCAAACCATAGATCATCTCCACTCAGATGAATGAAGAAATATGTATACCCTGCTGGACAGGGTTTAAAGATACTACTTGGGCAAGCCACCGCAGCTGCGTTTGCATATTCGGAGACATATGATTTTGCTGATTTTCTTTGAGCCGGTCACATCCATATGGTTGGATGTTGTTTTTCAAGGTCAGTTTGCTTAAGTTTATATTAAAATAAATTATATTATATCAAACACATGAACGAATGTCACATATCAATCCCACCTAAACCTACCTCTCACTATCCTTCTGTTGTTCTCGAATCTGGTGCCTTGATCTCATATCGTTCGCTCCATCTGTGGCAACAAAAACAAATCAATTATAATAAATTAAATATAAAAATAAATTAAATTGTCTCAAAATGGGAAAATTCAACAAAATAAATAAACAAATTAAAATTAATTAAATATGAAAAAATTAAAATAATATGATACAACCCAAAATGAAACTCAAAAGCCACCTACCACAGAATCAGAACCAATCGGAAAGCCCTAATCACAAAATAAACCCTAATCAAAGTTGATGTATTTCTGGAAATCCTAGCCTACTAGTTAAGCACCCACAAAAGCATAAACTTGCAAACCTTGGATGATACAAATGAGGGGCGGAGGTCCTTTTATACACCAAAGACTCTATGAGAATCTAGAACATTCTAGGTGTTACCAAAGGATTCATTATATTCTACCACATTCCAGAAAGATTTTAGAATATTCCTAAAAAGATTCTCGAATATTCAGTTTTTCAGGGTTAAAAGAGATTTATAATTTTTATTTATTTATTTATATTGTAAATTTATTCTATATTATTCTTTAATTTTTTTTATTATTATTTAATGGGTTTAGTTATTTTGTTACTATATTTATATTATTAAATTTATTTTTTTATGTATCTTTGATTACTTTATTAATTGTATTTTATATATTTTATTTTATTAATATTTATTATATATATTACTTTAATTATTTTATAATTATTATATTTTAATTGTGTTTTGCTTTTTAATTTAAATAAGAAACTACCCCACAATCTGCTCGATTTCAATTAAAATATATTATGTTATCTAATAAATTTATTAGACATATTAAATATTATTTAAACAAAAATTCAAACAAAAATTCACTTTAAAATCAAAACAAGCAGACCCTTTATACAAAAAATATTTTAAATGGTTATTTTTAGCATAATTAAAATAGATATATAAATACATTAAATACATATTAATGATATCATTTATATGTATATATATTATTTTTGAGATTTTAAAATATAATTATATATGCACGTAATTGAAATGATAAAAGAGGAAAATCTTATGATTTATTTGGTTTTAATTTGAAAATTGAATTTTTTATTTTACTTTTTGTTTAAATACACCAAAAAATCTAATTAGCTACAATATTTTTAGTTAAAACATGTCATTTAGCAACACAAATTAATTTTATCAAAAATAAATAAATTATGTACTACAAAATTAATTTCGTCGCTAAAGTTTTTTGAGAGAAGATTCTATCTTCATAAAAAAAAAAAAAAAAAAAAAGGTTTTAGCTACAAAATTATTTTTTATAGCTAAAATCATTTGGCTACAAAAGTCATACATATTTTGTTGCTAAAAATCTTTTTGTTATAAATTTTAATTTTATAGCAAAAGAGTTTTAGCTACGAAATCATATTTTTGTATCTATATATCTATTCTTAATTTTCATCGCAAAAAAACTTATTTTTTGTTACGAAAGTAATATTTGTCGCCAAAGACCTTACTAACGCAGCTTGATTATCATTTCTGTACCTACACTCATTTGCAAAATGTCCACGCTTATGACAATTATAGCATTCTAAATTGGACTTGTCATACCTCTCTTTATATCATCCACGCCCTCGACTCCGAAAGTTTGATTGACAACTTGCATTGGGGTCGAAAGATGAAGATGAGTTGTTATTGCCACCATAACCTCTTCTAGGACCCCGCCCTCGGCAGTTAGACTGATTCCCAGTTCTTCCTCTTCCTCTACCTGAAGGGTCAACGAGATTTATGGGTGGATCTTTTATTTATTTGTCTGCATAATAAATGACCGGTAGAATAGGTCTTCTTGTTGAGTCTGTTGAGACTTTTTCGAAACTGCTATTTCTTTTGTAGTGGCTATTTAACGCCCAGCTCGATTACTGAATAAATTGTCGAAGCTTCCTCGTGCATATTGATTCTTTTCTTCCTTCTTTGCTCTAACATCTGGTATCAGAGCCAAGTTAGCAAGTTTGATTAGAATCTGAGGAATACACGAGTGAAAAGAGAGAGATGTCGAATGAAGAGCAGAACCTACTGACGATCCCAAAATTCGACGGCGAGTACGACCATTGGAAGATGCTGATGGAGAACCTACTCCGATCAAAAGAATGGTGGCATCTTATCGATCCTGGCTATACGGAACCTGCAGAAGGAGCCAAGGAGACCGATGAACAAAAGAGTGCAAGAGCAGAATTAAAATTGAAAGATCTGAAGGTTAAGAATTATTTATTCATAGCCATTGACAAGAGCATTCTAAAGACAATTCTTCAGAAGGAGACGGCTCGGGAACTTTGGGAATCAATGAGAAAAAAGTACCAGGGAAGTCAAAGGGTACAAAGATCTCAATTACAGGCATTGCGAAGAGAGTTCGAAATTCTCGAGATGAAGGAGAGCGAGACAATCACAGAGTACTTTGCCCGGGTGATGTTGGCTGCCCACAATATGCGCAACAGCGGCGAACGTTTGGAAGATACTCAGATCGTCAAGAAAATATTGCGAACCCTCACTGAGAGATTCACCTATATTGTGGTGTCCATTGAAGAGTCAAAAGATATTGATCATCTAAGTGTTGATGAACTACAAAGCTCTTTAGTTGTACATGAACAGAAATTTCGCAGAAACATAAAGGAGGAAGAACAGGCTAAATGTGACAAATGAAAATGTCAGAGGAAGAGGTCGAGGTAAAGGTCGATGTATGATAGGAAACAACCTAGGAAAAGGACAATGGAGGCACCCGGTAAACAAAGCGACCATTGAGTGCTATAATTGCCACAAATTAGGACACTTTCAATATGAGTGTCCTACTTTGGGAAATAAGGCAAACTTCATTGAAACTGATGCTGAGGAAGAATTGCTGCTTATGGCATGTGTTGAAGGGAACAAGGCCACGAGAGATGAGGTATGGTTTCTGGATTCTGGATGCAGCAACCACATGAGTGGTAATCGGGAGTGTTTTTCAGAATTGGACGAGGATTTCAAACACACTGTGAAATTAGGGAACGATAGCCGCATTGCAGTTACAGGAAAAGGGAGTGTGCGCATGAAAGTAAGCGGGTATGTTCAGGTCATTTCAAATGTATATTATATACCTGAACTTAGAACCAACTTGTTGAGTATAGGACAGCTTCAAGAGAAAGGCTTGTCAGTGCTAATTCAGAATGGAACATGCAAGGTCTACCATCCAAAGAGAGGAGTGATTATGAACTCAGACATGAGTGGTAACAGGATGTTCTATTTCATTGCTGAAATGGAAACACAGTTCCCCATGTTAATGAAGGCTGAGTCATTAGAAGTGTCACACCTATGGCATTGCCGTTTTGGACACTTAAGCTACAAAGGCTTGACTGCTTTATCAACTAAAGAAATGGTGGAAGGGTTGCCCCAGATAAAAATTTCACAAAAGCTATGCTCAAGTTGTTTGGTAGGAAAGCAACATCGGGAGAGCTTCCCAAAAAAGAGCGCGTGGAAATCAACACAGAAGCTGCAACTGATCCATTCAGATATATGTGGTCCCATTAATCCAACATCAAATGGCAACAAGAGGTATATTTTGAGTTTTATTGATGATTTCTCACGCAAAACTTGGACGTATTTCTTGAATCAGAAATCGGAAGCTCTTGATGTCTTTATGAGTTTCAAAGTACGTGTTGAAAAAGAAGTCGGAACAAGCATACTCTGTCTTAGAACAGATAGAGGAGGTGAATTCAACTCAAATGAGTTTGCCGAATTTTGTAAAGACCAAGGAATCAACAGGCAACTAACTGCAGCTTACACACCTCAACAAAACGGTGTCGCTGAGCGGAAGAATCGGATTGTAATGAATATGGTTCAAACTATGTTGGATGAAAAACAAATGCCAAAAGAGTTTTGGGCAGAAGCCGTGAATTGGTGCACTCACATTCTCAATAGATGCCCAACGTCAGCTGTAGAAAATATGACGCCTCAAGAAGCTTGGAGTGGCAATAAACCAAAAGTTGATTATTTTCGGATATTTGGTTGCCTAGCACATGTACATGTTCCAGATCAAAAACGAGGAAAATTGGATAACAGAAGCAGACCTCACGTATTCATTGGTGTTAGCAAGGAGTCTAAAGCATACAGACTCTTTGATCCGACAACAAACAAAATATGTATCAGCAGAGATGTTGTTTTTGAAGAAAACATGGGCTGGAACTGGAAAAAGGGTACTGCTAAGGTGATCCCAAATGCAATTACATGTGGAGATAATGGTGACGCAGATGATGAGAAAAGGCCAGTTGACGTCTCATCGGAAGGAGAAAGTGATTCTGGCACAACACCAGCAGAAAAATCAGCAAGCTAATTAGAAGAAACAGGTTCAGGAGAAGAGGAGGAATGCACTACTCCGAGTGCCCCGGAAAGAAGGCCACGCACAACTCTCACATGGATGGTGTATTATGTTTCTGGGGGAGAACTATCTGAGGACGAAACAGTCATGATGATGATAGAAGATGACCCTGTAACCTTTCAAGAAGCTGTGAAAAGTAAGAAGTGGAAAGAAGCAATGGCAAAGGAAATGAAATCTATTGAAACGAATGGCACTTGGACGTTGTGCACACTACCAAAGGAGACCAAAGCTATAGGAGTGAAGTGGGTGTTCAAAACAAAGTTAAATGAAAAAGGAGAAATAGAGAAACACAAAGCAAGATTAGTGGCCAAGGGGTATGCGCAACAATATGGAATTGATTACACAGAAGTTTTTGCCCCAGTAGCTCGTTTGGATACCGTCAGGCTTATTCTAGCTATAGCGGCAAAGAACAAGTGGGAAGTACTTCAATTTGACGTCAAGAGTGCATTCCTTCAAGGAAATATCAAGGAAGAAGTGTATGTGCAGCAGCCAATGGGATTCGAGAAGCAAGGAGAAGAAGAGAAAGTCTATCGACTACACAAGGCGCTGTATGGTCTTAAGCAGGCGCCGAGGGCTTGGTACAGTTGGATTGAAGCCTACTTTGCTCGTGAAGGATTCAAGAAATGCACAAATGAACACACTTTGTTTATTAAAGTGAAGGAGGAAGGTGAACGTTTAATAGTAAGTCTTTATGTTGATGACTTAATCTACACAGGGAATGATCCAGCTACGCTCGAAGATTTTAAACGTTCAATGATGGGTGAGTTTGACATGTCTGATTTGGGAAGAATGAAGTACTTTCTTGGAATCGAAGTTATAAAAAATGATCGGGGAATCTTCATTTGTCAGCGCAAATATGCAGAGGAGGTGCTGATTCGTTTTGGAATGGAAAACAGTAATGTGGTAGCAAACCCCATAGTGCCAGGAACAAGAATTTTGAAGGATGAGGAAGGTCCAAAATTTGACCCAACAATGTTCAAATAAGTTGTCGGGTGTCTCATGTACCTAACCGCTACTCGGCCAGACATAACATATGGGGTTAGTCTCATCAGTAGATTCATGTCCTCTCCAACAGAAACTCATTGGAGTGCAGCAAAAAGGATATTGAGATACATCAGAGGAACTACTCAGCTTGGAATTTTCTACTGCAATGAAAAAAAAGGTAAATTGGACGCATATTCGGATAGTGATTTTGCTGGAGATCTTAATGATAGGAAAAGTACATCCGGTTATGTTTTCTTGCTTGGAAAAGGAGTTGTATCATGGTCTTCAAGGAAACAACCTGTAGTATCATTGTCCTCCACATAAGCCGAATACATATCAGCTGCATACTGTGCAAGTCAATGCATATGGCTTCAAAACTTGCTTGAAGAACTTGGTGAAAATGGAAGAAGAGGTACTGTGATCAATTGTGATAATACTTCGACTATTCAATTATCTAAGCACTCTGCTTTTCATGGAAGAAGCAAACATATAGATGTGAAGTTCCATTTTCTAAGAGAGCTAGTGGATAAGGGATCAGTGCTACTCAAGTATTGCAAAACACAAGAACAGGTTGCAGACATTCTGACGAAGCCGATAAAGGTAGAGCAATTCGTGAAGCTGAAGAAAATGCTTTGAATGATTGAAGCAACAAAGATAAACTACTTGCTGCCGCATTCAGTTTAAAGGAGGGATTGAAGGGTCAACGAGATTTATGGGTGGATCTTTTATTTATTTGTCTGCATAATAAATGACCGGTAGAATAGGTCTTCTTGTTGAGTCTGTTGAGACTTTTTCGAAACTGCTATTTCTTTTGTAGTGGCTATTTAACGCCCAGCTCGATTACTGAATAAATTGTCGAAGCTTCCTCGTGCATATTGATTCTTTTCTTCCTTCTTTGCTCTAACACTACCTCTGAAATTTCCATCCTTTCGGTTGGTTTCACCACGAATGTTAGCCTGTGCTTGAAAGGCTTGCTCCACTGGAACAGCTTCTTTGTTTTGATTCATCCGCTGTTCATGAGCTCGTAAGGATCCAGACAATTGTTTGACTGCCATTATTAACGTATCGTTGCCTTCCTCAATAGCTGCCACAATATGTAAATCATTATCAACTATCATTAAAATACAATATCGGAGGAGATCAGGATTCAGCACCTGAATCTCACAAAATTAATTACTATAATTACATTAATAATAGAATTTAATTATATAAAATAAACTAATTAATTTTTAAGTTTTTCAGCATACGTGCTGATTAATTACATTCAGCATATGATCCAATTTCATACAATATATATTTAAACTTCATACAAAAAATAAATGTATATTTATAAAGCGGATGAAATGAGTACATTTTTTTAGGCTATTGTTAGTATGATCATTGAATATTATTCAACATGATGGTAATAATATAGATGAATAATATACTCTCTCCGTCCGCCTCCAATATTCACATCTACCTTTTGCGTTGTACTTAACATTAAAAATATCCTTATATTTTTATAATTTTTTTTGTACAAATATCCTTCTATTAATATTATAAAATATTAATGTAAATATTTTTGCAAATTTTTTTTTTTCTTAATTTGTACTATATTTGATATAATAATTAATATTCAAATATCAATACGCAGAAAGTAAATGAAACCTTAGAACCGGACAAATGTAGTATTAAAAGTGCATTTACTTTTTAGAATATAATTATAATACATATATCATTTTTTAATGAATTATATAATCATATGATAAAATAATTTAATATTTACTTTATTGATGTTCAAATCGATGTTTCTAGCTAAAAATACTATATATATAAATTTATTTATTCATATATTAATTTATATTCTTCTTTTTTATATCACATATTATCTTCTAATCTTTTGATTAATCTTTTACCATTTAATATTTATTGATATATTTTTAAATCATTTCATTAAACATACTTGTACCTTATAATTATATCTTATGTTATTTTAATTTTTTTAGAATTAGTAGATATCATCTATCATTAACATATTAGTACACTGCTAGAAAAATCTGATTGTGTACAAAAAAATTATTTTGAAAACTAAATAGTCAAAAATAATATAGGTTTGGAATACCCTACATAATTTAAAAATATATATTATGTTGTCTCAATGACCTGGTGTAACACCCCCAGTTGGCTCGTACTGGAAATGCTACTGCCACACTGCATCATGAGGTCGTCACCTCCTACTTCGGGCCCCACAATACAGTGTTAAGGCAAAAATTAACCATAAAAGCGTATTATTATATAAAAAAATCTGATTTATGAATATTTACAAAACACACTCCTTAACAAGAGGTTTTTCCGGTTAAAAATTTACATATAATACAATAGATGTAAGTTCACTCACTCAGTCCGTCGTTCTATATCCGAGACATCCCCTGTCTCGGATGTGCCATGCATACCTGAAACAAATATTTTTCTTAAAAGCAGTCTAGAATTAAATTCGTTTTAAGAACTAATGTGAAATATATCATTTCATACCTTTTTTAAAATAAAGTCTAATTCCCGTCAATCATAAAATACGTGTCATGTCATGCCAATAGTGAAATTATGCAACGAAAATATCAAACTCAACAACAATGCACATCCATATATAAATATATATACATCCGCCGAAGTGAGCAGCCGGAATAACCTCGGCTCCATAATCATAGGCTCACTACATCTGTCTAAGTGAGCAGCTGGAATTCCCTCGGACCCGTAATAACAAGCTCACTAGACCATCATCAATAAATAGCCGGAAAATCATCGGCTCAAGGAAGGACCTGATAAACCCATAATAATATAACAGTCATCCGGTCACTCCCATATACCCACCATACGACTCCCAGAATCAATACATGGATAGCCGAACGTTGTCACCATTAACCACAAGATGCCCCATAGTCTGTGATAGCGAAGATAGGACCCCCACTGACTAGCCCTATCCCATGTAATGTAGTAGAATCCGTGCAACCTGGAATCACCCAAGGAAAACCCGGAAACTCTACTCCTCCTCCCGCGCCCTAACGGGATCACGTTTGGAGTTTGGCATATAATTCTAAACTACCGGTAGACCTCACCGATCAGTCCAATGAGTGGAACAACACCTAACACGAATGATTAGACCAAATACGTCTCAACTACAATGGGTCTAATCCCTGAATGACCGTGCGACTAAGTCACCCAGTTGTCCGACTACTATCGTCCACTATCGCCAAAGTGTTACGGTACATCGGGGTCAAATATCCTAACCTCAGATGATGCCCTCGCCTAGCACTACCGCACACAGTGACTAAACGATAGATCCATAAGACATATCCGATAAACCGTGCAATATGTGTGCAGCATGTCAAATAAGTGAATTTACCGAAAAGAGTTGGTGAGACAACTCACCTATCCTCCTTTTCATAAATTCACCAACGCGATCAAATACATATATCAAATATCATAAATCGTGAAGTCTCCCATATGCATGCGCACACACATATATATAAATATACATATGCATTGACAAAATGATTCACATAATATCACATTAACATATTAATCAGAATCGCATGCAACATGCATACCTAATTTCTTAAAATTAGATTTAATTTCTTACTGCTTACCTCTTATCAACACTTCTTAGCTTTTGCAATCTCACCCGAATCTCCTCCAATGTACACCTGTCTCATTATTTACTCAAATCAGCTGAGCTATATGCTTATTCATAGGAGCTACGTGCTTATTCAAAAGCTAATTTCTATAATTAGCTCGTTGGGTTTCAAACTTTTATATTTAATAGAATACGATATTCTAGCTATAAAACTTTTATACCTCGTAATATTTATATCGCCCGATTATTAAATAAAAATATTTAAAGATATGAATAAACATGCCGGTGCAGTACACTGCCGTTTTCAATTCGACTCGGATCGATTCGAAATTCTTAGAATATAATGCTAGGACTACAAATAGGCTATTAGCTAAAGAAATTTATCGATTAAATAGCCAAATAGCCAATTATGAATTTTTTAAGAATTTCTAATTTAATATCCCCAATATCGAAATTCATATTAAAATCTATAATTAAATTCTACGTATAACAAGGAATACAATACCGCAATCGAAATCGAAATGCTAAATCTTTTTCTTTCTTTCTTTTTTTTTTTTTTTTTTTCCCTTCTTTCTTCCTCCTCTGCTTTCTCCTGCGTTTCTTCTGCTTCAGCCTTCCTTCACAGGTAAGGTTTGCTTATTTGTTTTATATATATATATATAGTTATAGTATTATTATATATTATATTATATTATATTATTATTATTAACGTTACTATTATTATTATTATTATTATTATTATTATTATTATTATTATATCTTCATCATCACCTTAAATATTACTATATATATTATATTTTATATTTATACGTTTAATCGTCTCTATAATTATAATCAATATATAAAATAAGAATAAAATTTATTCTAAAATATTAATTTTTTAATCCCAAAATATTATAAAAATATTTATTTGTTATAATAATATTATTTTATATACTCCAAAATCAGAGCATTATACCTAGTGGTGTGGAAAGTGAACTTGTGATTATGAGATCATGGGTTCAAACTCCGAGTGTGACTTGCCTTGTCGGCCTAGTCGATGCAAAAATCTACATTCAAAAGAAGATATAAGGTCTATAATACTTTTCGTATGATTTCTGAGTACTTTTTTTTTTTTTGTATTTTGATTTAAATAGTAGTTCATATGATATTTTGTGAGAGTAAATAATATATTTTTTTATTGCAAAGTGCGGATTGAATCATTTTTTTTATTTAAAATAAAAACACAAATAAAATATATTAAAATAATATATATTAAATGAATATAAAAATATCATACTAGTAAAGTAATTAAATAATGTATAAAGAAATGTATTTATAAATATATAGGAAATAAATATATTAAATTATAAGAGATTGACTATTTAGATAATATAACAAAATAAAGAAGAATTTAAAATAAATTTAAAATATAAATAACTTATATATATATATCCAACATTCTAGAACCATTCGTCTGATATTATAAAAAAATTTGAACCGAAAAGACTAAAAATCTAGTAGAGTAGGTGTAAGCATTTCTGATTTTTTATTTTTATTTTTAAATTTGCTTTGTTTTAAAGAAACACCAAAAAACTTAATTTTCTAATTAGAGTTGTTGTATTCTCTCATGCGGGCTATTGTTCTTATTCAGTTATTAGAGATTATTCCGTGATTAGGGTTTTATGAGGTTCTGATCGAATTTGGATGCAGTTAATTACCGTGTTGATTATTTCGACTCCAAAAGTATCCAATCTTTTTTTTTTTTTTATTACTGCAATTTATATTTGAGTCAAATATAGAAAAAGAAGTATATATAATTTAATATATTAATTATTAATTTATTTATTATTACACTTTCCAATAAATTTATTCTATTTGATTTATTTTTAATACAATTTCTATAATTAAAAACTACATAGAAAAATTAATAATATTTATATTATTACTTAATTTAATAAATTAATATATCACAAATAAAATAAAAATATATAGAATAATTAATAATTTCAATTAGTTGAAATTTTTAAAAATAAAATTATAATTTACCAAAAATACAAGATAATAAATAAAAATATATTGATATTTTTGTAAGGGAATAATTCAATTCTAAAGGCAAATATAAAAAATTAAATAAAATTAGAGTGAAAACGCTAGCAAGATAACTTTTATAATTAGCTTTTAGGTCAATAGAATATTTCAAAAAACTAATTTAACAAATAATTAAATTATTTTTTTTTTGCTGGTTAAACAAATAAAAGTTTTTCAAATTGCTAAAAGCTCTTCGAAAATCTATTTTGCAAACATCCTCAATCTATATAAAAATAAAATGGGCATCTAGAATAAATTGAAAATCTAAATAAATAAATAAATAAAAATCATATATATTTAACGTTTTAAAACCATCGGTCTGACATTATAAATATAAGTGAATTAATAAGTCAAACAAGTGTTAAAGGCAGTGATTGAGAGTAAGTGCAAGTATTTATCGCATTCTTTTTTTTCTTTGAAAACTTGTTTAATTTTTCTTTGGTTCACATAACTTTTTTTTTTATGGGATTGAGATTTCACAGTAAAATTTATATGTGATAAAAGTTATTGTATTTAGGATTTGGAATTCGTGTTTGGTTTGTAAAATTATTTGGGATTTATATTTCTCAAATCCAATTTGTTTTGTAGAATAATGGAAGAATTTGGATTTTTATTTCTTCTCACTTTTTTTCTTCTCATCTATATGGTATTATTGTATACTATAATATTTATGTTGATAATAATTATGTGAGGTATAGAGAATTGTGTAGCTAATATAAAAATAATATTTTATGTTGAATGTCACTACAAAAAACTTGAAATTTAGCTACAAAAAATTTCGTAACAAAAGGTAATAAATTCATAGCAAGCAATTTTTTGCGACGAAACTCATTTCATCGCGTATACCGCATTAGTACAGGTCTTTGGCAACAAATATGAGTTTCGTAACGAAGAATAAGTTTTTCGCAATGAAATTTAAGGAAAAACATATAACTATGAAAATATGATTTCGTAGCTAAAACTCTTTTGCTATAATTTTTTTTTTTTTTTATAACAAAACAATTTTAGCAACAAAATATGCATGATTCTTTTAACCATATGGTTTTAGTTATGAAAAATAATTTTTTAGGTAAAACTATTTTGCTATAAAAATAGAATTTTCTAGCAAATACATTTTAGCGGCGAAATTAATTTTGAACTGCATAATTTATTTTTAGCAATAAAATTTATTTTTGTTGCTACATGATACGTTTTAACTACAAAAATATTTTAGAGTTAAAAATATTGTAGCTAATTAGAAACTTTTGTATTGTGTTGATGTTTTGTGAAATGATAATATATATACATATTTTATATATTGAGAATCATATAGAAAAAAGTTTGTTGGTCAATTTTGCAGGTACTAATTTTTTTTACGTGGATATAAGAAGGAAGGCGACAAAATATGTTAGTTATGTTTGTGTGTTTGATTTGATCTCCCAATAGTACTATTAGTGTGATTTGATAGAAATATCTAAATTGAATTTATTTATTTATTTGATTTTTAATTTAAATAGTATTTCGTGTGATTTTTGGAATAGTAAATAATATATTTTTGAATATACGGGTTGAATTGTAAATTTTTTATTTAAAATAAAAAATAAAGACAAAAAATGTGAATATGTAAAATTGTTGTATACGTAGCACACATGAAGGTGCTACGTAGTGAATATGTATACTTTTCATTCCTTCGCATCAAGGTTTTCGCATGTATAAATATAGGCTGAGTGAAATGAAATTCACACCCCTCATTCTCTCCATTTCTCTCACGTCAACAATATCATACATACATAAAATTTATATATACATACATACATACATACATTAACTAATATATTATATTTACATACTACATACACGCAACACATATATATTAATTACTACTCACGTATATTATATATCATATGTTATAATATTATATACAATATATTATACAACATAAAATAGTGGTTAACGGTAGAAGTAATTAATATTTCTATTGACTAATCCTATAATAATATTACAACACGTAATCAGCACGATTGTGTATTTTAATTTCCGCAAAGTAATATTTTATATTTTATCTGTTTATTATGTCTAATCTTGCCAAACAAGAATTTATCCCTCTCCTCGTTTCTGGTCAAAATTATATAGCATGGGCTCGTGATGTGAAAATACATTTAGTATCAATGGGCTTGGAAAATACCATTGTCCGAGATAAAAATTCCCCGAGCCAAGATCATGCAAATGCCATGATCTTTTTGTGCCATCACATCAATGCAGCACTGAAAATGCAGTATGTCACGTTGGAATCCCCACTTGAATTGTGGGAGAAATTGAAAGAAAGATATGATCATTAGAGGCTGACATTGTTGCCAAGGGCACGAAGCGAAGGGTTTGGCCTACGACTTCAGGACTTTAAAACAGTCCAAGAATATAATTCTACAATGTTTAAAATAACATCACAGCTGCGCCACTGTGGCAAAAATATATCTAAGTCTGATATGATGGAGAAAATGTTTTCCACTTTTCATGCCTCTAACATGGTTTTGCAGCAGCAGTATCGCGAAAAAGGCTTCCAGAAATATTCTGAGCCGATCACCTGTCTTTTGCTGGCCGAACAAAATAATGAATTGCTGTTGAAAAATCACAAATCTCAGCCGACAGGTGCAAATCCATTTCCAGAGGCAAATACAATACAACCGGAAAATCCGATACGTGACCGTGGGCAGGTCAGAAATCAAAGAATTGATCGCGATCGAAATCAGAATCGTGGACGGGGCCGGACAAACGCATACAGTCACAATAATTATCAAAACAGGCCTCAATATGTGCCAAATCGGCGTTATAATGACAGAAGGCTGTACAGACCTCATCAGAGGTTCAACACCGGGAGAAACAGAAACAATGACGAGGAATGTACCCGGTGTGGAATCAAAGGTCATTAGGCCCATGTTTATCGCACAACCAGTCAGTCACTTGGTTGAACTGTATCAGGCCTCAAAAGAAAGGCAGGGAAGAGTTGCTATTGAAACAAACCACGCTGCCCACAATGACACATTTGACGATGTGATGAATGAAAATATCACACACCTGGATGCCGATGATCTTCTTAACATAGCTGATGATGTTAAATGATAAAATATTGTTGTATCTCTTTTGTTATTTTACTACTTTCTGCCCCCCCCCCCTTTTTTTGTATTACCCCCTATAATATTTGTCTATTTTGATTATGTTACTAATACATGTCTTTTATTATTTTTACCTTCTTGAAAAGATATGGATGCCAAATTTTTTGGAGCCGATGACAATATCAACCTTATTGACAATGCTACGACTTACAGCATTCTGAAAAACAAAAGTTATTTCTCCCATCTGAATATGGGAAAGACCACAATTGCTACTATCAGTGGTGCATCGAAAATGACTAAAGGCTCAGGAAAAACTATTGTATATCTCCCAAAAGGTACAAAAATGGCAATTGAAAATGCCTTGTTCTCGAGCAAAGCTTGAAGGAATTTGCTAGGCTTCAGTGATGTTCGGAAAAATGGGTATCACATTGAAACATTAAATAAGGCAGAAAATGAGTATCTCCTGATAACTCAGATTGTGAATGGCAAAAGAATTGTAAAAGAAAAATTGCTATAACTTTCTTCTGGCTTATATTATTAAAAAATCAGTGCCATTGAAATATATCACCTGGTAGACCAAATGACTACTAGGGAATTTAAAACTTGGCACGATCAACTTGGGCATCCTGGCAATGTAATGCTAAGACAAATTGTTGAAAATTCAAATGGCCACTCATTGAAAAAAAAATATTTTGAGTCCGAATGAATTTGCTTGTACTGCCTGTTCCCAATGTAAGTTAATAATCAGGCCACCTCCAACAAATGTTGGATTTGAATCCCCAGCTTTTCTGGAAAGAATTCAGGGTGATATTTGTTGACCAATAGATCCCCCGTGTGGACCTTTCAAGTAATTTATGGTACTAATCGACGCGTCAACGCGATGGTCACACATATGCCTATTATCTACTCGCAATCTAGCTTTCGCTAGACTACTTGCACAAATAATTAAATTGCGAGCACAATTTCTAAATCACCCAATAAACAAAATATGTTTAGATAATGTTGGAGAGTATTCATCACATACATTGATTATTGTATATCAATTGGGATTACTGTGGAACATCATGTTCCTCATGTACATACGCAAAATGGTCTGGAAAAGTACCAAATATATCTCACATGCGAATTTTTGGGTGTGCTGTTTATGTACCAATTGTGCCACCTCAACGCACGAATATGGGACCTCATAGAAGGTTGGGTATACATGTCGGGTATGAATCACCCTCGATTGCATAATATCTTGAACCAACAACGGGTGATTTATTTACTGCAAGATTTGCAGACTGTCATTTTGATGAATCTCATTTTCTGACATTAGGGGGAGATAGTAATCAACTGAAAAAAAGAAATTTCGTGGAAAACACCACTTGAATTTGATCCTCATACGAAACATAGTGAACTTGAAGTTCAAAGAATTGTGGATATGCAAAAAATTGCAAATCAATTGTGTGATGCTTTTAATGATGTTGGTAGAGTTACGAAATCATATATTGCAGCAGCAAATGCACCAGCTAAAATAAATATCCCATAAGGGAATGTGCCGAGTGCTAATGAGCATACTGCCCGCATAAAACGTGGCAGGCCGTTGGGTTCCAAGTGTCACGGACCGAAATCCGTGACCGAAGATGACCGACAGAAGAAGCCAAAACCCGGAGGCTAGTCCGAGACATTGTAAATAAAACTAGAACTTGTGTGGAGTAGTTGGGGTTTGGTAGATAGTTGGTGAAAGATAGTAGGTGGGGGTTGGTAGATAGTAGGTGGAAGATGGTAGGTGGAAGTTGGTAGAAGATAGTAGGTGAGGTTGGTAGATAGTTGGTGGAAGATGGTTGGTAGGGGTTGGTAGATAGTTGGTGGAAGATGGTAGGTGGGGGTTGGTAGATGGTAGTTGGGAGATTATAAATTTGTATAAATAGGTGGTAGTGCTCATTTGTAAATGATCAAGTTGAGAGCAATAACACATACTTTCACTCACTACTTCCTCTCTCTACGATTCTTGAGTGTTCTTGATCGTGTTCTTGAAGGTGTCTGAAGAAAGGTTGTACTAGCAACCTCTAAGTGTCCGGAAGTTGCTAGGACGCACGGAAGGTGTTCGAGGAACAACCAGGTGGTCCGTGACAGTGGTATCAGAGCTTTGTTCGAGTCTAAGTCAGTGAGGGATGGCTAGTGAAGGGTCCAACTTGACGAATATGAACAAGGGTAAAAACGATGGTTTCAATGAAGGGAAGCACCACTGAAAATGCAAACGTTGTCCATCTGTAGATGTCATAAGCGCTTTTGATGCAAGGCTAGAGCATGTGGAAGATTTCCTCGGTAGGAATTCCGAAAGGATCGATGAGGTCGATCAACGTCTCGACGAGGTCGAGAAGGAGATGCGTGAGGATTTGACGAAGTCTCTCACGGAGGGACTAGAACAGTGTCGCGATGGGACGGAGGAAGTGACGTGGTCACTTGGTGCCGAGATGGCCAAGCTCAAGGAGGAGGTGACAACGTGTCGCCTTGAGTTGGCTAGACGAGATAAGGCTGCTATGGTGGAGCCGTCCGTGATGCAAGAGGAGCTTGCAACACTTCGAGCGGCAATTGCGGAATTGCAAGCTCGTGGCCTGACCGGAGGAGTAGCGACCGCACCTAGAGTGAAGGTGCCACGTCTGGGGTACTACTCAGGAGTTTCGAGAGGCCGGGTAATTGATACATTTATTTTCGACATGGAACGTTACTTTAATGTTGTAGGGGTCTTGGGAGATGCATCCAAGGTGCACATAGGGTTGTGTTTCTTGAAGGACTCGGCACTAATTTGGTGGAGGCGTAGGAGAGAACTAGCCCAAAATGGTGAAGCGATCACGACGTGAGCAATGTTTAAGTCCGAACTCAAGGCGGAATTCGAACCAATGAGGGCCGAGACCGAGGCGAGGGCCAAGATCCGTTGGTTGACACACCGGGAAGGACATTTGAGAGAGTACATTGATGAATATGCCAACTTACTACTCGAAATCCCATCGATGACGCTAGAAGAAGCATTATTTGGGTTTACTGAAGGATTGAAGCCATGGGCCAAGGAGCGGATTGTGGATAAATGTCCGGAAACTGTGAATGAATCAATGAAATATGCTTCACAATTGATTGAATTTCAACAGAGGGAACCACACAGGAGAGACGACGGATGGAGAATGACATCGGACAAAAGTGGGGGAGATACGTCAAGGTTCGCCCCAAGACCGGACAAAAGTAAGGGAGATGCGCCGAGATTCGCCCCACGACCCGAAAGAGAACGTCAAGCACCTGGGGCTGCAATGAGAGATTTCTCTGAACCGGGATTGAGGTATGAGGGTTGCTTTGTTTGTCAATCAAAAGAACATTTTGCAAGGGATTGTCCGAACCGATCAAACATTGCCGCAGTGACCGAGGACACTAACCCGATGGAAGAATGAGTGGCGTGCATGAAAGCAGAGGGTGATGGTGAAAAACATCGAGGATAGATGTACATGAATGTCGACATCAATGGGCGCTCGTACTTGTGTTTACTCAACCCGGGGGCGAATGCGAATTACATGAGCAAAGAAATAGCTCACGAGTTGGGGTTGCAATGGGTGTCAACGGAGGGTCGATTCAAGGGAGTAAATAGTGCATGGACATCTTTGACGGGAGTGGCAAAGGATGTACCGATTCAAGTCAGAGATTGGAAAGGTATGGTTAATTTCCATGTTGTCCCTATTGATGATTATTTGGTGTTCTCTGGCATGAGATTTGTCGAGCAAACCAAGTTAGCAATGATACCACAGGAGGACAAATACACTATTATGAATGGAAGCATGCCATGCGATATCACCGTATACCGGGAGAAGAAGTTGACGCCAAAGCAACTTGAAAGAGGCTTGAGGAAAGAAGATCCAACGTTTGCGGCTATTTTTAGCAACGAGGACCTCCTTGGTGACGAGGTCGAGGAGGCCATTACACCACCAAAGGAATTCAAGGATGTGATGCCAAATGTGTTACCGAACGGGTTACCACCTCGACAAACGGTAGACCCCGCCATCGACTTGGTGGAAGGTGCAAAACCAGTGTCTCGACTGCCACAACGGGTGTTGCCCAACGAAACAATCGAGTTGGAGAAACAAATTGGGAAACCTTTGGAAGCAAAGTTTGTTGTCCCGTCAAAGAGCTCTTTAGGCACACCGGTGTTCTTTCAACGGAAGAAGGATGAGAGTCCCCTCAAGTGTAATAACCATAGGGTGCAGAACAAGTTGACAATTCGAGAAGGCGATGAGTTAAAGACGGAAATCACTACGAGTTGGAGTGTGGTAGACCATGTTGGACACTTGCGGAATGTGTTTCGAGTTATACAAGAAAATCAACTCTATGTCCGGAGAGAGTTTGAGATAGACGAGGTCGGAATCTCAGGGTACATCGTGGCTGATGGAAGAATTCAAGTGGAGTCAGGAAGGTCAAGATGATCATAGAATGGGAGGCGCCCAAGTCAACTATGGTGAAAGACGAGAGTACCGAGAAGAGCCCATTTGAGATCATGCCCGGTTTCCAACCAATGACTTCAAGAGACTTGGTGAGGGCGTACAAAGGACCGAGTCCACGGGTGTTCCACTTTGCCAAGGGTTGACCGGGTCGGGCGAAGGTGATGCGGCTATATTCAGAGAAATCCCAGAGATGCAAGAGGGGGGACCGAAAGCGTGGGTTTCAAAAATCCAAAGAGAGGGACTTACCGTTGGTACAATTCTACCAACATGGGCGTATACGAGAAGTGCACAAGGGGTCAACGAGACGATATGAAGGCCCGTTTCCGATCATGAAGAAAGAAAGCAAGGTGAAATACAAGGTGGAGCTACTCAAGGGCTTGTCCCAACTCCACCCGGTATTCTATGTTGGTATTCTCGAGCCTGACTATACGGATGATCGGGACCCAAATCAGAATATATCGACAAGAGCACCACCCGGGATGCAGACAACGTATGACAAAATAGCCGAGGGAATATTAATGGATGGACTAAGGTGCCACAAGAAACATCCGCCTTCGACAGAGTACTTGGTGAGATGCTAAGACAAGTTGGCAGCCGGAGGAGAAACTTTGGCAATTCAAAGACTTGGTGCATGAGTTCGAGGCATTGAGGACAATGCCTTCATTAAGTGGGGGAGAATGTCGTGGACTAAAATCCGTGACCGAAGATGACCGAGAGAAGAAGCCAAAACCCGAAGGCTAGTCCGGGACTTTGTAAATAAAACTAGAACTTGTATAGAGTAGTTGGGGGTTGGTAGATAGTTGGTGAAAGATACTAGGTGGGGGTTGGTAGATAGTAGGTGGAAGATGGTAGGTGGGGATTGGTAGAAGATGGTAGGTGAGGTTGGTAGATAGTTGGTGGAATATGGTTGGTGGGCGTTGGTAGATAGTTGGTGGAAGATGGTAGGTGGGGGCTGGTAGATGGTAGTTAGGAGATTATGAATTTGTATAAATAAGTGGTAGTGCTCATTTGTAAATGATCGAGTTGAGAGCAATAACACATACTTTCCCTCACTACTTCCTCTCATTACGATTCTTGAGTGTTCTTGATCCTGTTCTTGAGCGTTCTTGAAGGTTTCCAAAGAAAGGTTGTACTAGCAACCTCTAAGTGTCCGGAATTTGCTAGGCTGCACGGAAGGTGTTCGATGAACAACCAGGTGGTCCGTGACACAAGGATAAGAATCCACAAAAGAAAAAAATTGTAAATACTGGTGAAGAGATCAACAATGATCATATACCTGCGAAGGTCAGTACAACCCATGAAGATGTTGATACTAAAAATTCTGATGAAAGTGAGGATGAAGTTATAGAAACTTCTGTTAACTATACCACCAGTGAAAAATATTGGAACAGAAAGAAAACAAATATTGATAATGCATTTGCATATTCTGTAGCGCTCGATATAATGAAAGATGACCAGGATTATGAACCAAAATCAGTTGATAAATGCCGACAAAGAGATGATTGGGCAAAATGGAAAGACGCAATTAAGTCTGAATGGGACTCATTGAATAAACGGCAAGTATTCGGACCCATAGTCCAAATACCTGAAAATGTGAAAACAGATGGGTGTTTGTGAGAAAAAGAAATGAAAATAATGATATCACAAGATATAAAGCAAGGCTTATAGCCCAGGGTTTTTCCCAGAGACCGGGCATTGACTTGAGGAAACATATTCGCCGGTCATGGATGGAATAACATTCAGGTATTTGGTGAATTTGGTTGTACACAATAGTCTTGATATTTGATTAATGGATGTGATTACTGCCTATCTTTATGGCTCCTTAGACAATGATGTTTACATGATAATCCCAGAAGGGATTCACATACCTGAATCATTGAAATCAAAGCCAAAAGAATCATATTCCATCAAATTGCAAAAATCTTTCTATGGGCTCAAGCAATCAGGCCGAATGTGGTACAATCGTCTTAGCGAAAGCTTAACAAAAGAAGGTTACATAAATGACCTATTTGTCCATGTGTTTTTATAAAGAAAAATGGGTAAGAATTTGTAATTATTGTTGTATATTTCGATGATCTCAATTTAATTGGAACTTCTGATCAAATCCAGAAAGTTGTTGAATATTTGAAAAAGGAGTTTGAGACTAGTGATTTTGGAAAAACCAAATTTTGTCTTGGTTTGAAAATTGAACACTTGGAAAGTGGAATCTTTATCCGCCAATCAAACTATACCAAAAGGGTACTGAAACAATTCCTGATGGATAAATCACATCCGCTAAGGACCCCAATGATCGTCAGAGCACTTGATCCAGCAAAGAATCCATTTAGACCAAAAGAGGAAAACGAAGAAGTACTTGGCCCTGAAGTGCCATATATGAGTGCTATAGGTGCATTGATGTATCTTGCTAATAGCACCTGACCTGATATATCATTTGATGTAAATTTATTGGCAAGATTCAGCTCATCGCCTACTCGACGACATTGGAATGAGATTAAACACATTTTTCGCTATCTCTAAGGAACAATTGATCTCGGGTTATTTTACTCAAAAAATTCTCGACATGAATTGATTGGTTTTTCCGATGCAGGATATTTATCTGATTCTCATAAAGCCAAGTCTCAAATTGGCTATATATTCACTTGTGGCGAAACTGTGATCTCTTTGAGATCGATGAAACAAACTTTAACTGCCACTTCTTCAAATCATGCTGAAATATTGGCAATACATGACGTTAGTCGAGAATGTGTTTGGTTGAGGTCAATGACTCAACATATTCTGAAAAATTGTGGGTTAATACCTGACAAGAAAATTCTCCAACTACATTGTATGAAGATAATACGGCTTGTATAGCCAATTGAAAGCGGGTTATATTAAAGGAGATAGAACGAAACATATTTCACCAAAATTCTTTTTTACTCATGATCTACAAAAAAATGGTGAAATCAATGTCCAAAAAATTCGATCAGATAATAATTTGGCGGATTTATTAACCAAGGCGTTACCGACTGCAACATTTGAAAAATTGGTACAGAAAATTGGGATGCGTCGGTTAAGAGATCTCAAATAATGCTCAGATCAGGGGGAGCAAATTGATACAAGAATGTTGTACTCTTTTTCCTTCACTAGGATTTTTTTGTCCAACAAGGTTTTTTCCTGGTAAGGTTTTAATGAGGCACATTCTTCGTATAAAAGCGTTTAAGGGGGAGTGTTGTACACATAGCACACACGAAAGTGCTACGTAGTGAATATGTATGCTTTTCATTCATTCGCATCAAGGTTTTCGCATGTATAAATATAGGCTGAGTGAAATGAAATTCACACCCCTCATTCTCTCCATTTCTCTCTCGTCAACAATATCATACATACATAAAATTTATATATACATACATACATACATTAACTAATATTACATACTACATATACACAACACATCTATAATTATTACTACTCGGGTATATTATATATCATATGTTATAATATTATATATAGTATATTATACAATATATAAAATAGTGGTTAGCGTAGAAGTAATTAATATTTTTATTAATTAATCCTATTATAATATTACAACAAAAACAAACTTAATATATTAGTTAATAAAATACATAAAGAAATTGTTTATAAATATATAGTAAATATATTAAATTGTAAAATATTAACTACTTCAAATCATATAAAAAAATTTTTTAGAAAATTTTAAAATAAATTTAAAATATAAATAATATATATATATATATACAACACTTCTGGAACCATGCGCTACTGTAAAAATTTGTGAGCACAAGGAAAAAAGAGTGAGTGCGTCAACATAAAAACTCTATTTAAAAAATTGTAGAAAAATCTTACAATAAATTAAGAAGATAATTAAATAAATAAAAATGTATGGAGCCCTTTTTGAACCATCCACTTAATACTATTAAAATCTTTAGGGTTATTGTATATAAGGGCTTTTTCGGAGGTTCAAAGGGTGATTGTGTGTTTTTCCATTTCCAATTGATTTGGTTGTCTCATTTTTGTTTATTTGTTTTGGTTGCTTTAGTTGTAGGTATGAGAAAGGCAAAATGAGATCTTGGCAACACAATCAGGAACAAAAGGATAGTGAGCAGATTTGGCTGAGGATTGGGAATCGACTACTGGTCGATGGATGCAACAGTGGCGAGATAGGTGTTGGATTTGCGGATGATCAATCGATGACTACTCTGAGGTACGTTTTGTAAAAGTGATTAAGTATTTAAAGCAAATACCTTTCCTGTGAGAAAAAACTATGATGCATCTATCAATCGTACTATACTCATTGGATCTTGCGATTATCAAACTCCACCATCAGAAAGGAAACCTATACGGACTATAGGGATTCTGCGGAAAGCCCTGAAGTAGGAGCAATTGTGGATGCGTGGTGGTGGGAAGGCATGCTAATTTGATGATAGTTGGATCTAAAGTGAAATTTTCCAATGCTACCTTGTTCCGTGCTGTCCAAATATAATAAAGAGTCGCGGCAAGGATGACCTGTAGCATGATTTTCAAACCGGTTGTTTTTATCCAGTCTTCTGTTTCCTCAATCGAGTCCAGCTCCCTTGGTGCCTAAAGTCATTTGCATATTTTTGTCCAAACTTTTGTCAAGAAGGAGCAATGAATGAACATGTGGTGGGCCGTTTCCAGGTCTTCTTTGCAGAGCAGAGCACACAAAGAGGATAGAGCCATGGATTAAATCCCCCTTCCCTCTTTTCACATACTTTGTCTTGTTTTGTGATTAGGATTTTTCTGTTTCATCTGTTGGGTGTGACGTTTTATATGAAAATTGTTGATATTTTTGGCCCAACCTAATCCGTGACCCATTGCCCCACATGCAAGCCAAACACCTGTAACTTCGATCGTATTCTATTAGCCCTTACCTGCATCAATATATAATTCCTCCCTCTTCCATTTTTTGTGTACGTAAAATTCGATTCTATTTTGAGTGTTCATCCTCTTCATCCATATTATCTTTAATTGGTTTTTAGGTGGTTTTCTATTTAATTGTTAGTTACTATCGTTCTCTTCGTCAATCTTTCGTGAGACTTCATCTTCATGAGTTGTGAGTGTTCGGAACATTAGTTGTCGATTAGTTGAGTTAGGTTTCTAATAGTTTGAAGCCGTTGGTGTTGGGTTTGTTTGGAGGCATTTGGTCTTAGAAAGTTAGATATATAGTCGAGAACTTTGCCTCATCCCAAATCAAATGCCTTGTCATTAGTGCCCACCCTGGGCATGGGTCACCTGAGCCCACGCCTGAGGCCCCAAAATTTTGGGCTCTCATTTTTTTTTTTAAAAAAAAACATATTTATATATAAATCAAATTTATAAAATATATGTATAATGTCTTTGGTTGCATTGAAATTTGAGTTTTTTTTATTTAAATTATTTTAATATGAAATTTTTATGAATTAAAAGAGTATATTTTTATTGATAACAATATCAAACAAACTAAAAAAAATAGTAATAATAAAACAAATGATTAAAAAATATTAATTTCTTATAAAAAAAAGATTAATAAGGATTCATTTTTATTTTTACGTGGACTCCGTCAAAATTCTGGAAGGACCTTCTTCTCATAGAAAGTTAGATATATATAGTTGATGTCATATTTTATCAAGTTGGTTATGAAGATTGGCCAGAAATTTCATCAACTTTGTATCTACATAATTATTAGATATAATATTTTGTAAGTAGTATTAATGTTAGCTTATTTGTTTTATTACAATTTCTACATTCTTGTCAACATAATTTTCATGTTGGTGAAATGTAAAATATTTACAAACTAAGGCTTTTTTGTGCTTTAATTCTTATTCTTGTGATATTATTTTATGATGCTGTTTTTTGTTTTCAAAAATTACAAATCATACTATATAAAAATATATATAGATTTAAAATCTCATAAATAATGTATCACCATATATTTATATATATGACATGGAGTGTATGAAGATAATATATATTATAATTTTAAAGTTTTAAAATTAACAATTAATTATTATTATTATTATTATTATTATTGACAGGGCCATTCCTGACTTTTGAAGGGCCCGGGGCGAAATAAAAATTAAGGGTCTTTAAATATATATATAATATTTTTTGACATATAATTAAATATAAATAATAATAAAAAAAAATTTTTAGTATTTTTACTCAAAAATATCAATAATGATAACGCAAAATTGTTCATAATTTTCATGTAATTTTGAAACTTAGCATAAAATTTTTATGTACTTTAAAAATTGTGTGGAGTCCTTTTGTACTTTAACAAATGTTATATAAAACTCACATCATGCAAAAAAAAAATATAAACAAAAAATCATCTTCTCATCATCCAAAAAATATAAAAAGAAGTTTCATTCAACAATTTTGTAAGTATACGAGGGCATCATGCAATTTATAAATTATAGAGAAGATTTACACTAAATTTTAAAACAACAAGAGAGTTGTTGATAATTTTTCCTAATACTAATAATAATTTTGTCTAATACTTATTTTCTTCTTAATGCAAAAAAAATAAAATAAAATAAAATTAAAAATAGAATAAAATTAAAAAAACCCCTTATAAATGATATATTTCCTCCGTCCCTTAACAATTTATTTTTTTTAACAGTATTTTCTACTGACATTGAAAATACCCTTCCAACTTACAACTTACATTAGACAAGTCTTTTCTATTTTATTCATACACACAACCTTACCAAATCCTCTAGCTTCTTTAATTACCCGATGTGGGACACAGACACTTAGAAAAATCATATACACTGCATACACACAACCTTACCAAATCCTCTAGTTACCTATACTCTCATCAAATATCAAAATGTACCACTCTTTGAACACGAAATTGAAGCTGGAAAAACGCAAATTTTTGGAATGTACAATAAGCATCAAGAACAGAGAATAAAAAAAAACCCAAATTCGAAACAAAAAATCGACAAAAAAAGCGTTGAAAGAATGGTTAGAGAGCATCACTTGTGTACGAAGTTTCTATCGAGGCGTCGGCTGGTTTACGTAATCTTCTACCGATAAATGCTGCAGCTCGACGGCAGGCAAATTTAAAGAAGAAGAATGGGCAGAATGTCGGGATACCTCGCCCGAATTGATTTCCGCGCCTTTCACAACGGTGATGGCGTCTTGGATCTCCTTAGCCACTTCCGAAATCGGCGGTCGAGCGCTCCCGTTTGCGTGCACACACATCAAAGCTTTCTCGGCTATTTTCCACATCGACTGGCTTTCGTAGCTCTGCAATGTTGGGTCGATGATACTCTGTATGTCGCCGTTACCCATGTGCATCTTCGCCTGAAAACGAGTTCGATATATATAATCGAAATAAAAATAATAATTTTGCTGTAATCGCAATTGCCTTACCCATTGGACGATGTTTCTGCAGTTGCTGCCGAAGCTTTCGTTCGAGATATATAGCTTCCCGACCGGATATTAGCTCGAGAAGAATGACTCCGAAGCTGTAGACGTCACTCTTGTCGGTTAACTGCTGGGAGATGTAATACCTGCAACGGTGCCGAGATCGATTTAATCGGAGACGGGTTTAGAAAAATAAATCGGGATTTTTCGTATCGAAGCTTACTCGGGATCGAGATAGCCAATGGTTCCTCGAATGACGCTGGACACGTGGGACACTCCATCGACGGCGATTTTCGAAAGACCGAAATCTCCGACCTTAGCTCTCATGTTCTTGTCGAGAAGGATATTGCTCGTCTTCAAATCTCTATGGATGATCGATGGCACGCAGCCGACGTGAAGGTACTCGATTCCTGAAACACGTAGCGAATGGTGTTTATTTTTTCCGATCTTTTTTTATTGAGCTGATTTGAACGATAGATATCGAACCTTTCGCGGCGTCGTGGGCAATCTCGAGGCGCTTTATCCAATCAATACCTTGTCCGCGATCAAATGTCCCTGTCGATATATCCGTATTCAGCTCAGACAACCTTAACCGAATCACGGAAATGTAACTACGACATTCTTACCGTAAAGGTGATCCCAAAGAGTCCCGTTATGCATGAACTCGTACACAAGAATGCTCTTTCCTGATTCCTTACTGTACCCGAGGAACAAACAGATAGATAGATAAGGGGCAGATGAAGTATATATTTTTTTTTACCTATAATAGAATATAAATAATTAGATAAAATTTTTCTAATATTTTTAGATAAAATATCAATAACAGTATTAATATTAATTTTGTCTAAACAATATTTATAAATAATATATTTTTTTATCTATAATAAAATATAAACAATTGAATAAAATAAAATTTCTAACATTTTTATATGCAAAATATTAATAATAGTATTAATTAATATTAACTTTGTTTAAAATATACTTTCAAATTTTTAGGGTACATGAATTTGAACCAAAAACCTCGTTCTATTAATATATTAAAATCAAATAATATTTTATACATAACATAAATATATTATGGGTGCTTATTTAGATTAGGACTTGGGCGGACTCCCCTCTTACCCGGCCCACCCGGGCCCAAGGCCGACCCTGGATATTGAAAGTAGATAAATCTAAAAATAAAAAATCAACTTTTGTTTTTTGATCGGATAAAAAACAATTTTTTCTTGTAAGGTACGTGATACTACTTTTTATTCAATTGATTTAATTTATAGTGTATATTTATGTAGTTATAGGTCAATTTTGCAAGTGCTAAATTTATGTGGATATTGAAAGAAAGACTTGACAAAATATGTTAGTTATGTTTATGTGTGATTTGATCACTCTATGGTACTATTTATGTGATTAACATAGAATTATTGAAATTGAGTCTTTTTCTTTATTTGATTTTTTATTTAAATAATATTTTGTGTGATATTTTGTAAGAGTAAATAATATATATATTTTATTGAATCATAAATTTTTTATATAAAATAAAAACAAACACAAAAAAATATATTAATTATAAAAATTCATATATATAAACTAAATATAAAAATATTTATAAAAATAAAAATATCCAAAACAAACTTAATAAATTAAATAATAAAAGACAAAGAATTTTATTTATAAAAATATTGTAAATATATTAAATTGTAAAAAATTCACTATTTCGGCTAATATAAAAAATTTATACAAAAATCTAGAATCAATTTAAAATATAAATAATATATATATATAAGCCTTCTAGAATCATCCGCTACTATAAAAATTGGTGAACACATAGAAAGAAAAAAAAAGTAACACGGCCAAAAAGCTATATTTAAAAAATTGTAGAAAAGAATAAATTAAAATATAATTAAATAAATAAAATATATAGAATCCTTCTAGAACCATCCTTTACTACTATAAAAATCACCAATTTTAGGATTAGGGTTATTGTATACTTTCTTGGGGGCGGGACAAGGCCTCTGAGGTTCAGATACGATGATTTTGAGTTTTTTCATTTTCATTTGATTTGCTTGCTTGTCTATTTTTGTTTATTTGTTTTAGTTGCTTAGATGGAGATATGAGAAAGGCAAAATGATAATCTTGGCACCACTCAAAAAGAGAAGATCTGACTGAAGATTGAGAATAGATAGATGTCATGGTGGCAAGAAAGGTATTGGTTTTGCAGATGATGAATCAAATATTACTATGAGGTAAGTTTTCTAGAATTGATTAACGATTTAAAGCAAGTATTTTTTTACTGTGACAAAAATCTACCATGTATCTATCAATGGTGCAGTACTCATTGGATCCTGTGCTTATCAAACTCCACCGTCAATAAGGAAACATAGGCCGACTATAGGGATTTTGTGGACGCAAGGCCTGAAGTAGGAGCAATTGTGGATGCGTGGTGGCGGGAAGGCATAACTTCCGCTCTACTTCCCCGGTACACTAGTTGAACACATACAATAATTTGGCCTTTCAGACCCCCTAATTGTTATCAACTGATTCGTATATCTAACCTATCTACAGGTGAGAAAAAGTTTTTGTCGGTAGAGCAGCTGTTGGAGCTCCCAACCACACTCCAAAGTCAGCCACTGCTTCTTGATAATGCTTTAGATGAGGTACCTTTCATGCCCTTGTAACTCTCAAAAAGTCCCTTTTTTTTTTCATCTATTACTCGATTATGAATATAGGTTTTTTGTAATCAGGTTTTTGGGGCTACATATGTGAGCATCGATGTGCTTAAGAACAATACTACTACGTGGCAGTTCAAGGTGTGTGTATGTATATATGTAGGTGTTTAAATTTTGTGCTTGCATAGTAGTTTGATGTGATGATTGTAAGAGGGGATAGTGTATTTTTCTTGGGAGGTTTCGGGATTGCATACTAAAGAATTTGAAAAAATAAATTTTCTTTTGTATTTTACTTGGGAGGTTTCGGGATTGCATACTAAAGAATTTGAAAAAATAAATTTTCTTGATGAACGTAGTATATCTTAGAAATACCAACATTTTTTGGTTGAACATTTTGTATGTCTTGAGTAGAATCTTAAAGTAGTATTGATGAATCTGAAGACCAAGATTCATGCCCGTGGGTCATTTGGTCCTGATTTCCAACAGACGAAGTTCCAGAACTCTTTAAAATGGTAATTATCATTAGCTACACTTCAGTATGCTATCATACTATAAATCCTTACAATCTAACTCTCTTCAATATGCTTCAGGTTAAGGGATGTGGTGCGGAAGTTACATTCGACATATAAAAGACGGAATGATGCTGCTGGTGACGTGATACACATATATGCGCGCACAAAGTGTTTTCTCCGACTAAGGGTGAATTCTAGTTCTTCCAAACTCGAAACACCAAAATGCCGACCTGTTGAACTTGAATTATGCATGAGTAATTAATTCTTCAAATGCATCCTTTTTCAGAAATACAAGAAAGTAGTATCTCCCCCCATTCACATTACTCCACAAGACCTCAGCCCAAAGTATGCTGAGAAATTGGGTTCAGGTGTACACGAATACCACAAAACATATAGTGATTCATATTGTATAGGACAGTTAATGTTTTGGTATTCTAATATCCCGACCCAAATGTTTTGCTGGCTGAATCAAGCAGGGGATGCCTGTCCTTACCCAAATCCCAGAAGCCATCACAACAACTTGTTTACGGCCGAAGGACAGAGAAGTTTATGCTTTCTATGATGGTAAGCCTGATGCCTTGATTATCATGTACAGATTTAGTAATCAAATTTAATATTTGTTTTCATTTTTATGAATTGAGTCTGACTGATAATCTCCCATGTATTATCTTTGTCAGAAGAAAAAACCCCAAATGCCTTGGCCGGAGGACCAGATATGGTCATTCAAGAGCTCCCTGAACATTGTTGGCAGCCCAATACTGGATGCTGTGCTACACAAGGCTCGCATTAACAAACGGATGCTTCGCTGGTTAAGACTCAAATCTAAGGTCTCCTGAGGAACGTAGCATTCAAAGATAGTGGTTGCCGAATGATTCCCGATAAGAAGCACCAATTCATGTCTCTCGGCTATTCAGCAAAGAGCAAGATGGCAAACACAATGGGGCATTGTAGCCTGTAGGGCCTGTGATTTTAACTAGGTGGATCCAAACATGTATTTCTTGCATTTTTTTTGTGCTCATTTAGTTTATTACAATTATTTCCACTTTATTGCCAACATCATTTTCATGCCGGTGACATGAAAAATATTTAAAAAGTAAAGCTTATTTGTGCTTTGATTCTTATTATTGTGACATTATTTTATAATATAGTTTTTTCATTTTGAAAAACCACAAATCATATTAAATAAGTTCTTCCCTCTTTTTATCATTCAAATAAACTTTGTATAATAATGTGAAATATATAAATTAAAGAAATATATTCGTAAATATAGTTAGAAATGTAACTAGATAATATATAAAAAGAAAAAAAAAGTTTATAATAAATTGAAAATATAAATAAACAAATAAAAATCATCTGCATACAATGTTCAAGAAGCATTGGCCTGCATTTGTTTTTTATTGTGTTTGAAAACTTCTTTTATTTCAAAGGGAACGGTAAAATAATTTTTTATTTCTAAAAAAAAATTAAAAAAAAAAAAACCTTTGATTTAAGATCTTGTTCTCTATTTTCTTCCTTCTCATCTGTATGGTTTTATTGTATATTATTTGCACATAGTTTTGAGTCAACTGTTTCTTGTAAGATATGTAGTACTACTTTCTTATTTAATTGATTTATTCTACTTATAGTGTGTATTTAGATTTTATATAGTTATGGGTCAACTTTTCCACGGCTAATTTATGTGGATATAGGAATGATGGCAGCATCAAAAGATGTTAGTTATGTTTGAGTGTGTGATTTGATCGGCCTATAGTACTATTCATGTGATTATAATAGAATTATCGAAATTGAGTTTTTTTTATTTGAATTTTGATTTAAATAGTATTTTGTGTGATCGCTACCATAAAATTGGGCTAAAGTTGCGGTAACAAAAATCACGATTTTAGTACAAATTGGTAACTTTTTACTGAAAAGCCACGGTGAAATATACGAAACTATTTTCATGGAATTTTGTTGGTGAGTTTTTCTAAATTGGTGATAATTTTGTAATAAAATATTACATAGTAATACCATGGCGTCCGTGATTTTCTATAGCAACATAAACTACAATAAAATTTCGTGATTTTAAATGGTGACATTTTTGTGACAATAAGTTATAAAATAATATTATTACACTTTCGTGACTTTATATCAACAAAAGTTGTAACAATTTTGAGACTATATTTTTGAACAAATAATATGATTATATTATAATTATTGTTTAATGCAGCTACGCACCATTATTTATCATATAAATCTGCATGTCTTAAGCTAACCACTAACCACTAACCACACTATTTTTAAATTTAATCTGCAACTCGGAAGCTATGTCCTATCATGCCGACTTAGCTATCTAATTTGAAGTATTTATTGAAAATATAAAAATTAATAAATTTATTTTATATATATTTTTTTAGTGTTACAAATGACTTATTAAATTTCATCAATTGTCCACCAATTATAAAGTTTCAAAGTTAACAATGCATTTAAATCTATTATCGATATGATAACTATAAATAGTTAAATATTGTATTACATTAATATCTAAAGTAAATTAAATTAATATCTATTAATTAAATAGAATAAAAAATAATTAAAATTATGTATAATGTATCCGCAAGTAGTTATTATTTTTTTATAAAAATAAATATAGAATTAAGATTTTACGAATATTACGGTACTTATATCATAATTTTAGATAGTCATGAATACTTTAAAAAAAAATCAATTAAAATACTTATATCAATTTTGAATATTTTTGGTATTTGTTCCGTAACTTAAATTAGTCAGAAAAAATTTTGTGACAATATTTATGACGAAATAGTAAAAAAAATACGAAATAGAAATATCTTTGGACATATTCGTTACATAAGCCGTTCTTTTAAATAGTCATGGAAAGTTACTTGTAACTTTTTCTATAAATATTACCCTCGGTACAATCAAAGCAAGAAATTATGACATAAATTTATTACGAAATTGCTCTTCCCAACTTTTAATTGTCACAAATTAAAATCTATGACAAATTTCCGCAATTATCAATATTTTTTCTAATAGATAATATTTTATGAGAGTAAATAATATATTTTTCTATTGTAAACGTGCGGGCTGCATTGCAAACTTATTTTTATTTCAAATAAAAAAGCACAAAAAATATACTATTAATTATAAAAAAAAAAATTAAAGTGATATATATAAAATAAATATGAAAAATATTTATAAAAATAAAAGTAACTAAAAACTGCAGAAATGTATTTATAGATATATATTGTAAAAGATTAACTGCTTTAATAATATAAAAAACTATAGAAAAATCTGAAATAAATTAATAAATATATATATCCACACAGATCTATGTACTGAATTTTTGTTTTTAGCATTAATGATGATTACTAAAAATATTAACTATTTTAATTATATTTAAAATAAAATTAAGCAGAAATAGTCCAAAATCCTTCTAGAATCATCTGCTACTATAAAAATTGTAAAAAGATCTTAAAATAAATCAAAAATATAATTAAATAAATAAAAATAAATAGAATCGTTCTAAAACCATCCTCTTAATACTATAGAAATCTTCCACTTTTAGATACGGTTATTGTATACTTTCTTAGGCTGCGGGATAAGGGCTATTTTGAGGTTCATATTCTAATTATTTTGAATTTTTTCATTTCCAGTTGATTTGTTTGCTTAATTTTGTTTATTTGTTTTGGTTGCTTAAGTTGGAGATATGAGAAAGGCAAAATGAGATTTTGACAGCACAATATGGAACAAAAAGATAGTGAGAAGATTTGGCTGAGGATTGGGAATATATTGTTGGGCGATGGATGCAATGGTGGCGAGATAGGTGTTGGTTTTGCGGATGACGAATCAAAGAGTACTCTGAGGTAGGTTTTGTAAAATTGATTTAAGGATTTAATGTATCTCTCAATCTCGGCTTGTTAAACTCCACCATCAGCAAGAAAACCTTTTCAGACTATAGATCAGGAAGGATAGTGACAGGATTAGCGCTATCAAATTTCTTCATTCATCTTAGTGGATTGATCGACGCTGGATTTGGGGAGGAGACATCTTTCTTGTTCAGACCTGTGTTGTTTGTCCCATAACAATATATAAATTAGATAAAAGTGAAATTTAATTGGTTGATGGTGACAGATTCAAAAGGGCTAACAATTTTCGTAAGCCCTACGGGTCAACTCATCCAATTAAAAAAAAAAATTGATAACATGCCAGGATGGACGAGAGAAGACCCCTTTTTCTCGGACCTCAAGTATTGCCTCGAGAAGTTGTTTGGATTGATGCACCAGAATATGATTCTATACTTGAGGGATCTTCTTAGCTAGTAGGTAAAAATTTGTAATTTTGTGGGATCATGTTCATTGTTTGCACTCAATTCAACATTAGAAAGGAACGTACATTGTAAGTTGAATAGCGTTTGATTTTTAGTGGTAGGCCTACCGATTGTAAGTATTTTGGTTGTCCAAATCACAAAGGGGACATAGTGATCTTCGGATTGATTGACACTTGCAGGTATGTATTTGAATTATTGATTCTAACTTTAAATATATATATATATCTTCGTACGTGAAGAATCATCTGATTTCTTTCAGCTTTTTTATGTAATTGTTATATATAATATGCTTATAGTGTGTATTTAGATTGTATGTAGTTACGGGTGGACTTTTGCAAGTGTTTTTGTGTGGATATGTATATGAAGAAAGACTTTGGTTAAATGTGTTATGCATGTTTGGGTGTGTGGTTTCATCTGCCAATAATACTCAATAGAATGTTCATGTCTTTTGAATGAATGCCTTAGATTTCGTAAATCCCAATATATGCTAAGTGGTTGTGTGTACATTATAATTGGTTGTTTGAATTCGGATAACGAATTCTTTTTCCAATACACCGGACATACCCTTGACGATCACAATAATGTTTCCATGAACCAAAAGGTGACAACCTCATTTAGTGAAAAGACTAATTGCTTTGTCTGATGAAAGCAGTAAAGAAATTAATATATATTATATATATATAAATATACACAAACATGCCAAAAAGTGAGGCTGTCAAATGGGTGGCTATCAGCAGCAGCATAAATTTCAATGTTTCCAGCTTCGTTCCTTCAATTCTACAGGTAGATGTCCCGAGAGCAGCTCCCATCGTACACAGGGATATGCTAGTGTTGTCTCCAAACCTTAAGACATTCTTTGTTTGATTGTACCATTAAGGAGTACAAAATTCAATAATAGCATATTTTAATTTAGTCACAGAAATAGTTGGATCCAAAGCGAAATTTTCCAATTCTGCCTTGTTTGGAGCTCCCTTGGTGCCTAAAGCTATTTGCATATTTCTGTCCAAAATTTTGCCGAGATGGAGCATTGGATCAACAGGTGGTGGCCGTTTCCATGTCCTCCTTGCAGAGGACACAAACAGGATAGAGCCATTGATTAAATCCCACTTCCCTCTTTCTTCTTCACATACTTTGTCCAGTCCTCTGTCGATACGCAAATGCCTGGCTCAACGATTAGGATTTTTCTATTTTATCTGTTGGATGTGATGTTTTGTACGACAAATATTGATATTTTTGGCCCAACGTGATCCGTGATCCATTTCCCCACTTGCAACTCAAACCCCTAAAACTTGGAGCTTATTCTATTAACCGTGACCCGCACTGATATATAATTCTTCCCTGTTCCATTCTTTGTGTACGTAAAATTCGATTATATTCTGAGTGTTTATTCTCTTCATGCATTCCCTTCATCGGTTTTTTTAGGGTTTTTTCTATTTTTTTGTTAGTTACAATCGTTATCTTCGTCAATCTTTCCAAGTAGACTACTTTCTTTGCGAGCTGTGAGTGTTTGGGGGATGTGATGTTTTGTACAAAAATTATTGATATTTTTGGCCCAACGTGATCCGTGATCCATTTCCCCACTTGCAACTCTAACCCCTAAAACTTGGATCTTATTCTATTAACCGTGACCCGCACTGATATATAATTCCTCCCTGTTCCATTTTTGTGTACGTAAAATTCGATTATGTTCTGAGTGTTTATTCTCTTCCTGCATTCCTTTCATTAGTTTTTTTAGGGTTTTTTCTATTTTTTTGTTAGTTACAATCGTTCTCTTCATCAATCTTTCCAAGTAGACTTCTTTCTTTGTGATCTGTGAGTGTTAGGGGGATTAGTTGTCGATTAGTCAAGTTAGATCTCTAATGGTTCGAAACTGTTGGTATGGAGTTTTTTGGGAGGCAGGTGGGCTTAGAAAGTCAGATATATAGTCGAGAACCTGGCATCTTCCCGAATCAAATGCTGCCCACACCCAAGGCCTCAAAATTTTGGCCACTTTTAGCGGCTCATTTTTTAAAAAATATATATTTATATAAAGATTAAATATAATATGATCTTTTTATGAAATAAACTTGTACTCCCTCCGTCCCAAACAACGTGCAACTTTTGTTTTGGACATGGGTTTTTAGGTGAGTAGTATTAAGTAGGATAATTTAGAAATAATGTGATGCGATGGAGAGAGAAATGTATATTTTATTTTTTTATTTGCATGATCTGATAGCGTAGAAATTAAGTATAATTAATTGTTTCCTATTTTGAAAATATTGCAGGGTGTTTGGGACATACCAAAAAGAAATGTTGCAGAGGTGTTTGAGAGAGTACTACATTTTTATTGATAACGATACTAGACAAACTCAAAAAATTTAAGTAATAAAAGAAATAATTAAAAAATTAATTTTATATCAATTATATGTAAAAAAATCAAGGATTTTTTTTTTCTACCTAGAGCCAATCAAAACTCAGGAAGTACTCTGTTTGACATAAAAAAATTAAATATATATATATATAGTTGATGTCATATTTTAACAAATTGGTTCTCAATATTGGCGAGAAATCTCATGAACTTTTTATCTACATAATTATTAGATATAATCTTTTGTACGTATTATTAGAGTTTCTTATTTGTTTTATTATAATTATTTCTACTTGGTCGCCAACATAATTGTCAATGATGGTGACACGGAATATATTTAAAAAGTAAGGATTATTTGTGCTTTGATTCTTATTATTGTGATATTATTTTATAATGTAGTTTTTTTATTTTGAAAAATTACAAATCATATAAAATAAGATTTTCCCCATTTTTATCAATCAAATTATGTATATATATTTAGATTTAAAATCTCATAAAAAATGTATATATGTAAATCACATGTGTGTATGAATCTAATATATATTATAATGTTAAATTTGTAAAAACAACTATTTATAATATTTTATGTATATGGATATTGTTAGAGACAAAATGTAAAAATTATAAAAAAGAAAAGGAAAATATATAGAATGACGAACAATATTTATATAAATAAATATATATAGACAATAAACTTCAAAAAAATAATTTGATATACATAAATTAAAGAAGTATATTTATAAATATATATAGGAAATAACTATAGTTAGAAAATTAGAAATGAGATTAGAGAATATATAAAAAGAAAACAAACGTTTAGAATAAATTGATAATATAAATAAATAAATAAATAAATAAAATCGGGAAAAAATCAAAACAAGTCTCATCGAATTTAAAATTAAGGATAAACTGTTTTTTAGTCCGGTATCTGACCTCTATTATCATTTTAGAACTTTAAGTGGACCATGTCTGAAAATAGTTCAGTAAATTTTTTTTTTCGCTAAAATGGTCCTCCGGTGCCGGAGTCTCCACGCTGGCTAGTCGTTACTGACTGGCACTACACGGCTAACATGTCATCGCCACATAGATGCCACGTCGGATGGCCATTTAAAAAAAAAAAAAAAAAAAAAGAGTTTACTTGCAAGACTATTTTAAGACGTAGTTCATTTAAATGTCCTAAAAAAATAAATGAGGTCATATACGAGACTTAAAAAATAGTTTAGCAAGACATTTTATAAAATAAAAAATTAAAAAATATCCACGTGTCGATGATCTAGCATCTACGAGGCAATGACATGTCAGCCGCATCAGCGCCATGTCAGCATCGGCGGGCCAACGTGGAGACACCGGCACCGGAGGACCACTTTAGCAAAATTTTTTTACTTACAGGTCAGATAGAGTCCACTTAAAGTCATAAAATGATGAATGTGGTCAGATATGGGACTAAAAAATAGTTTACACTAAAATTAATATATTTTAGTCTCATTATAAAAAATTCACCAATTTTAGTCCAAATATAAACAATTTTAATCAATTCTAGTCCCACCCATAACAAACTAACAATAACAGCTGATGTGGACGTAACGTACTGTGATGTGGCATCGGATGTGGACTAACACAGCTGTGTTCAATCACCACACGGCCATGTATTATTTTGTAATTGCAATTCATATCGCCAAATCGAATAAAATCAAGATTGATTCATCCATTCAATTCCCACGTACGCTTTCCTATTAATTTCCCCAACCTTTCTTCTCCGAAATTTCTCCTTCTTCTCCTTCCTCCCCTTTAATCAATAATTCCTCAACCCTTCAATCCTTCAATTTTTACTGTATGAGCTTAGATGCAAGTATTTCTCACACTTTTTTATTATTTTGAAATATATCTTATTTCAGAGAGAACCAATAAAACAACTTTTCATTTAAAATTCCTGTACACTCCAAAACTCAACCATAAGGTCCAATCCATGTTGGGAGCCCGACCTAGGGAGAAACACGGCCCACAAGAAGGCCCAAATCAGTGGGATACTTGGTCAAAGGAGAAACGGATAAAGCATAATTTGAAAGTGAGAAGAATTTGGGGGAGGTTGGAGAAAAATAAGGAAGTAAACCTTATCTGAACAAGGTTTAGAGAATAAAAGGGAAAAGAAGACGCCGTGAGAGGGAATCTCATCTTCTTCAACATTAATTTTTTCTCTGCATTATTTTCTTGTAATATTTTCAGAATTTTTACAACTTTTTTCGATTAATTCCAATTTAATTTTTAGCTTCGTTCTTGTGTATTTACCTTCCTTTTTTTCGTTAATTATTCGAATATCGCGAGATAGCCCGGATCCTTTCTTGAGGAGGCCGGGGAACCCTTCGAACAAATAAATTCCGACAGGCTTTTCCGATTAAGCCGTCGGTGGCGATTTTTTTACGACAACAGATTGGCACGCCCAGTGGGACACCGACCTCTCGCGACTTTTACATGCAACTTCGAGAGAAAAACTGATACCGCCGACGACTATGGAGATGTCAAAAAACAAAAAACTCGTCGGCGATTCGTCATCGCACCCTGCGCAGGAAGCTGCCCCTCGCGATGAGGCCTCCGCTGCTGCTGGAAGGCCGGACCAGAACATTAGCCTTCCAGCCAGCGTCCTTCAGGAGCAGATCCGTGAGGAAATTCGGTCGTCCCTTCACGGATCCGCCCAAGAACTATCGAAATACATTAGCGACGTTCTGAAATCCGCCATTCGGAATGAGTTTGCGCTGCTTCTGGAGGAAGAAACTCGAAAAAGTAAGGTCCGGAAGGTCGATTCTAGCGAGCCAGAGATTTGGCCTCCCGCGGGCCTTACAACCAGCTTCGCAGCAGATCCGAAATCCCAGGCAGTTAAGTATGACCATATTACTCTGTTCGGTAGGGATACCGGATCTGGAGGACCTCCGATCACCATCCAGAAGATCGGAGAATCTCAAACGTCGGCCGGGCAGGCTTCCTTTGGGCCGCCTTCAACCGACGGATTTGGGACGACCTTCGGGTCAGTTCCATCAGTACCATATAAGCAACATAATCTGCTAATTTCTGGAAATACTTTCAGCACCCTAGTTACCACTCCAGGCCTTCGAAAAAACCCAATGGCCGGACAAGAGACTTCCAATGCATGGGGGGCAGGGCCGACAGCGATACCAGCACTTTCTTTGGTCCCAAAGCCTTCTGGAATGACTTGGGAACCAGGAGGATCAGTCCTAACACCATCCCAATACACTAGGGGGCAGGGAGCTGCTGGGGAAGGTCGATTTGCTGCTGGTTCCGGGCTGGAAAAAACCTACGAATATTCTGCCCAACCAGCCCCTGAAAATACACCATTGCAACAGGTTCCAATCTTTAGAGAACCTACGGAAGGCCCTCGAGCTCGTTTCTCACAATGGGGACCTACTCAACAAGCCTTCCCGCAGCCGGCGTTACACAATCCGCAGTCCATTCAGGCAGCTTCCGAACAGCCTGGGGGGCAGGCAGAGATGGTGCCGCTGCCACATCCTATCATAAATCTACAGGTAATCGAAAATGTGATTCATAGGATATATGACGATCGGAAAAGCAAGGATTCGATCGAGCAGTTCTTGGAAAAATTAAGGAGCGCTGAAACTAGACGCCAAGTTCGTGTACCAGAGGACCAGAGGGTGAATGTGGTAATAAGTAACATGAAGCACCAGCTGCATGACAGCTTGGCTCTTCAGGAATGTCACGACTTTCGGCAGCCGATGTCCAAAGCTGCGAAGGCCGAGCAGCTCTTCAAAGAAACTCAAATGGCCCGAAATCAAAAGTTTTGGAGTGGTAATCATTGCGTGTTTGCCCAAGAAGGGGTTGCCGAGGTTGACGAGGAGCAAGATGAGACCTTCTTGGCTGAAATTTCGCTGGGGAAGGCATATACATGCTTGGCTCTTAAGCCGCCTCGACGGAATGAGGTGAATTTGAAAGTATCTTACTCGTTCGACATCGCGAAAACGGAGCAGATTTTTGACTACTTGCTGAAAGATAACCAACTCCGCCTTAAAGAAGGTCACAAGATGCCGTCCGAAGAAGAACTGAATGGAAAATCATTTTGCAAGTGGCACAGGATGTATGGTCATCAAATTGGTAACTGTATCGCTTTCCAAAACGAGGTTCAGAAAGCAATCAAAGAAGGCCGCCTCAAGCTGGCCGAAAAACCTGATATGAAGATAGATACAGAGCCGTTCCCCGCACCGATAAATGTTGTCAGAATGCGTCCCGCCAGGCCCAGGAAAACTGGACCAGGGTTTAGGGCAGGCGGCAAGGGAACAGGCATTAAAACACCAGTGTTTGAGAGACTCGGAAGGGCAATCAAACCTCCGAGAAAAGGCTCGGTATGGGATAGGCTTTCCCCCACAAATACGGTCGCTGAAGTGAGTTTTGAAAAAGGAGGGGAAGTTTGGCGAGTCACGTCTATAGATCAAGTGGTGATCACACCCTACCAAACTCGATAGCCTGGGAAGGCTCCAGACGACGGAAGTTGGACACAAAATCAGAAGAATCGGTCGAACCAACTCCCTACCAGAACTCAAAAACGGAGGGCCCAACGACAGCGTTTAGCCGCTCGTCTTGAGCAGCAGGCTGGAAGGCAGCAAAGACCTCTCCATGCAAGAGAGTCTGACATGCAACACCAACAATCTAGAGGGAGAAGTACGGAAAGATTAGATTCAGATCGTCGAGACTTGCGTCATCACATTCAGACCCAGGAAAGAATGGAGGCCAAAAGGAGTCTTCTCAAGGGTCGAATTTCCCCAAAAGACCAGCTTCACGGTGACGATTAGGGAAAATCCAATTCCTAAAGATGAACCTAAGATTGACGCCCTCATATGCGACGAGGCTGCGGAAGTGGTTACAGACATTATCGCCGACGACGAAGATCTGAAACAGCATAAAACCGACCTTGAGATTGGGACCGTGGGCGTATTACCTCAGGAATTTAAAGCACCTTCGTATCAGCCTGATTTCCTCCAGGGGGATATCTTGCTGGAAGAAGTCGGTCCATTGTATTGGGCAGAACAAGAACAAAACGCTTTAGGAAAATTTCCAGACCCAGTGGTTTTCCAGAAATTGTCTGACGAGGATACACGGCACCTTAAACCGTTGTTCCTTACTGTTTACCTCGACGGAAAAACAGTCAACAAGGTTCTGATTGATGGAGGGGCATCAGTCAACATCATGACCCTGCCCACCTTGAGGAAAATAGGAAAAACTTGAAACGATCTAATTCCAACGTCATTACGAACGACCGACTTCACTGGAAATGCCCATACGGCTGCGGGCGTTGTAGTGGCAAAGGTGACGGTTGGAACCAAAACAGATCAAATGGCCTTCTTTGTTGTCGAGGGAAGGCCGACCTACTCAGCCATTCTTGGGAGGGACTGGATTCATACTACTCAATGTGTGCCGTCAACTCTCCACCAGAAAATTATGTTCTGGAATGGGAACCAAGTCAAAACAGTGGCGGCCGAAACCGATCCTAACATGGAGGTACATTCGGCCGAAGCTGTGTATTATTCTCCGGAAGTCTACCTGCTCTCTATGATGCTGGAGGACGCAGAGAGATGGAAGGAGTGTAAGTTAACCCTAAAAGGGTTTGAAATCACAATAGAGGCCGACGAACGGCCCGACGACACGGGCAGTCGTCATTTCTGACGACCTAATCATACGAGAGTGGGAGGCAAGGGTAGGCAGATCAGGTTGTCCATTTATACAAGGAAGCGATCTTGCCGCCCGTTTGCCTGATAAGCAGGCAGGAATGGTTCCCGAACCGCTTGCGTGCGATCAAAATGAAGAAAACGTTCAGCCGCCGATCCAGAGGGCTACCCCTTCTTTCGAAGCTCAAGATCTTCTGGAAGAGCTTAACCTAGGAAGTGATGCAGCGCCGCGGATGACAAGGATTAGCACCTTACTAGACGGCAGCGCGAAAGAGAAACTGGTCGCTCTGATCTGTGAATTCAGAGACTGTTTCGCATGGGACTACCATGAAATGCCAGGGTTGTCAAGAAGGCTGGTGGAGCACCGATTACCCATCAAGAATTCATGCCGACCCCTTAAGCAGGCCCCTAGGTGTTTCAACCTAGAACTATTGCCGACGGTAAAAGAGGAGGTCGAAAAACTTCTCAAGGCTAATTTCATTCGAACATGCAGGTATCTAGAATGGATCTCCAATATCGTGCCCGTGCCGAAGAAGAATGAAAAGATCGGCATTTGCATTGATTTCCGGAACCTCAACCTAGCAACTCCAAAAGACGAGTATGTAATGCCAATCGCCGATATGCTCGTAGATTGTACGGCGGGATATGAAATCTTATCATTCATGGATGGATACTCGGGATACAATCAAATATCCTTGGCCGAAGAAGACACTCATAAAATGGCCTTCCGTTGCCCCGGGGCAATCGGAATCTTTGAATGGATAGTCATGCCTTTTGGGTTAAAGAACGCCGGAGCCACTTACCGAAGGGCGATGAACACCATTTTTCATGACCTGATTGGCACTAGCATGGAGGTGTATATAGATGATGTAGTCGTGAAGTCCCGAGCCTTCGCCGATCATCTACTGGATCTTCGCAGAGTCTTCCTGCGAATGAGGCAGCATGACCTCAAGATGAACCCGGCCAAATGCGCCTTCGGGGTACAAGCAGGAAATTTCTTGGGGTTCTTGGTGCATCAAAGGGGTATCGAGATTGATAAAAACAAGGCTAAGGCTGTCCAAGACCTCGGGTCTCTTCACAATATTAAGGAATTACAAAGCCTGATGGGAAAAATCAATTTCTTGAGGAGATTCATCGCCAACGCCGCTGGCAAGATGGAAAGCTTTTTCTACATTATTGCGAGGGAGGAAAGACGCATTCGAATGGGGAGATGCCCAGCAGCAGGCCCTGGACCAGATCAAGCTGGCGTTAACATCTCCGCCGGTGTTGATGCTGCCGATCCGTGGAAAAGGACTAAAGCTGTATATAGCCGCAACAGACGATACGATAGGTTGTCTTCTAGCGCAGGATGATAACGAAGGCCAGTCCTTCAAGGCCGTTTGGTTAAATGGGCACTAGAATTAACATCATTCTCTCTAACATATCAGCCCCTCAAGGCTGTCAAAGGACAGGCCATTGCCGATTTTTTAGCCGAACATCCAGGGATGGTTTAGGCCACAGCGATAGATTATGTAGGGATGGAACCTTGGACGGTAGCTTTCGACGGTTTTAGCACCATGGGGGCAGCCGGAGCAGGCGTGATAATCCATAACCCAGAAGGAGAGGTGTGGCGTTTTGCGCACCAACTCTCGCAAGGCGTTACCAATAACCAGGCTGAATATGAAGCTTTATTGTTGGCTTTACGCTTCCTCGTGGCCCGAAAAGTTAGGAAGGTAGTCATCCGCGGGGATTCTCAATTAGTTGTCCGACAGGCCCTTGAAGAATTCAAGTGTAAAGATCCGCAGCTTCAGATCTTTCTTCGCGAAGTCCATAGTCTTCTACAACAACTTACAGACGTAGTTTTAGAAGATATACCCCGAGGTGAAAATGATGAAGCGAACAACTTGGCGCAGTGTGTGTCCGGTTTCAGAAGGAGACACATACCTCGGGAAGGCGAATGCTCACAGGTCGATAGGCCAAGTCTGGATTGGTGAACCCCCTTGCTGGAAGGGTTAGCCGACCCCGGAAGGCCACGATAAAAGCCGAACGATATCAACTCATGAAATACACTCAAATCAATGGGGAACTGTATCGACGAAGGTTGGACGGGACGCTGGCGCGCTGCCTAGGGCACGAAGAAGCACGAAAGGCCATGGCAAAAGTCCACGAAGGCATCGGAGGAGCACATAGAGCTGGACCTACGATGAGATGGACGATACTGCGCTATGGCTATTTTTGGCCGCGAATATCGTAGGATTGCATCGATTATGCACGGGGATGTCCGGCCTGTCAACGCCATGGACCGCTCCGACAAATCCCCGTAGAGGAACTCCATTCGATCGTTAAGCTTTGGCCCTTCCTGGGTTGGGCAATAGACGTGATTGGAAAGATACATCCTTCGTCTTCTAAAGGGCATTCGTTTATTCTCGTGGCCACCGACTACTTCACGAAATGGGCGGAAGCCATACCACTCGTCAAAGTGCAGCAGAGCCACATTATACGCTTCATCAAGGTGAATACCATCCATAGATTCGGCATCCCCAAGACTATTACTGCCGATCAGGGTACAACATTCATGGGGACGAAGGTCAAGGCGTTTGTGGCTCAATATGGAATTCAATTGCTCCATTCTTTCCCCTACTACCCTCAAGCTAACGGACAGGCTGAAGCGACGAATAAGGCATTGATCTCAATTATCAGAAAGGGGCTGAAAGACAATGCCAAGAAGATGGGACAACACGCGCGGACCAAGATTCAGAAGGTTACAAAACTATCTGGAGACCAAATTGATTTTTTACCGAGATAGTTTTGTGGGGGGCATTTGTACACTCCAAAACTCAACCATAAGGCCCAATCCATGTTGGGAGCCCGAGGTAGGGAGAAACACGGCCCACAAGAAGGCCCAAATCAGTGGGATACTTAGTCAAAGGAGAAACGGATAAAGCATAATTTGAAAGTGAGAAGAATTTGGGGGAGGTTGGAGAAAAATAAGGAAGTAAATCTTATCTGAACAAGGTTTAGAGAATAAAAGGGAAAAGAAGACGCCGTGAGAGGGAATCTCATCTTCTTCAACATTAATTTTTTCTCTGCATTATTTTATTGTAATATTTTCAGAATTTTTACAACTTTCTTCGATTAATTCCAATTTAATTTTTAGCTTCGCTCTTGTGTATTTACCTTCCTTTTTTTCGTTAATTATTCGAATATCGCGAGATAGCCCGGATCCTTTCTTGAGGAGGCCGGGGAACCCTTCGAACAAATAAATTCCGACAGGCTTTTTCGATTAAGCCGTCGGTGGCGATTTTTTTACGACAACAATTCCTCTTCTCTATTTTTATTTATTTTATTTTATTTTATTTTATTTTATTTTTGAGGCTGCAAGTGTTAGTGCCAGATTGAGCCTAGGTGCAAATATTTCTCCCATTTTCTTTTTTTGTTTGAAATTTGTTGTATTTCAAAGAGAACCAGTTAAAGAAATTTTTAATTAAAAAAAAATATTTTTGATTTCAAATACAACTTCTCTATTTCTTTAACGAGGCTGATAAGTGTTAATGCTAGTGAGTGAGAGTAGGTACAAGTATTTCTAGCATTTTTTTTGTTTCAAAATTTGTTTTTATTTCAAAGAGAACTAGTAAAATAATTTTTCATTTCTAAAAAAATTTTGATTTAAAATTCCTCCTCTATTTTTATTTCAAATGAAAATTTCAAATAGCCAATCATAATGTACACCACCACTCATCATATACAATATGTAACTCATTCATTCAAACCACACACTCAAACATATACAACACATTGATCAAACCATATACTCAAACATATACAACACATTGATCAAACCATACACTCAAACATATACAACACATTTAGCCAAATTAAAGGTTCCCTTGTATTCAAAATAATAGATGGGTTGCAATTTGGAAAATCAGTATTGTAGAATTTACTTGGTAAACAACACCCAACAAAATAGAAAAATTTGCATCAGTCGTTTGCTGAAATTGACATTAATTAAAACGATTAGCGATTCTTAGCTAAAAAATATTACCTGCCCATATCATAGAGCATTCGTATTGGGATAATACAAAGTTCGATCTCGAATTCTGGTAGAAAATATCGAGATAAAGTGAACTTAGGGAATAAAATGAGTATGTAGACTACAATTTCTTGCAAAGATAAAACACTACGTATCTATTCATCTTGTTTTGATCTGTTATTATTATCTCCGGACCAATCCATAGATCAAAAGTAACTTTTCATTCAAATTGAACAGACACAATGGTTCAATTTAAATTTAAATTTTAAATGAATTGATGTATTGATTCAATTCAAACAAAAGTTTGAATTCATAATTTAAATATTATTAGACACAGATTCATAAATAAACACAATTTTTTAAATTAAAATTCTAGGAATATTCCAAAATAGCCCGTACCACTTAGTCATGCCCATTACTAAGCTATTACATTATGTCCCATAAATTTAATTACAGAACTTCCAGACTTGTAGACGGAAACTTAGTCATGCCCATGACTAAGGCCGTATCAACAATATGTCCCAGAATTTGTGTTACATGTCAAAATCACTCGAAATTAGCTACTTCAAGTGCGCACTCCACGCATCCCATCCCTAAGTTCACTTAATCCCAACATTCATTGGTCTCGAATAAATCCAATTACACTAAAATTACCAACTAACATGTATGAATGGTGCAGGTGAAACTAATACTGTGTTTTCGCATTTGCTTAGCATCTGTTAATACTACTTTTAATTTCCATCCCGCTTTTACAGCTAAAAGGATTCTGTTTTTGCTTTCTGAAATTTCAAGATTTCAGCTCAATTAAAAAACTGCATTATGACAATGCCATATATATTTTTGGAGTCGAAAAAACATAATGTGGCTGCATTAGTTAGTTTCCACGTTTCACAAATTGGTTGTTTCAAATTCTGATAACGGATTTCTATTTTCAAAATCCCTGGTTTTGAATATGCCACATTCTTGCATTTTGTTGTAGTAAAAAATACATAATGGTAGGTGCTGTGTTCTACACTAAAGTAGGTTAGAAGACAAATGGTGATGATTTCTCTGCTTCAATTCCCTGCAGTCGAGATTGCCGGTAACAGACCAAGTCAGGACGGCAAACGGGAGGCAGCCAGTGTACGACAAGTCCTATGTCTGTTGCTACCAGAGGATACGGGCCCAACAGCCCCAAGATCTAAGGAATCTTGTAGAGGTACCGGAGCAGGAATGATCTCAGGATTATGTGTGCCTGCAGCGCAGCCTATGAAGCAATGTATATATAGCAATGTTAACAATTGAGTAATTCCTTAAGAAAATTATCTTATTTTCCAAAATTAATTTAAGCTGCTTCAAACTTTCATATGGGATGAGATCCTCAGCCCGTGCAACTTTGTCCTCCTGCCAAATCAATTAAATGGTGATAAGTGTTATTTATTTTAATTTAACATTAAACCTTCTATTTTTTTTTTCTCCATATTTTAATTATTCTGTCTCTATTATTGTTAATATTTTTAAATTAAATATTTATTTTTAATTTATTATACTATACGTAAAAATCAATTTTACATTAAACATCTATTTATTTTCATCGTATCACTGTTCAAATTAAAAAAAAAAAATCAATTTAAATCCCAAACATAAAATCCAAACCCTCCAAACAAAGACATATATTTGGAAAATGGTGTGCTGCTAACAGTGTTGAAATATAATATTATATTAACAATATACATAATATTTTTTCTTTTTATAATTTAAAGTAAAAGTATTTCATGTTGAATAAAAGTTTGTAAGTTTTTTTTTCAAGGTGAATTGGTTGCCCCAACTTTTTCAACAAACGAACGGAGAAAGCCTGTTTCTCTGAGCTAGGATCACATGTCCGGAAAACAATCCTAGCAGTCCTGCCACCACGCTGCAGAACGTACGCTGTTGAGAGGTTCCATATTGCCGAGACGGAAAAGATTCTTCCAGTGTCTCCGGTTCCAGAAGTGCATGATAAATACCGCCAAAGCCTAATACTGCTGTGACAAATTGTCTTCTAAAAAGGGAAATATCGAATGAAGTGATCCTAAATTCTGAAATTTGACTATTTTTTCCCTTCTAGACAAGATCCACTAATTCGGAACTTAATTGTTCTATTTCCAAACTTCACCTTAAAAAAAATCAAATAGATGCGAAATTAAATTCGAGCCTCGCGTAGCACGCGATTTCCTTGAAGTGAATTCGGCCTTCCACCGATAGCCTCCTAGGATAGAACGAATTGTGAACGGAATAAAAAATTCCGCAAACCGAACTAGAATGGAAGGGAAATTTTCAGAATAAATTTTTAGAATTGATATTCCGTCTTCCATCCCAAAAAGGGAGGAAAATATAATATATATTATATATTCCGAAAAAAACCGCCCACGTCTACTGCACGTTGCATTCAGTTGCAACAAACTATTTATTTGATTATTTATTTATTCATTTTTCAAATAAAATAAATTAATCAAATAAAACGTGGGACAAATAATTTATTCTTCTTTAGCCTATTTAATTAAATACCCAAAAGGATTTCCTTTGAACTTTCCCTTGAACAATTGCCCAGTGGACACGTTTTGCTTGAACTGTTCAATTTCTTAGTAAATGGGCTACGTACCAACACAAACTTCGTGGGTCTAATTCGGTTCTCATTGTTTGGTCCGTTTTGGCCAAGGAACCCGTCATGGTTCTGTGAGAGTTTCTAAAGAACTGAGCCTGGACAGTTCTCCTTTGAAGCGGTCTCATTTCTCTCTCACATAAGTGATCTCTCTACTCTGTCACTATTAGTTAACAGGAATGGGTTGAAGCTTTTATCCCCACAGTACGCACATAAGTCTTATAGGTAGGTTGTTCCATTGAACCTAGTTCTTGGGATCTCCAATCTTTCTAGGTTGGGTTTTCTTGTAAACTGCATTACGGTTTAAACATTTGGTTGGCGGATCCGGTAGGTTATCTTTTGACGCAACATGGTCTATCGCAATAACCTTAGTTGTGTTCAGTTATCTTATAGAATTGTATCGACGGTGAATGTGTCGACTCTTTCGATTGTACATTGTACTTTCTGCTCTGCCGATAACAGATTTACTATCGTAGTAAAGGGTTATGGCAGAGACAAGTTTGTCTCATTCTCGAATGTTCTCAAAAGAGTGAAGAATCCATTTCGCCTCTTCTCCAACATCTCCCACAGCTGCTAGTCAATATATAATTTTTTTTTTTACATCAAATCTGAGTGTTTCATGACTTTCAGAATTTTATTTATTTATTTATTTTTTCTTCCGAGGTCGTTCAACAGGTGCAACCTCCATTAGCCAATCTGTCCATTCAATGTGGTCGGATAAAACAACATATTCTGCTGCCATATTTTTAAATTCTGCCCATTGAATTTTTCTGGCTTCTCGGTTGCCGCAGCAACAGGCTGCGTTTCATGGTCGTAACGGCAACAAGCTGTCTACCAAGTCATCTTGTAGCTGTCTGGCAGATGCAATGAGACCCTGGGCAGGTCCCGCAACATATGCTGCGGACGAGGCAGAACAACAACAGGCTGTTTCACATGGGTATCAACAAGATCCCGTTTTTTTCCTCCAGTCAATAGGCTAGTTGGAGGAGGCAACAACAGGTTGCGCTCTCCCTCCATCGCGGCCTTGAAGACCTTGTTCATACGCTGCCGGCGCAGCTTTTTTGGCAGCAGCCCTCTAGGCTGCCTCACTGTTTGGACGGGGCGGTTGAGGTCATGGAATATAGAGAACATGAATGTGAAACGTTGGGCTTAACCTCCTCGTCCTCTTCCCAATTGTGCCAATCTGAATATCATTTATTCGGGCTTAACCTCCTCGTCCTCTTCCCAATTGTGCCAATCTGAATATCATTTATTCAGATTTATGTCACTTCCACCACGGCTGTCCGGATTAGCGGCGGATTTCGGGAATTTCGAGCCATCTCAGATTCCACCCGATTCACTTCAAGATTGTTGGAAAATATTTTGGTGAAATATGAGATACGGCTAAATCTGAAAATACAAAATCAAATAGATACAAAATTAAATTCGAGCCTCGCGTAGCATGATTTCCTTGAAGCGAATTCCGACTTGCAGCGATCGCCTCCCAGGATATAACGAATTGTGAACGGAATAATTACGCAAATCGAATTAGAATGGAAGAGAAATTTTCAGAATAAATTTTGAGAATTGATATTCCGTCTTCCATCCCAAAAAGGGAGGAAAATATAATATATTTATTATTATATTTAATCCAACTTATTTTGTATTTAATCCACGTGTACTGCACGATGCATTAGGTTGCAACAAACTATTTATTTGATTATTTATTTATTTATTTTTCAAATAAAATAAATTAATCAAATAAAATCTGGAACAAAATAATTTATTTCTCTTTCACCTATTTAATTAAATACCCAACACAACTTTCCCCATATACCCAAAAATGTATGCTCCATGAAAATTGTCTGGTTATATTCTTGAGCTAAAAATTGCTAATCCTTTCAAATAAAATCAAACAATTTATGCATTGTATCTATCTATTAAATGTCAATGTTTGCAGGTTGTCCAATTGAAACAACATCCTATGATATCTATGTGACCGGCTCAAAGAAAGATCAGCGAATTAATATGTCTGACAACTATATTCTCGAAGATGCAAACGCAGTGGTGGCTTGCCCAAATTCTGGACAGTGGCTGCAGCAACTCGCCATCTCTTGCAGACACCGGAAGCCTGAGCAGTGTCTCTGATCTCTGAAGTTCAACAGAGTAAAGACGAACACTAGGATATCTATTGGGAAAAAAGTACGAGGAGATCCTAGAGCACATTGTGGCATGCCCCTTAATCTGTGAAGCGGGTCGAGAGTGGAAACCAGATATATACATAAAGCAAGATCACAGTATGTTTCGGGAAATCAGCAAGCCCAATATTCCCCAAACGCCTCCTGGGTGGCATTCATTACTTTAGTTTTGTGTACAACTTTCCCCAATTGACCCTAAATGTATGTTCCATGACCATTGGTTGGTAATATTTTTGAGTCAAGAATAGCTAATCCTTTCAATTAAGTTCAATTTCAGCCAACAATTTATGCATTTTTTCAATTTTGTTCAATGTATACCAAGTAAATTTTACAATACTCATTTTCCAATTCGCAACCCATCTCTTAAATTGGTGGAATACATTGAGTTATAATCTATATATAATACATTCTCTGAGTATATGAGAATCATATCTCCTTCTACTTTTTTATTTAATTGTGACATATATCATGCATACAGTGTGCATGTAGATTTATGCCGTTATGAGTCAACTTTGTGAATGCTTTTCTGCGTGCGGATATGCAGAAGAAAGAAGACTTTAATTTGGTTAAATGTGTTATATATGTTTGAGTGTGTGGAATTAATTTATAGCAGCAATATTATAATGTTTCAACATTTTTGAATGAATGCCTTAGATGTTATAAATCCTAATATATACTGAGTGGTTGTGTACCCTTGAACTAACAAAATTGCCCAAACCACACAACATATTCATACTGCGTTTTCGTATTTGCTTTACATCTGTTAACCCTAATTTTAAATTCCATTCGTTTTTACAGCTACAAGGGTTCTGTTTTAGTTTTGTGGAACTTCAATAATTCAGCTACATTGAAAAACCGTAGTTTTGACATGCCATATATTTCTTCGGAGTCGAAAAAACATAATGTGGCTGCATTAGTTAGTTAGTTTCCATGTTTTTCCAATTGCATGTTTCAATATATGATCACAGAAAACTGCAGTTTCGACAATGCTACCTGGTTGCGTTTTGTTGGGGTAAAAAAATATTATGTGGTTGTGTTGGTTAGTTTCCATGTTTTGCCAATTGGCATTTTCAAATTCTAATAACTAATTCCTGTTTTCAAACCGTGCTTTTGACAATGCCAAGTGCTTGCGCTTTTCTGGAACCAAAACATAATGTTGATGCATTATAAATGATTGGTTTCATTAGTTACTTTTGTTGTCATGCTAGCTACTTTATTCTTAATGCAATGTCTTTCCATGTGGTGTGGAAAGTCTCATTCCTTTCAATGGCTTCGAGAGTTTTCATAGTCATAGAAGAAAAATAATTTTATCTCATTAAACAAATCCAATGATACAGTCTAAAATATAGTACAATGGAATTTATGAAATAAGTAAATACTATATTTACTAAAAATACAAGGATATGTAAAAATATTAATTTAGCCGAATATAAAGGCACTAATTGTGTCTAATACATAGCACAATATGACAAAAAATGCATCAACACTGTGTTTGACAGCCCTGGTTGACGTCAAACATATTGTAGTCACTAATATTTATAGTGTTTAGGATGTTGGTTAGTTAATATCATATTAACACATTTGGTATTCATAATTCAAATCACCGTTGCAATAGCTCAATAGCTGGAAACAAGTCCTTGCCTTGGTAAACTAATGGTTAGTGTCACCAATAAAAATTCATGACTTCAATTCTTATCAAACTGTGAGGTGCCGTGTTTGGTAGGTGGTGGCGGCGAGGTCGATGCAGTGCAGTCTCTCTGAAGCAATGTATAGCAATTTTACAAATTGACTAATCGGTTAAAAAAAAATAAAATTATATCTTATATTCTAAAGTCAATTTAAGATCCTTCAAATCTTTATTTGCATTATATAACTTTTTTTTCGAGTGGAATCAATAACAATATGAGTTAAAGTACGGCTATTTTATTTTATTTTATGCCAAGTTTTGGAAGACGAAAAATAGGTTTATTGAATATGGGGTGAGATCCTCAGCCCCAATGCAATTAAGCCCCTCCCGCATTATCAATTAAATAGTGACAAGTGTGAAGTGTTATTTATTTTAATTTAAAGTTAAAACTTATAATTTTCTTTCACTGTATCTTAATTATTCTTGATCAATTATAATTTTTAACCTTTCTCCATCCGAAACATATATGTGTATTTTATTTTATTTTCTTCTCCCAAAATATGACAGTGCATCTAGATCAACAACTAAGTTGTTTGTACGTAGAATCATGGGTCATTTATGAGCACATATCCACAATAAACAAAAATAAAGCTTAGACCATATGATTCAATTAAATGCTCAGACAAAATGTAAAAGTAGATGTCTTAATTAAGATAACAAAAATGCAAGTAGTAACAATGAAACTCTTGAAATTAAATAATATGATATTATATGAGATTAAAATTTATAGCGAGGGATATATATATTATCATTTTTAAAAAATATACAAATTGAATATCGAGCTAAAATCAGTTACAAGCAAACATGGGGAGCGGAAGTGATGCATACATGGTTTTGAAGGGAATGACTATGATAAATTACGATATTTCAATTCCGTGAAACAAACAAATCCCTGAAGTTTTGTAGACTACGAGATTGAGCCAACAACAAATAAATTGCACCGCCACTTCGTTTGCTTCTTGGCATGCCTACTTTGATTTGTCGTGGATTCAGAGCTATTATATTTCTTCATAGAACCCACCTAAACCGAAAGTATAAAGATTGTTCTTTCCTTGAAGTGACATTTGATACTAACAATGGTCTATTCATAATTACCTTTAATTCTGTTGATATGTTGCACAGTCATTTTCCTATCTTGTTATATATATATATATATATATATGGTCTTTACTATTCTTGTAACATAATGTAGCTGTTGGTATTGAAAATAATGAGAAAAATAATAGGGATTTTTTTTTTCTAATTTGTGCATATTCTTGAAAATAATAACCCAAGAGTTAGAATTGATTTACCATTTTATTTGACCGACATCTCGGGCTACTTAAAAGTGTTTTTATGATGTTCATTGGATTTGTTTGATTGTGATTTGAAATTGATTTGAAATGAAATATTAATTTAATTTTTTTTTAGATAGTATTTTGAAGTAATACTTTGTGAGAGAAAATAGTGTTTTTTTTTTTCCATTTTATAATTCAAAATTAAAGTATTTCATATTAGATAAAAGTTTCTATGTCTTTTTTATTTTAAATACAAATCAATATTATATCACATTTATATTATTTAAACGAAAACTAAAATAAAAAAATTTAATTTTCAAATCAAAACTAAATAAATCATAAGATTTTCCTCTTATCATGTAAATTGGGTGCATATATATTTAGATTTTAAAAGCTCAGAAATAATATATAAAAATGATATAATTAATATGTATTTAATATATTTATATATCTATTTTAATTATGCAAAAAATAACAACCTAAAATATTTTATGTATAAAGGATTTGTTTGTTTTGATTTTAAAGTGAGTTTTTGTTTCAATAATATTAAATACTGTACAATAATTTTATTAGATAAAATAATATATTTTTTTATTGAAATTCCGTGGATTGTGGTGTAATTTTTTATTTAAATTAAAAAACAAGCACATTTAAAATATAATAATTATAAAATAATTAAAGTAATACATATAATAAATATTAATAAAATAAAACATATCATATACTGTTAATAAAGTAAATCAAAAATACATAAAGAAAGGTATTTAATAATATAGATATAGTATATCACAAAAGAGTAACTAAAGACATTAGATGATAATAATAATAGTAATAATAATAATAATAATAAAAAGAATAGTCTAGAATAAATTTACAATATAAATAAATAAAAATTATAAATACATTATAGAAGACGGTTAAGGCGAAAAGGGTGATTTAGCTTTTCGAAGCAGTCTCAAAAGCATCACCTAAATTTGGCTAAAAATTTTAGAAATATTCAGGAATTCTTCTGGAAGGTCGTAGAACACGCTAGATTATTTGAGAAAGCCTAAAATATTCTAGGTTCTGGTGGAGTCTTTGTCCTATAAAAGGACTCCGCTCCTCTCATTTGTATCATCGAAGCCTTTCGCAAGTTTATGCTTTTGTGTGATGATTTCCAAAAACACATCCAGACTATGATTATGGTTTATTTTTTTTATTAGGGCTTTTTGAATGGTTCTAATTCTTTGGTAAGTGGCTTCTGAGCTCGATTCATTTTGAGTTTTATCATCTTCAGATTATTTTAATTTTTTATATTTAATTGATTTTAATTTGTTTGTTTGCTTGGATTGAATTTTCCAATTTTCAGATAATTTTAATTTTTTTATATTTAATTGATTTTAATTTGTTTGTTTTGGTTGCTTCAGTTGGAGGGATGATGAACAATTTGTATTTAATCGAAAGGTCAGCAGATTTGGGAATAGAAGGAGAGTGAGACGTATGTTGTGGTCGGATTGATATGTGACAGTGTGTGATATAATATATATAATTTAATATCAATTTAAATAGGCTGGTGTTGAAAAACAACATCCAACGATATCTCTGTGACCGGCTCAAAAAAAATCAGCAAATTGATGTCTCCCAAGGTGCAAATGCAGCAGCGGTGGCTTGCCCAAATTCTGGACAGTGGCTGGAGCAGCTGGCCATCTCTTGCAGACACCGGAAACCCAAGTAGTGTCTTTAAACCCTGTCTTGCAGGGAACATATACATATTTCTTCATTCATCTTAGTGGAGATCTATGGTTTGAAGGAAAAGTAAGAGGAAACCAAATATATACATATAGTACTATCACACCCAGTCTTGGGAAATTGACAAGCCCATCATTCCTCAAATGCTTCCCGGGTGGCGACGGGTGGCATTCAATACTTTAGTCTTTGAATGTGGCGATAAAGAATCATCTCTTTTTATACTTTCTTATGTAATTATTAGATTTTATGCAGTTATGGGTCAATTTTGAAAATGATTTTATATGTTTGAGTGGTGGTTTGATCAACCTATAGTACTCATATGATTATGCTAAAATCTATATATAATACATTGTCTGAGTATATGAGAATCATATCTCCTTCTACTTTTCTATTTAATTGTTACATATATCATGCATACAGTGTGTATGTAAATTTATGCAGTTATGAGTCAACTTTGCGAATGCTTTTCTGCGCGCGGATATATAGAAGAAAGAAGGCTTTAATTTGGCTAAATGTGTCATATATGTTTGAGTGTGTGGAATTAATTTACAGCAGCAATATTATAATGTTTCAACTTGTTTGAATGAATGCCTTAGATGTTATAAATCCTAATATATATGCTATTTACCCTAGAACTAACAAGGTTGCCCAAACCACACAACATATTCATACTGCATTTTCGTATTTGCTTTACATCTATTACTACTAATTTTAAATTCCATCCATTTTTACAGCTAAAAGGGTTCTGTTTTGGTTTTGTGGAACTTCAATAATTCTGCTACATTGAAAAACTGCAGTTTTGACATGCCATATATTTCTTCAGAGTCGAAAAAATATAATGTGGCTGCATTAGTTAGTTAGTTTCCATGTTTTCCAATTGCATGTTTCAATATATGATCACAGAAAAACATTTCGACAATGCTACGCGGTTGCGTTTTGTTGGGGTAAAAACATATTATGTGGCTGCGTTGGTTAGTTTCCTGCTTTGCCAATTGGCATTTTCAAATTCTGATAACTAATTCCTGTTTTCAAACCGAGCTCTTGACAATGCCAAGTTCTTGCGCTTTTCTGGAACCAAAACATAAAAATATAATGTTGATGCATTATAAATGATTGGCTGCGTTAGTTACTTTTGTCGTCATGCTAGCTACTTTATTCTTAATGCAATGTCTTTCCATGTGGTGTGGAGAGTCTGTCATTCCTTTCAATAGCTTGGAGAGTTTTTATAGTGATAGAAGAAAAATAATTTTTCCTCATTAAACAAATCCATTGATACAGTCTAAAATATAGTAGAATAGAATCTATGAAATAAGTAAAGACTATATTTAATTAAAATACAAGGATATGTAAAAGCATTAATTTAGCCGAATGTAAAGGCACTAATTGTGTCTAATACATAGTACGATACGACAAAAACTGCATCAGCACTGTGTCTTGACGGCCCTGGTTGACGTCAACATATTGTAGTCACTAATATTTATAATTTCTAGGATATTGGTTAGTTAATATCACATTAACACATTTGGTATTCATAATTCAAATCACCATTGCAATAGCTCAATAGCTGGAAACAAGTCCTTGCCTTGGTAAACGAATGGTTAATGTCACTAATAAAAATTCGTGATATTCTTATCATACTGTGAGGTGCTGTGTTCGGTAGGTGGTGCTGGCAAGGTCGATGCAGCGCAGCCTCTGAAGCAATGTATAGCAATTTTACAAATTCACTAATTGTTTAAAAAGAAAAACTCTATCTTATATTCCAAAGTCAATTTAAGATCCTTCAAACCTTTATTTGCATTACATAACCTTTTTTTCGAGTGGAATCAATAACAATATGTGTTAAAGTACGACTATTTTATTTTATTTTATGCCAAGTTTTAGAAGACGAAAAATAGGTTTATTGAATATAGGGTGAGATCCTCAGCCCAATGCAATTAAGCCCCTCCCTCATCGTCAATTAAACAGTGACAAGTGTGAAGTGTTATTTATTTTAATTTAAAGTTAAAACTTATAATTTTTTTCCTCTGTTAATTATTCTTGATCAAGTATAGTTTTTAACATTTCTGCATCCGGAACATATATGTGTATTTTATTTTATCTTTTTCTCTCAAAATATGAAAGTGCATCTAGATCAACAACAACCGTTGTTTGTATGTAGAATCATGGGTCATGTATGAGCACATATCCACAGTAAACAACAATAAAGCTTAGACCATATGATTCACTTAAATTCTCCACACAAATGTAAAAGTACATGTTTTAATTAAGATCACAAAAGTGCAAGTACTGAAGACGCTTAGGGGTTAAAGTAAAATAACTATGGGGACTCCATTCTTACCGTATTTTTATGATGTTCGTTGCATTTGTTTGATCGTGGTTTGATATTGATTTGAAATGAGATATTGATTTAAATTTTTGTTTAGATAGTATTTTGAAGTAATGCTTAGTAAGAGAAAATAGTGTATTTTTTTTCTCTTTTATCTTTCAAAATAAAAGTATTTCATATTAGATAAAAGTTTGTATATTTTTTATTTTAAATACAAATCAATATTAAATATCACATTAATATACTATTTAAACAAAAATTGAAATAAAAAAATTTAATTTTCAAATCAAAACCAAATAAATCATAAGATTTTCCTCTTATCATTTAAATTAGGTGCATATATATTTAGATTTTAAAATCTCAAAAATAATATATATAAATGATATAATTAATATGTATTTAATATATTTATATATCTTTTTTAATTATGCAAAAAATAATAATTTAAAATATTTTATTTATAAAGGGTTTGTTTGTTTTAATTTTAAAGTGAGTTTTTGTTTGAATTTTTGTTTAAATAATATTTAATATTGTAAAATAATTTTATTAGATAAAATAATATACTTTTATTAAAATCTGATGGTTGTGGTGTAGTTTTTTATTTAAATTAAAAAGCAAGCACAGTTAAAATATAATAATTATAAAATAATTAAAGTAATATATATAATAAATATTAATAAAATAAAACATATAATATACAGTTAATAAAGTAATTGAAAAATACATAAAAAAGGTATTTAATAATATAAATATAGTATGCCATAAAAAGTAACTAAAGACATTAGATAATAATAATAAAAAAATAAAGAAGAGTCTAGAATAAATTTACAAATAAATAAATAAAAATTATAAATACATTCTAGAACTATCTCTTTAAACTTCTAAATACGGATAAGGCTAACTAAATAATAGTGATTTAGCTTTTCGAAACAGTTTCAAAAGCATGCACTAAAATTAGGCTAAAGATTCTAAAAATATTTCAGAATCTTCTGGAAGGTTGTAGAACACCCTAGATCATTTGGGAACACCTAGAATATTTTAAGTTCGGGTAGAGTTTTTGTCCTATAAAAGGACTCCGCTCCTCTCATTTGTATCATCCAAGACATTCGCAAGTTTATGCTTTTGTGGGTGCTTAGTGAGTAGGGAATGATTTTCAAAAACGCATCCAGGCTATGATTAGGGTTTATTTTTTTATTAGGGCTTTTTGAATGGTTCTAATTCTTTGGTAGGTGGCTTCTGAGCTTGATTCATTCAGTTTTACTATCTTCAGATTATTTTAATTTTTCTATATTTAATTGATTTTAATTTGTTTGTTTGTTTTGGTTGAATTTTTCAATTTTTAGATAATTTTCATTTTTTTTATATTTAATTTGTTTGTTTTGGTTGCTTCAGTTGGAGGAATGAGATGAGACAAGACACAAGACAGACTATATGAGATCAAGACTATAAGGAGAGTGAGAGGTAGGTTGAGTTGGGATTGATATGTGACATTCATTATTGTGTGTGATATAATGTACTTAATTTAATATCAACTTAAACAGGCTTGGGGATGTCAACGGGGCGGGTTCGGGTCGGGTTCTGCAGGCCCCGAGACCCGCCCCGCTAGAAAATATTAGGCTCCGCGACCCGCCCCGCCCCGCTTCCACCCGGCCCCCGGGTTCGGGGCCAACCGGGAAAATCCGTTTATTTTAAAAATATATAATAATAAATATTTTTTTAACAATCGAATAGTAAAACAAATAGCATTAAAAGCAAAAAAAAAAAAAATCTAAAAACAATCAAATATTGATCCATAAAAATAAGATAAATAAATAAATAATATATTTTTATTATATAAATATAAATATATTAGGTATAATAATTTTAAAAAATTATTTGAAGCAGGCGACTAATTGAATTTCATATTTAAAATTATTTAGTATAATAATTTTAAAAAATTATTTGAAGCAGGCGACTAATTGAATTTTATATTTAAAATTATTTAAGTAAATAAATAATATATTTTTATTATATAAATGTACAGATATATTAGTTATAATAATTTTAAAAAATATTCGGATTCGGGTCCGGGTCCAGGTTGGGGCGGGTTTTTAGTAAAACCCGTAACCCGCCCCGAACTCGGCCGGGTTTAAAATTTTAAATCCACAACCCGCCCCGAAACATATTATTTAGACCCGAACCCGCCCCATTAAGAGCGGGTCCGGGGCGGGTCCGGGGCTAACTCGCCCCATTTGACATCCCTAAACAGGCTGGCCTTGAAAAACGCATCCAACGATATCTATGTGACTGGCTCAAAGAAAATCAGCAAATTCATGTCTCCAAAGATGCAATCGAGCAGCGGTGGCTTGCCCAAATTCTGGACAATGGCTGCAGCATGTCACCATCTCTTGCAAACAATGACGGAACCGGCAGTAAAAAGTTGGAGGGGGGGAATCATTTTTTTTCTTTTTATCGATTCAATGTTTTTTTTTTTTATTATTATTTCATGGTACATCCTGATAAAAAAAAAAAAAAAGAAAAAATTGGAAAATTTAAATATTTTAGAAAAAATTTCAACAATACTGTCTTTAAACCCTGTCTTGCAGGGAATATATACATATCTCTTCACTCTTTTGAGTGGAGATTTATGGTCTGAAGGAAAATTAAGAGGAAACCAGATATATACATAAAACATGATCATAATCTATTTTGGAAAATGTATGCTCCATTCAATACTTTAGTCTTTGTGTTCAAACTTCTCCCCATTGACCCAAAATGTATGCTCCATGAATATTGGTTGGAAATAGTTTTGAGCTAATAATAGCTAATCCTTTTTTGTTAAGATCAATTTCAGCAACGTTGTTCAATGTATACCAATTGTAAACTCTATAATACTCATTTGCCAAATTGCAACGCATTGGTGGATGAATGCGACGATAAAGAATCATCTCTGTTTCTGCTTTCTTTTGTAATTATTAGATTTTATGCAGTTATGGGTCAATTTTGAAAATGATTTTATATGTTTGAGTGGTGGTTTGATCAGCCTATAGTACTCATATGATTATGCTAAAATTACTGAATCTCTTAATTAAAAGCTTTTTCCATGTGTGGATTTTTCATTGCCTAGGATTTTGGCTTTGCCTTTGTTGTGTGACAATAAAAATATTTAGAAATTTGTAATGCTATCATTCATAACCCTTTGCTCTCATTCATAAGCCTTTGCCTCAACCTCTGCTTGTTTGCAGTAGTAGTCTTTGCTTAGAACCTAGTGAAATGTACATAGAAATTTTTATCCCTAACATGAAATTTTCGCAGACGTAGTAGGTAAAGGAGGGCTGATACATATAATAAGAGATCATCTTCATCTCGTTGGCGATTGGTACCCCATGGTGCTCTGCGCCCTTTAGTCTTGTATACGGCTGTATTGTATTTTCCTTTCTTTTCAAGGTTTTGGGATTCCCATTCGTTCTTGGGCTACAGAAGCGCGCTCGGTGCTTGAATCAGACGAGAGCCTTGACTTAGTCTAGTAATATTTACCGATGTTTTCTATAAAACCATCAAATCCATTTCATTTAAAATGCTTCATCCAAAATTAATTTTTGATTTGACTTTTATATTAGTTACCACTGCAAATATTTTTGACAGTTCTGCATTCTTGTGCAGGGATAAAAATTTAATCTTCAGGCTAGGCTTCTACTCGATGTGAGTTTGGGACGTCCTTTTTTTTCATTTGTAGAAAGAAATATCCGTTTCATCTATTTGGGATCATTTTATTGGGTAGTATCCTAAGTTTCCCATGTTTGTCCACTCCGGTTTCACTTTCTGGACTAGGCGATTAGAATGCTGCTCTTTTATGATGTCAGGCTCCATCTCTAGTTTTGTTTAGCGTGCACCGGTATATTTACATGTAACGTAAAAATGGAGTAAATGATTCAACAAGTTGAGGTATTAAGTTCTGACAAGCCATCCTTAGAAGTCTTGGAAATAAATTTTAAAGGCTGCTGCAAGATGCTTCGGAGTTCTGTTCTCTTATGCTACTATATATTCTATATATTGAACCATATTAAGTGGGCATCGGATGTGAAACCTTTTGGTTTATTGCGCACATGGAGGTTGCGCAAGAAAACTTCAGCAGTGGTGGTCAAGGAAACTATCGCAACAGCCACAAAACATGTCTCCAAAGTGATAGCTTCGAGGGTCAAGGAAACTTTAGTGGTGGTCGAAGCAGCAGCACCAATGTGGCCTCGGCCCAAATCAAATGGCTCGAGCGTTGAAAGATAGATATGGTTGAGGCCATTTTTCAATTGGCTGATGATTAGGAAATGTGGTGAACTTTCAGGTTAAAATGCTCTTTGAATTTGATATTATACAAATGATGCTAACTTGTCAAGTATATGATTATTATTAGTACAAATATTCTTATTTTGCTTTGTTCTAAGCGTATAGATTTGAAGTCAAAATAATTTTAATATATGATGTTATGACAAATATTTTAAAATTAGTGCTATGACTATCAATGCTTTGATTTTTGTTTTCCCAACATGAATTAATTAATGCAACTTAATGATATATTTTTATGTTTTTTAAAAAGTATACATATGATTATGCTGTACATATTCAATTATGTAGTCTTCATACGGCACATTGCAATTAACTCTACTGAGAAAGATATATTTTTACAAAATAAATGGTAAAGTAGATAGTAAACTTATGTAAAACTAAAAGATCATCAAACAATGGAATAAATTTAGTGGATAGAGTAAAATAACAGTTATAGTATGGTCCTGAACCCTAAAATTAGGGATCATTCTGATTCCAACACAGCCATGAGATTGGACGAAAGATGGACAGTCAATAAGGCGAGCAGGGTGGATATGTAATTTGCATTATATGATAAATAAGGCAAACATAAATTTATGCATAAATTAAGAAAATGCATCTATAAAAATTACATTTCTTTATTAGGTTAGTGATAGTGATCATAAATCCAAGCACGATCATTTTCACACCAAAAAAAAAGAAATTTATGAATTTGGATTTTGAATAAGATGGATCAAAATGATGTACATTTCAGTGAGTACCAGCACCCATGATCGAAGATGAAATTTTAAAAAACCGTGAATGTAGAGTAAGTATTTTTTTTTTTTTTTCCGTTTATCACAAATGTAACTTAGTGGTGACTTTATTTTATATCATACATTTACTCTTTGAACATCATATTATGCATATAAATAAAGCATACTTATATTGCATATCAGTAGTCGCAGGTAGGAGTTATTGAATCATCACCGAAATCAATTAAAAATACGGATCGTCAATAGAATATTGTAGGAAGAAAAAAACAAAGTGATCGGAATGATTTCATTGGGACGATTTTGTATTTTACTGTGTGTGAAAATAAATATTACGTAAAAATATTGCCGAAAAAACAAACCCAACATTTCATGAAATGGTGTGATTAATATTTTCTAAAAATAATTGTGTTAATTGATTTAGGGAGTGTATTCATTTAAAATTTTATTGGATTTTAAAAAGTACATGTATTTATGAGCATGTAGAAAATTCACATGGTCTAAGTAGAGTTTGATGGATTTTAATTATATATTGATTTAAATAAATTTTTATAAATTTAATTGGATTGTTTATGAATTTATATAAATTTATATGATTGTAAAATAGTTTTTTTTTATTATTAATTTATATAATTTTTATAAATTTATATGAAACACATTTGTAAATAAAAAAATATTTAATAATTAAATAAAAATACAAAATATATATAGAGTATTACATTTTTATAAATTAAAATATATATGAATATATATTATATATTATTAATGATGTATAATAATTATAACATAATATTACTTTTATATATTAATATTTTTAATTTTATCATTTTTATTATATTATTGTTTAATATATAATTTATTTTAATTGATTAGAATTTTAGCATAATATTATTATATCTGTATATGTATTATTAATTTAATAATTTCAATGTGAAATGGCAATAACATAAAATTGATATGGAGAGGAATAATGTTTCATTGTCAAGTGTATTGTACATAAAATTTAATAATATATTTTTTAAGAATCCATTAAAATCTCTTCTTCTGTATTGTACAATTTGTTCATAACTTTTCTCTAAAATTCAATAAAATCTACAGACTTTTAAAGTGTATGAATTGTTGAATGTCATAAGATTTTAAAATACTTAGATTGAATACCTCCTTTAAAAGTTTGATTGAATAGGTTCGAATTTTAAAAATATTTAAAAGTCTGAATTGAATATCTTCAGATTTTAAAAGACTTAGTTTGGATTGAATACATAAAAAGTTCAATAGAATCCTACAAAATCAGGATTGAAGACACCCCCCTTAGATTTGATATATGAATAGATCTTGTATATTATGAAGTAGAAAAGTCAAACTTACCCATTACAATGAATTTTTCATGTGTAGATATTATTGCATGATATTGCGATTATATAAACATCATTTGAAAAAAAAATTATATTGTATTTAGTTTACCATAAAACATCGTAATAGTACTATGATGACATGATAACTGAGAAATCTATACACCATTACGTTTTTTATTGGTAAATATTCCCTAAAAAATTATTATCATGTTTAATCGGTAGTTCTGGAAAATCAAAATCTAAATCGATTTTATCATATTAGGTAACTGCATCACATCATATCAAAGTTTAGAAATGTTTGACTTATTTACAATTCAATCTTATTTCTCCTTAAATTAATACCGGCTTTAAATCAAATCAAATCAATTTCACTTAATTGGAGAATTGATACGGGCTTTAAATCAAATCAATTCCACTTAAGTTTTCTAATATTTAACATCATAAAATTGTATACATAAATATGTCATATGTTGGGTAAAAAAAAATAGTCAGTATTTACTTACACAATGTTTATACTGAATTGACATCATAATCTTATAGTACATAAATCAATTCATAGTATCATGTGTAGTATAATTTATAACATAATGTATCATTTACTTCTACGGGCAATGATTACTGGGTGAATGCATCATTTTCAAGCATTGATGATGTGTACACATTATATTGTAAATACGCACCTAGTCGAGGGTTGCAAAAGAAAAGTCAAAAAAACTTATCCCAACAAGTGCAATACGTACATCCACTTTGTTGCAATAAAGACTAGAGGCAAACAATGGAAGGAGGGAAAGACGGTGGCAGCATGGCTGGGAATCGTGTGGGAAGATTTTTGCGCTGACGGAATTAGGGCTCTGGCTGGGAAGATTTTTGCGCTCGGGGTGGGGGGAGGTGTTTGGACCGAGGGTTAATTAAATTAACCTTTTCGTATTATTACCTTAATAAAAATATTGTTAAAATATCATATTCTGACACAGTAAATAGCATATCATATATATTTAGTAAACAAGTATATATTGTTGAATTTGGAAAACTATTGGATTTGTTAAAATATATATATATATATGAAAAATATTTGTTTAAGGAACGTTCTAAAATAAATACATAAAAATATCAGTACAAGGATTTGAATATTGTTTTTTCATAAATAATTTTGTTCATATATTTGATTAATTAATAGATTTTGTATCTAAAAAAAATAAAAAAGTCAAACTTATGAGTCATCATGAACATTTCATGTATTAAAAACGTTGCATCAATTTATGATCATGTGAACATTATTTTAAGGCATCATACATTATTTCTAGATAAAAAAAAAAAAAAGGTTGATTCAATATATTCTAATGCTGCAAATATATATATATATATGTATTTCGTAAATAATTCATATATTTGTTAATTAGGGGAAAAAAAGAGTTAATTTCTATTTAGAGATATGAGAATTAATTATATAAGGAAACGTTTTTTAAAAAATACATAAATAGATCAAGACGACACACGGTGGTTAATGTTTACATACAAAAATTTCGAACATTCTTCAAAATATATTTGCAATAGAGATCCCCACTTCATAAGCAATACTTCCTCGGTATACTAAACTCGTATCACTATTTTATTTTATTTTTTGTCTACTAAATGTATACACAATCTATTAATAATAAATAATTTTATCCCCTCGTATTTTTATTGTTCTTAATTTAAGAAATAATAACTAATTTTTCACTGATTTTTCTGCGGATAAAATATTTTTTTTAGTTCCGTATTTGACTCATTTTATCATTTTAGGACTTTAAATGGAACATGTCTGAAAATAGTCTCGCAAGTAAAATTTTTTCGCTAAAATAGTCCTCCCGTGCCGAACTTGCCACGCAGGCCCGCCTTTGATGCACCTAACATACTATCGCCATGTAGATACCCAGCTGAGAAGGTCAGAGAAACGAATCATCTCGTTTTTGTCTCATAATTTGGAGTCATGTCGATTTTTACTCCAGTAGAGAGTCCTCTCGTTTTCGACTCCGGCGGAGAGTCATCTTGTTTTCGAATCCGGTGGAGAGTCATCTCATATTCGACTCCGGTAGAGAATCATCTCGTTTTCGACTGACATTATTAACAATCTGATTTTTCTGCTTCTTAAGGAGCCGACCTCCGGATAATGTGTGGTGGTTTTTGGTGTGCTTGCTGAAATACTTGAGCTGCTTCAGCTTGGTGCTGCCGGAAATACGCCGCCGCTTCCCCGAACTTCTCCTGCAGATCGAACTCTATCTCCAACTGCTGCTCGCATCACCGGAACTGGACGGTACCGCGGATGACGGTTATCTCCTTTGAAACCAAATAACTCAGGTTGTAGATCATGGTCCGATGGTTCATTGCGGGCTGATATTCAAGTTCCTCTCCTCATCGTCCCTGAGCGCACCCCAAGCCCAATTTTTTTATAATTTTTTTAGTATTAAAAATATTAATTTTTATGTATTTATATACAATTTGCCCATTCTAAACTATCTAAATTCATATATAATTATGTCATTATTTTTTATTTAAATTTATTAGTTAAATATTAAATAAATTATAACATTTTTCCGTCGGGATTTAGATGCTAGTTCTGTCACTGCCGGCGCTCCTCACTGATCTTCCCCGCGCGACGGGAGGACAGGCTGCCGCCGATGCATCTGGAGGAGGAGGTGGTGGCGAGTAACAGAAGGGGAACAAAGAGAGGGTGAGCATATGGCTATCTTGATCAACGGTGGGGATGAAATAGCCGACGGAAATGGGCAAATCTGATATGTTGAAATTGTCCGACTCCATTCTCAATCAAGCAAAAATTAAATAAGACGCGGATTGGTCGAAGAACATAAGAATCAGGTTGTGTAACAAAAGTTCCGATCGAAATTCGTCGGCTCTTCCTCTTTCACAGCTGGGTAGTAGGTCTGGAAATAAAAACACGGGCATGTTCTCCAGAATACGCTATTGTTGGATCCGAATCACCTACCCAAGAGCAAAATTGATGAATAAGTTTTTTAACGGAATTAGTTTTGATAAATATTTTTGAATGATACTAAAAATGAAAAAAAAAAAAAGATTTTAATGGGACTACTTTTGGTTTTTGCTCCAAATTAATATGTTAGAAATAAAATAATACTCCCTTGATAGTTGGAAATCTCATGCGTTTTATATTCATATCATATGCGATATTTGAGTGATTTTGATTGGATTCTACCTAATTTATATGCGAATTGTTTATTTGTTGTGTTCAGAGGACAAATATCAAATTTGGCATAATTGGCAGAAAAGGGAAGAAAAATTCAGATTTGCACAACCTAGTTAGTCATGATCATGACTAACTACACCCTATTGATATGAGAAATTAATTAAAGGTCCAAAAGCCCATCTACAAAATAATTAGGGCAAAATTAAATAAAAGAGGGGGGAACACACGTCTATTAGGAAGGGAGAACGGCTAGGGCAGAAACGCACAGGAACAGGAGACTGACAGATCCATAGATCGCGCAGGAGCAAATCGACAGAGAAGATTTCCCCCTCCCACTGTGACTTTATCTTTCTCTTTTGTTCTTTGTTATTTGATTATGGAGTAGATACTTTTCTGGTTTGAGGGGTGATAACGTTTTGGTTCTTTTGTTTTGGAGATTCTTGATTTTCTTTATAAAAGTTCTTTTTGATTATCAATATTTGTCTAATTCTGAGAATAGCGTTTGTGATTGTTAGATTGATTGAATATTTTGGTACCGATGTTTAAATTAGTCTGATAATCTTAGTCAATTCAAGCAGGATATCTGTAATTGTATTCGCACTTGAATAGGTGACAATCGGGTTGAATAGTTCCTTCCCGGGGGTTAGACAATCAAATCTAATTGCTCTTCTTAGGTGGTAATTGTTTTGAATTGGGTTTTTCTAGATTGGAATGCGGTTAGACAATATTCTTATGGGCGCACCTAGGTTTATTTGCTTAATTTGGGGTAGTTAACGGTCGTACCTTAATTACCTACACTGTAAGGAAAAATTGGTTGTCAGAGCTTGTTGATAACTATAACCAATTTATTGATACTTTAATAAGAATTAATTTTATTGAATTAATGATAAAACACAAGTGCCATAACTGCATCATCCCTAGAGCCAGACATCCCCTTGATAGTCAGTTCCTTTTAATTTAATTGCTTTGTTATTTTATTTTAATTAGATAATAAAAGAAAATCCCCCCTTTATTTACTGCATTATAATACGAAAGAGTGAATCACACAATCCCTGTGGAGACGATCCCTTCCCCTATATTACATTAAATTGTGATCACGGAGTAGGTGAAATATTTGATTGACCGCGCGACAGGTCAATTTTTGGCGCCGTTGCCGGGGATTGGCGTTTTGTTTTACTCTTTGTGTTATTTTAATTTATCCTCTTGTTTATGCCCCGTTCTTCTCGTACAGGTGAACTGATATTTAATCTTGAGATCGAGAAGGTTGAGCGAAAGCTACGAAAGGAAGCCAAGCAACGAAAAGCTGCTCAGGTTGCGAAGCTGGCAGAATCTTTAAACCACCTCAAAATCTCTAGCTCTAGCGACTCTGAAAGTGATCAAGAGACTGTCATGGCTGAGGATACCCGCACTTTAAGGGAGTTGGCTGCTCATGACTTGGCGCAACAGCCCTTATGCATTAACTTTCCAACACTCAATAACACTGTTGCTTTTGAACTGAAATCTGGATTAATTCATTTATTGCCTTCTTTTCATGGACTTGCAGGTGAAGAATCTCATAAACACTTGCAAGAGTTCGACGTGGTGTGCTCCACCATGAAACCACCAGGTGTTACTGACGAACAGATCAAACTCAGAGCCTTCCCATTCTCACTCAAAGATGCTGCAAAGGATTGGCTCTACTATCTCCCACCTGGAAGCATCGACACGTGGAACGACATGAAGAAGAAATTTTTGGAGAAGTACTTTCCAGCTTCCAGAGCTGTGATCCTGAGGAAGGAGATATGTGGCATCAAGCAACAATCAGGTGAAACGCTCCATGAATATTGGGAGCGATTTAATAAGCTTATCATTAAATGTCCACAACATCAAATTCCCCCTAATTATTGATTCAATACTTTTATGATAGTTTGTCGTTGATGGACAGGAACATTATCGATACTGCAAGTGGTGGAGCTTTAGTAAATAAGACGCCGGCACAAGCTTGGGATCTTATTGCGAGGATGGCTGAAAATACGCAGTAATTTGGTTCAAGAGATGTTGGACATATGAGTGGAAACAACAACGACCATGCAATCCAATCAATGCAGCAACAACTTTCTGAGTTGATGAGCTTCGTTCGCAAGATGGTCGTGGAAAAATCCAACCCGAGTGTCCAGGTCAAGGCGTGTGGAATATGCACGAGTACAGGACACCCTACAGATGCATGTCCGACCCTTCAAGAAGAATGTGCAGTGGATGTGAACGCTGCAAACTACGGTATGAATAGACCTTCAGCGTACAATCCATACTCCAACACCTACAATCCAGGCTGGAGAGATCATCCAAACCTGTGCTATGGAAACGCACACCAGAATCATGGTCCTCAACCATTTGGAGCCACACATCAGATGCAACAGCCTCGCCCTTACGAGAAACAGCTCCCCCAAGCACCCACAAGCAACTCCAGTCCGTCCTTGGAAGACTTGGTGAAGTCTATGGCTACCAGTACCCTGCAATTCCAGCAAGAGATGAAATCAACTGTCGACAAGCTACAAAGTCAGATTAGCCAAGTTTCCGAAGAGGTAAAACAGCTACGAGAAAGAGGAAAGTGGCCTGCACAACCAGAAAATCCGAAGAACATCAGTGCCATAACTCTTCGCAGCGGAAAGGAATTGGAAGGTCCACCTCCTATCTCAAAGGAACAAAATGAGGATCAGATTGAGATGAAGATTGAAAAAGAAGCTGAACTTCACGAAAAGGTACTTCCTGACTCCGTTCCTCCTACTGAAACTAAATCAGCTCCTTTTCCTGACAGGTTGAAGAAACCAAAAAAGGCAAACAAACGAAAAGAGATGATGGAAATATTCAAGAAGGTAGAACTTAATATCCCGCTCCTGGACGCTATCAACCAAATCCCCAAGTACGCAAAGTTTTTGAAAGAAATGTGCACTAACAAAAGGAAATTGCGAGGGGATGAGCATATTACAGCGGGTGAGAACGTTTCTGCTGTTCTCAAAAGAAAGGTACCACCCAAAACAGGTGATCCAGGTATGTTTTCTATCCCTTGTAGGATTGGAAAAACTGAGATAACTAAGGCTATGCTAGATTTAGGAGCTGCTATTAATGTCATGCCACGATCAATATACGACTCTTTAAATCTAGGGCCTTTAAAAGAAACAGGAATTAATATTCAACTTGCTGATCGAACCAATGCTTACCCTGATGGTATGATAAAAGATGTGCTAGTTCAAGTTAATGACTTAATTTTTCCTGTTGATTTTTATATTATGGATATGCATGATGCACACTGCTTTAATCCACCGCCTCTTTTGCTAGGAAGACCTTTTATGTGCACTGCAGGAGCAAAAATTGATCTACGGAAGGGCACTCTCGCTTTGGAATTTGATGGAGAAGAAGTCCATTTCAATATTTTTGGTGCTGTAAAACATCTTATTGATTCTGAAACATTATATGCAATTGATATCATTGATCCCTTGGTGCAGGACGCATTTGGATTAAGTGGTTCCGACAAATTGAAGATCGTGTTAATGGAACATCTGGAGAAAGAACATGGGAGAGAGATAGCCGTAGACAAGAGAATAAGAAAAGTTCTCAAGGAGGTTAACTCAACTCCAAGAGTGTCACCAAGGTATGAATTAGCTCCAATATTCTTACATGAGTCTAATCAATGTTTATTACCATCTTTGATGCAAGCACCTGAATTGGAATTGAAGCCTTTACCTGAAACTCTAAAGTACGCTATTTGGGAGAGAAGAAGACTCTACCGGTGATCATCTCTGCAAAATTGACACCAGAACAAGAAGAGAAATTGATTAAGGTTCTAAAAGATCACAAGACCGCCATTGGATGGACGATCGCTGACATAAAAGGTATTGATCCCTCGTTGTGTACTTATAGGATCACACTCGAGGAGGATTCAAAACCAGTGAGACAAGCTTAAAGGAAGTTGAACCCGATTATGACTGAGGTAGTCAAGAAAGAAGTGTTAAAGCTTCTCGAAGTTGGTATCATCTACCCTATCTCCGATAGTAGGTGGGTGAGTCCGGTTCAAGTGGTTCCTAAGAAAGCTGGAGTAACGGTGGAAGAGACTCGAGAAGGAGAAAAGCTCCCGGTTCGAAAACAAACTGGATGGCGCCAATGCATAGATTACCATAAGCTGAATGCGGTAACAAAAAAGGATCATTTTCCTCTCCCTTATATTGATCAAATGATTGAACGACTCGCTGGTCGCGCATATTACTGCTTTTTAGATGTATTTTCAGGTTATTTTCAGATAGCGATAGCACCCGAGGATCGGGAGAAAACATCATTCACTTGTCCGTTTGGAGTTTTCGCCTACAGAATGATGCCTTTTGGTTTGTGTAATGCCCCTGCTACATTCCAAAGATGTATGGTAAGTATTTTCTCTGAGTATATTGAGCGAATCATTGAAGTTTTTATGGATGACTTTAGTGTATATGGCTCTAGTTTTGGTAATTGTCTAGGTAATTTGACTTTAATCTTGAAACAATGCATCGAAACTAACCTTTTGCTCAATTGGGAGAAATGTCAACTGATGGTTCAGCAAGGTATTGTTTTAGGCCATAAGGTGTCACATGAGGGTATAGAAGTAGATAAATCTAAAGTTGAGCTAATCACTACTTTACCTTACCCTACTTATGTGCGAGAGCTACGTGGTTTTTTAGGACATGCAGGTTTCTACCGACGCTTCATCAAGGACTTCTCCAAGATCGGAGCACCATTGTTTCACCTCCTGCAGAAAGATGTAGCATTTGAGTTCAATGACGATTGCAAGAAGGCATTTGGAGCACTGAAAGAGCGCCTCACAACACCACCGATTAGTCAACCTCCGAATTGGGACTTGCCATTCGAGTTGATGTGTGACGCAAGCGATAATTCAGTGGGAGCCGTTCTAGGGCAACGAGTTGGGAGAGCTTCTCATGTCATCTACTATGCTTCACGAGCACTGAATGACGCTCAATTAAATTACTCCACCACGGAGAAAGAGATGTTTGTTATCGTTTTTGCTCTTGATAAATTTAGATCTTATCTTTTAGGCACTAAAGTGTTTGTGTACTCTGACCATGCAGCTCTGCGTTACTTGATGGCAAAGAAGGAAGCCAAACCTCAATTAATTCGATGGGTACTCCTTCTGCAAGAGTTCGACATAGAGATTCGCGACAAGAAAGGAACTGAAAATTTGGTAGCTGACCACTTGAGTCGTATACCTGTGGAGTCAGATGCAGTTCCTGTTCGAGAGTCGTTTCGTGACGAATAGCTTCTCTTTATTGCGACTACACACCCTTGGTATGTTGATATTGTTAATTACTTAGTCCCTAACGAGTTTCCTGCAGGTTGGGCAAAGACAAAAAGGGATAAGCTCCGCAGTGATGCAAAAGAAAATAAAAGAATTTAATTGCAGGTTGGCCAGACATCCCCTTGATAGTCAGTTCCCTTTAATTTAATTGCTTTGTTATTTTTTTTTAATTAGATAATAAAAGAAAATCACCCCTTTATTTACTGCATTAGAATACGAAAGAGTGAATCACACAATCCCTGTGGAGACGATCCCTTCCCCTATATTACATTAAATTGTGATCACGGAGTAGGTGAAATATTTGATTGACCGCGCGACAGGTCATCCCTCCGTCCTAATACAATAGTCTTGTTTATCATTTTTGTATGTTCCCAAACAATAATCTTATTTCTATAAATAACCATATCACCATAAAACTACCCCTACTTTTTTATTTTTATTACACAATTGTCACTACTTTTTACACTAATACACTCACAAGGGGAAAAAAAATCTTTTATCTATACTTTCTACCAACTACCAATATAATATCAATATTTCTTAAATCTTGTGTCCAACCCAATTAAGACTATATTATGGGAAGGAGGGAGTATAAAAAAGTTAATGTTGTTACACATTCAAGATCAATATGTCATATATATACAAGAAACACATGAATTAAACCAAAGAACTTAAAGAATCTTTTATTAAACGAAAGCAAATGCTCGGACTCAGGTTACCCAATCTAAAATCGATCCTAACACCCACTGTAATGCACAATAACAACCCAAACACAACCGACATCCACGGAAACGCAACAAACATGCGAACCAGACCACGATCTAACGAAAACACAAACGATTTAAGCCTAACCCTTCCCTAACAGACAATATATTCAATACACTGTAAAGGAATGCTCAAAATCGTAAATCGAACCGAGGAACAGCCTCAGCACAAGGATGTTTATCAAATAGCCCAGTCGAACCAGTCGAATCGCCGGACAGATCACCGGAGAAACCCAAGGAAGATCGCTGGAGTCGCCGTCGCGATTAAGGCTTTTGGGAGAGAAGAATCGCTGGAGTCGGGGAGAGAGAAAATATGAGAGTGTGAGGGAGAGTCTGTATGTATGTATCAAACCGGGCCCCCTCCCCTCTGCCCCTTTATATATAAGTCACAGAACCGGACCGGGTTCGGTTCAGCTGTGGACCGCCGGTTTCACAGAAGACCGGATCTGGTTCGGGTTACTGGATCCGGGTTTCAGGCTGTGCGGGTTTGTGCATTACCGGCCTCACTTGTCATTGGCCAAAAATAACTCCACAATCTCCACCTTTTTGGGCATGGAGAAAGTGGCACATCATGGGTGTCATCACGGTCCGAGCAATGATAGCTTTCAATCTTTCAACCTGCGGACTTACCTACCAAGATTAGAATTCTCAAACGAACAAAAAAAATTTTCATTCCAACATAAAAAAAAAACAGAAACAGTGCTGAAAAAAAAAAACAGAATTTAAAAAAAAATTAAATTACAGTTTTAAAAAACCAAATTCTAATCAAAAGTATCAATATACACCATTTTCTTACACAAGTTAAATTTAGAAAATGACAAAACTTTAGTCCCCATGTCCGCAGGGTTATATTCGGTTGGAACTTTTTTTCAAGTTTCAAAAGCCCTTTTGACACAATATCGCGTATAAAATGAAACCTAACATCTATATGTTTAGTTCGGTCATGAAAAACATGGTTTTTACAAAGTTGGATCCCCGATTGACTATCTGAAAAAACAGTTACAACATTTTCCAAATATCCAATTTCACTTAACAGGCCTTTCAACCATAAAGCTTCTTTTAATGCTTCCGTTATAGCCACATATTCAGATTCGGTTGTAGAAAGAGCAACTATATGTTGGAGTTGAGACTTCCAACTAACACATGAACCACATAGTGTAAAAATATAAGATGTAGTTGACTTCCTAGAATCTTTATCATTAGCATAAGTGGAATCCACATACCCATTTAGTTTAATCTCACTTATGTGTTTACCAAAAACTAAACCAACGTCAATAGTACCAACCAAATACCTAAACACACATTTTAAAGCATTCCAATGTTCCACGCCCGGATTAGCCATATAACGACTCAAACAACTAATGACATATGCTAAATCGGGTCTAGTACACACCATTAGGTACATGATTGAGCCTATGGCATTAGAGTAAGGAACATTTTTCATGTAAATCGCATCACTTTCAGATTTTGGACATTGATCTTTAGTTAAAATGAAATTAGATGCTAAAGGGACTGTTGAGCATTTTGCATCACACATTGCAGAATTTTCTTAACATAAGAAGATTGGTTAAGAAACAGCATATTCTCTCTTCTATTCCTCACTATATTCATGCCAAGTATTACTTTTGCATCCCCTAACTATTTCATATCAAATTTCTTGCTTAAACAATCTTTCACATGATTTATTGACTCCAAACAAGGACCCATCAACAACATATCATCAACATACATCAGTAAGAATGTAGGATGTTTACATTGTATCTTAAAATATAAGCAATGGTCAAAGTTACTTCTAATGAATTTCATAGATCTCATGCATTCATCAAATTTTAAGTTCCATTGCCTAGGGGACTGTTTTAATCCATAGAGTGATTTCTTTATAAGACAAACATGATTTGTTTTATTTTTATCAAGATAACCTTCCGGTTGTTTCATGTATATCTTCTCAACTAAATCACCATGTAAAAATGCTGTTTTTACATCTAATTGTATCAATTCTCAATCAAAATAAGCAACCAAAGTAAGCATGCATCTTATAGTGGAATATTTAACAACCGGCGCAAATAACTCATTGTAATCTATACCTTCCTTTTGAGTATATCCCTTAGCAACTAATCTAGCTTTAAATCTAACTCCATTTTCATCTTGTTTGACTATATACAACCATTTACATTCAATTACAGAATGGTTAGGCAATCTTTGCACCAAATTCTAGGTATTATTATCATTTAGAGATTTTATCTCTTCATTCATAGCCTTAACCCATTCATTTCTATGTTTTGAATTTATTGCCTCATAGTATGACTTTGGTTCATTCCCATTTAATGACTCAAACACATTATGAACAAGTGAAGTAACATCAAAGTCATTTAATCTAGATGGAAGCCTTATATTTCGCCTACTTCTATCCCTAGTTAGTTGATAATTCTCAAGATTATAAGGTTCAATATCAGCAAAATCAGAAATAGAAACTTCACTTAAATTTCCAGGGCTGATGCCTGGTCCAAATTCAACATCTTTTGTGCTGTAATCTGGATCAGCACTGGCTGGATCAAAAACAACCACATTTGGAGCCAAGTTCTCACTTAATTCAGCCTCTTCCTCGGCTGAATTAGAATAAGTTTGCTCCACCTCACTTAGAGTATTATTTGAGTTACTTATCACTGAATTTTCATCAATTATGGACTAAGTTTTTTCAAACAGGGCATTTCACTTTCATTAAATGCTACATCTCGACTAATAAATGTTTTAAAACCAGGCTTTGAATTTAACCACAACCTATATCCCTTTACTCCGTCGGGATATCCTAGAAAGACACATTTCTCAGCCCTAGGCTCAAGTTTATCACTTAAAACACGTATAAACGCTGAACAGCCAAAGACTCTTAGATTGGACAAATCTATATGCCTACCACTCCAAATAGACTCGGGACAAGCACCTTTTAAAGGTATTGAGGGAGATCTATTTATTAGGTAGGAGGCTGTTATAACAGCCTCGCCCCAAAAACTCTTGGATAAATCCGAAGAAGCTAATAAGCTTCGAACTATTTCTAATAAAGTTCGGTTCATCCTTTCAGCAACCCCATTTTGTTAGGGGTTGTAAGGAGCTGTTTTATGTCTTCTTATTCCATTTTCAATGCAAAAATTATCAAACCAAGTATTGCAAAATTCCAAGCCATTATCAGTTCTTAAGCACTTAATCCTCTTTCCCGTTTGATTTTCAATTGCAATTTTCCAGTTTTTAAAGGTCTCAAATACATCAGGTTTCTGTTTCAGCAAAAAAGCCCAAACCTTTCTTGAAAAATCATCAATTATTGACAAAAGATATCTTCTCCCTCCATGTGCGGGTTCACTTGAAGGACCCCACACATTCGAGTGAAGATATTCCAAGCAATCTCTTGAAAAAATTCTGTTTTCAGTTGGTTTTTGAGGAAATGAAGCTTTGTGGTGTTTTCCATAAATGCAATTTTCACAAAATGGTAAAGCTGAAAGTTTTTCAAGACCAAAATATCCAGATTTCTGTAAAATCTCTAACCCTCTATTACTTAAATGACTCAATCTTCTATGCCACAACACAGTGTTATCTTTTACAACATTAACACACAATTCAGATTTAGTTTCAGGCACAACAGTCACCACATAGAGGTTATTCCTCAAAACAGTCTTGAAAACAACTAAAGAACCCTTTGTAATTTTCATAAAATTCATTCTCCATTTCCCCTTTAAGCCTAGAGAAGACAAACCAACACATGAAAGTAAGTTGTTTGACAAATTTGGAACATGTCTCACATTGCAAAGTTTCAACACATTTCCTGAACCAAATCTTAATATAACAGTCCTTATTCCCATGACTCCACAAACCCTATTATCAGCCATTGTAACATTACAATTTGAAAGAGTTTTGTAATCACAAAAAAATTCCTTAAAAGGAGTCATATAATAGGTACAAGCTGAGTCTAAAAACCACTCATTTTTGTTAAAATCTGTTATGTTTGAACAATCGGCTGTCACAGCAAATACTTCACCCATATATCCTTCATCATGCAATATCAAGTTTGCTTGCTCATTCAAAGTAGTATTTATAGGGGTTGTTCCTATGTTAACATTGTTATTTTTAGTGGCATTGTTTCTACCTTTCTTAGGGCAGTTCCTAATGAAATGTGAGGGATCCCCACAATTAAAACACCTCCTAATGAACTTAGAGGGTGTTTGAGACCTATTTCTAGACTTACTTCTAGGTTTCTTCTTATATTGACTATTATAGGAGCTATTTCCATGCTTATTAGTATTAGAAGAAGAACCATTCTTGTTAGGCCTAAAAGGAGATCTACCCCTAACATGCATGACTTCACCATGTGATTGTTTGTTAGATTTATTAAGTTGCAAGTCTACTTCCTTACTTTTTAGACCATTTATAACCACATCAAGTGTAATTTCATCCCTACCATATTTTATTGTTGATTTTACATCTGAATATGAACTAAGAATGACATTTAACAAGACAATAGAGCTGTAATTATCTATTGTTTTATCCCATGTTAGTTTAATATCTTGAATTAATTTGGTAAAAACATCTAAATTTCCATCTATTGACTTTGAAAGGTCTAATTTGTAACTAAAAAACTTTTCTAAAAGATGTATTCTATTTGGAAGAGAAATTTCAGTATACATTTCGTTTAACTTGTCCCACAAGTCCTTGGCTGATTCATAAGTTTCTTATTACAGAATCAACTAAGTTCAAGATAATACAAGATGATGCAAGTTCATCCAGCTCATTCCTCTTTGCAGTAGGAATTTCGGCTGCTGGATCAACTTCCACAGCTTTTTATTAATCTTTGGGTTACAAGAACACTTCTCATTTTTTGTTTCCAAATAACAAAATCAAGTTTTCCATCAAATGGCTGTATTAAAATATGTTTGACCTGCCATTTTACAAATTTTAGAAAGTATCTTACTAAATTTTCAAAAACAATCCAGATATTTCACAAAATTGGTTTCAAAATATCAACCTGATTCTCGTTTTGTTTAGATAAACTAGAATTTGCAAAAAAACCTCAATTTTGACTTATTAATATCAACCAATCCTTGAATTAGTTTCTTTTGAAAAAAAACTTTTAGGATAGTTAATATTACTAACTGAAAAACAGTTATTAAACTGATTCACAACAAGACTTGGCAACTAACCACTCAACAACCACAACAAATCACTTAACAAACAACTAAGCAACTAACAGCCAACAACAATTCACTCAAACAACCAACTAAAAACCTCAAAACAGTCAATTAAACTCTCAAACAGCCAATTTTAAAAAACAAGCACAACACAACACTAAAATAGCACATTAACAGCTTGTATTTAAATGAAATTTTACCCACTTCTTGCTCCGCAACAGTTCTTTGGTGTTCTTTTCGTAATCCAGGCCACTTCACCTAACAAAACTTGTTCACTGCGCACTTAATACACAGATTAGTAAAGTTTGGATGGTTTAGCTAAAAGAAAACCATATAAATCAACCAATATCCGGGTGATTTCAAGTCTTAATCTCCTAAAAGGCTAACTAAAGTCTTTTCAAGGAGAAATCAAACTTTTCAAGGGTATTTAACACCATGTCACAAACAAGTTTTCAATCCAGTAATGTTCTCTAACTAGATTTCGCACAGCCTTGAATCTATTTACAAAAAACCTTCTGGTTTTTACAATGAGAACAAGTTGTTCACCATAAATCTCGTTTTTCAACTTTCCAGTAAACTCAAAATGACATATAGGCTCTGATACCACTTGTTGTTACACATTCAAGATCAATATGCCATATATATACAAGAATCACATTAATTAAACCAAATAACTTAAAGAATCTTTTATTAAACGAAAGAAAATGCTCGGACTTAGGTTACCCAATCTAAAATTGATCCTAATACCCACTGTAATGCACAATAACAACCCAAACACAACCGACATCCACGGAAATGCAACAAACATGCGAACCAGACCACGATCTAACGAAAACACAAATGATTTAAGCCTAACCCTTCCCTAACATACAATATATTCAATACACTGTAAAGGAATGCTCGAAATCGTAAATTGAACGAGGAACAGCCTCAGCACAGGCTGTTTATCAAAGAGCTCAGTCGAACCAGTCGAATCGCCGGAAAGATCACCGGAGAAACCCAAGGAAGATCGCTGGAGTCGCCGTCGCGATTAGGGCTTTTAGGAGAGAAGAATCGCTGGAGTCGGGGAGAGAGAAAATCTGAGAGTGTGAGTGAGAGTCTGTATGTATATATCAAACCGGGCCCCCTCCCCTCTGCCCCTTTATATATAAGTCACAGAACCGGACTGGGTTCGGTTCAGCTGTGGACCGCCGGTTTCACAGAAGACCGGATCTGGTTCGGGTTACTAGATCCGGGTTTCGGGTTGTGCGAGTTTGTGCATTACCAGCCTCACTTGTCATTGGCAAAAAATAACTCCATTGTTAAAATTATAAAAAATAAATAACATACTAATTATAAACAATAATAAGTATCTCTTGGGTATCCAAAAATTCGAATTCAATGTCACGAGTCTACTTACACACTATCAGATTATATTTTACGGACTATTATTATTATTATTATTATTTAATGCCCATTGGGAGTGGTCTGAATAATTTGTAGGTGGGCACGGACATGCCATCCCCTACTAGAGTTATCCATCTTTTACGATTGACTTCCCTGATGTGTGACCTCACTTGATCGCTTTATTCATCATTTAGCTTGCATTTGTTTTTTAGAATTTTAATTTTAATTTTAATTTTAATTTAGCTTTCATTTTTCATTAAAATTTTATTTTGAATTTGAGCTTTTTTATTAAAATAATTATTTAAGTTTTTTATGTTTAAATATGTGTTATACGCGTGTGTAAAAATAGAGAATATGTTTTGTATAAATAATACGATTGTAGAAAAATAATGGTAAAGAAATAAATCTGAAAAATAAAAAATCAACTCTAATTTTCATATGATTTTTTAAATTTAGAGTTGATTTTTTATTTTATTTAGTAAAATAGAAAATTCACTTAAAAATATATAAGAAAAATTACAACAAGATGGATAAATTAATATAGAGTGTGTACCGAATGGAAAATTAGAGGATGAATAATTCATGAGAAAATGATAAATCAAATAAGAAAGAGTTTCATTGAAAATTCGTCAGAAAATATTTTTGTATTTAGTCGGTGATTTTTTTTTTTTAATTTTAAATTTGAATAATTATTTGAATATAATATTTATGAGATTATAATAATATATTTTTAAAGAAAACTATAAAAACTAAATAGTAAAAAACAAATTAACAAATAAACATACACTGAAACATTCTTATTTTCAATTTCATTTTATTTCTCTATGAGTTGAAAGATAAGTAAAATAGAAAATAAAAAAGTTGTGTATCCAGCATTGAATTCACACTAATTCTTTAGTATAATTCCTGATTAAGAAAATTAGAGAAAAATTGATAATGTGCATCAAAAAGTGGTGAATCTAACATTGAATGTACTCTAAATTTTGGGCAGTATAATACCAAATACTATTACAAGATCGGTATTGGGCACACAACAAGAACTTTCTGGTTGACTGCACCTCCACCTGTTGGACCTGATGCTCCATATACTTTTGGTCTTATAGGTATATACATACATACATATATATATTCATACATACATACTTGTTGGATAGGCAATATACATAATATGCTATATTATGGTCTTGGAGAGCTTTAAATATCATAGCCTAAACTTGGAACTTCCCAGTGCTTCAAAACAGGGGATTTGATAGGTATGACTTCCATTACAATAGGAGGTGGGATTCACGGGGGAGGTTTTGTGGAGAGGAGTGTGGCTTTCCAACCCTGGATTTGGACTGCTGGAAATCAGGAGATCAATTTCGAACCTAAAATTGTAAGTGTTCGTGGTCTCCTTTAACTGTGCAATTTCTTTCATTCTTTCACTAGAGGGATCATATCATAGAACCAATCCATATTTTCATTTAATCACAACTGTTTGAGCTAATTCCATTTCTGAAAAAGAATTATATTTATGCTCACTGTTGGATTGGAGGATAAGCAGATATCTGATAATTTAGGAGATGGATTTAAAGAATGTGTTGTCTGTTCATATGTTTTGTACTGAAATCAATGATGATACATATTGTATGGGATCATATCATATGTTGTATTGTATTATGTTAATATATCGTATGTATAATTCAGCAGAGCAACAAAAGCTAGTAATTTATTTCATTATTCTCATTTCTTGTAAGTTTTGCCAATGGCTGCTTGCATTCAACTAGGCTTACGACTGTTAAATCTTCGCAGGGCGAAAATGAACCATTCAAGCCTTATAAGCACCGTTATCACGTCCCTTACAAAGCATCGAAGAGCACCAAACCATTTGGTACTCTATCAAGAGAGCTTCGGCACATATCATAGTTCTGGCTTCTTATTCAGCATACGTTTGGTAAATAAACAAAATGCAATCGAAAAACTCGTCAAAATGGCGTGCAACTACTTGTTTGTTATTCTTTTTTGCTCTTTTTTGGATGGTAAATACACTCCTCAATACACGTGGCTCGAAGAGGAGCTGCCGAAGGTGAACAGATCGGAGACGCCATGGCTGATCACTACAAAAAAATAGTTTATTCGTAACGAAATTCCGTTACTAAAGTTCACGTAGCTAACGTAATTCCATCTCAAATTCCGTCTCTAATATCATTAGTAACAGAAAAAGTGGATTTAACAACGAAAAAATCTTGTTACAAAATTGATATTTTTTTTGTAGTGGATTGTGCTGATGCATTCTCCATAGTACAACAGCTACAACTACCACTACATGGAAGGAGAAACCATGAGAGTTATGTACGAGCCGTGGTTTGTCAAATACAAAGTCGACTCGTGTTTGCTGGCCATGTACACGCCTATGAACGATCGGTATGTCGCATTAATCGGTTCACCTTGCCACAAATTGATTGTTTTGATTCACATTCTTCCCCCAAGATCACTTTCTTATCTATATGTATACTTTTGCACCGTGTTTATTCTATATGAAATGATATATATTTCAGGAACGCGTGTCTAACATTGCGTATAATGTTGTGAATGGAATTTGTACACCGGTGAGAGACCAATCGGCCCCTGTTTATATAATCATTGGTGATGGAGGAAATCTTGAAGGCCTCGCTAGCAAGTAAGAAACAACACACACAAAATGTAATGTTTTAGATGAAAATTTTAAAAAATTTTAATATATTAAAAAAATAAATATTTGATTTGATTCTTCTAAACTACATGTGAGATTCATAACAATCACTAAATAAATCCTAATGAAGGCTGAAATGGTTGTAATGTAATGTCAGCATGACAGAGCCCGGGAGGCGAGCTTCGGACATCCAACATTCGCTATAAAGAACAGGACACACGCGTACTACAGCTGCCACCGGAACCAGGACGGGGTCGTGGTGGAAGCCGACTCCATGTGGTTCTTCAACAGGTACTGGCATTTTGTCGACAATTCTGCCACTGCTCAATAATAATAATAGTAATTTGTTATAGGGTACTTGTATTTCCGACTGCAATCGCTATGCTGCTTTGTAAGGAAGCAGTACAAAATTCTAGATATATATATATATTTTTATCATATCTAAGTGAAATGCTTATTTCAGACTATTGAACTATTGCTTATGTATGTTGATTTGCATTTACCATGCGACATTATGTATGTAGTTTAACTCGCAAATATCCTAGAGATAATAAATGTGAACTACTATTCACTATTGATGTTAGCTAGAGTATTGTATTGAAGGAAGCAATAAATATTAATCCGCACGAAGGGAAGGGGAAACCATCTAATCTAGCCAATGAAGTCAATCATTCATAATGGAATCGGTTGGACCATGAGGTTCTGGAAAAAGAATTCGTTATCCGAATTTCAATTGCCAATTATTACGAAATCTAACACATTCATTTAGAAAAACAAAAATCTTATATTGTTGCTCTAAAAGATTCTATACCTTATTAGAATAATAGGAACGAGCACTATTGGTAGATGAAACCACACACTCAAATATATATAACACATTTGACCGAAGCCTTTCTTCCTATGCATATCCACTGATGACTTCAAATATGAGCATATTCTTTGTTTGACAAAACTGTGTATTACTCGAATTTCTATATAAAAACCATCATAATAACCCATTAATGACATACATTATTGATCTATATAGCTTGGCATGATCCAAATTTCGTTGTTGAGATTATTAACGAATTTTGCCCTTTTTGGGCGGTAGTCTGGTGCCAGAAAAGCTAAGGCATGCGCCACAAGCGATAGCCTCCTCCGCTCGCAAGCACCCAGAATATCTACTGAAAAAGACCAAGGCGCGAGAGGCAAGCGGTAGCTTCCACCGCTCACAAGCGATAGCCCCTGCCGCTTGCAAGCGACAACCCAGACACCCACCTCTGCAGAATGTTACCAGAATTCGACTAAGTGTTCCAACTGCAGCGGTTCAACCATTTCAATTCCAGCCAGCACAAGCGAGCCTAGCTGCGCTGATGCCCTCCAGCTCTCCGGCAAGCGAGGAAGATCTGAGCCTTTACAATTCAATGCAAGTGAAGCGGGCACCCTGGGAGTTATGGCCAGCAATTACTTCAACAGAATAACTACCAGCAACCGCCTAACTGTCCAGCGGTTGGAACCGCCCAGCAACTGTTTGCAACCGTCCCAATTCACCTACTATAAATAGGGCCAGATATCTCTATGTAAATATCTTCAATTTTTGAAGTACTTTTAGCAATTACTTTCTACAGTCCAGTCGTCTTCCTGTCTCCGAGAGCTCCAACCCTGTAAGGGAGTTCTCCACAGGAATGGCCAAAGGAGTAGGGATTTCCCTCATTCCTTGGCCAAATCTTTATCGCTTTCTTAGATTAGATTATTGCTTTCAATTACAACTTTGTAGTTCTAGTCTTTCCAGCTTTAGTAGTAATTAATGAAATATCATTCGGTTCTCCATCCTCATTTCTTCCACACTTTATCCACAATTATATAAACTTTGAATTTAAAGAACTTCATTTAACTGGTTTAGAGCATGAGAAGAATTGATTAATCTCAGCCTTGTTTTGCGCCAAAAGCGGTTTCAAGGTAATTCAATGTAGTTGAGTACGCGGGAGTCTTATCGACCTGCTCAACTACTGTTCTGAATTTAATTTTAATTAAAAAGAGGTAACTAAAGGGTAAAGCCACTAATGAGTCAGAAGTTGGGATAATTAATGGGGCATAGGCGGTGGTCTATTAGGTCACAGAGATTCCTAGTGACAGTAGGGTTTCTTTCTTATAATATTCTGATTCTGGGTGTCATTGAAGTCTTGTTGTAAATCTCTTAAGGTCAAATTTCAGTGTTATGAATTCTTTACATTTCAGTTTATATAATTACATCATCTCTTTCTAACCGTTTCCGTAATATACATATATTTCCGTTAACACACTTACATCATTCGCTCATTACATCCAGGGGATTCTATCCATTTAGTAACGCACAAGTCAGACACAACACCTCTCCTTCACTCTCTGTCGCTCACCTATATACATATATATATATCATAATGTGCCACCCGCTCATGTCCCGTTCACTCGGTAATCACCATTCATCTATGTCCCGTTCACTCGGTCCCCGCTTCCGCTCATGTCCCGATCATCTGGCTACCGCCGGCACTTCACTTTACACCTTCGCTTCGCTTGCTTCCGCTCACCTCTTTTACCGCTTATTTACCGTTTTCAAATAGACTAGAAGTTTTGATTCGCCGCAAGCGGATCCTTTCCTGCAATTCTCATCGCTTTTTCAAGATCTTCACCATTTGAAATTCATGACTTAAAATCCTTGTGTTCGACCTGGAAACTCACCAATAAAAAAAATTATAAATAATTGTGATAACTACTTAGGGTCTACAACCACAAAATCTACTATATCTGATCATTTTTCTATATACATCACTCACTGATTTTCGTATATAAATTCCCTGTGGATTTGTACAAATTACAACTAACAAATTCAAGTTATCATCCACACAAAAGCACTTGCGAAAATCTATCCATAACTTACCAATCAAGCGAATTATCTTAGCCAGTGAATACAAAATTTAGGATGTCTCATTTGTGCGCATGAATCATTTTACCCCTGAGAATATATATATACATATATATATATATTGAGGTTAGAAACAATTGAGATCCATATTTGCAAATGTGAATCAATTGGAAAATCAATATGTCCCCTTTGCGTAATTGGTGTGTTTTGGACAAACAAAATACTTACAATATGTAGGTCAACCACGAAAAATCAAAACCCTATTGAACTTACAATGTACGCTCATTTCCAATGTTGCATTAAGTACAAACAATGACTATGATCCCATAAAATTACGACTTGTTACCTACTAGCTAAGAAGATCCCTCAAGAACAGAATCATCTTCTGGGCATCAATCCAAATAGCTTCGTGGGGTTCCTCGAGGCAATACTTGGGGTCTGAGAAAAAGGCGCCTTCGCTCATCCGTCCTGGCATGTTATCCATTTTTTTTTCTTAATTGGATTAGTCAACCTATAGGGTTTACGAAAATTGTTAGCCCTCCTAAGTCTGTCACCGTCAACACAGGTCCGAACAAGAAAGATGTCTCCTCTCCAAATCCAGCATCGATCAGTCCACTCAGATGAATGAAGAAATTTGATAGCTGGCTCGGGTGAAGCACATTTCTCGGGTCTACGCCGCTGAGCGTAGCCGATGAAATGGCAGTTTCGGGACCTGCATAAAGCGTAAATCGACCATAAAATCAAAACCGGCAGTTTGAATCAAATCAAAGTGAACTTTGAGCAAAGTGAGAAACCAGTAGTTTTTCTGGTTGGACATAAGTCTCGACTGGAGCCGAGTCCAGGCAGTCGTTCGCTCGAATTCCTGTTTATCGTGCGCCGGCTCGACAAAGTTCGCTTTGAGGACACCTGAAAGATGACCAATGTTAACATGACCAATGATAAAATGTGTTTGACCCAACGATAGGGATGGACAGTGTACCGACGACTCCTCTCCCGTCGCTTCTAGCTGGGCTCCAAACCCTCCACAAAGGCTGTAAGAAAATCGAAAACACCGGGCGGGCGTAAGTAGAGTTCAAAGTCGTAAATGGATCGAAACAGGGAGAGATATGGCGCAGTGAACCTTGATAAGGCGGTTCTTGTGGTATACATTGAATCCTTGTACGTCGATATGGTGTTTTGCGTCTTTGATGAATCCAATCATCCCCGTCGCGGACATCTGATGCAAGGAAATCGAACAAGAAAAGATGTGAAATCGGGAGACATCTGATGGTAAATATTATCGTTGATTATATCGTGATGCTGAACATCGATGCCCCGTAAAACGATGCAAAATCCGGGTGGAATCTCATATACTTCTGCATTCTCTATCTGGCTCTCGTCTCGGCTGGCTCCTCGAATTTGTATGTCCTGTTCGACAAGCAAATGCACAGATGCAATATTCAAAGATAAACGATGAAGATTTAATCAACGAGCAGAGGTTAGAAACGAACATGTTCAACTGTGTGGAAATCCAATTCAGGCGATCCCTCGTCGTCTTCCCAGATATTGTAGATTATGATCCGCGTCCCTTGCTCATCCAAGAAATCCAACTGCAGAGGAGAAACAGATATTTATAAGTATATTTCTTTATGTATTTTTTAAAATTAATTTATTATGTTTATTTTGCATATTTTTTAATTTTATAAATATTTTTTATATTCATTTTATATATATTACTTTATTTTTATAATTAATACATTTTTTTCCGTTTTTTTTATATTAAATCAAATAATTACGATTCAACTTGCATATCCACAATAAAAAAAATTATATTATTTACTCTTGTAAAATATCAACCAAATATTATTTAACTCAAGACTCAAATAAAAAAGCTCGATTTTGTTAATTTTATGATAATCACATGAATAGTACTATAGTAGATCAAATTACATATACAAACATACCTAACATATTTTGTCACAGCTTTCCTTCCTATATCTATATAAAATTAGCACTAGAAAAATTGAGCCATAACTACATAAAATCTAAGGATTTGTTCTTCCAACAATTTTTTCGAACATGATTATCAATATATAAAATATTTATATTTTGTAATTTCACAAAATATCAACATTCAATATAAAATAATATTTTTATATTACTTATACAATTCTCTATTAAGTATAATAAACCAATTAAATAAGAAAGTAGTACTATGCAGCCAACAAGAATGACTCAAAACTATGTGTAGTAGCAGGGAGTATACAATAATACCATAAATATGAGAAGAAAAAAGAGAAAAGAAAGATTCTAAATCAAATATTTTTTTGAAAATAATAAGTTGTTTTACTGCTTCTCTTTGAAATTAAACAAGTTTTCAAAAAAAAAAAAATGTCAGAAATACTTGCACTTGCTCTCAATCATTACAATTCACTAATTTTTATAATGTCACGCTAATAATTCTAGAACATTCAATACATATGATTTTTATTTATTTATTTATTTATATTTTTAATTTATCTTGATGGTCATTTTCTTTTTATATAGATCGAGGGGATTTGCAATACAGTTTTTCAAATATTTTTTAGCAATTTGGAAAAACTCTTAGTTGTTTAACGAGAAAAAAAAAAATCAATTTAACTATTTGTTAAATCAATTTTTTGAAACATTGACCTAAAAGTTACTTTTTAAAAGTTATCCTACTATCTTTTCTAAATTTTATTTTCACTCTAATTTTATTTATTTATATTTTTTAAAAAAATTAATTATTTTTTACACAAATATCAATATATATTTATTTTATTCGTAAAATATATTAATTTATTAAATTAAGTAATAATATAGATATTATTAATTTTCCTATGTATTTTTTTATTATATAAATTTTATATTAAAAATAAATAAATAGATCAAATTTACTGGAAAGTATAATAATAATTAATTAATAATTAACATAATTAAAATATATACTGCAAAATTTATTTTTCTATATTTGGCTCAAACATAAATTGCAGTAGTAGAAATAAAAATGTCCGTACTTTTAGAGTATACATAATCAACACAGTAATTAACTGCACCCGAATCCAAAGCTTCATAAAAACCCTAATCAGATAATAATTTCTAATACTGAACAATAGCAATAGCCGTGCAACATGAGAGAATACAATAACTCTAATCAGAAAATGGAGATTTTTGGTATCTCCTAAAAACAAAACAAATATAAAAATAAAAATAAAAAATCTGAAATGCTTATACCTACTATACTAGGATTTTAACCTTTGTCAGTTCAAAATTTTTTATAATAGTAGACAGTGGTTCTAAAATGTTGGATATATATATATATATTTCTTATTTATATTTTAAATTTATTTTAGATTCTTCTTCTTTTTTTTATATTATCTAAAATAGTTAACCTCTTATATTTTAATATATTTATTTCCGAAATATTATTAATTAGTTTATATATTTGTATTAATTAATATATTTTATTTGTGCTTGTTTTTTATTTCAAATGAAAAACTTACGATGTAGTCGGAACTTTGAAAAAAAAAATTTATTATTTATTTTTACAAAATATCCCACGAATTACTATTTAAATTAAAACACAAATAATAAATTGTATTGGGATAAGTATTGTAAACCAATAAAATCACACACTCAAACATAACTAACAAATTTTGCAACAGCCTTCTTGTATCCATACGAAATTAGCACTTGCAAAGTTAATCTCATATACATAAAATATAGATACACACTATAAACATAATAGACTAATTAAATATCAAAGTAGTACAAGATATGATTCATATCAAGAAACAATAGACTGAACTGTGTAAATATATGTTGATTCATATTTTTTTTTGGCGGGGGTCGAAATCTTTTTGTATAAGTAATATATATTAATTTAAAAATATACAATATAATAAAAAAATTTTAAAATTACAAACAAAATTTTAGTTAGTTTTATCTGATTTATTTCAAATATTTCTAAATATTTAGAGTATTTAAACCAATTTTTTAAATATTTAAGTTAAATACAAATAATAATAATATTTTTATTAAATCTATAAGGGTGGACAATTATTTAAATTCTAAAAGTTATGCAAATACTACATAATAAGAATACAAAACTCAAATGATTAAGGGGCAAACATCCTTCAGTCCCCTGCTAGCTCCGCCCATGCCCAAGGCCAACATATGTTCACTCTAATTAATGAAGAAAAATGCTTGCCTCCCTTAGTAGTTTATACACAATCCCTAGTTAAATCCTTTTACTCTTCTTCCTGAGAGTACTCGAATCTGCTACATTGATTAGAACATGAAACCGTAATCACGAAACAAGGGCAATTGTGCAGCAACAAGAGACTATATGAGAGCATGTGAAGAAGAAAGATGGTAGGAGATTTATTCCGTGTGTTGATCTTATGATTTTATTATCTAAGAAAACTGCACTCTCAATCTCAGTGTTTGTAGCAGATACTCTTGCCATGCTGGAAGTAACATACCTTTTGCTGGGTCATTTCTTTGTTGGGAACTAAGATTTGATGCATATGATTTCTTTTGTGTATCCTCATGAGATGTTATGGTGGCTGATTCTTTTTTTGCTGCTGCGCCATGGTTTTCACTTAAATGAGGTTCTGCGTCTGCCACTATATCCCTATAGTGACTTTCTGGCCTATCATTGTCACTTGGTTATTTTCTTTCTTCTCAGTATTCACAGTTTCCTCTACTTGAGAAGTTGCAAATTAAACTCGGGTTGGGGAGGATTGACCACCTCAACAGGCTATGAAGGCAAAATAAAGATTATGTATAAGTCTCATCAGCCGCATAAGATGTTAAAAAAAAAAAAAAACAAATCCAACCTTCAACTTGTGGCATTGTGCTTGATCAACACACACGGAAGTAAATAAAATATATAGGATGTCTCATTTGCAACATCTATCATTTTCCTCATGAGAATATCTTTGAAGTTAGAAACAAATATGCATGTGTCAATCAATCCAAAGATCAATATATATGCCCACCACCGTCTTCCTACCATGCATCCACACTTGCTCCTACCTCAAGTCTCAGGTCTGACTTTTCCCTACAGTTGGCAAAGGTCTCCTTGTTGATGGTGGAGTTTGATAAGTACGGGATCCATTGACTACTGCACGATTGATAGATACATCATAGTTTTTCTTCACAGTAACAATATATCCTTTTTAAATTCTTAATCAATTCTGCAAAACATACCTCAGAGTTGTCTTTGATTCTTCATCAGCGAAACCAGCACCTATCTCGCAACCGTAATTGATTTTCAATCCTCATCCAGATCTTTGCATTATCGTGTTGTTCCGGATTGTGGTGCCAAGATATCATATTTCCTTTCTCATCTCATCTCTCCAATTGAAGCAAACAAACAAAAATTCCTGCAAGCAAATCAAAATGAGAAAACTCAAAATCACCTGATGTTGTAAAAAAAAATCTTGCGTGAACTTGCTCACGAAACTATCACAAAGGGGTTGCGGTTGAGGCTTGAGATGCAGTTTATAATTACAAGTTGCTTACAAATAAGTACATTATATACTTAGATAGACTCAACGCCACACGACTGATTAAGATAGAGTAAAAAATCCAGCGATAGAAATAAACTAGATTATAGCAAAGAACTGGACACATAAACAAAAATCAGACAAAAGTCATTTTGCATTTCGCATATCATTTCTCGTATCTCCAACTGAAGCAACCAAAATAAATAAACAAAAATCAGACTAGCAATCACCTGGAAATGAAAAAGCTCAAAATCAAACTCAGTATGTAACTGCACTCAAATCTGAACCTAAAAAAAATGCCCTAATCACAAAATAAACTCTAATAAAAAACAAGAGAATATCCCCATCGTAGGAGAAAGTATACAATAACCCTAATCAAGTGGAGTTTTTTTTTTGGGGAGAGCCCACTCACTTTTTTCCTTGTCAATTGAGTTCACTGATTTTCTTATAGCATTAAAGGGATGATTCTAAATTGTAGATATATATCATTTTTATTTTTTAATTATTAAATTTACTCTAGACTTTTCTATAATTTTTTATATTATTTATAATAGTTAAACTTTTCAATTTAATATATTTACTATATATTTATAAATACATTTAATTACTTTATTAAGTTTGTTTTGTATATTTTTATTTTTATAAATATTTTTTATATTCATTTTAAATATATATATTACTTCATTTTTTTTTAATTAATATATTTTGTTTGTTTTTGTTTTTTATTTTAAATAAAAAAAATTTACAATTCAGCCCCACAAGTTCACAATTAGAAAATATATTATTTACTTTTAAAAAATATTATATCAAATAGTATTTAAACCAAAACTTAAATAAAAAAAAAACAATAATTTTGATAATTCTGTCTGTCACATGACCGGTACTATGTATGTACTGATCAAATTACACACTCAAATATAACTAACATATTCTTCGTATATCCACATAAAATTAGCATGGAAAAATTTGATCCATAACTACATAAAATCTAAAATACAAGTACAATAAACCAATTAAATAAGAAAGTAGTGGTTCGTACCCTTCAACAAATAGTTGACTCAAAAGTAGCGGAGAGTAACAATAATACACCGACATGGACTTAGTAATCCCCCCTAATTTTATTTTTTATTTTATATTTACGTGAAAAAAAATAAAATATATATATATTTTAAATTTGTCCTTGAATATTCAATATTTTTTAGTAATAAATAATAAAATTTATATAATTATGTTAAATTTTTTCGGTTCCAAACACATTATTTTTGTTTTTTTTTCTTCTTATATACCCTGGTGCACCAAAGGGAATATATATATATATATATAAAAAAGAGAGAAAAAAAAGAGAGAAACTAGAGATTTTAAATCAAAGATTTTTGGGAAATGAAAAAGTTATTTTACTGTTTCTCTTTGAAATAAATAAATATATATATAGATAAAAATATAAATAATCACTGGTTTTAATATTTGTTCGCCTCTTCAATTCATCGACTTTTATAGTGTCAGACTGATGGCTTTAGGCACCAAGGGAGCTGGACTCAATTGAGGAAACAACAGACAGGATAAAGAGAATCGGTTGCAGGGACCCAGGTTTGCAAATCACGTGACGAATTGGCTTTGCAGCGACTCTCTATTATATTTGTACACTTCAGAACAAAGCAGCATTGGAAAATTTCACTTTGGATGCAACTATTTCTGCGACTGTTATCAAATTTTGTACCCCTTAACTGGTACATCAAATTAAGAACGTCTTAAGGTTTGGAGGCAACACTAGTATATCCTTGTGCACAATGGGAGCCGCTCTCGCAACATCTACCTATTGATTTGTAGGAACCAATCAGGAAACTTTAAGTTTCATGCTGCTGCTCATAGCCACCAGTTTGACGGCCTCATTTTTTGGCATGTTTGTATATACATATTTAATTTGTTTACCGCTTTGATCAGACAAAAGAATTAGTCTATTCCACTAATTGAGGTTTTCACCTTTTGGTTCATGGAAGCGTTGTTGTGATCATCCCAGGTGTGTCCGGTGTATTTGTTCTTTAGTTTTTTCCAGTATTAATACCCTTTTATCTGTAGTCCCCATCCATCAACACAAAACCAAATTGTTGTAATATTGCCTCATCTATATGTACCTTCCTACGGAAGAGACATTTAATTTGGGGTGAGGCCAGATAGGCGTCTTCCCAACCCCTTCGGTTCTAAAAAAAGAATCCGTTATCCGAAATCAACAGCCAATTAATGTACACGCAGCCACTCAGTATATATTAGGATATGTGAAATCTAAGGCGCTCATTCAATAGAGATTCAATAATTTATAAGAATCATAGGATTGAGTACTATTGGCGGACCAAACCACACATCCAAACATACATAACACATTTAACCAAAGCCTTTCTACTTATACATATCCACACAAAAGCACTTGCGAAAATCCACCCGTAGCTACATAAAATCTAAATACACAATATAAGCATAATATATAAAACAATTAACTAAGAAAATTGAGAGAGATCAGATAATTCTTCACATACAAAGAGACAGACATACTTGAGGTTAAAAATATTTCAAATCCAAACTTGCAAGTGTCAATCAATCCGAAGATCAATATGTCCCCTTTGCGTAACGGGTATGCTTTGGACAAACAAAATAATCAGTAAGTTGACTATGAAAAATCAAAACCCTATTGAATTAAGTGCAAACAATGAACATGATCCAACAAAATTACAACTTCCAGTGCATCAATCCAAACAACTTCGTGGCGTTGTTTCCTCAAGGCAATACTTGGGGTCCGAGAAAAATGCACGAAAATTGTTAGGCCTACTAAATCTGTCACCATCAGCCAATTAAATTTCACGTTGATCTAATTTATATACGCTATGGAACAAACAACACAGATCCGAACAAGAAAGATGTCTCCTACCCAAACCCATGGATTTGTCCACTCAGATGAATGAAAGAAATATGGTCGCCCGAATCCTCTCAGTCTCCTTCTTCATCAAATTGTTGATCTCATGCCGCCTCCCTTGACTCATCGCTTCAACTGAAAAAATCGAAACAAACAATCAAACAAATCAAAATCTCTACAAACAATTCAACTAAAGATGAGAAACCTCAATACTTTTTTAAAACAACAAAGAATTGAGAGCTGAATCGGAAAAAAAACAAGGCTAAAAAAAACCCTAACCGCAGGACCTATAGTTCTAGAACGTGTAATTTTTATTTTATTATTTTTATTTTAAATTTCTTTTGGACTGGGTAAACCCCGGCCACATCTTCTGCAGTCTTCTTTTCTTTTTATATTATCTAACCTTACTTTTACTATATTTATTTCTAAATATATATTTATAAATATATGTTACGGATTTAAGCGCCTAAAGGTGCGATAAAATTGCGGAAGCGGATCGAAACAAAATTGAAGCACAAACAAAATATTACAAAATACGAAAAGAACACAAGATTTACGTGGAAAACCCAAAACGGGAAAAAACTACTGACGATGAGGAATCCACTAGATGAATTGAATGTTTTCAATGTTACAAAATTAAAATGATTAACTTCTCTCAACCCCAAAAACATCCCCTTATCAATATCTATGCGAAAGGGGAAGTTTTGACCTTATAACATGGAAGGTAAATCAAATCAATAGAGATTGTTATGAATTTTAAAGACCAAAAACGAGATTTCATAAACAAAATCGTAATAAACTTTGAACTAGGGCTTGGTTTTTAGGCTCAGCCCCCAATATCACCTAAGAAATACAAAATCGACACAATACCAGGCCATTGCTTTGCTGATGTTTTGCACATCTTGCTGTGGGGGTTATTTTTCAGTTGTGTCGCGGGTAGTAGGGCCGGTATTGTGAGTAGTCGCAATTTTGAGTTTGTTTGTGTCGATTTTGTATTTCTTAGGTGATATTGGGGGCTGAGCCTAAAAACCAAGCCCTACTTCAAAGTTTATTACGATTTTGTTAATGAAATCTCGTTTTTGGTCTTTAAAATTCATAACAACTGGTATCAGAGCTTCGGTTGAGTTTTTTATTTACGAAATCGTTATTTGCTGTTGATTTTGTAAAGTTCTACTCAATACCTGATAGATCTGTGTGAAATCGAAAGGATCTGGTTGAATCGAACCTGTGTTAGTGCGTTCGGTTCTTTTCCTTTAGATTTGTTCAAAATCGGTCCTGTTTGAACTCGATTTGTGCTTATTTAAGTCACGGTCGAGTTGTTTTATGTCTTTTTCGAACAAAACCGCTACTGTATTGTGTAGATCGGTGGAGTTTGAGTGAGTCTCGGTTGTTTTATTTAAGAAAATAAACCTGATATCTTTTTGCTCACCTTATTATTAGTTAAGATCTGTGTTTGTTTGGTTTTGAATCTAAAAGTTTTTCCAAAATAGTAAGTGTTTTGCTAAAACTGGTTTGGATCTTGTAAAATTCTTTTAGATCTATAAAACCGTCATCTATATCTTGTTAAAGTCTTTAAGAGACTTAAAATTTGTCTCTGTATTGAATTAACCTTTTGAATATCTTGAAAACCGATTTGAAAATTGTTTTGTGTTTGGTTAAAATTTGTTAAATTGTAATATGTTTTTCGGTTAAAAGTTTTATAAACCAAACTGTTTCTTTATAAATCGGTTTATTCTGAATTTCAGTGGTATATATATGTTTCTGTTTGTATCGTGCTAAATATCCCCTAAACTTGTATTTCTATCATCTAACATTAGTTAGAAGAGAAACAGTGTCTGTGTTGTAGATAACTGTTGTTATATATTGGCTAACCCCTATTCTCGAAAGAGTATAGGTTTATGTATATTTTTCTTTTGTATACTGTAGGGAAAATATTGTTGCAGTGCTTCAAGGGTAAAATCTAAAACCTTAACTTTTGTTACTACTGTTTCAGTCACTCTGTTAATTCCGCACAAATCGATTGTAAAGACTATTGGGATACCAAGGTTGCAAAACTCCGATCCTCACTATTGTGAGTGATTTTTCGAGTAGCTTCGGTTGAATAGTCACGAGTGAATGTTGTAATAGATAGCTTTATTGTTTGCTCGTGTTTGATTTGTTTGTGTGCTGTGATTTGTGGTATTTGTTTGGTTCTCATTTTGTTTTTAAATAATTCGTATTTTTGATAAATTGTTTTTAATAAACTATTTTAAAAACAAACTGTTTTTTAGCCAAACAATCTGTGTTCTTCTCAAAAATGTTTTTGAATAAATTGTTTTCAAAATTAATAATCATGGCTGGACATAATAATAGGAGTAATAATAATAAAAGAGCACATGCAAGTGACTTAGCCAATTTGATTGATGTGAATCGAAATGTGGGGGATGTGTTTGATGTTAGGACAGATTTAACTTCAAATTCTTTGTGTGCAAATGAATGGATTGTTGATTCTGCATGTACATTCCATATGACACATTTGAGAAGTATTTTTTCTGAATTTAAAGTTTTAACACACAGCTATGTTACTATGGCTAATAATCGTGTGTGTAAAATTGAGGAAATTGGTGTGGTCAATTTGAAATTTAAATCTGGTAATGTGATAAAAATGCATGATGTGAGATATGTGTCTGGTTTGTCAAACAACTTGATGTCATGTGTTAGATTATCTACTTTAGGTTTAGAAGGAAAGTGGGGTTTAAATTGTATGAAAATTACAAAAGGGTCTTTAGTGATTTTAAGGGCAGATTTAAAAAATGACTTGTATATAATCTCTGTTATACCTGTTAATGCATGTTCTGATTTTGATAATTCTGAAATTTTTAATTCAGAATTATGGCATAAGAGGTTAGGTCATATAAGCAATAATGGTCTGAAAATTCTGCATGAATCTGGTTATTTGGAAAATGAGAAATTTTCTGTTGTCCCCTTTTGTAATATGTGCAAACTTGGAAAATTAAATAAAGTTCAATTTTTGTTAAAAACCCCTGAAAATGTTATTTCTTCAAAAAGGATTTTGGAATATATACATTTAGATTTATATAAACCTTCTAATGAATCCACTCATGGTGGAAGTAGATATATCTTAACTGTAGTTGATGATTTTTCTAGAAAATTTTGAATTTTCTTATTGAAAAATAAACCTGATTTGTTTAAGGTTTTCAAGAATTGGAAAATTCAAATTGAAAGTGAAATTGGCCGAAAAATTAAATGTATTAAAATTGATAATGGTTTAAATTTTTGTAACACCTGATTTAATAATTTCTGTGTGCAAAATTGTATTAATTTTGAATTTGCCCCCAAGGCATCCCAATTTAGTGGGGTTGTTGAGAGGTTAAATCGGACTCTTTTGGAAAGAGTTGGATGTCTTTTTACATCGTCTGGTTTACCTAGAAAATTATGGGGTGAGGCTGCTGTAACAGCAGCGTATCTTTTAAATCAAACACCCTCTATCCCCCTTAATAGTGAAATTCTTGAAAGTAAGTGGTTGGGTAGAATTGTCGACATGTCTAATGTTCGTGTGTTTGGGTGTTCTGCTGTGATATGTATTTTCACTGATGGTTTAGATAAGAAACTGAAAATTGTATTTTCTTGGGTTATGGTGTTACAGGTTATAGGTTATGGCTTAGTTCTAGACCTGATTTTAAAACCATTATTAGTAATAATGTGACATTTAATGAAAGTTTCATGCCATGTTTGAATGAAAAGTCTGAGTTGTTTGATTCTGAAATTGCTAAATATTGTACAAATTTTAATAGTGTTTTAAATAAGGTGGAGTATAATTTGATTGAGGTTGAAGAGGCAGAAAATAATTTTGAAGAGTCTGATTTTCTTTTTGATTTGAGTGGTAAACGTGCTGTTTGTGAACCCAAAACTATGCAATGTCCTATTTTAAAAATTGCTGATATTGGTTTTGAAAATGTTTCTAAAGCTGCTGAAAATTTACCTGTTTTCAAATATGATAATTCAGAATATAAGAGAGAGAACGAATATTTGAAACCAGTGTCTCGTTTTGATTGTACTCTTAAGCAATGTAAAAATTGTGAATCTGAATTGGTGCAATTTGATGATTTAGAAGTTGCTGAAATTGGTGATACTGTTAATTATGCTGCTGATAATTTATGTGTTGTTCAAAACAAAAATATAGAAATTGGGAAGGAAGAAGACTGTGTTCTCAATTGTGATTATATTAATTCTGGTTTGCATGAAGTTAATATTCAATATGCTGATAATGTGCAAATTGATGCTAAAATTGAGTTTGTCAATGTTGAGAGAGAAGTTACCTCTATTTGTGAAAATGGTATTCAAAGTGAGGTGGAGACTGATATAATTGACATTAGAGAGAAAGAAATTGAAAATTCTATTTTTCGTTGTCATTCTGAAAATCAGAACATGGTTGCTGATTATATAAATGTGCAGTTATGTAATATACATGTTGATAATACTAGTTGTGAATTAGAAATTGTGCATTGTGATGTTCAAGTTGATGTTGATGTTGCTTCTGATTCTTTGTTGTATATGAAAACTGCTCCTGAGCAATACACTGATTTTGTGAACGAAAATGTTCTTATCTTTGATGTAGAGTGTATGGTTGATAATGAGGAAAGATCTAGTGAAACTAATATTTTTGTTGGTGATTTTCGAATTTTATCTGCTCCAAGGCAGTTTGTGAATAAAATTGAAAATACAGTTTCTGAGATTAAAAATAATGTAGGAATTGATTTTGATAATAGTAATGAGTTAGAAAATTACCTATTTGTTAGAGATGAAGTTAGGAATAGTCCTAAAGTGTTCTCTATGTTTGGTAATTTTGATTCATCTTCTTTACTTAGAGGTTTGTTTGAGAGCTTAGATGTGGATAAACCTAAGAGTGATAGGAAATTGTTTAGTCCTGAAAGTAAGTCTCAATGATTAGTGTTAAAAGAAGATAAGGGCTCATTAGGTGATAATGAGTGGTTCTCTAGGCTTTGGTATTGGCTTTTTTGTGTTATGTTATCATTGGTTGTAAATGATATGAAACTTGTGAAGCTTGTTTATGTTTTTGTTTGTATATTGTGTGCTATATGTTTATGCTGTATGGCACATTTACGATATGGAGTAGGTTTGTCAATAATTGGATTTGAAAATATTCCTGCTGTTGTAGATACAATGTTTTGGAAAATTAAAAATTTTGTATCTTGTTTGAAAGTTATGTGCTTTGATACATATGATTAGCTGTGTTCTACATGTATGTAGATGGTAGGCTAAGTTAATGTATTTTTTTTTGACTAACTTGAATATATCTTTTTCATGTGCAGGTATATAATCCAATATTGGGCGATGATGACCCTAGTCACCCATAACCAAAATTAGGTGGAGGATTGTTATAAAATTTTGGTCTATGATCATTTTTTAGATCAATATTATATCCATACACTAAGCACACACAAACCCAAAATGTGTGGCCCATAATACCTGATCTGGCCGGATGATATGCTGGCCCATTTTCGACCCGACCCGCCTGGCTCTGTCCTTGGTTGATTGAAGCATAGCCGTTGAATTTAGGGATTAAATCCCAATCACCCATTTCCCGTAATATATGTCTACTGGGAGGGGCGCTGTGAGATACACCATTCATTCATATAGTCACACCATTCACTCCTCTCTCTCTCTAGACTCTCTCTCGCTTCTCTCTACGATCAACCCTTGGCGATTCTCTATTCCGTCACCGGCGAGCCTCCGATGAGCCGTTTTCTCCTGTTTCTGTGGGGATTCGAAGGCGCTCTTTCCCCTTGTATCGAAACAAACTGTATAGGGTTTGTCTTCGATTGTATGTTCGGTTTGTGCGGTTCTTCTCCTTTTTGGGCCATTGCTTTGCCGATGTTTTGCACGTCTTGCATGTGGGGGTTATTTTTCAGTTGTGTCGCGGGTAGTAGGGCCGGTATTGTGAGTAGTCGCAATTTTGGGTTTGTTTGTGTCGATTTTGTATTTCTTGGGTGATATTGGGGGCTGAGCCTAAAAACCAAGCCCTAGTTCAAAGTTTATTATGATTTTGTTAATGAAATCTCGTTTTTGGTCTTTAAAATTCATAACAGAGATCACCAATATATGGAAGGATGGAGATATAGAATCTTAGAAAATCACTAATTGATCACGCCCATGATTCTACTGATTTGGTGCCAAGTCAACCTTTCCATCTTGGTCACGCCCGTGATTAAAGCCTTCGAAATCTTCTGATTTGGCAAGATATATAAAATCAACTCCTAACAAGGAAAGTCCACCTAGTCATGCCCATGACTAAGGCCGCCGGAAACTTCTGAAAATCTTGCCTTAAAGAGAATTTGAGGCACAATCCCAACAAACTCCACCTTGCCACAAATTCGATTTAAAAGGTAAACATCCTCATCGCCAAGTCCCCGGCGGGACACTCAACAACTGCTAAGATTAACTAAGTCCAAACACTATTGGAACTTGGCAACGGCAAGTGGCTTAGTTAACATATCAGCCGGGTTCTCGGACGTATGAATTTTGTCCACTACAACTTCACGTTTTAAGACTGTATCTCGAATAAAATGGTGCTTCACAGAAATATGTTTGCTTCTTTCATGATACCGATTATTTTTTGTTAAATGTATTGCACTTTGGCTATCACAAAATACAGTAAGAACCTTTTGCTCGTAACCAAGCTCCATGACAAGACCTCTTAGCCAAATCGCCTCTCTAACTCCTTCGGTAGCTGCTATATATTCCGCCTCAGTGGTCGATAAAGCGGTAACCGACTGAAGTGAAGATTTCCATGAAATAGAACAGCCACATAAAGTGAAAATATATCCCGAAAGAGAACGTCTGCGATCAAGGTCTCCACCATAATCCGAATCAACATAACCGGTCACATCCAATGAAGTACAATTATTTCTATCAAAAACCAAGCCAAGATGCGATGTACCTTTCAAGTATCGCAAAATCCACTTAACAGCATTCCAATGAGCCTTTCCCGGATTGTGCATATAACGGCTCACAAAACTCACAACATGCGCCAAATCCGGCCTAGTGCAAACCATTGCATACATTAGGCTACCAACCGCGTTTGAGTACGGAATTTTCGCCATGTCCTCAACTTCATCTTCTGAGCAAGCACTCAAGTTTTCGCACAATCTGAAATGCGCAGCCAAAGGAGTAGATACAGTTTTGCAAGATCGCATATTAAATCGATCGAGTACCTTCTCCACATACTTCCTTTGGGACAGAAATAACTTCCCGCCTTTTCGATATTTAATTATTTCCATCCCAAGAATTTTCTTCGCAGCACCCAGCTCTTTCATATCAAACTCATTACTAAGCTACGATTTCAACTTAACAATACAAGACATGTTACGTGAGGCAATCAACATGTCATCGACATAAAGCAACAAGTATAAAAATGAACCGTCAGAGAACTTCTGAAAATAAATACATTCGTCATACTTGCTGCGAGAATAACCTTGCCCAATCATAAATGAATCAAACCTTTTGTACCACTGCCGCGGGGCTTGCTTCAATCCATAAAGCGATTTCTTTAATTTGTACACCAAATTTTTCTTTCCGGAAATGATGAAGCCCTTGGGCTGCTCCATATAGATTTCTTCCTCAAGGTCACCATGAAGAAATGCCGTCTTTACATCAAGTTGCTCCAATTCCAAATCAAACATAGCAACAATACCGAGCAAAACACGAATAGAAGTATGTCGAACAACGGGAGAGAAAATTTCAATGAAGTCTATACCTTCACGCTGACTGAATCCCTTGACGACTAGCCGTGCTTTGCAACGAGGCTCTTCAGCCCCCGAAATGCCTTCTTTTTTCTTGAATATCCACTTACAACGTAGTGGACGCCTACCCTTCGGAAGTTCAACAAGATCCCAAGTGCCATTCTTGTAGAGACTTTGAATTTCCTCTTTCATTGCCATAAACCATTTAGGAGATTCGGCACAAGAAGTTGCTTCATCGTAATTTTTTGGTTCACCGACATCACCGAATTCTTGTGCCACGGACAGAGCATATGCCACTACAGAATCCTCTACAAATCTGGAAGGAGGATGAATTTTTCTCCTAGGATGATCTCTAGCAATTGAGTATGTATCATGTCTCACCGTAGCATTCAATGTGGTACTCGAACTAGATTCATCAACTTGCGGGTTGGAAGAGCTAGGAACATCAACAATGGGTCGGAACAACATTGGTAACTCCACCTTCTCTCCAAATTGCTGCTGGTCATTTCACGAGGATGTCGAACCTGCAGCTGAACCATTTCCAGAAGACAACATAGATTTTTCGTCAAAAGTAACATCTCGACTCAAAACTACATTGCGTGATTTACCATCCGCATTCCATAAACGGTATCCTTTCAACTCAGTTGAATACCCAAGGAAAATACACTTCAAAGCTCTCGGAGCTAATTTTCCTTCGTCAATATGCATGTACGCGGGACATCCAAAAATACGCGAGGAATAGTCGACCGGGTTACCTGACCATATTTCTTCTGGAATTTTAAAGTCAATAGCGGAGTGTGGAGATCGATTTACCAAATAGCATGACGTCGAAACAGCTTCAGCCCACAAATCACGCCGGTTCCATAATTCTGCATTCGAAAGCATACACCGAGCTCTCTCCAATAAAGTCCGATTGACTCGTTCTGCGATGCCATTTTGTTGGGGCTTTCTCGGCAATATCTTATGCCTCATTATACCATGCGATCCGCAAAATTCATTGAATTCACCACTGCAAAATTCTAAGCCACGGTCAGTTCTAAGAAATTTTATTTTCTTACCCATAAGATTCTCCACAAAATCTTTCCACTTCTTGAAAGTGTCGAAAGCTTCATCCTTCCGCCTCAAGAAATACACCCAAATTTTCCGGGAAAAATCGTCAATCAATGTCATAAGGTATCTTTTCCCGGTAAATGATGGAACCTTCGACGGTCCCCATAAGTCGGAGTGAATATAATCGAGTACGCCATGTGTACGATGAGAGGCAATGGAGAAACCGACTTCCTTTTGCTTTCCGAAAACGCAGTGTTCACAAAATTCTAAATTTGTGATTCCTTGATCACCAAGAAGACCTCGAGAGCTTAACATCTTCATTCCTTTTTCACTCATATGGCCCAAACGCAAATGCCATAATCGAGTGAAATCTGAATCATTCATCGATGAAGCCGCTGCCGCCGAACCCGATACGGTATGACCTTGTAGGACGTATAAACATCCAACCCGATTCGCCTTCATAATTGTTCTAGATCCTGTAGAAACCTTCAAAACTCCACCTGTAGCCGAGAACTTATAACCAAGCGAGTCCAAAGTTCCAAGAGATATCAAATTCCTTTTGACATCAGGAGCGTATCGAACATTCGTAAGAGTACGAACGCAACCGTCGCGAGTCTTTATTTGAACTGAACCAATGGCAAGGACAGAACATTGGGCATCATTCTCCATCAATACTACACCGCCATTCTTTGATTCGAATGTTGTAAACCAGTCCCGATTGGGACAGAGATGGAATGTGCATCCGGAGTCCAAAATCCACTCGTTCTTAACGCGAGTTTCCGATGCCGCTGTCAAAACTAGATTTCCGTCTGAATCGGAGTGCACGACATCAACTTGTGCTGCCTCTACAGGTTTCTTTCCTTCATTGAACCTTTCATTCTTGTTTTTCAACTTCCAGCAATCGGAAATAACATGGCCATACTTCTTGCAATAATTGCAACTCTTATGCGCATTCAATCCCCTCGACTTAGACCGAGATTTTTTCTTGCCTCCATTAGCTTTCAACATAGACCTTCCCCTCACAATCAAACCTTCATCGTTGTCATTCGATTGGCCACCAAAATCAAATTTTTCTTTCGACAACAAATTCGATTTAACTTCATCAAATCGAAGAGTTTCTTGAGAACCATAAAGCATTATTTCTCGAAAATGCTTGTAGGAAGGAGGTAACGAGACAATCAACAACACGGCTTTATCTTCATCATCAATTGTAACATCCAAATTTTCCAAATCCATGAGGATTGTATTAAATTCATTGAGATGAGATTGGATCGGAGTACCTTCGGGCATTCGAATTGTGTAAAGGCATTCCTTTAAACGAAGTTTGTTGGTGAGAGACTTCGTCATATACTGCATCTCCAGCTTCAATCACAGCCCTCGTGCGGTGGTCTCGTGAGCAACCTCACGCAGGACTTCTTTCGACAACATAAGTTGTATTGCAGTCAATGCCTCCTCATCCAATTCAGCCCAAGCATCGTCATTCACCCCTGCACTCTCTTGTCCATCTAATGCCTTCTTCAATCCGTTCTGAACTAAAATCGCCCGCATCTGAATTTTCCAAATAGCAAACGAAATCTTGCCATCGAACTTCTCAAATTCGAATTTTGCAATTGACATCTTCAACCGTTGAATGCTCTGATACCACTTGTTACAGATTTAAGCGCCTAAAGGTGCGATGAAATTGCGGAAGTGGATCGAAACAAAATTGAAGCACAAACAAAATATTGCAAAATACGAAAAGAACACAAGATTTACGTGGAAAACCCAAAACGGAAAAAAACCACGGACGATGAGGAATCCATTAGATGAATCGAATGTTTTCAATGTTACAAAATCAAAATGATTAACTTCTCTCAACTCCAAAAACATCCCCTTATCAATATCTATGCGAAAGGGGAAGTTTTGACCTTCTAACATGGAAGGTAAATCAAATCGATAGAGATCACCAATATATGGAAGGATGGAGATATGGAATTTTAGAAAATCACTCATTGATCACGCCCATGACTCTAATGATTTGGTGCCAAGTCAACCTTTCCATCTTGGTCACGCCTGTGATTAAAGCCTCCGAAGTCTTCTGATTTAACAAGATATATAAAATTAACTCCTAACAAGGAAAGTCCGCCTAGTCATGCCCATGACTAAGGCCGCCGAAAACTTCTGAAAATCTTGTCTTGAATAGAATTTGAGGCACAATCCCAACAATATATTTTTTTTATGTATTTTAAATTATTTTTTTTAAGTTTATTTTTCTATATTTCTTTAATTTTTCAATTTTTAGACTTTATCTTCTATCAATATCCATGTACGTAAATAAAAAGTTGGATGGTACTAGCAAAATAGTTCTAGAATGTTGGATATATATAATTTTTACTTGTTTATATTTTTATATTATCTAACTTAGTTAATGTTTTACAATGTACTAAATTTATTTCCTATATATTTATAAATAGATTTCTATATGTATTTTTTTAATTACATTAGTAAGTTTGTTTTTATATTTTGTTGTATTTCTATTCTAATATGTCAACTAACAAATAAGCATCAACTAAAATGTGTTCCAAATAAAAAGAACAGACAGACACTTACTGATTGAATTTGGTATTTTACTCACATAACACAATATATTGGTTAGCAAGAAAACACAAGATTGAAAACAAAAATACTACCCTATTTCTTTTAACTTTGGACAGTGGCAGTGACCAGGCGATGGCTCCCTCCTCCGTCGACTAATGGTAGCGGAAGAACAATGGGGAGGAATCCTCCAACAACTCCGGCAACTTCCTCCGGTGATTTTCAAGTGACTCGACAAAAACGACTTGGGAAACTATTTGACGGCTCAGACTGCAACCTAATTACTCACTTAAGGACTAACTTGACCACCTCCTAACAAAACCCCAAACCTACGGACTCGATCTAGAACCCTAACACTCGACCGATTTCCCCAAGAACTCATAAAGAACACGCAAAGCAACAACTTAGCAGAAGGGATTGAACGAGAATGCCTGCAATTTTGGCGAACAAAGAAAACCCCCAAACTCACCTAGAAGAATCACAAAGAAGAAGAAGAACTAAAGAAAAAAACTTAATCGAACGATTTCTGTTTGCAGACTAACTTACCGGAAAGAGAAAATAAGGGGATATATAAGGTGTTGTTCGGGTCAAAGGCTTTAGAACCAGGCCAGGTTAAAGGGTTTGGATTGCGGGTTGGGTTTAATAATGAGCTAAACTTCAACAATATTTTTATTTGTATAGATATTTTTTATGTTTATTTTATATATTATAAAAAAAATAATATAAAAAATTTAAATACACTCTACAAGTATAATATACACTACCCAAAAAAGTTGCATTTGGGTGGCACAACGTGTCGCGGGCACCATTGGTAATAGACATATAGTATCGTATTATTTCTATATAAAATAATATTATTATTCTATGTATATGCTATTTTATGTGCTTGATTTTTATTTTATTTTTAATAAAACATTTACTTTCTAGAAAAAAAAAGACGTTGTTAGCACCATCACTATAAATTATTTTTTAATAATAAATAAGAAATGCTATTGTTGGTGCCACTTGTAAATTTACTTTTTAAAAATGCATTAAAAAAAGGGGGGGTTTCGGTGTTCGCGCCGCTAATTAAAAATAAAAAAGAGGCGTGGTTGTTTGCGCCACTGTTCTAAAATTATTTTTCAAAAATAAAAGGAAGAGGTGATGGCGTTTGCCAGGGTGAATCTTGTTGTCTTCTCTTTCCCTAAAACTGTCTCGCTAAATCCATTTCTTACCCGTCATCGGGGAATTGCAGCTCTTATGGAAAATTAAATTGAATTTTAATTAAATGCTAATTGAATTGGTTAATTAAATATTATTAATGAATAATTTGAATTTGAATTTTGAATTAGAAGTTAACGAGGGTAATAAATATATTTATGGTAGTAGTTTGAATTGTTTATATATATATATATGATGTGTAAGTAAATCGATATATATATATATATATATATTTTTGAGTGAATATTTCTTGATTATCCCAGTATATTTTATTATTCTCCTTTTGTTTTATATAATTTGCCTTCAAATTGGTATCAAAGCTTCGGCTATGTCCAACAATCTAGTTTCTCTCGTTCCTCGATTCAATGGCGAAAAGTTTGATTACTGGAGCAATCTCCTGAAATTATGTCTTGAATCTCAAGACTTATGGAGTGTTGTGGAAGATGGTGTAGGTGCTCCAGAGGACGAATCCCGACTCACTACTACCGAAAGAAATTCTCTGAGGAACAGAAGGCAACAAGACAGAAAAACTCTCTTTCAAATATATCAAGCGATTGAGATTCTAGTCTATGAAAGACTATCCAAGGCTGGAAGTGCACAAGAAGCATGGAACATCCTACAAACAACATACTCTGGGCAAGATCAAGTAAAAAAAGTTTGCTTGCAATTATTAAGGGCTGAATTTGAAAAAATTGAGATGAAAGATAACGAAAAAATTGGAGATTATTTTACGAGAGCGAATTCTCTTGTAAATCAAATGGCATCACATGGAGAAGTTGTTGAAACCCAACGGATAGTCGAGAAAATCTTGCGTAGCCTACCAAGTAAATTCGACCATGTTGTGGTAGCAATAGAGGAGTCGCAAGATCTCTCGTCGATGGCATTAGAAAGTTTGCAAGGAAGATTGGAGGCCCATGATGTAAGAATACTTCAAAGGAATTCTCAAAGTTCCATTTCTCAAGATCACGCTTTGAAGTCCCAATGTACGGGAGGGCGTGGTTTCTTTCGTGGACACGGGCGAGCAAGAAATCAAAGCTGGGGACGAGGAAGGGGTGGCCAACCACCTACAGAAAATAAAGAGCGGCGTGAAGATGAGAAATTACGATCTTTCACCCAACGAGGAAGAGGGCGTGGTAACTATAAAGGTACAAAACCTTATGTAGAGTGCTATTATTGTCACAAACCTGGACATAAAATTTCTGATTGTTGGGAAAAATATCCAGAAAAGTGGCGTGAAAATGGTTTTGTGCATGAGAAATGAGTCGAAAATACAGAAACATTGTTGATTGCTTCAAATGGAAATATTGAGGATATTTGGTATTTGGACAGCGGGGTAAGCAAACACATGGCTGGAAATAAAAATCTGTTTCCCACTCTTGTCGAAGCTAATCATGGCAGGTTACTATTGGAGATGCCAAGGCATATAAGATCGAAGGCGTTGGAGAAATCTCATTCAAGGCGAAAAATGGGAGACTTGAGAAAATGTCTGAGGAATTTTATGTTCCTGGATTACAAAGCAATTTGTTAAGTGTTGGCCACTTAATGAAAAAGGGGATTGATATTCATTTTGTTGACAACTTTTGCACTATGGAGAAGAAAAATCATATCATAGCAAAAATTGGTTTGGGAGCAAACAATTTGTTTGCTTTGAAGCTTGATATCTTAAATAATGCTGGAAATCTTGCTGTTAATGAGCAAATCTCCAAGCTGTGGCATGACAGGTTTGGGCACCTTAATTTTGGGAGCTTGCAGGAGTTGTCGAATAAATCGATTGTATATGGACTGCCCAAAATTGGAGGAGAACAAGAAGTTTGTGAAGAGTGCCAATTGGGAAAGCAACATCGAGAGTCTTTCCCATAAAAATCTGATTGGAAATCAAAAATGCCTTTGGAACTGGTTCACACAGATTTATGCGGGCCAATTAAAGTTCCATCGCTTGGAGGTAACCGATATTTCTTGTTGTTTATTGATGACTTCACAAGGAAAGTTTGGGTTTATTTGGTGAAAGAAAAATCTGATGCACTTCCTTGTTTCAAAGAATTTAAAGCTCAGGTTGAGAAATTTACTAGTTCTCACATTAAAATCCTGCGAAGTGATCGTGGAGGGGAATACATGTCCTCAATGTTTGAGGAATTCTGTCGGAACCATGGGATTCGACATGAATTGACAGCCCGATATTCACCACAACAAAATGGCATTGCCGAACAAAAAAATAGAACCATCATGGATATGGTTCGAAGCATGCTGAAAAGGAAAAATATGCCAGCTGAATTTTGGGAGAGGCAGTCTCATGTGCTGTCTATTTGTTCAATCGATCGCAGACAAAGAGTTTGGAGAATTATACTCCGAATGAGGTGTGGTATGGGAAGAAACCGAATGTTAGCCACTTGAAAACATTTGGTAGCGTTGCCTATGCACACATCCCAAATTCTTTGAGGAGTAAGCTTGATGATAAATCTGAAAAATGCATATTCATTGGGTATAGTGTGAGAACAAAAGCTTACAAATTGTATAACCCAAAATCAAAGAAAATTGTGATCAGCAGGGATGTACGATTTGATGAGAATGCTTCCTAAGATTTTTCAGATTTATCATCAGAATTCTCACATTGGCAGGTTCTTAATTTTGAAGATGTTGATACTCAACAAATGCAGCAAAACATTGGTGAAGAAGAACCTGCTGAAAATTCTGCAGCTCCAACGGGGAGAAGAACAAGGACTTTGAGAGAACTTTACGATGAAACTGAAGCGATTGATGGGCCAAACCAAGTGTTTTTGCTTTCTTTGTAGGGGTAGATCCAATCTCGTATGAAGAAGCAGTGAAGGAGAAGAAATGGGTGCAAGCCATGAAAGAGGAGATTAATTCCATCGAGAAGAATGGCACTTGGGAGCTTACAAATTTGCCTCCACATAAATCTCCAATTGGTGTAAAATGGGTGTTCAAGACAAAAACAAATCTTGATGGATCAGTCAACAAATATAAGGCAAGATTGGTTGTGAAGGGCTACAAGTAAAAAGAAGGAGAAGACTTTAATGAGGTATTTGCTCCCGTTTCCAAGCTTGATACGATTCGATTGATTCTTTCACTTGCAGCTCAAAATGGTTGGAAATGATTCCAAATGGATGTGAAATCCGCATTCTTGAATGTATTTATTCAAGAAGAAATTTACTTGGAGCAACCTCCTAGATTTGTTCGAAAAGACAAGGAACGCAAAGTTTATAAACTCATAAAAGCTCTTTATTGGTTGAAGCAGTCGCCTCGAGCATGGTACGGAAGGATTAATGAATTTTTCTTGAAGTTTGGCTTTGAGAGATGCCCACTCGAGCATACTCTCTATGTCAAAAAATGTTGCAATGGCGGTGTTATGATTGTGAGCCTTTATGTTGACGATCTTATCTTCACTGGAAATGATTTGAAGACGCTTGAGAATTTTAAAGCGGCTATAATGAAGGAATTTGAGATGAGTGATTTGGGAGAATTGCATCATTTTCTTGGGATCAATGTTGAATAATCAAAATCTGGAATTTTCATTTCTCATGAAAAATATGCAGTTGAGGTTCTAAGAAAATTCAATATGGAGCATGTCAATCCAGTAACAACCCCTTGCGTAACAAGTTTGAAGTTGAGCAAAAATGGAGAAGGGAAGATGGTTGACACAACAATGTTTCACAGCCTAATCGGAAACTTGATGTACCTTACAGCCACTCGGCCTGACATCATGTTCGTTGTGAGCTTGGTTAGCAGATTCATGGAGAAGCCATTCTCGAATCATTGGGAGGCTGCCAAAAGAATTTTAAGGTACGTGAAAGGGACATTGGATTATGGCATATATTATGAAGCTAACGTTCCCATCAAACTTGTTGGCTATACGGATAGTGACTTGAGAGGAAGCTGTGATGATTATCGAAGTACATCTGGCTATGTGTTTAATCTTGGAGGTGGAGTTGTTTCATGGAGTTCGAAAAAACAACCAATTGTGGCACTTTCCACCACCGAATCGGAGTACATAGCGGCATCTTTGGCTGGGAGTCAAATTGTGTGGCTTAGAGGAATCCTTGAGAGTTTGAGCGTCAAGGAGCATGCTCCTACGACATTGTTCTGTGACAATAAATCGACTATCTCTGTTTCCAAAGATCCGGTCTTTCATGGAAGATCAAAACACATCCGTCTTCACTTTCACTTCTTAAGGGATCTTGTTAATGAAGGTGACATTGACATTACATATTGCCCAAGTGAAGAGCAGTTGGCTGATATCTTCACAAAACCGTTTGGTGGACCCGCTTTCTCAAGAAATGTTGCTGCTTTGAGAGTCAAGAGCAAATTCAATTTACGGGAGGCATTTGATGGAAAATTAAATTGAATTTTAATTAAATGCTAATTGAATTGGTTAATTAAATATTATTAATGAATAATTTGAATTTGAATTTTGAGTTAGAAGTTAACGAGGGTAATGAATATATTTATGGTAGTAGTTTGAATTGTTTATATATATATATATATGATGTGTAAGTAAATCGATATATATATATTTTTTGAGTGAATATTTCTTGATTATCCCAATATATTTTATTATTCTCCTTTTATTTTATATAATTTGCCTTCAAGTTCACCAAAATCAGTTGTGGGCTCTGCTTTAGCAGCTTAGGAGGAGGTACCGGAAGGGGAAGCCGAGCAGGAGGAAGGTGGTGGCGTCGCGGTTGCGGTTCCTCTTAAGCCTAAGAAAGGGAAGGCGGCGTTGCCTTTGAAGAGGAACATAGTATATGTGGTAGGAGAATTTATCTTTTATTGTTTCCTTTTTGTTTCCGAAGCCTACTTTATGTTTTTGAATGCATTTTTTGTTTGAAATATATATTTTTTCTGTAGACACAAATTGTGCGATGGTAATTTGTGTTTTCTGTTGATTTGGTTGTGTCTGAAGTTTGATTTGTGTCCTCGATCGACTGCATTTTTGTTTGAAATTTCATTATTTTGTAGACACTAAAAATTGTGTGATGATAATGTGTGCTTTTTGCATCTGAATGCCATTTCGGAGGAATTTGTTCGATTCAAGCCTTACCTAATGCAAAAGATTTGTGATGGAGCTCAAGCTTGCTTTCATAACCGATGAATGTCCGAACAATGATATCAACATCTCGGTCTACAAATTCAAGTGCTTAGAATGTGGAAATGTAATAAAAGATGTCGAACAACAGTACAAATATACTGAGGTTTGTTTGAATTTTCATGTCTCCTTTAAGGCAAACTAAACTCCACTCGACGCCTCTAGATACTTTGAATTTGTCCTTCAATTGTAATGATAATGTTCAAGTGTATGAGAATTGCTGCTAGTTCATATATCAGTTCTAGAAAGGTGATCTTGATCCTGTTGAATTAATTCATATTGTGGTGTTCTATTTTGTTTTGACAGATTGACAAAGGGTTCTGTATGCACGAGATATCCAAAGAAACAAAATATCTCCAGACATATCAAAAGTTATTTAAATCAAAATCTTTACTTATCCTAAACTCTAAACCTAAATTCAACACTTAAAACAAAGGTACTCTTCCATATATTCTTTTTTTATATAATCTAAAACAGTTACTCTCTTACAATTTAATATATTTATTTCCTATATATTTATAAACACATTTTATATATATATATTTATTTTAATTACTGTTTTGTGTATTGTTAATTTTATAAATACTCTTATATTCATTATATATACTTCAATTATTTATATTTAATATCTTTTATTTGTATTTGTTTTTTATTTAAAAAACAAAGAAGCTGTGATTCACTCTACACTTCTTCGTAATAATGAAATATAGTGACTCTCACAATAATATCAAATACTATTTAAATCAAAATTTAAATTTAAAAAAAAAATGTTCTTAATAAATTTATTAGAATAATACACTCAAACATATTAAAACATTTTGCTACAGCCATCTAATAATTACATAAAATCTAAATAGACATTATAAACATAAAAACCAATTAATAAGAAAGCAATAAAAGGTATCATTCATATCAAGAAAGAGTTGACTCAACTATATACAGATGTATTCATCCCCACATTAAAGCCGACAAATGTTCACTAAGATGAATGAAAAATATGCTGATCTTATGATTTTATTAGCTAGGAAAACTGCACTCTCCATTTCGGTCTTTGTTGCAAGTACTCTTGCCATGCCGGTAGAAACATACATTTTGGTGCGTCCTTTCTTCGTTGGTGAACTAGGAATTGATGCATATGATTGTTGTGGGGGCTAATTCTTCTTCTGTTGCTGCGCCATAGTTTTCACTTAAATGAGGTTCTGCCTCCACCACTGTATCTCTATGGTGACTTTCTGGCCTATGATTTGTTACTTGGTTATTTTCTTTTTTCTCATTATTCTCCACACGAGGAATTGCAGATTAGAATCAGGTTGGGGAGGATCGACCACATCAGCAGATTCTAGAAGCAAATGAATATTATAAATAAGTCTCATCGGCAATATAAGATGTTAAAAAAATAAACAAATCCAATTTGCACAAAGGCACATGAATCATTTTTCTCATGGGAATATATTTGAATTTAGAAACAATTCAAATATGTCATTAATAGCAAATTACCTTTAACTTGCATGTGTCGATCAATCCGAAGATCAATATATATGCCCTCTTGCGTAATTGTTGTACTCTGCATCGGAAAACCCCATTACCATCTGGTGCAAACACATAAAGATAAATTAGTAACAATATCCAAGAATAACACATACACAAAAGCACAGTTTACGGCAATAAATAAATCACAGGCCCTACATTGCCCGATTGTGTTTGCCATCTTGCTCTTTGCTGAATAGCCGAGAGACATGCATTGGCGCATCTTATCGGGAGTCATTCCACAACCATTATCTACGTATATACGCAAAATAAGATCGAATTAGAGCCACAAGTGCTACGGAGAAACTTAAATTGTGTATTGTTACACAACTAGATCAAACATAACAAGGAACAAAATCATTAAGACTACTCTAAGGTTCTACTCAAGACATGCAAAATTTTTAACCAAAACATATTCTCTGTTCATCAAGCAAATTTTTTTTCAAATTCTTTAGTATGCAATCCCGAACTCCCCAAGAAAAAATACACTATCCCCCCTAACAATCCTCACATCAAGCTACTATGCAGACACAAAATTTAAACACATATACATCATATATACACACACCTTCAACTGCCGCCATTTTGCTATTAGTACTGTTCTCAAGCACATCGATGCTCACGTACCGCTTTTTGGGAGTTATAAGGGCGTCAAAGGTACCTCATCTAAAGCATTATCGAGAAGTTGTGACTGAGATTGGGGTGCGGTCGGGAGCTCCAGCAGCTGCGCAGGGTTCATCGCTGACGTCAAGAAGGCTAGAATGTCAGGCACTGATTCGATGTTCACCCAGCTGTTGTCTATCCAAACTTTGGAAATCTTGACGTCTTTCCTCTCTACCAACAAATTTTTTTTCTCACCTGTGGAGAAGTTAGATTCATGAATCAGTTGATAAGAATTAGCGGGTCGAAAAGGCCAACTTATTGAATGTGTTGGACTAATTTACAGGTGAAGTAGAGTTGAAGTTTATCGCATCCAATCAGGATGCCTTCCCAATGAAATCCAAAATCAATACCTATCTAGCCACCGGTGCATATTCTTCTGGTCTGAATTGTGGTACAAAGATCTCATTTCTCATTTTACCTTTGTCTCATCTCTCATATCTCCAACTGGAGCAATCAAAAACAAATAAACTAAAATCAAACAAGCAAATTAATTAGAAATAAAAAATTTAAAAAAAAAAAACTCAAAATCAACCAAAGTAATCTCTTCAACGCAAACCCGAAAAAACCCTTTATCACATCGTAAACCTTAATCTGAACATGAACAATACGGCCGCCTGTGAAAAGATACAATAACTCTAATCTCACAAGAGAAGATTTATATAGTATTCAGTGAAACATTCTAGAAGGTTCAATTTATTTTTATTTAATTAATTATTTTTTTATTTTATTCTAGGGTTTTTTACAATATTTTAAGTAGAATTTTTTGGTGTGCCGTTGTACCCACTTTTTTTCCTTGTGCTCACCTATTTTTATAGTAGGAGATGGTTCTAGAAGGTTGTATATGTATATATTATTTATTTATATTTTAAAATTATTCTAGACATTTTTACAATTTATATTATCTGAATTAGTTAATCTTTTACAATTGAATGCATATACTATATATTAATAAATACATTTCTTTATGTATTTTATTAATTAATTTATTAAGTTTATTTTGCATATTTTAAATTTTATAAAGATTTTTTATATTTATTTTATATATAATACTTTATTTTTGTATAATTAATATATTTTTGTGTCTGTTTTTTATATTAAATAAAAAATTTATGATTCAACGCTAATGTTCATAATAAAAAAAATTATATTAATTACTCTTATAAAATATCACACCAAATATAATTTAAATCAAAATTCAAATAAAAAAAAAAACTCGATCTCGATAATTCTATCACAATCACATGAATAGTACTATAGTTGGATCAAATTGCATTTACAAACATAACAAACATATTTTGTCATAGTCTTCTTCCTATATCCACAAAAAGTAGCATTTGCAAAATTGAGTCATAACTACATAAAATCTAAGGATTTGTTCTTCCAAAAAAAAATTTTCAAACATGATTCTCAATATGTAAAATATATATATTTTATATTTTCACAAAACATCAACGTTCAACATATAATATTATTTTTATATTACTTATACAATTTTCTATATCTCACTTAAAAATAATATTTCAAATCAAAACACAAAACAAACAAAACCTAAGTATACACTATAAGTATAATAAACCAATTAAATAAAAAAGTAGTATTATGCAGACCAAAAAAATGACTCAAAATTATGTGCAGTAGCAGAGAGCATACAATAATACCACCATAAATGTAAAGAGAAAAGAGCGAAAAAGAATTTTAAATCAAAGGTTTTTGAGAAATGATAAGTTGTTTTACTGCTTCTCATTGAAATTAAACAAGTTTTCAGAGAAAAAAAAAATGCCAGAAATATTTGCACCTATTCTCAATTATTGCCTTTAACATTTGTTCGACTTATCAATTCACTTATTTTTATAGAGTTACGATGATGGTTCTTGAACATTGAATACATATGATTTTTATTTATTTATTTATATTTTCAATTTATTCTGGATGGTCATTTTTTCAAAATAGATCGAGGGTGTTTGCAAAACAGTTTTTCAAATAGCTTTTACTAATTTGAAGAACTTTAGGTTGTTTAACGAGTCAAAAAAATTAATTCAACTATTTGTTAAATTAATTCAAAGATCGGGATTATGCAAAAACAAATCTAAATGATTTGTATGATCAACGGAAAAACAGACTGATACACCATGCGTATACTATTACATTCTACAAGACCAATGCATATAATCTTATAATTCTAATAGACACGACCTTTCAATAATCAGAATTACTCCCAACAGCCACATTCTTGCATTTTGTTGTAGTAAGAAATACATAATGTGGCTGCATTAGTTGCTTTCCATGTTTCACCAATTGACTATTGTTTCATATTCTTATAACAAATTCCTGTCTTTAAAAATCCCAATTTTGACAAAAAAAGCATAATGTGGATGCCTGCGTTAGCTTATTTCCATGTTTTGCTAATTGGCCTTTTAAAATTCTTATAACAAAAATCTGTTTTCAAACTGTGTTTTTGTCAATGCCATGTGCTTGCGTTATGCCATAACCAAAACATAAAAACATAATGCGGATGCATCATGCATGCATTATAAATGATTGGCTGCATTAGTTACTTTTGTAGTTATCCTAGTGTCCGCTTAATTCAATATTTTTATAGTACAATATGGCAAAAAATGCATCAGCACTGTGACTCGATGGCCCTGGTTGACGTCAACATATTGTAGTCGCTAACATTTATTATGTCTCGGATGTTGGTTAGTTAATATCATGTTTTACCACATTTGTTATTCATAATTAAAATCACAGTTGGAAATAAGTCTTTGCTTTGGTAGTGCTATGAATGATATCCAGAACGGTAATATTCCATTGAAACCTGCTAATTAGCGATATTTTGCTAAAGATATGGTTAATTTCACTAATAAAAATTCACGTCTTCGATTCTTATCATACTGTGAGGTTTTGTGTTCGACTCTAAAGTAGGTTAGAAGACAAGTGGTAATGATTTCTCTACTTCAATTCCCTGCAGTCAAGATTTCCGGTAACAGACCAAGTCAGGACGGCAAACGAGAGGCAGCCAGTATACGACAAGTCCTATGTCTGTTGCTACCAGAGGATACGGGCCCAACAGCCCCAAGATCTAAGGGAGCAGGAATAATCTCAGTATTATGTGTGTCTGCAGCGCAGCCTATGAAGCAATTTATATATAGCAATGTTAATAATTGAGCAATTCCTTAAGAAAACTCTATCTTATTTTCCAAAATCAATTTAAGCTGCTTCAAACTTTCATTGGCGTTATAACTTTTGTGCAGTCGAATCAATAACAATATGTGTTATAGTATAATAATTTTTTTTTCTTTTAATGTAATTGTTTAGAAGACAAAATACAAGTCTATAGAATATGGGATGAGATCCTCAGCCCCGTGCAATTCTGTCCTCCCCCATATCAATTAAATGGTGACAAAGTGTTATTTATTTTAATTTAACATTAAACCTTCTAATTTTTTTTTTCTTTTTCTCCGTATTTTAATTATTCTTTCTCTATTATTGTTAATATTTTTAAATTAAATATTTATTCTTAATTTATTATATTATAATTAAAAATCAATTTTACATTAAACATCTATTTATATTACATCATATCACTATTCAAATTCAAAAAAATTTCAATTTAAATCCCAAACACAAAATCCAAATCCCCAAACAAAGACAGATATTTTGAAAATGGTGTGCTGCTAATAGTGTTGTAATATAATATTATATTAACAATATATATAATACTTTTTCTTTTTATAATTTAAAGTAAAAGTATTTCATGTTAAATAAAAATTTGTAAGTTTTTTTTTTATTTTATTTTAAATACAAGTCAATATTAGATATTAGGTTAATATACTATTTTCAAACGAAAAGTAAAATGAAAAAGTTCAATTTTCAAATCAAAACCAAATAAATCGTAATATTTTTCTCTTTTATCATTCAAATTACGATGCATATATATTTTCATTTTAAAATTTTGGAAATATATATATAAATGATGTAATTAATATGTATTTAATATATTTATATACCTAGTTTAATTATACCAAAAATAACAATTTAAAATATTGTATGTATTGAGAGTTTGATTGTTTTGATTTTAAAGTGAGTTTTTATTTGAATTTTGATTTAAATAATATTTAATACTATATAATAATTTCATTAGATAAAATAATATACTTTTATTGGAATTGCGTGGATTGTGATATAGTTTTTTACTTAAATTAAAAAACAAGCACAATTGAAATATAATAATTATAAAATAATTAAAGTAATATATAATCAATATAATAAATATTTATTAAATAAAATATATAAAATACAATCAATAAAATAATTAAAAATTACATAAAGAAATCTATTTAATGATATAAATATAGTAAGTTATAGTAGAGTAACTAAATGCTTTAAATAATAATTAAAAAAATAAAATATAGTCTAGAACTTTCACGAAGCACAAAAAAGTTCACTCAAACTTGTCTAAAGATTTTAGATATATTCGGGAATTCTTCTAGAAGATTGTAGACACCATAGACTAATTGGGAACACCTAGAATAATCTAGGTTCCGGTAAAGTTTTGGTCTATGAAAGAACCTCCACCTTATAAAAAAATCTTTTTAGAAGGTTAAGGAATCTTTTTAGAAGGTTGTAGAATACAATAGACTCTTTGGCCTATAAAACAACCTCCGCCCCGTATCATCCAAGCATTTGCAAGTTTCTGCTTTTACGAGTGCTTAGGGAAGGATTTACATGAACACATCAAGACTTTGATTACGGTTTATTTTGTGGTTACAGCTTTTTGATTGGTTCCGATTCTGTTGTAGGTAGCTTCTAAGCTTGATTTATTTTGAATTTTCTCATCTTCGGATGATTTTAATTTTTCATATTTAATTAATTTGAATATGTTTGTTTGTTTTGATTGCTTCATTGGGAGGGATTAGATTAGACAAGAAAGGCGATGTGAGGTCAAGGCAGCAGATTCGGAAACAGAAGAAGAGTGAGAGGTAGGAGTTGGCATTGATACGTGACATTAGTTCATGTGTCTGATCATATATTTAATTTATTAATATCAACTTAACATGGATGACCTTGAAAAAACCATCCAATATCTTATTTGTTTCAAATGGAGACAAATCCCAATGAAGGAAAAGTACGAGGAGATCCGAGAGCACATTGTAGCATGCCCCTTCCTCTGTGAAGCCGGTTGAGAGTGGAAACCAGATATATACATAAAGCAAGATCACAGTCGGTTTTGGAAAATCGAGAAGCCCAACATTCCCGAATGCTCCCCGGTGGAAATAGGTTGGCATTCAATACTTTAGTCTTTGTGTTCAACTTGTTGGAAAATATTTTGGTGAAATCTGAGATACGGCTAAATCCGAAAATACAAAATCAATAGATGCAAAATTAAATTCGAGCCTCGCGTAGCACGCGATTTCTTTGAAGCGAATTCGGCCTTCCACTAATCGCCTCCTAGGATAGAACGAATTGTGAATGGAATAACATATTCCGCAAACCGAATTAGAATGGAAGAGAAATTTTCAGAATAAATTTTTAGAATTGATATTCCGTCTTCCATCCCAAAAAGGGAGGAAAATATAATATATATATATTATATTCCAACTTATTTTGTATTTTGTGAAGTTTCCTTTGAGGGTTGTGACCCTATGTTTGTTATGTGAAATTATGTGACGTGTCATACGAAGTAATAAGGTTGGAAACCGGGTCGAGCCGGCCCTGATTAAGGCCTAGTGGAGTTTTCTTCGTGATGTGCTCATCACTATTATTTGAGAATTAAAAGGAGATAAATGGAGGCGCTAAAAGACTCGTGTGTGTGAGTTATCCTTATGTGATGTGTCGTCTTATTCAAGCTATCTTCTTCAAATGATTTTGTGGCATTATACCGTATTAATTTATCTCCGATTAATTGCGCTTACTCAACCGTTGTGTTGACCCTCTTCTTACAACCTTTTTGTAGGTGATCATGTTTCTGTTATACCTAAATGATGCATCCACGTCATATGATCCATCCGGAGAAACTATAACTACTTTATCTTCTAAAATATTTTTGAAATCCATTATTAATGTTTAAGAACTATTTCCAACTTATGCTTTTGACTCGAACTTTATTTATTTAAATGATAAGCCAGTGCGTTTTAATTCTATATCTCTAAATAATTATTTTGTAATGGTTATTTTAGCCTTAGCGCCACAACGTAAGGCTAGTTGGTTGATGAACGAGCTTTACGGTGTTGCGTGGCGGTGACGCTCCGGTTTGAGCCGGCCGGGGTGTTACAATACGAGACCTTTAGAATAACCTGAACTTTGCAATGAGATATGGATTTTCTTGGGTATATACAATGCTACTCATCCTTGACTGCATAAACGAACAACTGACCGGTGTAGGCAGATTATCAGCATGGTGATCTCTATGTTGAATACAATGTCCACAAAAGATGAAATAACTAGAAAACAAATAATAGAGATAGTCGAATGAAAGCACAAATATAGAGCAACAACAACATCTTGCATTTGGAATTAACATTAAAAGAAGACTATAAAACTATGTCATTCAATTAACAAAACAATGGAAGATAAAACAACAATGATTGCACCGAACAACAAATTAGCGTCACAACCCCTCCAAATCAACCCTATATAAAGCCGTCACAATTCACCAATCTATCAATTAGAATTACCAAAAATGGAGGCATCGATTAAGTACCTGCTCGTCCTTTAATTCCTCGCCATCCTCGGCATCAATAGCGGTAACGGAGGCGGTGAGTGCCCTAGATCAACGGCCGACGTGGAGGCGATGAAGCTGTACCCATGTACCTCTGCCGCGCAACACAAGAACGTGGCTATTTTCCAGGACTGCTGTGCTCAAGTGGAAATCAAATCGCGCAGGTGAGGTTTGCCACTTCCGGACGTTTTTGTGCTGTCTCGAAGCTGCGATGGCAGGGGAGCTGATCGACGAGCTTCTCCAGTTTCATTTGGGGAATTGGAAATGGTTGGAACTTGGAAGTAGTTGTGTGCGTTTGAAGTGTTTGTGCGGGTGAGTAATTAATTAATAATAACATTAATAATGATTAATTAATTTTTAATTTAATTATTAATTAACTAATAATATTATTAAATTCAGAAAAATCTACAACGGATTTAATATTTGCTTTTTTTTTAGCAATTTTGCAAATGACTAAAAAATTCCTCTTAAAATTTTTGGAACTCTGCAATTGATTTAATATATTATTATTTTCGTCGTAATTTTATAAATAATTTTTTAATATCTCCAACAGAAATAGTCTGTTGTTATTTCAGTAGCAATTTTGCAATGGAATTTAATATTCCTAGTATAATTCCTAGAAGTTTTGTGACAAATTTATTCTCTTGCAATATTCGTTCACAATACGTCTCAATTGGGACTATCTTCTATTTGCTTAGCAAATTCCATTGCACTTTTACAATAGATTGTATTCCTTAATAATATTCGGTCGCAATTTATGATTTTTTTGTAGTGGCTGATTCCAACTTCCAACCTAATGTTTGCATGAAGAAGAAGATCTCAAGAACATATTTAAATTTTAGCAATACTGGAGGTTTGTTAATTATCATATTTGCTTCCGCTAATATAATAATTTTCTTACATTTTATCTGCCTTGCTTTAAATTTTCTTCTCGTAAAATTATTGATAAAAATTCGCTTTAATTTCTTATTTGGAAATACTTTGGTTTTTTATTTTCAACAATTGCTTTGCGATATTTCTTGATCAAGATCCGATCCTGCGATTTGAGAAAATTTCATTCTTTTTTAGAAAAATTGTGAATTTTATTTTGAAATTAATTTATGCAAAATATTAAATTTCTATCAAATTATTTTGTAATATCTTTTGTGCACTTGATATATATGTGTCAATTTGTATGCACAATTAATTATGAACTTTTTCGTATTGAATTATTGTGATATGATATTGGATGAATTAATAGTTATCGAAATCAAATTTATATGAATTTTCGCTATCCGCGTTAATTTTGATTGATTTATGATTGAAAGGTCAATCATATGTAAGTATGTTGCAATTCGTGTGTATTTGAAACCCGCTGTCTCATTCTTGGTCTTCTTACATGCTACAAATGATATTTTAATCATAATATGCACCGTGTTTCTTATAGAAAATAGCTAATGGGATCAGTTCAATTAAGATGCATTGAAATCAGCCATACGGCGTGTGTTGTCATCGGAAACAAACACGAATGAGTAGATACATGCATAGGCCTGAATCTGCCCTCGGATTCCGTGCGTTCTGTTTGTTTGTTATTGTAGTACGTAATTCATCAATATTCATTATTCTTTAATTGAATTTATTAAATCATATATATATATATATATATATATGCATATATTGGAAGAACAAGTCACATTGAAATAATTAAAGTCACTCTGGCATTTGTTTATTTATTGCTGATTTTTTATAAATAATTTGACCTATAGATTTATTCTGATATGTTTTAAAATGCAATTAAGTTTGTGTTTGCTTATTTATTCATATTCATTTTTTTGTTGTTGTTCCTTGAAATTTTTCATGGTTTCATTTTAATTATTGCATGGAAATTAGATTAAGTATGTCTATACACACGTGTGTATGCAATTATAAATTTATATACATGCAATTTGTTATTCATTTATTTATCATTTTTTCTAGTGAATATTTATGGAGTCGAATTTGATCATACCCAATTTATTGGTAACTTTGTCATGCCATATTTATCTATTTATTTATTCATGGCTGATTTTGTGAATATCATAATTGTAGATTCATTATGATCTGTTTGAAGGTCAATTAGGGATATAGCATGTGTTTTCGACATTATGTATTTATGCAAATTCGATTATAAGTATTCATTATATTAAATTTATAGTCTCTTTGGGTGGCATATTTTTGTCTGTGTGATTCCACTCCATTTAGTATTTTTGGGCTATTTGATTATTTCGATAAGTCCATAAATTAATTGTTGTTGTTATAGCTTTCATATGTATGGGACATACATAGCTTATTTTAAGGTGAATTTAATTAGCAATAAAGAGTATAATATATTTTATGAATTGATTGAAATAATAATGTTGTCAAAGCAGCCTCTGCTGTGTAAATCGGTTTATTTTATATGTTAGAAGGTTGTGTATGTAGTTTATAAGGCTACTGATTGACCCAAAGGCAACTCAGTGATTAAGTAGTTGCATGCATGTTTAATGACATTGAATTGGTGATGATAATTTGGTTACTTGTGTGTGAGCAATAGATTTGTCCAAAGATGGAGTATTGTTTGACATACTACTTTATTGTCTACTTTCGATTGTCAAAACAAATTTATCACTGGCGAGTCAGTAATTTGTCCAAAGACAATTGCTGATGTTGCTCGATAACTTGTAATAAGATTGCTAATTTATTTTATAAATTCACATACGAAAGACTCAATAGCTTATAGACATGTGTACTTCAGATTATGTTCATGATGTTTGTGATTTGTTTTAAATTTTATTTAACTGGGGAATAGCCACAACATCCTTGATTAATTAAACATTTGTTCATGATTTATTTGAAATCACATTAATAGACATCGATTGTAATTATCACGCACAATGTATGAGATCTACCCACATGAGTCTTGTTACATTGTTACATTTATATGAGTAATTAGGATAAATTATCAAATTTTATTTCTTAATCTACCCACAAGAGTTAAGAAAAGGAACACAATTTGATAGTTTTATTATTAGGTTTTGTTTGAATCTAATTGAGTAAAACTTTAGCCCATAGGCAAGTCTTATGTCTTTAGATTCACGTTTTAACATGTTTACATTGGTAGAACATGTAATTTACTTGTCTTGTTTATTGATGAGCATGTATATTTAATTTTGGAGTGTTTAATCCTATGAATTTCTCTGACATTAAGTGTGATGTCCCCGAATTGACTGGTGATAATTACGAAATCTGGAAGGAAATGATCCTCCTTCATTTAGGCTGGATGGACATTGATTATCCCAGTCATTCAGTTCTCCACCATGAGATTCACGGGTGTGATGGGTGTGCGCAAGCATATAATGCGGATGCGGGACATTATCCTACAACACACATAAAGATAAATGGTCCATCAATAAATTGATAACCATGTGCGTTTAAGAGGATGAGAGACTATTGATTGAGGAATGTGAGAAAATTTAGTCTGTAAGTTTAATAAATCCATATATGGATTGAAACAAGCCTCCCGCCAATGGTATTTGAAATTTTATGATGTCATCTCTTCATTCGGCTTTGAAGAAAACGTCATGGATCACTGTATATACCAGAAGGTTAGTGGGAGTCGAATTTGCTTCCTTGTGTTGTGCGTGGATGATATTTTGTTTGCAACTAACGATAAAGGGATGCTATATGAGGTACATTTAAGGTACGAAGGATTTCATGTATAGACAAATTGATGTCTTGGAAGTGATTGGCTACTCCGATCTGGACTACGCTGACTGCATTGACACTCGGAAATCCACATCGGGTTATGTGTTCATGTTGGCTGGAGGAAGCTATCTCTTGGAGAAGTGCAAAGCAGTCTACCACTGCTACTTCCACTATGGAGGCTGAGTTTGTTTCATCTTTTGAGACTAGCTCGCATGGTGTATGGTTGGAGAGTTTCATATCCGAGCTTAGAGTCGTTGACTCTATTTCTAGACCGATCAAGTTGTACTGTGACAACTCTGTTGCGGTGTTTATGGCTAAAAGCAATAAGAGTGGGAGTCGAAGTAAACACATCGACATCAAGTATTTAACCTTAAGATAACGTGTCAAGGAAAATAAAGTGGTCATTGAACACGTTAGTACAGAGTTGATACTTGCTGATCCCTTGACTAAAGGCATGCCACTAAAGAATTTGAGGGATCAGGTAGCAAGTATGGGATTTGATTCTACAATGTAGTTTATTTGCGCACATTATTATTTGAGACTCTTATTCAGTTTGATATTTTCTCGCGTTATTGTGCACATATTTGTTTATTAATGAGAAAACTCGCTTAAGTTTAAACCCGGAATAAATATATGATTTATTCATTAAGTTGTGAATTAAGTTTGAGATGCTTGACATATCGTGATACATGGAAGGTAACGTTCGTTTATAGAAGACCTACCGCCATGATTCGTATGTAAAGTTTCTCGTTATGTTGTGATGGTTTGAGTGGGCCAACACTACAAAAAAATAATATATTTGTAACGGAATTCCGTCCCTAAAGTTCATGTAGCTAACGTAATTCCATTCCTACTTATGTCTCTAATGTCATTAGTAACGGATAAAGTAGATTTAGAGACAAAAAATTTTTGTTACAAAACTGATTTTTTCTTGTAGTGCAAGTGGGAGAATGTTAGTTAAATTAATTATTTAATCATATTTGAATTTTGATTATTTTTGAATGATCTTATATAATTAAACTAACCTTAAATTGTGGCCCATTTTTCTCCCATTAAGTCTATCACATTCAAAATATACGTGATAAGTAACAGAAAAATCGTGATGGATGATTTTTCTTTTTAATTATAAATACTCTCACATACGGGTTACTAAACCTACTCTCAGAAAATTAGAATACACCATCGCTATTTGAGAGTCAGGGTTTGGCAACGTCATCCTAGGGTTGCAATATCTTCCCAGGGTTCCAAAGTTTGACAACATCTTCATAAGGGTTCCAGGGTTTGGCAACACCATCTTCCCGCGGTTACTACCTACTGTCTGCTTGAAAAAGAAGATCTCAAAAACAGATTTAAATTTTAGCAATGCTGAAGGTTTGTTAATTATCATATTTGCTTCCGTTAATATTTAATTTAAAAATTATTTTCTTACACAGTCCGCTTACATTGACATTAAATTAAATAATTAAATATATCAGATGGAAACAAACAAATATCAATGAATCTGCAAATATATTTTCTTACACAGTCCGCTAATATTTGTCCGCTTACACACATGGATGACTGTCACATATCAATCCCACTCAAACTACCTCTCACTCTCCATTTGTTTATGAATTTGCCACTACAAGAAAAAATCATTTTTGTAACAAAACATTTTTGTTTCTAAATTTACTTTTTCCGTTACGAATGACATTAGAGACGGAATTATGAATGAAATTACGTTAGCTACGTGAACTTTAGGGACAAAATTCCGTTACAAATATATTATTTTTTTGTAGTGTGCTGAGATCTGCCTCTCTCTCATCTCATTTTTTTTCCAACTGAAGCAACCAAAACGAACAAACAAACAAAATATAGAATAAAAAAAATATATAAAATCATTTGGAGATAGAAAAACTCAAAATCAATTAAATGAAGTTTCAAAGCTACCTGTGGGAACAACAAAATGAATTTTTTTTAGTTGTCCCTTCGAAACAATTTCAAATAAAAGAGAATCTGAAAATATATCGACCTATCTTTCACCCATTGTATCAAGATTTTTCCATTGTTAGTCCACCACTTTTTAAAGGGTTAGACAAATCATTCTAGAATGTATATATAATTTATACTTATTTATCTTTCAAATTTGTTTTAAACTATTGTTTAGGAAAGTTATTTAGTTACTTGATTTACTATATTTATATCTATAAATACATTTCTTTATTTGATTTTTCAAATACATTATTAAGTTGTGGTGTTATTTTTATTTAAAATAAAAAACAAACACAAATAAAATATAGTATATAAAAAATTATAATAACATATTTATATCACATTTCCTTGTAAAATAAGTAGGTTTGTCCATTCTTTAACATATTTTTACGAGGTTTGTTGGGTTTGTTTAATTGTTGTTTGAAATTTTTTTGAAATAAATTATTTTTGAGTTTTTGTTTAAATAATATCTCTGTTGATGTATTTTTTCAACAATATAAAGTAAAATTCGAAAATAGAAAATTATCTTCGAATTTGATGTATTTAGCGCCTGAGATTAGAAATCTCTAAGTACTGTACGGTACAGAAAATTAATTGGAAATTAAAATACAGGAAATCTAAATGATGATCCCCGAATCTCTTGACATTGATGTCGTTTGAAGATGATTGAAGATAATTTGTCAGTTGCAAATCTTAATCCTTAAATACTCTTCAGAAACGGTACTGGAAACCGTCGCCCGAACGGTTATAATGCCTCTTTTTCAACCGTCTGCTAACCCTTCTCCTGCTGACACGTGCCCTCAGCCGACCAAATTATCACTCTCACTAACTCTCAACAGTATCTGACCTCTATACCAACCGATCTGCCTATCCAACCACGGATATACCGACTCTTTGGACCGACCGTAGACCTTCCGCCTTTTTGGCCCGAACGCAGCTCTTCCGCCCTGTTGGTCCGACCGCAGCCTTCCGTCCTTTTTGGACCGACCGCAATCCTTCTGCCCCACAAATCACCCGACTTATTGGTCCAGCCGCAAATCTCCCGACTTACAGACCACCCGACTTGTTGGTCCAGCCGCAAACCTCCCGACTTACAGACCATCCGACTTGTTGGTCCGGCCGCAAACCTCCCGACTTACAGACCATCCGACTTACACATCGTCCGACTTACTGACCAACCGACCTGCGGACCTTCCGACCTGCGGACCTTCCGACCTGCGGACTTTCCAACCTGCGGACTTTCTTATCTACGGACCTTCCGACCTGCGGACCCTCCGACCTGCGGACTTTCTGATCTACGGACCTTCCGACCTACGGACCTTCCGACCTACGGACTTTCAGATCTGCGGAATTTCCGATCTATGGACCTTCCGACCTGCAGACCTTCCGACCTGCGGACCTTCTAACCTGCGGACCTTCCGACCCGCTACTTCCTTAGAAATACGTCTACTTTACCTGAGTTTCCCGCAATGCTCCTCGATCAGTTCGATCACTTCAATTGTTAGGCCCATTTTTCTTTTTAACTTGGACTTTTTAACCTAATTCTAAATTTCATACATTACAACTTGCCCGCCGCCATCGGACTTTCAAACGCCATTTCTCAATCGCCGTTTTGGAAGTTCGTAAACCACAACCCCACTGAGGAATTGTCTCTGCAACTGCGATCAGTTATTGCAACATGTTGTGTGCCACAAAACTTTCCTTTCTTCGATACTAGCCTTTGTTAATCGCAATCTCTGCGACTCCAAACCATGGCAAATCAATACATTCATGCCCTTCGTTTCGACGGATCAATCCCCGAAATGACTTTCGTGGCGACGAAAATGCTCACTCTAACCATTCGCCCCTACTGCACTACTCTTAAAGACTCCAATCGAATGAGAGAAGTCCTAGAAGCCCGAAACTTACTAGCTTTCAACAATCCCAACTATAATCCAGTCCACCTTCATGATAACATTAAAACCCATCTGATGGACCCCAAGGATCCCTACCACACCTGGTACAAAAGGGTCGCAGAACACTTTCAAGATCAAAGGAAAAGTCAACACATCGACTAAGCCATATTCCTGTCTACTCTCGCATGTCATTTACATGAGAAAGTTCTTCTAGCAATGTCGGCGTTTTGGCACTCTGAGATTTGCGCCTTCCTTCTTCCAACAGCCTCCATTGGCTCCACACTCATGGATGTGGCCATGATTGCTCATTTGCCAATCGTAGGAGAAGACCCTGTAATGGGTGCCCTAGATGGACAAGAAACCAGTGCAGACCATCCAGGCTGGTCTCTGGCTAGCATTAAGGAATGGGGCTGGACCAAATTTTTAAGTGATCAACAAGGAGTAGACGATACCCTTGTGACTGACGAGAGCATACAGCCTTCCTGCTCTTTTGGCTCTGTAGGTATATTCTCGTTTCCCCTTCGAAATGTGTCCTCCCCTCTCTTCTTGACTTGGCCATACATATAGCCTCTGGTCGTTTCTTCTCTCTGGGCACTCTATTCCTTGCCAATCTTTTTGAAAGATTATCCAGGGTTAGCACCCGCCTTACAGAGAAGGACGGTAAAAAATTAGATACCGCTGCGTCAGGCCCTTTTTGGTTTTTAGAATTGTGGTTCCGCCTTTATTTCCATGAAGCATTTCAACTCGGCCACCCTCCCGTTGCACCACCACCTGACAAATCTCTAGGAATCACTCTTAACCGACTTTGTTTAGGTCGCAACAACCTCCAAGCGTCCGACCCTATCATAACTGCCATTCTTGCCGATGGTCGTAATAACTCCCATTTTTATATACATAGGAGGTATATTGGTTATGCATCTGGCCTGTTTTGGTCATTCCCTGTATCTTCACCTTTGTCCGAACCAGACCCGCTTCCTCATCCCACTTACTCCTTCTCCTGGGATGCTGCTCTTAAGCCCAGGTCCTTATTTGTCCGCAAGAAAATCGATAAGAAGGGTCACAAAGCGTTTTATACCTTCAGCTATCAATCTCAGTTTTTGGCACGCCAATTCGGATGCCAACAAGGCTTGCTTGGTCCCATTGCCCATCCGCATTTAATAATTCAAAGTCCGGATGGAAGAGTCATTCTTGAATTGATCGCTCCTTATGTATCCCAATTTACCAGTTATATAACTTCCGAGCCTCTCCAGCTTCAGCAGAATCCTTTGGTGAATGGTGGTCGGTTACCTGGGCCTTAATTGCCCCTGACATGGATCGTCTACTGGGCATCCTTTTACCCCAGCCTGCACTGATATTAGGGGCGACCCCACTGACCAACACCCGAAGGAAATTAATCACGCAGGGCACTGGGTCGGGCACTCCACAGAGGAAAAGAACAGCCTCTCAAACTCAAGCTATTCCCCTCTCTGGAGACAACCAACCGACCTTAAAAAACCGCCCATTAGGTCGGGCCCCTATAAAGACCGGACCTCGTCCAGGTATAATCTCATATTCTCAACTTAACTTGATCATTTCTTTACCATGGTATTAACCCTTATTTTTATATTCAGGTCTGACTTCAGCCAGGGCAACCGCCCAACCTGCTTCAAATAAAGCAACAGAGCCACCAACTGACCAACTTCATGCGCCTGAACCCCCGACCAAACAACAATTCTTAATGCAGGCGCCTTCACCAGCCGAACTGGCAACAACAAGGGTTTCATTCCCAGCGAGGCGACTACTTCAGAGGTGGGCAGATTACCTTATGTGACTTCGGACCCATCTTTGCCTCATATGGCGCCAATGGCCACGCCTGCATCCGCCTCTACTGCAGAAGCCTCTGATGTGGTCGCTTCAAAAGACAGAAATGTCCCTGATGCGGCCATTCAAATAGCTCCCGACGACTAGCTGCGGCTGCCCCAGAAGCGCCCGACCAAGAAGCAGCTGATGTGAGGGCAGCCGTCCTGAGGCAGCCGACCCAAGGGTAGCAGACCCAAGGGCAGCGAACCCTCCTCCAGAAGCGGACAGACAGGCAGACGAACCTATACATGTTCAACCGAGGGGACTCTTACAAGAGTTACAAGAGATTCCCTCCTCTGAATCAGAGACCACTGTTAACCTGGTAGACATTTGTGATTCCCTCTTCCAAATCGTAAGTTAATGTTCACATGATCTTTAAATCACTAAATCTTCACCATTCAGGGACCCAGATCCATACCACAACGTCCATTTGAAGCAGTCGACGAGTCGGCCGTCGCAGTACCAATCGCTCATCCCTCCAGACCTATGGCCACTCTAGCACCCTCAGTGACAACAATCCGTCCAGAGGTAAGTACAACCTTCACAATTGATTCTTGATATTGGTACCTCATGTAATCTGACATAAACCTTCATTCTTTCAGGGATGCTCTGATTTAGCCTTTTTGTCGGTTGTCTCCATTCCGACGGACGTCCGCACTATAATTGCGCAGGCTGTTGACCAATCTTTCCTCGACCTAGGATCAGACTTGCTTGACAGCCTCCTTCAAGCCATTGGTGGTCTTTCGTTTCAAATGTCCTCAGAGTCGGCTGCTACTTCCATTCTTCACCAGTTGATGGAGCGACTATCTGAACTCCGAAATGAAGTTTTGTTTGCTCAGCTTCTGACAACTGAAGAACCCTTGTCCGACTTGGACCAAATAAGTCTGGAGGCTTCCTTGACCAAAACCAAAGAATCCATTCAACAGGCGACTGGTCGACTAGAAGGCCTTAACAATGCCAAGGCACAAATAGATGGATCAATCCAACAAAAAGAAAGAGAACTGAGGGCACTTCATCAAGAAAAGTCTGTCCTGGAAGGCCACATAAGTGACGAGCAACGTCTGATTGATCAGTACAAGACCAATGCAACCGACCTGGACCAGGAATTAAAGATTCACGCCCGATCCCAACTCATAAGGAAATATCAGTCGGCTGCCAATAACAGGCGACTTTCTAGAACATAAGACAAATGGTCCCAGATTAAACTTGTTTTAGGATCTCTTTTGTAAAATTTTGGAAACCTTGACTTAGTAAAATTTTTTTCTCTTTTTATTAAGGATCGCTTTCCAAAATTCCTATCCTCCAGGGAACAACACCAACATCATCTCTTATTTAAACGCTTGCAGTCCCTTGCCAAACAACAAACAAATGCTTAGCCACAAACTGACATTTGAGCACGTTTGTAGATCTCCAAAATGCCACACGATCGCCCTCACATTCCTGTAAACAACTGGCAATGTGTTATTCAACCCTTCTTCATGGGTAATCATCCAGTTGGGGGCCATGCCGAAGATTGCTATGCATACTCAAACAATTAGATTTCAAATTCAGATTTTCCAAACGCGGCAGAAAAACCATTCACCGCGTTATTCGCCTGATGGAAAATGTGCTAGAAGGATATGAGACCCTTCGAGATATACAAAGTCGCCTTCCCGACATTGATCATCACATGGACTTGATTGAACACCATGTGACAGCCATACTCCCCGACCTTGGCTGGGATCATACATTCTCCAATCAGCGTGCAGTCTTTTCAAGGTTACGCACTCTTGTTGATCGCGAATGTCAAGCCGTGACAGACATGAAAGCTCGCACCGATTATGACCTTGAGAAAATGCAAGACCAATGGGAAAAGTACCGACCTAGCTTAGAGGACCTTATTGATGAGGAACTAGAACTAATCCCTAATCACTGGAATGAAGATTCTGGCTCAGAAGAAAGTAATCCTCTGCACGACTCAACATTTGATGAGTGACCCCTTTTTGGGTCCGAACCCTTTGAGGTCGTGTTCTGTTTAAAATTATTGTTTCATGCTTTCTTGTTATCTGAAAAGACAGGAAAATACCTTTTCAGATATCTAGAATTAATACAATCGTGTACCCTTTTACCTTCTTGATTTATAATAATAAAGGCCCCATTTCCGATCTCCTTTTGAATTATGAATGGTCCCTCCCAATTCGGGGACCACTTTCCTAATTGATCAATCTTCTTATATGTTGGAAGAATAGTCTTCCAGACCAGGTCTCCTTCTTTGAATGTTCTGTAAGAGATTTTCTTTCAATAAGTCTTAGCCCTAATCTCATTCTGCTTTACAATTTGATCAATTGCATGAAGTCGGTTGACATCCAGATTTTCCAATTGCTGCAACATCATTTGTTGATATTCCTCAGTATGTTCATCATTAGTAAAGCTTGTACGTCCAGATGAAACTTGAACTTCAGCTGGCAACACAACATCTTGCCCAAAGGTGAGTTGATATGGTGAAAACCCTGTGGCAGAATTTCTGTTATTCATATGCGCCCACAAGGCTCGAGATAACAACAAATGCCATTTCCTTGGGTTCCCTTCAATTGTTTTCTTTATAATCCCAATAATAATCTTGTTAGCTGCTTCTACCTGCCCATTAGCTTGGGGATAATAAGGCGAAGAATAATTCAGACGAATACCAAACTCTGCCAAGAAGCTTAAAAACTTCTCCCTTGTAACGACCAAACCTTGGTCGGTTGTTACTGAATGAGGTATACCATACCTATATATGATCTGATTTAGCACAAAATCGATCACCTCCTTCTGAACTACATTTTTCAAAGCAACCGCCTCCACCCATTTGGTGAAATAATCTGCTGCAACCAGAATAAAACAATGATTCTTAGACGAGGGAGGATAAATTTTACCAATGACATCCATAGCCCAAGATTTAAAGGGTCATGGTTTTACCATAGTCTGTAATTCTGTGACGGGCAGGTGATTCAATTGCCCATGCCTCTGACATTATTGGCAACCCTTAGCAAATTGTATGCAGTCTTAAAAAATCTTTGGCCAAAAGAAACCTAAATGATGGATAGCCCATCTCATATTCAGACCTGCCCGATGATCTCCACAAATTCCACTGTGCACTTCTGTCATCACCTCCAAAGCCTGCTTGGGCCCCAAACATTTCAAGAGTAATCCTTCAAATGTCCTTTTATATAACACTCCTTCTACCAATTGAAACCGCAATGCTTTCAATCGAATTCCAATCGGTACATTTGCTCTTGGATCTTGTAAATACATGACAAGTTCCGTCCTCCAGTCAGTTCCAGCTTCTGTCTCTGGACCGACCTCTGCTCAAATATCTTTTGGGATTCCCTTGCTAGCTTTTTGAGCTAAGTCGTTTTCAAATTGATTTTCTTTTCTAGGGATGAACTCAATTATCACTTCGGAGATCTTTGATAGCAACCGACCCACCAAATCCCTGTACCTGCGTAGGTGGGGATAATTGCAAACATACTGTTTGTTTACCTGGTTAATCACCAATTGAGAATCCCCTTTTATAATAACCGACTGGACTTTCCTGGCTATCAAAGCCTCCAATCCCAAGATTAAAGCCTCATATTCTGTTGAATTATGGGCCATAGCTTCTAATTGCAACTACAAACTGACCTTTTGGCTGTCTGGTCCTTCCAACAAGACACATGCGCCAGATCTGTTTCCTGAGGTAGAACCATCAAAAAACATTAACCAATTTCGGGTGCTTATATAAGATATACACCCAGTCGGTTGCTGCTCACGATTTGCAAAGTCTGCCAAAAAATCTGCTATTGCTTGGCCTTTGACCGTCCTCAAAGGGGAATGATACAAATCGAAATGCGCTAATTTAATGATCCATTTCATAAGTCTGCCCTGCATCGTAGGTCTTTGCAAAATTAACTCGACGAGATCAATCTTTGAAATAACCTCAACTCTTCTAGGCAACATATAATGTTCGAGTTTGGTGCATGCAAAAATCAATGAATAACACATCTTCTCTGGCATTGTATAATTTAATTCTGGTCCCGTGAGAGTCTTGCTGAAATAATAAATTGCTCTTTCCTTTCCATCATCTTCATCTTGAGCAAGTAAGCAACTGACCTCTTCATAGGTATTTTCCAAATAAAGTTTGAGGGGCCGACCTTCCTTGGGAGGCATCAACACAGGTGGTTGAGCCAATGCTTGCTTTATAGCCTCTAAATTTGTCTGTTGGTCTGGTCCCCACTCAAAAGTGCTTCCTCTTGCCTTCAATAATTTAGTAATTGGTCTGACCTTGCCAGCAGCATTGGAAATGAACCGCCTGAGATAATTTACCTTCCCCAAAAGACTTTGAATTTCTTTAACCGTCTTGGGTGGTCGGCTGGCCAAGATTGCCTTGGCTTTATTAGCATCAATCTCGATTCCCCTTTCATGAACAAAAAAACCCAAAAAACTCCCGGCTGATATACCAAAAGCACACTTGGTCTGTTGGTCTGGTCCCCATTCAAAAGCGCTTCCTCTTGCCTTCAATAATTTAATAATTGGTCTGACCTTGCCAGCAGCATTGGAAATGAACCGCCTGAGATAATTTACCTTCCCCAAAAGACTTTGAATTTCTTTAACCGTCTTGGGTGGTCGGCTGGCCAGGATTGCCTTGGCTTTATTAGCATCAATCTCGATTCCCCTTTCATGAACCAAAAAACCCAAAAAACTCCCGGCTGATATACCGAAAGCACACTTGGTCGGGTTCATCTTCAATTTGTATTTCTTCATCCGACTGAAAGCATCCTCAAGATCTTTCAAATGTTCCTCGAAACTAGAAGATTTGACGATAACATCATCAATATATACCTCCATAGACTTACCAATGAGATCATGAAAAATTGAGTTCATGGTCCTCTGATAAGTCGCCCGAGCATTCTTCAAACCAAAAGGCATAACCGTCCACTCATAAATACCTAACGCTCATGGACATCTGAATGCTGTCTTGTGAATGTCTCCTTCTGCCAAAAAGATTTGGTTATATCCTGCATAACCATCCATCAAACTGAGAATTTTGTGCCCTGCTGCTGAGTCAATTAACATGTCGGCCATAGGCATCACATACTCATCTTTAGCAGTGGCCATATTAAGATCTCTAAAATCGATGCATATCCTGATCTTCCCATTCTTCTTAACCACTGGTACAATATTGGCCAACCAATCTGCATAACAGCAAGGCCGAATGAAACCTACTTTAAGAAGTTTCTGTATCTCTTCTTTGATTTGAGACATTAAATCAGGACTCATACGCCTTGGAGGTTGCTTGTAAGGCTTGAAATCTTTTTTAATAGGCAACCGATGCTCTATCAAGTTTCGTTCCAAACTAGGCATTTCCGAATAATCCAAAGCTAAACAATCAATATTGTTTTTTATAACCTCGAGCATCAATTTTTTTTGCTCTTCAGACAAATAACCACTCATCCTAATTATTTTTAGAACCAGGTCGGCTCCTAAGTTGAAATCCAGTAAAGGATCTTGTGCTGAAAAAGATGGCTCTGTTTTCTCTAATAAATCAGGCCAACGAAATTGCTCATCTTCTTGGAAATGAACATCATATATCTTTTTATTTTTTTCTACTTTTTTCAAAATCTGGTTTAAATAATACTGATTAATAAGTAAACTACAGTCTTGTAAATCTGCACCTTCCATAAGAAATATATTATAAAAATAGGTTTGGCTTTCTCAAGAGCCATACAGTACAACTATTCTTTTAAAAGAACATTGAATTCTGGCTGATGAATTTAAAACCCTTCTTGGGGTATTCATTAGCCATAAAAAACTGAGACATTGAAGGTACATGACCAGAATAAAAAACTGATTCTTCAACTTGTTCTGATGCTCCAAACGGATTGTCATTTGCTTCCATTTTGAAGACCTGATTGCCTTCCCAGAACATTAATTGTTGATGCAGTGTTGATGGCTCGCATTTAGATGCATGAATCCAGTCTCGTACAAGTAGGATTGAATATGTAGTGTCTGCGTCCACCACAAAGAAAACAGAGGAAGTCTTTTTTGGATCGACTTCAATTGAGGCGACCATCATGCCTTCCGGTCTGGTCGGCTGCCCTGTAAAGCTAGTCATCTCAAAATCCACATGAGATAGATCGTGAATTCCCTTCTCTAACTTTTTGAGAGTCTTTAATGGCATTACATTGAAGACGGCCTCATTATCTATGAAAACCTTTGTGATTGGTTTCCCAAAAATATAAGCATTAACATACAGAGGCTTCAAATAAGACGCCGTGCGTTCTGGAATGAGAGGGAAGACTATTGGAGGGACCTCTGATTGAAAATCAGGATCCGAAATCTTTGCCCATTCTGGCTCTTCTATAAACTCATCCACCAGACTTGCCCACAAAGGCTTTTCTTCAACCCAGTTAATTTCTGTCATTCGGCAGGGGATACGTGGCCCTAATCGAGATTTGACAGACCTTGAAACGGTTTCTGGAATTTCGTCTTTGGTTTCAATTTCAGGTTGAATTGTCAGAAATTCCAAACGAAATTCCTCTAGTGATGGGTTAATGTTAATCTTCACACAATATTGACACCTGAAACCTTTAACTCTTTCATCTGACAAGCCTTTAACCTTCTTTTGCATGGACCGACCTCCCTCATTATAGTTAGAAGTATCTCGTATGCTGGTCGGCTGCTTTGACGAGACGATCCCTAAGGGCCGACCTCCTTCTGCCTCATTCGGCTGCTCAAACGAGACGACCCTGATGGACCGACCTCCTTCAGTATACTTAGCAGCGCCTCGGGTGTTGTTCGGTTGCTTTGATGAGGCGACCCGTATGTACCGACCTCCTTCTGGAGAATTATCAGCGCCTTGCATATTCAGTTGCCTCGAGGAAGCGCACTTGTCCCTGTATCTCGCAGCAAATCTGTGCTTGGCATTCCGAATCTGAGTACGATTCATGCCTGGGAAGCGAGGATCCACATCAATTGGTAAAGGTTTCTTATTTCGAGTCCATTTACTTCCGACCGCACCCGTCCTCTTAGTCGGGTGGTCCCGAACCAAAGCTTGCTCCTTTAATTCCACGTTAAAAGAACCGTCCTGATTATCCCATTTTTCAGCCACTGTTTTTTCGCAGACCTTGAGTTTCTCTTCTGGTCGGCCACTGTTTGATGAATTCCTTTTTTCTGATCTGCAACTCGCTTGTACATTAACCATTGCTGTGCTTGCTTTTAGAAACGGTTGTTTCTCTACTCCCAAAGTAATATATTTGAGCCGACCTGCCTTAATAGCCTTTTGGATCTCATTTCGAAAATGAGTGCATTGACTTGTATTATGTGTGAAAGAGTTATGCCACTTACAGTACGGCCTCCCTTTGATTTTTTCCTTAGTACCAAACCTTTGCCCCTTTCAAATTCGGATTTGACCATCCGATAGCAAAATATCAAAAATCTCATCGGCATTTGAATTGTCAAAGGTCGGTTGCTCTTTTCCTTTAGTTCCTGGTATTGGCTTTAACTTAGAACACACATAAGACTTCCCTGAAAGTATTTCGGCCGCCATCTCATCCGTTTGATCATAATCAAAGTTGTATACCTCTGTTTCCATACTTGCCATATGCTGGACTTTATTACGCCTGAAATTCTGATCTTTTTCTCTAAAAAAGACTCCAAACGTCCAGCCTTAGAAGAAAGGCTTGCCAAATCTTCCACATCATGGGCAGTGAGCGTCTCTCTCAGGCAACCATGCATGTTCCTGACCACTAAGTTGGTCATTTCTTTTTCATTGATTACAGTAGGACAACGTCCTTTCATCAAACGCACCCTTTCAATAAACTGTGAAGCTGACTCTTCCGGATATTGTTTCAATTTCAATAAATCGGTAAGAGAGACAGTTGGTAAAGGATTGAAGAATCTAGCATGGAATACCATTTCCAATCCTTCCCAAGTTTGTATTTGCCCACGTGGCAGGTTTACAAACCATGAGAACGCTGTTCTGGTGAGAGATAACCCAAATAATTGCAGTTTATAAAAAGGACTATTTTTAACTTCCCCTAACTATGCTGTAAAGCGACCCACATGCTCAATGGTGGAAGATCCATCTTCTTCTGAAAAAGCATGGAAATCAAGTGGTCGATAATTCCTTGGAAGTAGATAATCGTTGATGATCCTTTCGGGGAAAGGCCTTTGATATGCATGGCGGTTGGCCATTTGAGGATTCAGGCCAAAATGCACTCTCAAAACCTGCGCAATCTCTTCGGGGTCCACACGAGGGTGCTGTTGATCAGGGATGAAGATGGGATCTTGCAGATGTGCTCCTTGCCTCTCCTCCCTGACAACGTTTGGTTGCAAATTGTTAACTCTTGGTCCCAAAGGCACATTATTAGGGAAAGTTAAAGGAGTCTTTCCCCTATCCGTCCGGTTGAACGTCGTGGCGCTTGGAAGTGTGCTGTCGACGTATGATGGGTCTGCAAAATTTGCTTGCATTCTTGATGGTGATATCCCTGGTGGCGTCTGAGTGGGTTTGAAGAGTAACCCTTGATAAAGCTTGATCTAACATGTTCTGCATCAGATTTTGTTGCTCACGCAACATGATGTTCTGTTGCTCGCGCAACATATTTTGCATCGCCGAAGTTTGCTGATTGTTCAATTGTTGAACATAAGCCAACCAATTGGTTGGTGGTTGGGGAATCTCCCCTGGATTTGGCATGACGGGTGGTGAAACATTTTCTCTCGCCGGTATTGATGATTATTGAGGTTGTGTGCCTGTCATACTGATTTTTCTGATGATTCGGCCAGACCTCAGTCGTATGAAATTCTCTGTTGATGTAGGATCAGCAATCTTGCCTTTCTCCCACTATGGTCGCTAATTTGTTGATGTATTTTTTCAACAATAAAAAGTAAAATCCGAAAATAGGAAATTATCTTCGAATTTGATATATTTAGCGCCTAAGATTAGAAATCTCTAAACACTGTACAGTACAGAAAATTAATTGGAAATTAAAATACTGGAAATCTAAATGATGATCCCCGAATCTCTTGACTTTGATGTCGTTTGAAGATGATTGAAGATAATTTGTCAGTTGTAAATCTTAATCCTTAAATACTCTTCGGAAACGGTACTGGAAACCGTCGCCCGAATAATTATAACGCCTCTTTTTCAACCGTCTGCTAACCCTTCTCCTGCTGACACGTGACCTCAGCTGACCAAATTATCACTCTCACTCACTCTCAACAGTATCCGACCTCCATACCAACCGATCTTCCTATCCAACAACGGATCTGCCGACTCTTTGGACCGACCACCTTCCGCCTTTTTGGCCCGAACGCAGCTCTTCCGCCCTGTTGGTCCGACCGCAACCTTCCGTCCTTTTTGGACCGACCGTAATCCTTCCGCCCCACAAATCACCCTACTTATTGGTCCAGCCGCAAACCTCCTGACTTACAGATCACCCGACTTGTTGGTCCAGCCGCAAACCTCCCGACTTACAGACCATCCGACTTGTTGGTCCGGCCGCAAACCTCCCGACTTACAGACCATCCGACTTACACATTGTCCGACTCACTGACCAACCGACCTGCGGACCTTCCGACCTGCGGACTTTCCGATCTACGGACCTTCCGACCTGCGGACCCTCCGACCTGCGGACCCTCCGACCTGCGGACTTTCCGATCTACGGACCTTCCGACCTGCGGACCCTCCGACCTGCGGACTTTCCGATCTACGGACCTTCCGACCTGCGGACTTTCAGATCTGCGGACTTTACGATCTACGGAGCTTCCGACCTGCAGACCTTCTGACCTGCGGACCTTCCGACCCGCAACTTCCTTAGAAATACGTCTACTTTACCTGACTTCCCCCCAATGCCCCTCGATCAGTTCGATCACTTCAATTGTAAGGCCCATTTTTCTTTTTAACTTAGGCTTTTCAACCTAATTCTAAATTTCATACGTAACAATCTCAAAGTGATATTTTGTTAGAAAAAATAATATATTTTAATTAAAAATTATGTGTGTAATATATATATTATTACAATATATATTTTCTTTTATCATTCAAAATAAAATATTTCATATTAAATAAAAATTTTTATGTTTTTTATTTTAAATACAAATCAATGTTAAATATCACATCATTATACTTTTGAAAGAAAAGTAGATAAAAAATTCAATTTTGAAATCAAAGCCAAATAAATCCTAAGATTTTCTCCTTTTATTTTAATTATATGCAAATATGTATTTTAAAGTGACGGAAATAATATATATAAATGATATGATTAATTTTTATTTACTATATATATATTTTTTATTTATGCTAAAAATAACAATTAAAATTATTTTATGTGCGCATAAAGGGTTTTCTTGTTTTGATTTAAAGTGTATTTTATTCTGAATTTCAGTTTAAATAATATTTAATATAAAATTTTTATTTGATAAAATAATACATATTTTTATCTGAAGCTTAGGAATTGTGATTTAGTTTTTTTATTTAAAAATAAAAAACAAACACAAAAAAAAAAAAAATTATTATAAATAATAGATATAATAAATACGTATAAAACAAATATTTCAAATACAATGAATAAAGTAAATAAAAATTATATTACTTTTTTGAACTATCTAGTTAACTTTAAAAAGAGGATAAGGCCAAATGTTTGAGTATTACTTAAAATGGACAAACTAACAGAGCTAAAGATACAAGTATTATTAATACAATGATAAAACGGAAAGAATAAGAGCTCTAACTTTCAAGATTTTTATTATTTATTTTTTAAAATTGTTCGGGTTTTAGGGTTTAGGGTTAATTGATTTAATTTAGAATATATATATTTAAAATGTGTTTAATTAAACACATTTTAAATTATAAATTTATGACTCTTAAATTGAGCCTCTATAAATAATTTAATTACAATATATAAACATATATCTCAATTCGTATATTTATCTAATTGTACCGTGGTTACTTGATATTTCATTTTTATCCTTTATGCTTGTGAGGGTTCGTTCTTGTTGGTACTTGTCCAAATATGTAATTTTTGTAGTTTAGGTACTATTGGCCAACGAGAAGTTTTGGCAGGAATGTCGCTGTATTTTTCTCTCCTCCAAATATTTTTAAACTCATTGATTTTATGTATATCCACTGATTTATTTATTTTTTAAATTATATATAAATTACATTAATATGCTTATTATTTTATAGGAATCTTTTTTTTCCCTTTTAATATGAAGGAAAAAACAACCAAGAAATTTGTATTTGTTGAGATATTTTTTTAAAAAAAAATAAAGAAAAAAATGCACGCCATCTGAAAATATTTTAGAGTCTCTCTTGAAACAATAATGCCACAGATTGATTAAAGAGACTCTTTTGGGTGATGGCACGATGGCCGACCCATTTTACATAGGCAGAATGTGTGATGACCGATTTAAAACATGTAGTTACTTTAACAACCATCCGTTTGTAATTTTTGTAGGAAAAATATATTTCTTTAATACGAAAACTTAAAAAAAAAAAAAAAAAGAAAGAAACCAAACAATTTTTGTCTGTAGAGCCATTTTTGGGGTTTAGGGTTTAGAAGGAAGGTTATGTGTTGGTAATAGAAGGTTGTTTTACATAGGCATAATATGTGATGACCGATTTAGTGATATGTTGTCACTTGATATAGTCAATCATCCGCCCATAATTTTGGGTGCGCTCGACAATCATTGTTTCCGTCTTCGCATTGACTAATTAAGGGACATCGCGAGAGGGCAATTTAAGAACATGAGATAGCGGCATGTCAATATTATTGACTAAAATGCACGCCCAGGTGGAATAGTTCAATGCATCTTGTCAACTAAGACATCAGTGCATACAATGATATTGACTAAGGAAGGTTCAAAGCGACAAGCTATCTATCATGATGTGTTGATGTCTCTAGAACTGAACTGTGTTTTGTCTTATTTATGGGCATTTCACTCATGTAAGAGATTATTGGATAATCGTTTAATTATTTATTCGATGAAATTTAAGTTATAAATTAAATTTATAACTTTTGTAAAAAATTATTCGATAAGTTAAAATGCATATGGTTGTATAGTGGTATTAATAATATAATATAGACATACAATTCCGGTAAATAAAGGTGTGCGCCACCCATCCAAATCACATAATGACACGAAAAGTACATGAGCATAAATTTTGTCTCAAGTTCAAAGGTTGTAGTCATGGTCGTGGGCTTAAGCTTGGACTTGATAAATGCTAAACTTGACAAGGCGTTTTAAGCATAGGAGCTTAATTGAAACATCAAAATATTTTGTTGAATATGAGCCCAAGAGAATAAACTTAGTTGACAAAATGTATAGCCATATAAATGCATGATAAATGAATGTTATGAATTCAAATATTCAAACCAATCATTATAAATGTAATAAATTTCAGTGGTTACCACAGTTAATGACCGACAATTTTCAAAATTATGACTAATCGTTACCGTTCATTAAACGTTGATAATTTTGGCTCGAAATTCATTACCCCGAGGATGGACCTATAGAAAGCCACTGCCACACACGTCATATCCATCACCCAATGATTGAGAGCTCACTCGTCCTTTCTCCCCCTCTCTCTTGCCGTAGCCTTTTTCAGTTGATTTTCTGGCTATATTCCGGTAGCTCTCCTTCATGTTCAAGCTTCCTGACACAGTCCTATTCTCCTCATTTTGGTTAATCAGAGCTTCGAAAATTGGGATGTCACTTAATCCGGAAATAATACTGTTGATGTAATTTTTCAACAAAAATAAAGTAAAATTCAAAGATATAGAAAATATCCTTAAACTTGATTAATTAGTGCCTGAGATTAGGAATCTCTAAACACTGTAAGGTACAAAAAATAAACTGGAAAATAAAAGACTGAAATTTAAAGTGGTGATCCCCAAATCTGACTTTGCTTTGTTGAAGTTGATTGAAGATACCTTGCCAAATGATTATCCAAGCCTTTAAATATTCTCTGGGAAACCGTACCGAAAACCGTCACCCGAACGGTTACAACGTCTCCTTCCCAACCGTCTTCCAACCCTTCTCCTGCTGACACGCGTCCTCAGCAGACCAAAATTATCCCTATATTTCACTCTTTGAGCCGACCACAGACCTTCCGCCCTTTAGGCCCGACTGCCAATCTACAATAGTATGGGTCCGACTGCCAATCCTCCCGACTTGCAAACCATCTGACTTGTTGGTTCTGCCGCAGAATTCCGACCTGAGAACTTCCCGACCTGAGGACCTCCCGACTTGCGGACTTCCCGTCCTGAAGGCCACCCGACCTGCAGACTTCCCGTCCCGAGGGCCTCCCGACCTGCGGACTTCCCGTCCTGATGACTTTCCGTCTTGATGACCTCCCGACCTGAAAACCTTCCGACTTGAGGTCTTTCCGTCTTGAGGACCTCCTGACCTGAAAACCTTCCGACTTGAGGTCTTTCCGACTTGAGGACCTCCCGACCTGAAAACCTTCCGACTTGAGGTCTTTCCGTCTTGAGGACCTCCCGACCTGAAAACCTTCCGACTTGAGGTCTTTTCGACTTGAGGACCTCCTGACCTGAAAACCTTCCGACTTGAGGTCTTTCCGTCTTGAGGATCTCCCGACCTGAAAACCTTCCGACTTGAGGTCTTTCCGTCTTGAGGACCTTCCGACCTGAAAACCTTCCGACTTGAGGTCTTTCCGTCTTGAGGACCTTCCGACCTGAAAACCTTCCGACTTGAGGTCTTTCCGTCTTGAGGACCTACCGACCTGAGGTCCTTCCGTCCTGATGACTTTCCGTCTTGAGGACCTCCCGACCTGAAGACCTTCCGACCTGAGGTCTTTCCTTAGAAATAAACCTATTTTCCTTGATTTCCTCATGGTGTCCTTCAGTCAGTTCAATCAACTCTATTGCCAGGCCCATTCTTCTTTTTACCTTGGGCTTTTAACCTAATTCTAAATTTCGTACATAACAACTTGCCCGCCGCCAAGGGACTTTCAAACGCCATCTAACAATCAATGTTTGGAAGTTCATAAATCACTACCCTCTTGAAAAATTCCCTTAGCAACTGCACCAGTTACTGCAACACTCCTGATTAACTTCCTTCTCCGCAATACGAGCTTTTGTGAATCACAATCCCAAAACACTCTAACCATGGCGAATCAATACATTCCTGCCCTTCCTTTCGACGGAACCCTCCCAGAGAGCCCATTTTCAGCCTCGAAAGTACTAATTCTGACGATCCGCCCATATTGCACTACTCCTGAAGACTCAAATCGAATGAGGGAAGTTTTGGAATCCCGAAATTCCCTGGCTATCAACAATCCTAACTACCAAGCAGTTCGCATTCGAGATAGCATCAAAACCCATCTCACAGACCCAAAAGATCCTTACCGCGCTTGGTATCGACGGGTAGCAGAACACTTCCAGGCCCAATGGCGATCTCAAAAAATCGACCAAGCAATACTATTGTCCACCATGCCTATCAACCTGCATGAGAAGGTGCTGTTGGCCATGTCTGCCTTCTGGAATGCGGAAAATGGGACTTTCCTCTTACCATCGGGCCCCTTTGGTCCAACTCTTATGGACGTGGCAATGATCGCGCATCTCCCAGTCGTGGGTGAAGACCCTGTGATGGGAGCCGTAGATGGGCAGGAGCCATCAGAAGACCATCCAGGATGGTCTTTACAAGGTGTGAAGGAATGGGGTTGGACAAAGTTCGCAACCGACCAGCAAGGGGCTCCAGGGACCCCTGTGACCGACCGGGAGCATACTGCCTTTATCCTTTTTTGGCTTTGTAGGTACGTCATTGTTTCCCCTTCCAAATGTGTTCTTCCTTCTCATCTCGACCTGGCCATTCATATCGCGTCAGGTCGGTTCTTTTCCCTTGGCACCCTGTTTTTAGCCAATCTGTTTGAAGGACTTACTAGAGTTAGCTTTCGTCTAACAGATAATGATAGTAGAAAATTAGACACTGCTGCATCGGGTCCTTTTTGGTTTTTAGAACTTTGGTTCCGTCTTTACTTCCCTAACGCGTTCAACTTAGGATCTCCGCCCACTATGCCAACCTCCGAAAAACATTTGGGATTAGCCCTCAACCGACTCTGCTCAGGACGCAATAAACTCCAATCTTCCGATCCAATAATAACTGCAATTGTAACGGATACCCGCAGTAACTCTCGATTTTCTATGTATAAAAAATATGCGGGTTATGCTCCCGACCACTTTTGGCCCTTTCCAGCAGCAAATCCTCTTCCGACTCCTGAGCCTTGTGCTCATCCCACCTATCCTTTTGCCTGGGACGTTGCCCTCAAACCCAGGTCTCTTTTTAGCAGCAAAAAACTTGATAAAAAAGGGCAGAAAACCTTTTACACTTTTAATTATGAACCTCAATTCATGGCGCGCCAGTTCGGCTGTTGCCAAGGTATCCCTGGACCCGTCGCTTGTCCGCATATAATTTTCAAAGTCCGGACCGACGAGTCCTACCTAATTCAATCCCTTCTTATATTTCCCAGCTCACCACGTATATAATTTCCAATTCTTATATTCCTTTCCGCTCCAACCCTGAGACTGTAGATACATTCAATGAATGGTGGTCGGTTGTATGGTCCCTGATTTCCCCTGATGAGGATCGGTTGTTGAACATACTCCTTCCCCCCCAAGGATTGGTTCTAGGGGCGGCTAGACATACTAGCACTCAGCAACAAACAGCCGCCCCGGGAATCGGATCTAGTGTTCCAGTGCGAAAAAGGAAAGCTTCCCAGCTGCAAACACCCCCGACCTCTGGGGCCGATCAGCAAGCACCAGCAGACCTTGGAACTACTAGGACGTCAGCAAGGACCCGACCCCGAATTGGTAATTTTTCTTAACACCGTGAACCAATTCACTATATCGTAACTTTGATTTTACTTATTTCATTCACCAGAACCGACCTTGGTGACACCGACCACACAACCGACGCCACCCCCGCCGACCATTCAATCGGACCTTTGGTCCAGACCAATTTGCCAATGAGCAGTCGGGCAGAGGACCCGACGAGGAGGCAAACTCTTCCTCCCGTACCGAGGAGTGGTCGGGCCAGGCATCCGACCAGGAGGCAATCTTTACCAACAGTGCCTATAGAACCAGTAAGTTCTCTCATCAACAATACTTAGGATTTTAACGATCAGCCTTGTTATATTTAACAACAACATTTCCATGATTTTTTCACAGACACCTTCACCAATCGCATCAGCAGCAGGGGTCTCTTCAGACAGCGAGGGGACTACTTCCCAGATGGGTCGCCCGCCATACATGGCATCCGACTCATCCATTTCGAAGGAAGAACCAGGTGGCCTTGCCGAAGCTGACCCTCAAGATGACGTCCCTGATGCTGCTGATCTTGAAATCGTCCAATCGGATGCAGCCGCACTGGGAACCGAAAGTCCCCCAGCTGCGGCTATCCCAGATGCTCCAGAGATCCCGGCTGCAGCGGCACTAGATGCAGCCGCCCAACCAGCAGCGGCGCTCCCTCTAGCCATCGAGTGGTAGGCAGAAGAACCACCTGTAGCAGCCCAACCTCCAGAAATGGAAGAAGTGTCTTCGTCCGATTCGGAGACTTCTGTGAATTTGGTAAGATTAAACCAATCCATGCTACAATGTTTCTTTCAAAAAAAAACACTAACTGTTTTATACACTACTTTCCATAGGGACCCAGGTCGGCACCTCAGCGACCATTCGCAGCAGCCGACGAGTCGGCTGCTGTTATACCAGCTGCCCGCCCTACTCGACCGACCTCATTGCTGCCCCCCTCACTGACAGCAGTTCGCCCAGAGGTGACACATATCTTATATGAATAAATTTGCACCTCCCTTGGAATACTTATTGACACTGTATGACTTGCAGGAGCCTTCGGACTTAGCTATCCTATCGACTGTTCCAGTTCCAGCGGAGGCCCAGACTATAATCACTGAGGCCATCAACCATCCCCTGTCAGAATTAAGGTCCGACTTATTGGACAAACTCATTCAGACGGTTGGTGGCCTTCTTTTTTATACTCCAACGGAATCGCCAGCCGTCCCCATTCTGCATCGGCTGATGGAAAGACTTACAGAGCTCAAAACTGAAGTGTTAGTCATTGGACTCCTGTCAGCCGAAACCCCCCAGCCCGACTTCGATCAAACAACGCTGGAGAACTCTTTGGCTAAGACCCGAGAATTCCTTCAGCAGACTACTGGAAGGCTAGGTGGTCTCCTTAGCACGAAAGCTCAAGTTGATGAAGCTATTCAGAAAAAGGAGGCAGAATTGCGGGAGCTAAGGAAGGAACAGTCTGCCCTGGATAAGCAAATTACCAATGAACAGCGTCTGCTTGAAAAGTATACAAAGAATGAGGCTGAATTGGATCAAGAGCTAAAAACCCAAGCTCGATCCCAATTCATCCAAAGATATCAGACGGCTGCTAATACCAGAAGGCTATCCAGGGATGAAATCAAATGGACAAATATAAAAACTGCTTTAGGGGCACTTTTGTAATACCTTCCCCTCTGTAACAACAATTGACTTAGTAATCCATTTTTTCTTTCTTCTCTCAAAACAAGGATCACCTTTCAATTTCCAACTTTGTAGGAATCGAAACAAACTCCTTCATTAAAAGAACATTGTTTCTCACATTTTAAGAAACATATTCCAAGGCATATTTTGAAAATCAAAACACTTGAAGTGTTAACAAACATGGCGAATGACCGACCTCATGTTCCATCAAGCAACTGGGAGGGTGTTCTTCAACCCTTCTTTGTAGGTAATCACCCTATTGGAGGCCATGCAGAAGACTTGTTACATATACTCAAGCAACTAGACTTCAAATTCCGATTCTCCCAACGAGGTAGAAGAACCATTCATCGCGTCATCCGCCTAATGGAAAAAATCATTGAGGGATATGAACCTCTTCGTGACATCCTTAGCCGCATTCCTGATCTCCATCATCACATGGAAATGATTGAAAATCACGCAGCAACCATACTTCCAGACCTTGGTTGGGATAATATATTTTCCAATCAACGAAAAGTCTTCTCAAGATTACGGACCATTGTTGACCGTGAACATCAAGCCATAACAGACATGCAAGCACGTACCAATCAAGATTTAGATGAAATGCAAAGCCAATGGAAGAGGTACCGACCAGATTTGGAAGATCTTATTGAAGAAGAACCAGAATTAATATCCACTCACTGGAATGAAAACTCTGATTCAGAAGCAGAAAATTTCTCACAAATACACGATGACTAACAAAAATGAACCTTTAAATAGGTTCGAACCCCACAAATGGGTTCTGAATAATATTTGTTTCAGGCAGTTTTGTTATCTGAAAAGGCAGGATAATACCTCTTCAGATATTTAGCATTAATACAATCATGTACTCTCTTACCTTCATGATTTACAATAATGAAAGCACCATTCCCAATATCTTTTTGAACAATGTATGGTCCTTCCCAATTCGGTGACCATTTTCCCAATTGGTCAGTTTTCTTATATGTAGGAAGAATGGTCTTCCAGACTAAGTCTCCTTTTTGGAATGTCCTGTGAAGAACTTTCTTTCCGTAACTCCTTGCTCTGATTTCACTCTGTTTCACACTTCGACTTATTGCCTGAAGTCGGCTAACATCCAAATCCTCCAACTGTTGCATCATAAGTTGTTGGTATTCTTTTGTAAGATCACCATCAGTAAACTCTGTTCGGCAAGATGATACTCGGATTTCGGCTGGTAAAACAGCATCTTGGCCAAACGTGAGTTGATAAGGCGAGAACCCTGTGGCCGTATTTCTGGTATTCCTATGTGCCCATAAAGCCTGAGACAATAACAAATGCCACTTTCTTGGGTTCCCTTCAACCATCTTCTTTATAATCCCAATAATAATCTTATTTGCTGCTTCCGCTTGTCCATTGGCTTGGGGATAATAAGGTGAAGAATGATGTAATCGAACACCGAATTCTGCCAAGAAACTAGAGAACTTTTCCCCTGTGAAAACCAGGCCTTGGTCGGTTGTTATAGACTGAGGAATGCCATATCTATAAATAATTTGATTCAAAACGAAGTCTATCACCTCCTTCTGATCTACATTTTTCAAAGCAACCGCTTCTACCCATTTGGTAAAATAGTCAGTCGCGACCAATATGAAACAATGATGTTTCGATGAAGCAGGATGTATCTTACCAATAATATCCATAGCCCATGATTTAAAAGGCCATGGTTTTGCCAAAAATTGCAATTCGGTTACTGGCAAATGGTTTAAGTTTCCATGTCTCTGACATTCCTGGCAACCTTTGGCAAATTGTATGCAATCTTCAAAAATCTTTGGCCAGAAAAACCCCAAACGATGAATGGCCCACCTCATATTCAGACCTGCCCGATGAGCTCCACATATCCCACCATGTACTTCTGTCATTACCTCTAGAGCTTCTTTAGACCCCAAACACTTCAAAAGTAAACCTTCAAATGATCTCTTATACAAAATTCCATTTATCAATTGAAAACGTAAAGCTTTCAATCGTGTCGCAACTGAAACATTTGCACCTGGATTCTGTAAATACGTGATAAGCTCTGTTCTCCAATCGGGCACTGTTTCGCCGTCGGACTCCTGCCCGATAGTAACTACGCAGTCGGGCTCCTGTCCGACAATAACCTCGCAGTCGGGCTCCTGACCGACAGTCTCCTGCCCGACAACTTCGCAGTCGGGCTCCTGTCCGACAATCTCCTGTTCGACCGTAACTTCGCAGTCGGGCTCCTGTCCGACAGTTTCCTGCCCGACCGTAACTTCGCAGTCGGGCTCCTGTCCGACAGTTTCCTGCCCGACCACTTCGCAGTCGGGCTCCTGTCCAATAGTCTCCTGCCCGACCATTCGGTCACATATTGGGTCTGTCTTTTCTTTTATGCCCGACTTGACCTCCGACAAAATATCCTCCAGAATTCCTTTACAGGCCCTTTGAGCCAACTCATCAGCACGTTGGTTTTCTTTCCTCGGAATGAATTCAATTATTACTTCTGAGATTTTTGTTAGTAACCGACCCACAATGTCCCTGTATCTGCGAAGATGAGGGTAATTGCAAACATATTGATTGTTTACTTGGTTGACTACTAATTGAGAATCCCCCCTTATGATTACAGACTGGACCTTCCTGGCTATTAAAGCCTCCAAACCCAAAATTAAAGCTTCATATTCTGCCGAATTATGGGTCATTGCTTCCAATCGTAGTTGTAAGTTGATTTTTTGACCGTCAGGTCCTTGCAAAAAGACCCCTGCCCCTGATTTGTTTCCAGAGGTAGAACCATCAAAGAACATCAACCATGTTCTGGTACTTATATAAGGTACACATCCGACCTGTAGATTATTCAAATATGATGAACAACCAAGTGGTCGGGCGCTATCACGATGAGAATACCCGACTTGTGAAAATTCTGCTAAGAAGTCGGCTACTGCTTGTCCCTTGACTGCCCTCAAAGGGGAATGTTGAAGATCAAAAGGAGCCAATTTGATGGCCCACTTCATGAGTCTGCCCTTCATAGTAGGTCTCTGCAAAATTAATTTGATGAGATCCACCTTTGATATGACCTCAATCTTTCTGGGCAGCAAATAATGCTCGAGTTTAGTACAAGCGAAAACCAATGAATAACACATTTTTTCTGGCATAGTGTAATTCAGTTCTGGTCCTGTAAGGGTTTTACTGAGATAGTAGATTGCCCTTTCCTTCCCGTCATCACCATCCTGTGCCAATAAACAGCTAACCACTTCATATGTATTTGCCAAATAAAGTTTGAGTGGCCGACCTTGTTTAGGAGGCATCAAGACTGGAGGGTGAACCAATGCCTGCTTGATAGCATCTAAAGCCATCTGTTGATCGGGACCCCATTCAAAAGCATTTTTTCCAGCTTTCAATAATTTAGTAATGGGTCTGACCTTGCCAGCAGCATTAGAAATGAAACGCCTCAAATAGTTCACCTTACCCAAAAGACTTTGGATTTCTTTAACCGTCTTGGGTGGCCGACTATCAAGAATGGCTTTAGCCTTATTGGCATCAATTTCAATTCCTCTCTCATGAACTAAAAATCCTAAAAAGCTCCCGGCTGATATTCCAAAAGCACATTTGGTTGGATTCATCTTCAACTTGTACTTCTTCATTCTTTCGAATGCCTCTTCAAGATTTCTCAAATGTTCGTCAAAACTGGCAGATTTAACAATAACATCATCAATATAAACTTCCATAGATCTGCCAATTAAATCATGAAAGATTGAATTCATGGCTCTTTGGTAAGTTGCCCCTGCATTCTTTAACCCGAATGGCATGACTGTCCATTCATAAATACCTAAAGCCCCTGGGCATCTGAATGTTGTCTTAGGAATGTCTTCTTCTGCCAGAAATATTTGGTTATAACCTGCATAACCATCCATCAGACTAAGGATTTTATGCCCTGCTGCTGCATCTATCAACATGTCGGCCATAGGCATCACATATTCATCCTTAGGGGTAGCTAGATTCAAATCCCTGAAATCGATGCATATCCTTATCTTACCATTTTTCTTGACCACTGGCACGATGTTAGCCAGCCACTAAGCATAACGGCAAGGCTGAATGAAACCCACTTTGAGGAGTTTTTGGATTTCTTCCTTGATTTGAGGCATCAGATCAGGGCTCATTCGCCTTGGAGGTTGTTTGTAAGGTTTACAACCTTCCTTGATAGGCAATCGATGCTCTATTAGACTCCTAGTCAAACCAGGCATCTCTGAATAATCCCATGCCAAACAATCAATGTTGTTTCTAATAACTTCGAGCATCATTGTCTGTTGCTCTTTAGACAAATAACCACTTAACCTGATCACTTTTGGAACCAATTCGGTTCCTAAATTAAACTCCAATAATGGGTCTTGTGATGAAGCTGTTGGTTCTGTTTTTTCTAATAAATCGGGCCAACGAAATTGTTCATCTTCTTGGAGGTGAACATCCAGAATCTCTTTACTATTTTCTGCTTTATGTAATAACTGCTTTAAATAGAACTTATTAATAAGAGAACTACATACTTCTAAGCTTGTATCATCCATAACAAACAAATTATATGGGAATGGGCGTGGCTTTATCATGAGCCATACAATCAAAGTGTTCTTTTAATAGAACATCGAGTTCTGGCCAGTGACTTTATAACCCTTGTTTGGGTATTCCCTGGCCATATACAACTGAGACATCGGAGCCAAATGACTGGAATAAAACACTGACTCTTCAACTTGTTCTGATACATCAAATGGGTTGTCATTCGCTTCCATTTTGAAGACCTGATTTCCTTCTCAGAACATTAATTGTTGGTGCAAGGTTGATGGCACACATTGAGAGGCATGAATCCAGTCTCTTCCCAGCAAGAGAGAGTATGTAGTATCTGCGTCCACAATAAAGAAAACAGTGGAGATCTTTTTTGGTCCGAGTTCAATTGTGGCAACCATCATGCCTTCAGGCTTAGTCGGCTGCCCTGTAAAACTTGTCATTTCGAATTCCACAGGAGACAGATCATGAATTCCTTTCCCTAGCTTCTTGAGAGTCTTCAATGGCATAACATTAAAGACTGCTCCATTATCCACGAAAACCTTTGTGATTGGTTTCCCACAAATGTGAGCATTAACATACAGTGGTTTCAAATGGGAGATCGCACCCTCTGGAATAGGAGGAAACACGATCGAAGGTGCCTCTGTTTGAGGCTCGGAATCTGTAGTCTTTGCCCACTCTGTTTCCTCTAATTCATCATCTACCAAGAATGCCCATAAAGGTTCGTCCATAGTATCATCTACCAGACTTGCCCACATCGGTTCATCTCTCATCTGATTAATCTCTGTCATTCGACAAGGGATTCGTGGTCCCAGACGAGATTTAACCGATCTTGAACTTTCCTCTGTAGTTACAACTTCTTCCTTTGTCTTATCCCGAGATTGAACCGTCAAAGATTCTATGCGGAATTCCTCAAGAGATGGATTGATGTTGATCCGTTCACAATGTTGGCATCGAAAACCTCTAATTATTTCATCTGCCATTCCTTTACCTTTCCCCTGTCCCGACGAACTTCTTTTGGTATAGTCGGAAGCGCGTAATCCGTCATTCGGTTGCTTTCCTGACCAGACCCGACTGGACCGACCAATTGGAGACTGAATGGCTGCTCCCTGCTCGTTGGTCGTTTGTTCTGTAAAGACTCTAATGGACTGATCTCCTGCCAAGTGGTTGGCTGCTTTTTGTTCGTCGGTTCGTTGTTTTACTGAAGGAACTCGTTTCCCATACTTTGCAGCATACCTGCGTTTGGCGTTGCGGATCTGTGTACGATTCATACCTGGGAAACGAGGATCTATATCAACGGGTAAAGGCTTTTTATTTCGAGCCCAATTATGCCCGACTGAACCTGTTTTTCTGGTCGGGTGGTCACACACTAAAACCTTTTCTTTCACCTCCACGTTAAAAGAACCGTCTGGACGGTCCCATTTTTCAGCGACTGGCCTTTCAACAACTTTGAATCGTTCTTCCGGTCGGCTGCTGTTTGGCTGATTTCCTTTCTTTGTTCCGGGGCTTGCATGAGTTCGTTCCCCTGTTTGTCCACTATTGGCCGAATTTTTCCCTGTTTCCGAACTTGGTTGGATGTCAACCATTGCCGTTGTTACTTTCGGAAACGGTTGCTGGTCTACACCTAGAGTGATGTATTTGAGCCGACCTGTCTTGATGGCCTTTTGAATTTCCTTCCTGAAATGAGTACACTGACTTGTAGTGTGCGTGAAAGAATTATGCCACTTACAATATGGTCTCCCTTTGATTTCTTCTTTAGTGGCCAATCTTTGCCCCTTTGGAATACGGATCTGCCCATCAGTCAGTAGGATATCAAAGATTTCATCAGCTTTCGAACTATCAAACGTCGGTTGCTCCTTTCCTTCAGATCCTGGTACTGGCTTCAATTTAGGGCATACATAAGGTTTTCCAGAAAGGATTTCGGCTGCCATCTCTTCTGATTGATTAAAATCAAAGTCACATGTTTCTGTTCCCATACTCGCCATATGTTGGCCTCTATTACGCTTGTTATGCTGATCTTCCTCTCTGAACAAAGACTCTAGACGTCCTGCCTTGGATGCAAGACTTGCCAAATCCTCAACATCCAGGGCAGTGAGTGCCTTTCTTAAACGAGTATGCATATTCCGGACCACTAAATTGGTCATCTCTTTCTCACTGATTACCGTAGGACATCGTCCCTTCATCAATCGCACCCTTTCTATAAATTGTGAAGCAGTTTCTTCTGGATACTGTCTCAATTCAAGTAAATCAGTTAAAGAAACAACTGGTAAAGGATTGAAGAATCTAGCGTGAAATGCCATCTCCAATCCTTCCCATGTCTGAATTTGTCCAGGAGGCAGACTTACAAACCACGAAAACGCCGTTCTAGTAAGAGATAAACCAAACAGCTGCAGCTTATAAAAAAGGTTATTGCCAACTTCTCCTAATTGTGCTGTGAACCGACCAACATGTTCTATGGTGGAAGATCCGTCCTCCCCTGAGAATGCATGAAAATCGGGTGGTCAAAAATTCCTTGGGAGAGGGTGTTCATTAATGATCCTTTCTGGGAAAGGTCTCTGATATGCAGGGCGGTTAGCCATCTGAGGAGTTAATCCATACTGATCCCTTAATATATGTGCAATCTCATCAGGATCTACATGAAAGCGTTGATGATCAGGAACATGGAACGGATCCTGCACAGGAATATGAATAGGATCATGTATATATCCTTCAGGCCTGTCCTCCCTTGAATTGTTCGGCTGCGGATTGGTAACCCTTGGTCCCAGTGGAACATTGTTGGGAAAAGTCAAAGGAGATTTTCCCCTATCCATTCGGTTGGGATTTTTGGCACTTGGGAATGTACTATCCACGAATGATGGCCCTGCGAAATTTGCCTGTGGTCTGGACGGTGACACTCCTGGTGGCGTTTGAGTGGGTTGAAGACTAACCCTTGACAGTGCTTGATCTATCATGTTCTGCATCAGACTCTGTTGCTCACGCAACATGTTCGTTTGTTGCTCACGCAACATATTCTGCATAACCAAAGTATGCTGGTTGTTCATTTGTTGAACACAAGACCACCAATCAGTTGGTGGTTGTGGGATTTCCCCGGCATTTGGCACAATAGGTGGTGGAACGGATTCTCCCACCGGTGCCGAAGATGATTGTGGTTGTGAACCTGCCATATGGACCCTTCCGATGATACGGCCGGATCTTAGACGTATGAAATTATCGCCGGAATTGGAATGAGCAATTTTGTCTTGCTCCCACTGTGGTCGCCAATTTGTTGATGTAATTTTTCAACAAAAATAAAGTAAAATTCAAAGATATAGAAAATATCCTTAAACTTGATTAATTAGTGCCTGAGATTAGGAATCTCTAAACACTGTAAGGTACAGAAAATAAACTGGAAAATAAAAGACTGAAATTTAAAGTGGTGATCCCCAAATCTGACTTTGCTTTGTTGAAGTTGATTGAAGATACCTTGCCAAATGATTATCCAAGCCTTTAAATATTCTCTGGGAAACCGTACCGAAAACCGTCACCCGAACGGTTACAACGTCTCCTTCCCAACCGTCTTCCAACCCTTCTCCTGCTGACACGCGTCCTCAGCAGACCAAAATTATCCCTATATTTCACTCTTTGAGCCGACCACAGACCTTCCGCCCTTTAGGCCCGACTGCCAATCTACAATAGTATGGGTCCGACTGCCAATCCTCCCGACTTGCAAACCATCTGACTTGTTGGTTTTGCCGCAGAATTCCGACCTGAGAACTTCCCGACCTGAGGACCTCCCGACTTGCGGACTTCCCGTCCTGAAGGCCACCCGACCTGCAGACTTCCCGTCCCGAGGGCCTCCCGACCTGCGGACTTCCCGTCCTGATGACTTTCCGTCTTGATGACCTCCCGACCTGAAAACCTTCCGACTTGAGGTCTTTCCGTCTTGAGGACCTCCCGACCTGAAAACCTTCCGACTTGAGGTCTTTCCGACTTGAGGACCTCCCGACCTGAAAACCTTCCGACTTGAGGTCTTTCCGTCTTGAGGACCTCCCGACCTGAAAACCTTCCGACTTGAGGTCTTTTCGACTTGAGGACCTCCCGACCTGAAAACCTTCCGACTTGAGGTCTTTCCGTCTTGAGGATCTCCCGACCTGAAAACCTTCCGACTTGAGGTCTTTCCGTCTTGAGGACCTTCCGACCTGAAAACCTTCCGACTTGAGGTCTTTCCGTCTTGAGGACCTTCCGACCTGAAAACCTTCCGACTTGAGGTCTTTCCGTCTTGAGGACCTACCGACCTGAGGTCCTTCCGTCCTGATGACTTTCCGTCTTGAGGACCTCCCGACCTGAAGACCTTCCGACCTGAGGTCTTTCCTTAGAAATAAACCTATTTTCCTTGATTTCCTCATGGTGTCCTTCAGTCAGTTCAATCAACTCTATTGCCAGGCCCATTCTTCTTTTTACCTTGGGCTTTTAACCTAATTCTAAATTTCGTACATAACAAATACGTTGTTTGATCTTTGAGAACATTACGTCGTGAACCGAAGACATTATTGGAGTGTATTCATTTTGCGGAGAAAGGTTCTATCCTCGACTCAATGCGATTATCGAATTTTTTAATAATTATTTAATATTCTCACGATATAACAATTTTCAAAAAGAAATTATTCAAAATTCCACTAATGTAAAATGGGAAGCAAACGAAAATATTAAATTTTTAACCTCTTACACATGAGACACACTCAAAACTCTTTTATTTATGTTTTATTCCTCAATAAACAAATATTTTATCTATATTTAAAACTTCTCATCTTTTACAAAATTAATTGTAAGTTAATTATAAATAAAAAATTATATTTTTTATTTATTTTTATTGTATAAAATTTTATTATCCATATATATTATTGAGATATAATGCTAAAAATATTAAAAATACCAAAACACTACTGTGATACCTCGACCCACAAGCCACGCAAAACCAGGTGTGTAGGGATAGTAGACTGGCCTCACAAGTCAACACGAGTCCTTTTAGCGCGCTTCTATCCTCACTCACGCACACACCCTGTGAGACTACTTCTCAAGAGGTGTCACATCCTTAAATTACTCCAGAGCAAGCACGCACCTAACACCAATACAACCCCGGCGGTATTACATCATCCCCCACTTAAGAATACAACATCCTTGTTGCACCCCAAGGATCCCTTGCTAGGCTCGTCAATAGTCCGATCAACGACGGTAGGTTGTTGCAAGTCGGCTCTGATACTAGAAGTTACTTTAATATATATTTCTTTTAATTATAAGTTTTTATATAGTATAATTCCATATAACTTTCCTAATTATTTATTTCCTTATAGTTGGACTTATCTTTTGGTTTGTTTTCTTTATTATTTGTTGTCTTTTATTTTTCTCAAGGACTTGTATAAGGTCATTGCCTATCATTGTAATGGGAACTTTTTACATCTTGAATCGAATTTCACTTTTATAATTTTCTAGTGTTAAGGAGTGATTTTCTCACATGTAGAGTCTCAAATCGGGTCTTTGGAGTGATTCCATCGGTTCGTGGCTTCCAATCCTTTGCAGTGGGATTTAGCCTATTGTTTGTGTTTTAATTTATAGTTTGATTTCAGGTCCGGGACTTATTCTCGTGGTTGGTTATCATTCATGTTAATTCACATTCTTTGCACTATCTTTTTTTATTTATGCTCCATTTTTTCACCTATATTCCGAACCATTGGTTCTCTATTGAACTATGTGGCTAAGAAAATTATTATGGGCATAATTATATGCGCTCATCAGTATATATAATTTTTCAAACCAATTTTTCGGTACAGTGTTAATATGCTTTTTTAACCTATTGAAAATTTTTAAATGGTATACAGTATATTTTTGATATATGGTACGAAACTATCCATATAAATATATAAATAAATTATTTCCTTCGTCCGCCTCTAAGTGTTACATTACCTTTTGTGTCATTATACGTGACATAAAAAATATCCTTATATTTGCATAATTTTTTGTACAAATGTTCTTCTATTAGTATTATAAGACACTAATAGAAGTATTTTTGTAATTTTTTTTTAATTTGTACTATATTTTGATATAATAATTAATATTCAAAGTTCAAAACACATAATGTAAATAGGACTCTTAGAGCCCAGACAGAGGAGTATATTGTTTTTAAAAATTTAAAAATTAGCACCTCTTTCGGTCATATTCTGGTTCCCCGCTGCTCACTGCCAAATTCTTCTCCTATATCTACAATAACACATATGTGTACCTCTATACTTTCTCTTTCTACACACAATTTACCCATACTCTATTTGTTAGACACAACAGTAAAAGGCTGTTTGGTTTGTTATTTTGGTGTCACCTAGTGTAGCCGCGTGCATGTCTAAATATCACGCAGTTTAAGACAATGCAAATTGGTCGATGAGGTGCGATGGGGAAAGACAACGACAAGGTATCATATTATTCAAATTCTACCAATATTATATATATATATATATATGTATGAATTTAATTTAAGTGAAACTTATTGTACATAAAAAAAAGTACTATATGTAATGGCTAGCATCACTTTAAGAATATTAAAATTTTAAAACAAAACATTAAAATCTATAATAATAATAATAATAATAATAAAACATTACACCATAAGTATAAATATAATTTCTCTTTCTTTGGATATCTTTGTCATTATAAATTCTGATTGATATCATTGTAAAATTATTAAATCAATTCAATGATCGAGATCTAACATATTCAATACTGTCACTAGCAATAATTCGATCAGCAGCTAAGATTATAAGTATGACGATAGAAATATTTGACTTTGGATTTCATTCAATTAGCATAAAAAAAAAATTTACAATAAGATGTTCAAACATATATTTTTTGTGGTTCAGTTATTATTGTTACATACTTGTAAGTTAAATACCGTTACATTTATCATATATAAATATACAAAATTTGCTTTCAGTTTAATACAGTCATTTTACATAATTTATTTTTAAATAAATGATATGATTGATTGAAGATAAAATAGAACGGCCACATCAAACAAGCATACAAAATATTCATCTAATAGGAGGGTGTTAGCTTTTATTTTATTTCCACATTTGATTTTCCAAATAATGAATTTTCGAATAATGTGAAAATAAATTTTTATTTTTAAATAAGGCAATTTAGCTAAAAAAAAATGTAATGAAGTCCACAGTCTAAATAATAATTTCAATTAGACTACAATTTTATATGTAATTTTTGAGAAAAAATAATAAAAAATAAAATCTGTTGCCAAATATTATGTGTCTTGTACATTGAAACCCAATAATAAAAGTGAATAAAAATTCACCAGATCCAATATCATTGAATAAGTAGTATATATACATATTTAAATATATATTTATTTTTCTTTTTTCTTTTTTTATATGCACAAGTAACAAAATTGAATAACTATATTTTATGCCAAATACCGCTGCAAAAAGAAGTGACTATTTTTAGAGGGTTTGAATTCGCTACAAATGCTCATTTTTCGTAACAAAAAGCTAATTGTGACGATTTTGTTGCGGATTTTGGCCGATATGTTTACTCAGGTAACAAAAAGTCTGTCTCACAACAAATGTTGTAACAAAAGATTGATGGTCAACGGGTGTGGAGAGACTCTCTATTACGGTTTTTTGTACGTGACAAAAAATATGATTCTTTTTGTAACGAAGCATAACGCGTTGCAAATATTTTCTGACAGTTACATTATCTTTTCATAAGGGTTTTTATAACGGTTTCTTGTTCAAAACAAAAATAAAATTCTGTTTGTAACGAAGCATAACGGTAACAATCGATGCGGTGCAAAAATTTGTTGACATTCACAATATTTTTTTCTAACGATTTTTGTAACATCTTTTCGCAACAAAAAATATACCTCCCGTCAATTAAAATAAACTTTTGTTATGGACTGAAGATGATAAAATTTTATCAGTTTTTGTAACATCTATTTTATGAAAATTAATATACAACCTGTTTTTTCATATTCCAAAACCTGTAAAATGAGAACCGTCCAACTAGATTCTAAGGCATTCCATAATTAGGTGCACTAACAATCGTATCAGCTACACACAAGACTATATAAAGTGCAGACAAGCCAAATTTATATACTTACATACAAAATGATTAATCTAGTAAGCTCAAAAGACGTAATTATATTGCCGAATGTTCTCCAGTATAGAAAATATGCAAGACATCAATCTAGGTCCAAATATACATGGTATACGGATGTTCATGCAACGACAAAAGTACGGAGGAGGAACACAAGAGTGACGAACCAGCTGCAACAAATAAGTAAGTTCAATGAGAATTTAATTGGAAAATGAGTATTACGAACATAGAAAAAAACAATCTTAGAAAGCAAACATAAAATAAACATACGAATAAAGGGTAACTACAAAAATTAAATACAATAGATAATTATATATTTTTCTCCACAAATATACAAACAACAAATATGTATTTAGCATTATGCAAAAACGTAAAATTTCACAGCTATTACATATTAAAATTGCGAACGAACCTAGGCTAGGGACGAATAGCATGAACCCCTCACCAACATATTTTTTCAAGCCATGGGAGATCAAAAGAACACGAGACCCAATCTACATTAGTGTTTTTGCAACTATTAACAACATTCTTATGGGCTAACAAAGTACAAGCAAAAGAGAATGCTAATTTACCCAATTTTATATATTACTTTAAAACCCCATCACATATTCACGTGTAAACTAATAATAAGTGGTTCATGAACCTCAGTCCTCGGCATCTTGACATTTTTTCAGTACGGCTAATTCCCTACAATGCATGAAAACAATTAAATTCATGAAGTACATCAGCATACAACATGCCATACAATTTATAGAGATAGTTTTATCATTACAAAGGCTCGTACTAATGCTCCAATAGAAGAATTCATCCAATTAGACAATTCAGCATGGATATCTTTAATTTCAACCATGACAACCCTAATCTAAGGAATATATTTCTTAGGAATTTAAGCAAATAACTTATCAACAAAGACTTATCAATGACATTTTAGGATAGATACACATCCAAAGAAGATGATGGCAGTCAATCATAATATCACACACTATCAAAGTCACACAGTATAATTTGCATAGACATCTGCACAAATTTCAAGGAATCTTAGGCATACACTGAAGCTTTTTGAAAAAAAGTGTAAAAGGTGGGGATACAAACCTTACAAGATGTTGGGACGTGATGTATCGAACAAATCTCCTTCGAACACCAACAAAGGGCCAACTCCTGAAGCGTGGACGGTTCACAGTTAAAACAATGACTTAACAACAAATAACAAAGCAGAACACAAAACAGCACATGAGACAAGGTGTTTGTTGACCCGATTCGATTATCAACCAATCTATATCCGGGGGATACCAACATAGCCATTTCATCTGTTATGGAACTTCCCATACTTCCACTTGGCTGCTCATTTCTTACTTATCATTCTTGAAAGTTTTCAACTCAACATAGCCATTTCCTCATCAGACTCAACCAGCTCTATGTCTTTAGCACTCAATGGGTGTTTCATCTTCAAGATAGTTCGTCTCATAACTTACCAATGTACCATAAAATTCATCCAAAGTCATACCTTTCAATTTCGGAGGTTCATCAAGCATAATCATCTTTGGCCTGAAATTTTTTGTGAGACTCTTAAGCCTCTTTCTCACCAGCCTTTTTTCTTCAAAGTGCATTCCCAAAGCTTCGGCCTGGTTGACAGTATCCATAAAACGATTGTAGTACTCAGCAATTGTTTTGTCTTCATTCTTCTTTATCCCTTCGAACAATGTCTCCACATATTCCAGTTTTGATTCTCGGACTTGGATAGATCCTTCAAAGGCATTTTTTAGAATTTCCCAAGCTTCCTTAGCAATATTGCAATTGGATATCAGCTTCGACTGAGTTTCATCCACAAATTTGAAGATCTAAACGATTGCCTTCGAGTTTGCTATTCCAGCAACTTTTTCATTCAACGTCCATTCTCTCTTCGGTTTCTTCACAAGAGTTGTAACACCATCTTCATCCTGGATGGTTTTCATGCGATGAGACTATGCAAACTCAATAGAATTAACAACATCTTCACCTTGAGACATAAAAAAAGCTTCTATTTTGTTCTTCCAACTTCGAGAATTTGTTCCATCGAATAATGGAGGTCTTGATGTTGAACGCCCTTCCTTTCTCATGTCTACAACTATTTACAGATCTATTCAACAATTTAGATAACACTGCTCTCATACTAGTTGTTGGGAAGTGATGTATCGAACATATCTCCTTTGAAAACCAACAAAGGGGCAACTCCCAAAGCGTGGACGGTTCATAGTTAAAACAATGAGTTAACAACAAATAACAAAGCATAACAAAAAAAACACATGAGACAAGGTGTTTGTTGACCCGGTTTGATTATCAACCAATCTACATCCGGAGGATACCAATCTAGGAGTAGTTCCACTAATCAGTGCTGATTAAGGACAAAGACAACCACAACTAATTTAACCCTAACGCTTATCATGGTTAACATAGGAAAATACCTCTACTGGGTCACATTTTTACAAGCTCGTACTAACAATGACCGTACAACAAAGAAGTTCAAAGCCTGATCATCCACTCCAGTTGGAACTCCATTATCTCCGATCACCGTCGACTTCTCCGGCGGATTTTTGTGTCAAAAACTCATTCAAGCTAAGGATATTCGATATGGATAGGGGGTGAGAGCTTCACTCAATATTCTTCTTTCTAAAGTATGATCTCAAAATCACTCATCACCGATCTTCAACTCTATCAGTTAAGTAAATCACTCACATTCCTGGAATAAAAGATTCCATATTAATTTCCCTTTGTACCGAAATGAAAAGAGTGAGTTTCCATGTTTTGATATTTCCTCAAATACACCTTTTGTCTTTTGGCAAGTCTTTGCTGCAGAAATTAAGGTACCATTAATTCATATGCGAAAATAACTTAGGGGAATTTCCACAAGATATTATTTTGATCTACAAGATGGTTATGTGAGGCATCCATATACAGGTACGATTATGAAATATAGAAGCAAAACATCAAACAGTAAGCATAACCATGCTGAGAAAAAGTATATAAATTACATGTTCGGTGCCGAACGTGCAAAAACTATTGTATCAATAGACCTATGATACTCCAGAATCTAGCAAGTTGTTTGGATATAAAACTGGGGAAGAATAAATTTTATCAGTTAATTATGCTTCAGATAGTTTTAAATGCTAAGATGTACTCTTTAAATATAGTCATAATGCCATTTAGAAAAGAGAATTGTATTGGCACAAACAGTGTAAAAACCAAATATAAATCTGTTGAAACGTGACTTGGATTTAGCGGTCTACCCGACCCTAAACCAAAGCGAAAGGGCTGTTTCAATTGGTAGGGTTCCTTTTGGGCTTATCCTAATTAATAACAAATGGACTTAGGGTTTAGGGTGTTTTGGGGTGCTTATAAATAGACAACTATGGTTCTTAGTCGGATGACACATTGTAAATCTCTGAATCAGTATAATAAAATCTCTCCGGTTCCTGCCCGTGGACGTAGGTTGACACACCGTCACCGAACCACGTAAAACCTCTGTGTTCTTTATTTGCTTTCTTTCTCGTTTTCTCATAACAAGTGGTATCAGAGCCATATCCCATTGATTGAAAATGTCCTCGTATAAATTTGATCTGGAGAAGTTTAATGGGTCGAATGACTTCACGCTCTGGAAGGTCAAGATGAGGGCACTTCTGGTTCAACAAGGATGTGCGGCTGCGTTGGAGGGAGAAGACAAGTTTCCTAAAGACACGAAGGAGGAGGTAAATAAGGAGATTTTGGCAAGGGCTCATTCTGCGATCTTGCTGTCAGTTACTGATGAGGTGTTACGGGAGGTTGTAGATCAGACAACGGCTTTTGGGTTATGGAATAAACTGTGTGAGAAGTACCAAAACAACTCCCTCACGAACAGGCTATATCAGAAGCAACGTCTTTACACCCTCCGGATGTCCGAAAGTACTCAGGTAAAGGATCATCTTGATACCTTTAACCGTATCATTCTTGATCTTCAAGGAGTTGAGGTTAAAGTAGATGATGAAGACCAAGCCCTAATTTTATTGTGTTCACTACCTGGTTCATATGAGAATTTTGTAGATACTATGCTATATGGTAGAACTACAATTTCTGTTAATGATGTGAAAGATGCCCTTATGTCCAAAGAATTGAAAAGAAAGGTTTCTCTGGAAGAGGGTTCTGGTTCAGGTCTGTTTGCAGGTAGGGGAAGACCACAGGAGAGGGGTAACGGGAATGGGAGGTCGCGTTCAAAATCAAAATCCTCTAGCAAAGTTAAGTGTTATCTTTGCAAGGAGAAAGGGCACGTTAAAAGGGATTGTCCACAAAAGAAGGGAAATACAAAAGTTGATTCTAGTAACAGTGGCAGCAGTGCTGCTGTGGTACAAGACAATTCTGATGATTGGGACTTTGGTGAAGTTCTGACAGCGTGTAGTGCTAGTACTGCTGACTCCTGGATTATGGATACCGGTGCTTCTCACCATATGACGTTCTCTCGTGATCTACTCACTTCTTTTAAGGAGTGGAATGGAACGGTGAAGTTAGGTGATGATGGGGTTCTAGCCATAAAAGGGAGCGGGGTAGTGCAGATAAAATTGCATGACGGTACTGTCAGGAAATTTGACTGTTGGTATGTTCCTGAACTCAGAAAGAATTTGATTTCTCTTGGGACCTTAGCCAAGAATGGTTTAAAATATCATGGTGAAGGTGAGTGGGTGAAAGTCCTGAAAGGTGCGCTGGTAATGATGAAGGGAAAACTGCAGCATGGAATTTATTTTCTACAGGGCAGTTCAGTGATGGGAACGGCGGCGGTATCTCAGTCCTTGGATAAACACGATGACAGGACAAATTTGTGGCACCGGCGATTAGGTCACATGAGTGAGCTAGGGTTGTCTGTGTTGAGCAAGCAGGGTTTATTTGGTGGAGATGTGATAGGTAAAATTCAATTCTGTGAGGCTTGTGTCAAAGGGAAGCAACGCAGGGTGAGGTTTAGTACCGGTCATCACACTTCAAAACAAATTCTGGAGTATGTTCATTCAGATCTATGGGGTCCCTCTCCGGTGAAATCGCAGGGCGGGTGTTCTTACTTTGTCACTTTCATAGATGATTATTCGAGAAAGGTCTGGTTGTACTTTCTAAAAACTAAAGATGAGGTGTTTGGGAAATTCAAGGAGTGGAAGACCATGGTTGAAAAACGGACGGGTAAACAGGTCAAGACTCTAAGAACTGATAATGGGTTGGAGTTCTGCAACGCTCCATTTGATGATTTCTGCAAGAAAGAAGGTATAGTGAGGCACCGCACTGTACGACACACACCACAGCAAAATGGAGTTGCAGAGCGAATGAACCAAACCCTCATGGCGCGTGCTAGGTGTATGCGCATATTTGCTGGCTTGTCTAAGCAATTCTGGGCTGAAGCAGTAAACACTGCTAGCTATCTGGTTAATAGATCTCCATCAACTGCAATTGACTTAAAGACTCCTCAAGAGGTATGGTCCGGTAAACCCTCTGATTACTCTAATCTAAGAATATTTGGATGCCCTGCATACGCTCATGTGAATGATGGTAAGCTGGAGCCGAGGGCGGTAAAATGCATATTTCTAGGGTATGCAACAGGAGTAAAAGGTTATCGACTGTGGTGTACAGAAGGTAAAAATCCTGGTAAATTTCTTATTAGCAGAGATGTAACCTTTGATGAATCTGCTATGCTTGATCAGAGTAGAGGTTGTGAAAGTATTGCAGGTACAAAAGATTGTGGTGCTAACCAGAGGGTGGAGTTTGAGACTCCTGACAGAGTTGTGTTAGAGGAAAAGCAGCAGGATAATACTATTGATCAATCCGATCAACCAGATCAGTCAAAACCTCAAGGGAAACCGGTTAAGGGGGAAGCTGATGACGCTGGTACGGGGGTTGAAGATTCCATAGCAGCAAGAAAGGGAAAGAGAAATATTCAGAAACCAGCTAGGTTTGCAGGATGTGTCAATACGTGTGACATGGATTCTGTTGCTTATACACTAGCGGTTGGTGATGATCTTGGCTCTGATGAGCCAAAGACATATAAAGAAGCTGTGGCGAGTAAAGATGCAGAAACCTGGATTATGACAATGAATGAAGAGATGCAGTCTCTTGAAAAGAACAAGACTTGGGATCTTGTTGCACTACCAAAAGGGGTGAAGCCAGTGGGATGCAAGTGGGTCTTTAAAAGAAAGGAGGGAATTCCTGGTGTTGAACCTGCTAGGTTCAAGGCGAGACTGGTGGCAAAAGGGTTTTCACAGAAGGAAGGAATCGATTACCATGAAGTCTTTTCTCCTGTGGTGAAACACAAAACCATTCGGGTTCTTTTGGCAATGGTGGGTGCTTTTGATCTGGAGCTGGAGCAGCTTGATGTAAAAACAGCATTTCTTCATGGTAATCTAGAAGAACAAATTTACATGTCTCAACCGGAGGGGTTCTACAGTTCTAAAGGGGACTAGGTATGCTTGTTAAAGAAATCTCTGTATGGCTTGAAGCAATATCCGAGGCAATGGTACAAGAGATTTGACTCATTCATGGTGTCTAATGGTTATACTCGTAATCAGTTTGATAACTGCGTTTACTCGAAGAAAGTTTCTACTGATTCCTTTGTGTATCTGCTGTTGTATGTGGATGATATGTTAATTGCAGCTAAGAACATGACTGTAATTAATGACTTGAAGGCTCTACTAAAGGGTGAGTTTGAGATGAAGGATTTGGGTGCGGCAAAGAAAATACTTGGTATGGAGATCTGGCGTGATAGAGAAGCAAGACGGTTGTGGGTTTCTCAAGAAAAGTATATTGAGAAAGTTTTGCAGGCATTCTCTGTTGATCAGTCCAAACCGGTAAGTACCCCTTTGGCGGCACACTTTAAACTTGATCGAAGCACTATACCGGCTACAGATGAAGAGGTTAGTTATATGAAGACGGTTCCATATTCAAGTGCAGTTGGAAGTCTTATGTATGCGATGGTATGTACGAGACCGGATCTCGCTTATGCGGTTAGTGTGGTGAGCAGGTTTATGGCTAATCCGGGTAAAGCTCACTGGGGAGCTGTAAAGTGGATCTTGCGATATTTGAAAGGAGCGTCTGATATTTGTCTGGTATATGATGATAAAGGCCATGGTGATGGTCTTGTTGGCTATGCAGACTCTGATTACGGGGGTGACTTGGTGAAACGAAGATCACTAACTTGTTTTATCTTCACTCTGTTTGGATGTGCAGTCAGTTGGAAGTCTACTTTACAACCTACGGTTGCATTGTCGACGACTGAGGCGGAATACATGTCAATGACTGAAGGTATTAAGGAGGGTATCTGGTTACATGGTCTGGTGCAGAGTTTGGGTCTGAAGGTGGAGAAACCGGTGTTATTCTGTGATAGTCAAAGTGCTTTGAGTTTGGCTAAAAATCCAGTGTATCATGAGAGAACCAAACATATTGATGTAAGGTTGAATTTTATCCGTGATGTTCTGGAGGAAGACAAGTTTTCTATTCAGAAAATAGCTACAGAACACAATCCAGCTGATATGTTGACAAAGGCGCTACCGACGGAGAAGTTTGAGCATTGCTTGAACTTGGTGAATATTCGTAGGAGGTAAAGCCTTCTCGGGGCATCTGGCAGGAAGGAGACGACTGAGAGATACTGACGAACCTTTGGCGGTTGGAGAAACTCCAAGTCAAGGTGGAGATTGTTGAAACGTGACTTGGATTTAGCGGTCTACCCGACCCTAAACCAAAGCGAAAGGGCTGTTTCAATTGGCAGGGTTCCTTTTGGGCTTATCCTAATTAATAACAAATGGACTTAGGGTTTAGGGTGTTTTGGGGTGCTTATAAATAGACAACTATGGTTCTTAGTCGGATGACACATTGTAAATCTCTGAATCAGTATAATAAAATCTCTCCGGTTCCTGCCCGTGGACGTAGGTTGACACACCGTCACCGAACCACGTAAAACCTCTGTGTTCTTTATTTGCTTTCTTTCTCGTTTTCTCATAACAAAATCAAAACATCTTAATAATCCAAATAGAAACCATTAAAAAAATGTGTCCGCACATGGTAAATTTATATAGAAAAATATTCTAATTTATATTTTTTTTTATGTATCTTCCTATATAACAATAAATTTAATTTTATTGAAATGTTAATTTTCACATTAGAATTATAAAATGTTGTGAATGATAATTAAAATTGATTAATTAATTGCTATGTTTTTCTGGCTAATCCATTTAAATAGATACAATTCAACAAAACCACAAGAGCCACAATATGATAAAGACACAGGAAAATACGTTTTAAGGTCCTTTATACGTAAGTAGTCTTGGCTTTTAAGAATTATTTAAATTAGAATGAAGTAACTATAAGAGGACATGTAATCTTGAAATAATCACATAAAAAAAGGGTAACCAAACAACCAAATTCACTATATAAATACATGGCAGAGGAAAGATGGAGATCGTCCTTGTGCAAAGAGGAAAAATATAATAAAATAAAGAGATAAAATACTAATATAGGCTATCCATCCATTCTATATATATATATAAATTATGATTATCACTTATAAACAATCAAAAGTTGAATGATAGAAGCAAGTAAACATGGAGTGGAATGAATATTCTAATGAAACCCTTTCAAGTTAAAATCTAGAAACTCAGAAGTGCATGACCAAAATTCAATCAAAATTAAGTAAAACCATTCAAATAAAAACCAGAATTTGAACAAATTCAAAGACCAAATAAAAAATTTCAAATTTATCGAACACAACAATGATAAGAAAACACACAAACGACTCACTACAGGTTCAGCACTACACTTATTGCCTTGAAACTATTCATCAAGCAACTTGGGCATAAAACTAACTAAATTATTTAGTTATACTTGTATCTCGCACTTTTTTAGTTCACATACCGTTGTTGGTCTGCTGCGACACTGAGTTTACCTTCTCGTAGTGATGAGTTTCTTAAAACATCAGCCATAAGCACAAGAGATAGACAAGACATGCCAAGGTCATAATCCATCCAGGTAACGTGTTTTACATGAATGTAATGTTGAAGATCTCGGAAATTAGTTTGAAGTCAACATGCGAGCGCAAGACCGCAAGCCATCCAAAGTGCACTCGCGCTTACAAAACCACAGATGCTTTCATACGAATTATTAAAAGGAAAACATACAATGATATAGCGCCAATTAACAGCTCTTTCGGATCTCAATCTGAAACAGCCATTAGCCTAAAATATTCAGAAATAAGTAGGTGCGAAGAAGGTTTATAAATAATCTCTACTTATAACCTCAATCCTATATGTAGAACAAAATTTCCACAACATTAACTCACTTAGACTCCTAAATCATATAAGGAAAAAGAACTTGTATGTTAATTTCTTACCCAAAAAAAAAAGAAAAAAAGACCTATAAGAACCACCACCTAGATTGAGTTGGAATCATAGGCAAGAGCATATAAGGTGCACTTGCGCTGACAAAACCCGCAGATGCTTTCATACGAATTATGAAAGGAACATATACAATCATATTGCGCAAATTACAGCTCTTGCGGATCTCAATCTTAAACAGTCATTAGCCTAAAATATTAAGAAATAAGTAGGTACAAAGAAGGTTTGTAAATAATCTCTACTTATAACCTCAATCCTATATGTAGAATAAACTTTCGACAACACTAACTCACTTAGACTCCTAAATCATACAAGAAATTAAAACTTGTATGTTTATTTCTTACCCACAAGAAAAGAAAAAAAGGCCAATAAGAACCACCTAGATTGAGTTGAAATCATAGGAAATAGCATATAAGGTGTTCCCACTCAAAAGAACAATGCTATTGAAATCATAGTCACATATAAGGTGTTCCCATTTGATCCTAAAACAACATGCCTAGACCTCTAAAACCACATCTCCTCTTGCTATAGGGCAGACCCACCCCATATGCATTTCGAAATTGGACTAAAATTCACTCCAGCCTCACGTCCCTCTTTGGAGGATTGTTGCCATATTCATTAGGATGCAAAAAAAAAATGCATATAATTTGACAAACTAAATGTTGAATATTATAAATATTAGAATAGCAGAATGGTAAAAGTCAATTCTTTGTTGGAATTTGGTAAGATAAGAGAGAAAGAACAATAAGCAGTGGAATGAATGCTCAATTGATTAACCGAGATGACTGATAAAGATTACAAATTAAAATAAAAATAACTACTGGATAAACTTATTTAAAGATAAACTAAACGTGAGACTTGCACGTCTCACAACTAACCCCACCAGTAACTCCACTAATATAAGACTAAGTCAACTACAACCCATTCCATAAATTAGTCCCACAGTCGTGCGCTTTCTCTATGAATCACATTTCAACTTCAATACTCCCCCTTGATTCATAGTTGGTAATGCTTAACAAAGATCGAAATTCTTCAAACTGAGCTAAGGACAATGTTTTTGTGAACATATCTGCAAGATTCTCCCTTGATTTACAAAGTACAAGTTGCACTTCTTCACTTGCCACCAACTCTCGAATGAAATGATGCTTAAGTTCGATATGCTTTGTCCTTCCATGCATTACTGGATTCTTTGTCATTGCCACAACAGACTGACTATCACAATACATTGAGGTAGGATTTTTCTGCTCTTGCTTTAAATCACATAGTAACCTCCGGAGCCAAACCACTTGGCATGCAGCAGTAGCAGCTGCAATGTACTCTGCCTCAGCCGACGACAGTGCAAATTTCGTTTGCTTCTTTGAAGACCAAGAAATTATATTCGGTCCTAACTTAAGGCAATAACCAGATGTGTTTTTTCTGTTCACAAGAAAGCCTCCCCAATCGCTATCAGTGTAGCAGCTAAAACAAAATCTTCAGATTCTACATACCAGAGTCCATAGTTTTGTGTTCTTGACACATATTTAATAATTCGTTTGGCAGCACCATAGTGATGTTTAGTTGGAGAGTGCATGAATCGAGAAATCAGACCTACAGAAAAAGACAAGTCAGGACGAGTATGAGTTAAATATATTAAACGACCAACAAGACTTCTGAACTCTTTTCCATCTGCCAAATCAGTTCCATCATCTGCTTGAAGCTTTTCACTTGTGTTCATAGGCGTGGCTGCACTTTTACTATGTTCCAAGTGAAAGCTTTTCACCAGCTCTAAGGCATATATTTCTTGAGAGATAAAAGTACCTTCCTCACATTGTTTAACCTCTAATCCAAGAAAGTATCGTAGCTCTCCTAAGTCCGTCACTTCAAAGTTCTGTTGCATTGCATCTTTGAACTCTTGAATTAAATTCGATGATGAACCAAAATAAATTATATCATCAACAATGTGAGAAAAAAATTTACTGCAGATAGTAAATTTAACATACATAGTAGGCTCATATGGTCTGTGCTGAAATTTGCTGCAGTGAAAAAAATTATCCAACTTACTGTACCAAGCCCTCGGAGCTTGTTTTAGACCATATAGAGCTTTCTCTAATATGTACACTTTCTTTTCCTCTCCTTCAATTACAAACCCTTCTAGTTGTTCGACATAGACCTCTTCTTTCAAATCTCCATTTAGAAATGCGGATTTAACATCAAATTGAAAGACTTTTCATTTTTTATGTGCAGCAAATGCCAATAATACTCTAATAGTTTCAAACCTGGCCACCAGCGAGAAAGTTTCATTGAAATCGACTCCTTGCTCTTTAGTGAATCAACGCGCAACAAGCCTTGCCTTATGTTTTTCGATACTGCCATTGGGGATAAATTTTGTTTTAAAGATCCATTTAAGGCTTATAACATTCTTACCCTCCGGAAAATTTGTGAGCATCCAAGTATTGTTTCTTTCAATTGCTTTAATTTCTTCTTCCATGGCCATTCTCCAAATTTCACTCTATAGTGCAGTTTTGGTTGATGTAGGATCACCAGCCACAAGTGCCATGGAGTCTGCGTATAAGTCAGCCAATGATCTGTCTCTTTTTCCAGGTGTGGAACCTTCTGATAATGAGTGTGAACTACTTGATGAGCCTTGATGTGGAGTTGAACAAGCACTATTTGATGAACCTTGCTGCTGAACAAATGATGTATTACTAGATGTACCTTGCTGAGGAGTTGATGGACTATCCAAATCTCTCATTGTTTGTTGTCCATCTTCTAGTTTGGCAATGATTGTTCGATCATTGTTTTGTTGAACATCATTCCAGCACCTTCCTTCATCAAATTTGACATTTCTGCTCACAATTATTTTTTGATTTTGCACATCAAAGAATCTATATACCTTGTTGTTAGTGGAATATCCAAAAAAGATGCAGTTCTTCGTCTTTTCATCAAACTTATGTCTACCGGTATTTGTGAGAACATAACAGATACATCCAAATATGCGCAGATGATTAACAGAAGGCTTAGATTCATACCATGCTTCATATGGAATTCTGTTCGAGACAGCCTTGGTAGGTGACAAATTCAAGAGATATCAGCCGTAGCCACGGCTTCAGCCCAGGAATCATTCGATAAACCTTTCGCCTTCAACATTGAGCGCCCCATCTCAATTATAGTTCTATTTTTTCTTTCAGGCACGCCGTTTTGCTCAGGAGTGTAAGGATCAATTAGTTCATGATGAATTTCCTGTTCTTGACAAAATTTATTGAACTCGTTAGAGATAAATTCACCACCTCGATCAGTCCTCAACCTTTAGTTTTTCTCCCGATTGTTTTTCCATCAATGCCTTGAAACATTTTAAATGGCTAAACACTTCTAATTTTTTTTTTCAGGAAATAAAACCTATTCATTCTTGAAAAATCATCAATGAATAGAAGAAAGTACTTACTTCCAGCATGCGATTTGGCTTTCATCGGACCACAAACATCTGCATGAATAAGCTCCAATTTTCTAGTAGCTCTTTTGGCTTGTCCTTCTGGAAATGACTTCCTAGACTGCTTTCCCAATACACATCCTTCACACACATAATGCAGCTTTCGAGTGGATGGTAACCCATGCACCATTTCTTTACTAGCTAGCAACTGTAATCCGAAAAAAATCAAGTGGCCAAATCTTTGGTGCCAAATTGATGATTCTTCAAAAAATTTATGTTGGAGCAACTTTTATCTAAGCATGACAACTCCATAGGAAACATCCAACTTTTATCTAAGCATAACAACTCCATAGGAAACATCTTATTTTCAGTCATCTTCACTGTAATGAATGGATCATTTCTACCTCTATTTATTTTGCACTTTCCTTTTTCAAATATCACTATGTAGCCATCATCAACAAGTTGACCTACACTGATAAGGTTATGTGCTAATCCAGGTGCAAATATTACATTTCTTATTATATTCTTCATTCCATTGACTAGGGTGCTTACATCACCATTTCCTTCTACTTGAATCTGCTTTTCATCCCCTAGTCGAACTTGTGACTTTTGAGCCTCATCAAGTGTCTAAAAATGATCTTTTTCACCTGTTAACTGGTTTGAGCAAGAACTGTCAAGATACCACACATCCTTTCCTGAACTAGAATTATTTCCATATGTCATAAAAAGAAATTCCTCATGATCCGAATCTTCTTCTGCAAACTTGGCTTGACTTTGTTTGGTTCAACAATTCTCTTCTTCGTGACTCAATTTTTTACAGTAATCACACTGAATCATGTAGCCATGTCCTCTTCCTCTGCCTCGGCCACGAAATCCTTTTCGTCGACCACTTCCATGATTCTGAGTGGATCTCCCACACTCCCCCTGAACTTGAAAGGCCTAGTCTTCATCTTGCACAGGTGTCCAATTGATTCGAACCTAATGAGCTTGAAGAAAACCCATTAACTCGTCAAACGAAAGAGTTGAGAGATCTTTTGATTCCTCAATGGCTACAGCCACATGATCAAACTTTGATGGAAGACTTCTTAGGACTTTGGCCACTACAATATTATTGCTAATATTATCATCATAGGCACGCATTTGACTGAAGATATTGGAAATTATTGCCATATAAACTTGCACATGTTCTTGTTCTTTCATAACAACAGTTTCAAATTTCCTTCTGAGTGTCTGCAACTTGACAACAATAACCTTTGCAGATCCTTGAAACTTGATTTTCAGAAGATTCCATGCTTGTTGGGATGTTGTAGCACCACTAATTCTTGATAAAATTGAGTCATCTACTGCCTGTTGAATGAAAAATAAGGCATGGGCACCCTTTTTGACATCATCTCTATATCGAGCATCATTGGAAGTTCCTTCGGGAAAACCATTTCCTACATAATCCCACAATTCTTGAGATCTAAACAACATCTTCATCCTGAGACTCCAAAATTCATATGTGGCTCCTTTGAAGATAGGAATTTGGGGTGGACTTACATTAACAGCGGAAGCATTTGAAGAACTCGCCACACTGCTAAAGTCAGAATTAATCGTTCCTGCTGTAATATGTTCGGAAGCTGACACGCCCGGAGCCTAGGCCACACCCGCGCCCAGACCGGCCGTCCCCTGTGTGCAACACGCTCGGGATATACCATACAATATGGGAGAATCACGCGGAAAACGTATCTGCACCAAGATATGGGTCAGTAGTCGGCGTACAGGACAGGGGCTCGCACACATGGGACGGACTATGGCCAAGAACTAGGGGCAGGAATGTCAGCCCGTGACAAAATCCCCCACTTCAAGTTGCAAACGCCTTCATGTGACGCTACTTGAGTGCACTAACATTGTTTCTTACACCCTCGGTATGCTTCCGCCAAACCTTTTCTTGCATACCATTCTTTTGGTGCTTACCAACAGCCAGGGAGGTCTTTTGCCATAATCCATGTGCGACCCAACTTCCGTTGCGCATCTCCACACACCATCCGGGACATTCGTTGTTGCGGCTTGTGCGATTTTCGCGTGATGATCGTCCTTAACGTGGTTTTTCCCTCACGAACAAAGCTCAGCCCTCTTGGCCCTTTCAGCAACGTCGAGCATACTCCCCTTCCTTGGGATGTTCAGTTACCTTAGGACATGCTTTTCCTTGACGTGCTCGGCAAGGTCGGACTGTCCAGTTACCTTAGGACATGATAATCCTGATCATCCTTGACGTGCCCACCGACATGCTCCTTGACTCGAGACATGCCCACTTTGTCGATTCGTTCGCCACCAGCGTCAAGGTCTACTCTGATACCATATGTAACATGTCCAGAAGCTGACACGCTTGGAGCCTAGGCCACGCCCGCGCTGAGGCCCAGACCAGCCGTCCCCTGTGCGCAACACGCCTGGGATATACCATACAGTATGGGAGAATCATGCGGAACACATACCTGCACCAAGATATGGGTCATTAGTCGGCCGTACAAGACAGGGGCTCGCACACATGGGACGGACTATGACCACGAACCAGGGGCAGGAATGTCAGCCCGGGACACTGCGCTCTGATACCACAATGTTGGAATTTGGTAAGATAAGAGAGAAAGAACAATAAGTAGTGGAATGAATGCTCAATTGATTAACCGAGATAACTGATAAAGATTACAAATTAAAATAAAAATAACTACTGGATAAACTTATTTAAAGATAAACTAAACGTGAGACTTCCACGTCTCACAACTAACCCCACAAATAACTCCGCTAATATAAGACTAAGTCATATATAATCCATTCCATAAATTATTCTCACAGTCGTGCGCTTTTTCTATGAATCACATCTCAACTTCAATATTCTTTATTTGGGAATCCATGAAGAGATTCGTAATAAATCTTTGGAGAAGCGGGGGATGAAAGATCCAGTTGCTGCCCTTTAGTCCAATAAAATTCAACAACAGCTTTATGACTTCAGAAAATGTACAACAAAGAAAACAAATTTAAAGCATAATAGGTAAATGGATTTGAGGTGCTCCTTGACAGGTAAAGGTTCCGGTTAAAACTTTATATATCAACTTTTCCTGGGGGTTTGAAACCTTCATTGTGTTTCAATCTTCGACTACGTAACCGAAAAATACGGATTGAATGACAAAGGGACAGTGTCAAAAAATCACCTTTCCTCATACATGGGATCCAATCACTACAAAAAAATATCAATTTTGTAACAAAATTTTTTTGTATCTAAATCCCCTTTTTCCGTTACTAAAGATATTAGATACGGAATTAGAGAGGAAATTGCGTTAACTACACACACTTTAGGAACAGAATTTCGTTATTAATATACGAGTTTTTTGTAGTGAATTGATTAAACCTGTGATCTTGAAAAAAAAAAAAAGAAAAAGAAGAACAATTTCTTATAATGTTAGCTATTTTGGATAAAGATACTAGCATCTTGTAATTGAAAAGTACTTGTCAAGAAATCCAAATATAACTAAGACTTTAATAAAAAAAATATAATAGCTTGTTCTGCTAGCTTCAAATGATCTTTTAACCCTTTAATAACCCTTGAATAACAGGGGCTGCAACTTAAAGTAGCCAATTCAAAGTAGCAGCATGGCACACGCCGGAATAATGCAATATTACGAAGTTAGCAATGAAACTAAGAATAGTCTGAAAGTTGATAGAAAGGACTAGCAGCCAATATTTTATTTTTTGCTTTGTACAGGTGCAAGTGATTTTAGAGGTCTATAGATTTAAATGACCAATAGTTTCACCGTGTATATTTAAATATTAAACAATGTAGATTATAAGAGGTAGTATTATCATTTAAGACAATAAATATATGCATGCTATAACGGGATTGCAAATGAGAAAGAATGGTCAATTAAAATTATTTCTTAGATTTCGGAATGGTTTAACTTGATGGAACTTCCACTACCTTAAACTACTAAGCTAAATCTTTTCTGCAGAATAGTTTTCTAGCAAACAATTATGAGTCACAGTTCACTGCACTACACTTGTTGGCAGATCAGCATACTTCACTGCACTATATCACATTCACAAGCATCACTTGTCTGCTCTAAACAAGGTAGATATATATAAATTCCCAACATGGGCCAACCTAGCTCTTTTGTCTTGCCAACCACATGTGCTCCCTCTATGGCCTTGTCTTGTCTTTCATTGATTATAATCAATATAATCTCCCTCTTCAAAAGAAATCCAATGAAGTCCAAGAGCCCAAGTTTTCATCCACTTCATTTTTGCTAATTTATCTCATGTATGTATTTGCTCCAAATGCAGAGTAACATAATTTACCCATTCTATATATATATATATATATATCAAATCATAAAGAATAATTTTTACAAGAAGATTATCCAAAGGCAGAAAAAGATAAATTACTACAAAAATTGATTTCAAAAGATTTTGGGTGAAGCTCTAATCTTACAAATGAACATCAACAAAATGAGTATTATGCCACCACAAGCAATCAATCACACAAACCCAATTGTTACACGATATATTACCTAGATTTTAACCTATTCTTCTAAGAACCTAGAGCGCTTGCGTCTAGAAGATTGAGGCCACCGATCCGTCAACAAACTAGAACAGCTACGGAGAGGGTTGTAGTCCTATTGTTGCTATTGGGCTACCTGATATCGGCAACCACGTAGGAGTAACTAGGGTTTGCCCGATAATGAATCGATTGATTTAGACGAGAAAACAAAAATGGAATCAATTTCGTCTTGAGTGTTCGGATGTAAAATCTTATAATGCTTTGTCATCCTTTTTTACATGTTTTTCATTTTATTTTATAAAAATTAAATTTATTTAGATTTATATATATTTTTCTTTGTAATTATCATATTCAATTTTTACGGACAAATTATTGGTAGAAATAAAGGAGAAACGTTGACTAAATAAAATATTTATATTTTTCTTTGTTATAAACCTATTGTTACGACCCCCCCCCCCCTAAACCAACAGAGTGTGACACAGTAGACTTATACGCTGCACCTGCAATTTCGGCTGCACACTCCAATTTCTTTTTTTTTTTTTTTTTTTTTCAAATAAATACTCCCTCTGTTCCGCTTAATTTATTTACTATTTCTATTTCTATCAGTCCTACGTAATTAGTTCTTTTCGATTTTTTTTTTTAAATATAATTATACACTTTAATCTCTTTTTATAAAATTTATAATTTATAATTTTTATATTTTAATTAAACTATTTGGTCATTTTAATGTTAATATATAATAATTTTTATTAAATTATAATTATTTTCACTAATATATTTTTTAATTATAGAGTACCTAAAGCTCCATGTCTAAGTTAAAAGGGAACAAATGGTAAAAATAAAATCCATATATTACATTTTTCAATCATTATCAATCAAATCAATATATATCAAAACTTTTCAAACACAAACCAAATCTGTATATCTAAAGAAACACACAAAATCAAACTCATTTCAAATTTTAAATACAATCAAAATTCAAACCAACTCGGAACTTAATCTAAAGAAACATACCCATGGTTACAAATAGATTATTATTATTATCATTATTATTATTATTATTATTTTATTTTTTCGGTGATATTGAAAAGCATTCTTATGATTATAAGGAATTGAAATGATTTTTCTTTTTTCTCAACATAAAACATATGCTTTTATTATTATTATTATTATTATTATTATTTTATTTTATTTTATTTTATTTTTTCTGTGAAATTGAAAAGCATTCTTATGATTATATAAAGAATTGAAATGGTTTTTCTTTTTTCTTAACATAAAACATATGCTTTTATTATTATTATTATTATTTTATTTTTTCTATAGATATTGAAAATCATTCTTATTATTATAAGGAATTGAAATGTTTTTTCTTTTTTCTTAATATAAAATATATGCTTCTATAAGTGATGTTTATAAAGACAAATTGTGAGATTACAAAGTAAAATAAATAAATAATCAAATAGAGCACATCTAACAATTTATGTGAGTCATTTTAAAATTGATTTATATGAAAAATGGTTGTTGAAGGGTGATGTTCATGGGGAAAATAATGAATTCGAAAAATTAAAAACTCATAAATATAATAATTGAATCTAAGTCATTTAAGAATATTACAAAAATGAAATAAGATAACAACCCAACAATTTATGTAAATTCCCTCTACATAAAAATTGAAAACAACATTAGAGAATTCATAAGCATAAAATAATTGAATATAAGTCATTAAGCAAATACCACTTGATAAAACCTATTTTATAATATATTTAAAATTTTAAATATTCAATTCCTTAATTTGTAATTTAAGGGGTAAATCGAGTCCCGAGTCATCAATATCTGACTCATCATTTCCTGGGGTAGCAAGGGCACTGCCCTCATGAGCCCCGGTGCTACTAATATATCCCACTGCCACAAGCATGACGATTTCCATCTCCAAAAGTACTACCCATAGGGCCTGTGCCTGGAAAGAGGTTATGCAATTGCGGTGGCGGCCATGGGAGTTGTGGCTCAGCAAGCACCACCCAAGGGCATAACAGGGGCATCGTCTGCATTTCATAGTTTTCATATTTATTTTTTTTTAACAGTATTACACGCGTAAAAAAATATATTTACGACAATATCTTGTCAAAAATATAATTGTTACGAAAAATTTTCGAAACAAATAAAAATAAATGTTGATCAATTAAATTTCTTTCTTCTCACGACAATTTTCGTAACAAAAACTACCTTATGCTACAACCATATTGTTACGGACCATATATCCACTACAAATAACCAACTTTCTAGTAGTGAATTGGTTGGCAAACTCATTTAATTGATGTTAAGATTTATTTTTGGTATTTGAAGAGGCAAGAGGCAAGCACTTTAAATACTTGTAACAACTCATTTGTGAAAATGCAGAGAAAATAATCAGAGAGTTCCCGTGCGTTGGGAAATTTTTGCCTTCTCGATTGCCAACATTTCTTTCCTTGGCAGCTTATCATTGATGGGTGATTTGTCAGTTTGATGTAAAATCTACCTTTTTTCAATGGTGATCTAAAAGAACAATTTATGTTCAGCACCGGGAATGATTTATTGTGCAGAAGAGAAAGACAAAGTTTATTGCTTATACAAGGCACTTCATGGATTCAAGCAACCTCCGAGAGCTTGGTACGAAAAGATAGATTAAGTCCCTAAATCAAGTGGATTAGAATGAAGTTTGAGTGAACTGATATGTACATAAAAATAGGAAGCCTTGGAAGGTAGTCATTATTAGTATTTATGTTTATATTTTTGTGTATACATGTACGTGCAACATCAATATATGAATGAAAAAAAATAAAAAATAAAAAATTATGATGAATTAGTTTGAGATGAATAATACGGGAAAGCTACATTTTTTCTTCTTCGGCTGGAAGTTAAGCAAGTTCCTACTTGTTTCTCACAAAAATATTTGTCTAATGTGATCAAGCTACTTTATATGGACCAATGTAAACAGTGGCTACTTCAATCAATTCAAATGAAAAATCGAGTATTGGTGATGGTACTGGATTAGCAGATCCAAGGCAATTTAGGAGCTTTCTTGCCTGGTTGATATATATTCAAGACAGACATGGCTTGACATTGCATTTCATGTGCGATTAGTTTCCAGATTTATGAATTGCCACAAAAAACAATATTATAGAGTAGCGAAACGAATCTTCTGTTATCATACCGGTAATCAAGACTATGGAATTTGGTACACAACAATTGAAAAGTTTATTTTTGAAGGATTTACCAACAGTGACTGGGCGACAAAATAAGTACCTCTGAAAATTGTTTCAGTTTTGGAGCTGGTCTAGTCATGGCTTTCAAAGAAACAATCTACTGTTGTTTTATCTTCCGCGGAAGCTGAGTACGAAGTTGATGCAACGGCTGGATATCAAAACGTTTGGTTATGAAGAATCCTTGAAGTTTTTAATCAACCGTAGGAAGGGCTAATTGTGACTTATTGTGATAGTTCATCTTCTGTGGCAATTGCTAAAATACAATAATGCATGCCCAGACAAAATATATTGAAATAAAGTGTCACTTTATTCATGACTTGGTAACAACTAGAAGTGTGCAACTGACATTGTTGCACTAAACGTGGGCAGAACATAGGCCAAATGAACGAATAATTTGCTAATTAGAAAATCCTCCAAAAACTAAACAAGTACGTCAGTCACTACCCTTCGGGTGGCTCTGGGTAAACCCCCGGCCGAATCTAATAGCTTGCAAATTAGGACCGACAAGGCAACTCATACTAGACGAACTTGTGACAGGCAAGACCTAGAGGCGTCGGGGGTTTGAAACTCATGACCTTGTTGGGGTGCAACCCAAGTCCCACATTGAAAGATTTAAAGAAAAATGTACACCTTATAAGTCTCACATAAACTCCACTAATATGAGGTCTTTTGTAGAAAGTCCAAAAACAAATTCGTGCGGGCTCAGCGCAAAGAGGACAAATATCATTCTAGTGTTGACTTGGCCAAGTCCTAACATTATTATCACAGACTGGTTCGTTGGTAGCATGTACTGGATGGCATCACACATTGGTTATAGTTGTGAGAAGCCCTCGTGATATAAAGAAGTGCCTTGCGTCGAAAGTCTCCTAACATTGGTGAGTTGGTCGTTCGGTCCCAAATCCAAGAAGAAAAATCTACACCTTATAAGTCCCTCATAAAATCACGAGTCCACCCCATTCATGGAAGTGTAGTATAACATAATACTAAATCACTTATTTTATACCGTTAGTTTTTACATATTTTATAGGTTATATTATCTTATTCCATCCCGTTTAATGAACTTACTTTATTCAATTGTTAATGCTTATTCAATACTTTGCTGAATGAGTTTTGTAATAATTATTGAACTACTTTTTGTTAATATATCGATTGCGTTTAATAATGACGTAAAACTGAAGAATGGTACAAGAACGAAGTATCAAAATTCATGGATAAAATCTATTAATGATTGGACGAGATGTTATCAAATATATTTGTTACGCAGCCAAGCCGTAAGAAATAAGTTAATATTAAAATTTTGTATTTACATAAAAAAATCGATATAAAATATTTTAAAATTAAAAAATATATATTTATTTAGATAATTTATCAGAACCATTTACATATAAGGTCAGATGTTGTAATATATATATTTGTTTTGCAAATTCAATCGGTAACAAAAAATTTAAGATTATAATTATAAAAAAAAATTATATACAATTATTTCAAATTTATCATTTAACTACAAAATTTAATTTTATAACTTAAACTAATTAATTTATTATTTTTTATAATTTCATTGCTAATTATAAATTAATTGATAGATATAATTAAAATATCTTAAATTTCTTCTAATTATTGTATTATTTATCTATTAATATATAATAATTGAAATTAAAATTTAAAATAAAATTAAATCAAACCCGATATAACACCAAACCCTAATGCCGCTGCTCGCCTTCTTGTTCCCCCTACTTTTTCTTCTTCGTTTCCATTTTTTCTTTTTTCTCCTCTTCCTCCCCTTCTTCCTTTGTTTTCTTCTTCACCTCTTCTTCTTCATTTCATTTCTTCTTTGTTTACTTCTTCTTCTCCAGAGCAACCGTTGTCCACCTCTTCCGTTCATGGTTGCCAATTGATGAAGATACCGGAGAAGACGCCATCGTTATCGATTGGAGCTTTCCGGCGAAAGAAAGAAGGATAAGTTGTTCTTACCATTTCTTTGATTGTTGTTTTCTTTGGTGTTCTACTTCCTTAGAGCAGCAAAAAATGCTTGTTTGATATCTAGTTACAAATCTCTTGTTTTGAAAATCATTTAATTATATGTTGTGTTGCTACTTTGGGTCGTTCTGATTTTGTGCAAAAAATATGTTATAGGTTAGAATTGGAAATATGAAAAAATTTTGTTAGTTGAGCTGAATTCCAAGATCCAATCACACTTATATGGTTTTGTGATGTGGGATATTTGTGGAGAAAACTTAGAGATGAGGATTGTGTATGAAAATCTAAGCATTAACATTTGAGTAACTTATAGGAGAATAATATTAAACACTGAAGAAATGTATTGGTCCTGTAACTAACATATATTGGCATTATGATTTCTTGCAATTAATTGGTGTATGTAAATGTATGGAATAAAAGAGTTGTTGGAGTTGTGTTGATCTCACCCTGCTTCACCTCGAAGCCTTCACTACCTCTAGATGGAAGTATTTATCCTAGCTAATATTATAATATGATACCATGTTTTTTCAAATAATGTATCTTATATTAATAAATCTCTAGAGGATTAGATTATTGCATACAAATCTTTTATAGCCACTTGAAGACATTAAAACTATAAATGCCAGAGAGTCTTGGCCCTTGATAATACAAAAAGAGACGAATCTTGATAAAACTGCCCTAGATACCTTACCATTATTTCCAAAGGTACATCAATGTAATATTTTTGTGTCTGTGTTGCATGTCTTCTTTCTATTCTTCAATTTTTTTATATGCTTGATTGATCTCTAGTTATATATGTATATTTATATATTTAGCCTGATGCTCGTAGTTGGATTCTGATTGTAACTATTTTATGACTAATTCGGTTCATTACATCAAATTTGATTGATATGACTACTTTTTGTCATGCTTGACATGATCATCCTCTTGTCTAAATTTTGGCTTAGATGACATTAATGTGATAGGAGCTGCATCTGAGTTAAAGCTGCTGACAATTTGCAATGCTTGATAAATTCATTTTTGTGATATTCCTTGAACTATATTTTGGCGATTAAGAGTAGAGTGTACTAGGCCTAACGATTGAACATGTCTTACTTCGGTTGATGTTAGAATTAGCTTTATCGCTACCCCTGTGCTGATTTTTCTTTTCTCTCGGTTAAATAGCCTTGTGGCTATTGTTTGTTGCATTACGCTTAGGAAAAAATTAAAAGCTACTCATGAATCATTATTTGGTATAACTGTAGCTCCTCCTCATGTCAACCGCAATTGTTCGAGGGCAAAAAAATGTTCAAGTGTGAGGATTTAGTAGATCAGCCCCTCCCTCAGCCCCCCTCCAAAATTCTGCACCACCAAAAATTCTGCAATATGGGAAGTTTTTTTTGCCTTTGAATGTTGATAATATATATATGTAGCTTGTTTGCTGATTGTTTGTTTGTATATGTCTTGATTGTTGTAGGTTAAATTATATTGGTTTAGATTGTTTAATTTCTGCCTAGTTCCTTAACCTTGGTTGTTGCAGTAGGATAGTTTGTGTTGTTCTGTTTCTTGGATTTCCTTGGCTAAGATGGACTGCACCGTTAATTAACTTAGATTGGTATTGTTGTAAATTTATAGTTAATTAATCTAAGTTAATTTTGTGTTTATTTAGTTGTTTAGGTGTAGAACTTGTTAATTAAGCTTGGATTCAAATTTAGTCGATGTCTAATATAATTGTTATTTAATTAGTTAGTTTGGAATAACTCGCCTCCTCCTTAAGTTAGTCTAGTTAGTTGTTTGTATTTGTACTGAAGTCCCGATTAGTCCTTTAGCCATAATCGGTATTTTAGAACTAGATTACGTGCTGCAGATCATTGATAAATTAAGGTGTTTTGTAGTTCAATTAAATTGGCCTGGTTTTGAGCTTGATTTCCTGTATACTTGGTTCAATGCAGGTCAAGTTTATATATTGTTTTAGTATCATTGCTATCTTTCGCTGCTAGTTGACTAGATTGGCATACCCTTACTTAGTAAGTAGATACTTAGCTTAGTGCTGATATTTTGTTTGCATTAATCTGTTAGGTTAATAATTGGTGTGGTCTAAATTAGTCTTGTTAGTTTAGTTAGCAAATGGCCCCTTAAATTAAATTAGCCTTGATTCTTTAAACATATAGCTTAGTCATAATTTGACTCCATTAGGATAAACTTTTAGATTAGTAGTAGTATCAAACACTATTGTAATATAGACTATTTAATCCCCTGCAACTTAATTTCATTTCTTAAAGCTTAGTTTTGTCCTAATCATGTATGATTCTTGTTGTAACTTGTAGGTTAGTCTCTTTAAGCATTAGGGCATGTTGTTTAGTTTGGTTATATATTAGTGCATCATTAGTTGTTTTAATATCTTGTGGAATAGTTTGGTTATTCATCTCTCCGTCATTATCAACCGTATGTGTAATTAGTTAGTGAAATACCTTTAATTTTCAATTGACTTATTTGAGATTTAATAAGTTAATTTATCGACCTTTGTTGGCAAAACTTATATATAGCTCTAATAACTTGTGTATACTGCAATTTGTTTTTGCATAAATGATATGGGTCTAAATTATTTTGGTGTAGCTTATTCATAATTACCTTTAAATAATTATTATTAAAATTCTTGACTTAATATAGGTATGAGACATGTAACTTTTATTATTTTGAGTCAAATTGATCTTGTAATACCCCCGTAAAAATAATCGCCGGAAGTTTTCCGGGACCTGCCGGAGTCCGACACCAGAGTCGGACAATATTATTTTGGACTTTTGGTGTAAGAAATTAAGGAATTGGGTTTAAATTAGGAGTAAAAATTGAGTTTGGGCCCAAGTTGGGTAAAATAAATAATAAAGACTCAAGTCTTTTATGCTTAATAAAGTATAAAAAAAAAAAAAAAAAACAGAAGCAGCCTGACATGACGCCGGCCCCCCCTCTTATTCCTTGGAGTTATTTTTTTCCTAAACTCTTCCTTTTAGTCTCTTCTTTTAAGGTAAGTGAGATTAATCTTAGATAGGTGATATGTTCTAATCCCTATACTCCTTCTATTGATATTTTTAAAATTATTTTCAAATGAATTTGCTCTAAAAGTGTTAGGTTTTGCCAATTTCTTCTAGAAAGTTGATTGTAATGTCTCATAGGGCTTATGTGAAATTATTATAGTATTTTAAAATGAAAACCGTAGAATTTGTGGAATGAGTTTGAAACTCTAGTTTTGTCCTAACCTAGGTATGGTATTTTGGAAAAAGATTTATGCCAATTGGGATGGACATATTTTTTGAATGTTTATTTGGCGAAATAAAGTGAGATAATAACGAACTTGTTGGGTTTTAATAATCCACTTTTTGGTTGGTTAAACCTTGGCAATTGGAATGTTTTGTGTTTAAAGCTCTCTTCTTTTGAAATTTTCCTAATAGCATATTGAGTATTGGCTCAAATTGGTAATTGAAACTACCCGTCGAGTCTGATCAACTCGTCGATTGTTTGGGTGATAAAGCATAGCCTTCCACCTTTGTGCCTTGCAAACACGCAAGAGTATACCGGTATTTTAGGATAACGAGCTAACCTCGAATTAGATCCCGAATGGGCTAGGTTGAGGGATCGAGATGGCAGGTTCCCTTTTTGGGTGATTCCGAGGTGCCCGTCATTCACGATGAAAAGGTCTTTTGACCGTCATCCGTGGTGGAGGGTTTGATTGCGTACAATCCCTTCTTGGTATATTATATTCGAGACTATAGGGTTGTGGGTCGTTTGGCGCCCCTCGCAAACTAATAAATAAATTGACTTACGTGTACTTTGGGGTTCAAACCCTTAGATACGCATTGTGAAGGTTTTCTTGAGGGTTGTGACCCTATGCGTGTTATGTGTAACTATGTAACGTGTCGTACGAAGTAATAAGGTTGGAAAACCGGGTTGAACCGGCCCTAATTAAGGCCTAGTGGAGTTTTCTTCGGCATGTGCTCATCCCTATTATTTCAGAATGAAAAAGAGATATAACAGAGACGCTAAAAGACTCGTGTGTGTGAGTTACCCATATGTGATACCTGTCATGTTATTCAATTATCTTCTTCAAATGATTTTGTGGCATTATACCGTAATAATTTATCTTCGATTAATCGCGCTTACTCAACCGTTGTGTTGACCCTCTTCTTACAACCTTTCTGTAGGTGATGATGCTTCTGTTATACCTAAATGATGCATCCACGTCATACGATCATCGGGGGAAACGATACCTACTTTATCTTATAAAATGCTTTTGAAATTCATTAATTATGTTTAAAGACTAATGCCTTTTGAACTATTCCCAATTTATATTTTAGACTCAAACTTTATTTATTTAGTAGATAAGCCGGTGTGCTTTAATTTTAAATCCCTATGTACTTGTTTGTATTTATTATTTTAGCCTTATCGCCACAACGTAGGACTCGTTGGTTGATGAACAAGCCTTCCGATGTGGGGTGGCGTTGGCGCTCCTGCTTGAGCCGGCCGGGGTGTTACAGTTTGTATCAGAATCTAGGTTAAAGGTTCATGCCTCTTGATTAATAAAACTTGAAGATTTCAAAATATTTAAAATCAATTAGATCATGGGCTTAGTCGGGTTTGGGTGCATTCATGGCATGCATTGTATTTTATGTTTATTCCGTGTGTTTATGTGTATTGGTAATGCTATTTGATTAATTGGAGCTTATTAGGTCTAGACTCAATTAGGAAGATGCCCCCTAGGCATGCTCGTCAACCACCTGTGGCACCTGATTCCGATGAAGAGCTTGAGAGTAGGCAATCCCAAAACCCCGAGCCTCCAGTTCAGAGTCCCGTTCGACCTTCAGACCCACTGTTGGAGATCTTTCGGCAGTTTATGGGGCAATTCGCTCAGCAGCCCCGGAGTGTTGTGGATGCAGTGTTACGTCATAGTCCTCGGACTTTCACTAGTCAATCAGACCCGGCTATTTTGGGAGAATGGTTGGATCGTTTGGAGATGATATTTGAAGTGGTGAGATGTCCAGAAGGATAAAACACTATGATAGCTGCGTATTATTTGGAAGGATTGGTCAAGAAGTGGTGGAATAATGAAAAGGCTTCCGGGAGCAATTTGTTTGGATTGCCGTGCGAGGCCTTCAAGGCGATGATAAGAGTGCACTTTTATCGTCCGCACATTCAAAGAGCAAAGGAGGATGAGCTTAGTGCCTTGGTGCAAGGTACTATGACGGTGGAAGAATACTTCATGCGTTTTAATGAATTGGCTGCCTACGCTCCAGATTTGACAGTGAACGATCGGTGCAAATTGACGAGATTTGTTGGTGGGCTTAATCGAGATCTTCAGTGGTTCTTAGATGGCTTCAATGTGTCGACCCTTAAGAAGGCATACAAGAAAGCAGCTAACATCTATCGGGCAAATCAAATATCGTATGATGAGCGGAGGGAAGAAGTCCGCAGGGAAGATAAAGGAAAAGGGAATGTGAGTGAGCGTTTGAAGAACTATAGGCGAAAGGATCACTCAGGGAGGTTCTTGGGTACGCCTTATGCATCTCACCCTAAATTCATCCCTGGGAATTTGAGTGATAGTCATGGCGGTCCGACTGTTTGTAGCCGATGTGGAAATCTCATCCAGGATTTTCTTGGGATGGCAAGCCCATCACTTGCTATTACTGCCATGAGCCGGGACATGTCAAGAGGTTTTGTCTCAAGTTAGTTGGAGCTCCGAATGCGATTGAGAGGACAATGGTTTTGCAGCAACAAGGTCGTACGTCGCCAGTGGCACCTCTGCATGCGAAAGGAGGAGGAAGAAGTGGCGAGAGAGGTCACATAAATGTCATGACGAGAAGGCAAGCTGTGGAGAACCAGGGAGACGTCCTGACTGGTAAGTTCTTGGTGAATTCATTATCTGTGGTTATTCTCTTTTATTCCGGTGCATCCCTTTCTTTCATATCAAGTAAATGTTCTAAGAAGTTAGAATTAGATTCTCGAGTAGAGGTTTCGGTAGAGATTAGGCTACCTTCAGGAGAGCTAGTGCCTTGTAGTTGTCTTTTTGTAGGAGTGTCTGTCATGATCGGAGGCATAGAATTTTCCCTACTAATATTTTGAAGCTTTAATTGGCGGAGTTCGATATCATGTTGGGTGTGGATTGGTTAGCTACCTATCAGGCCCGAATAGATTTTGGTGGGAGAAAGATATTTGTGAGGAGCACTTGTGGTGGAGAAGTTGTGTATGAGGAGATTCCTTATCGCTCATCGATTAAGATAGTGTATGTTGTCTCTTTACATTAGTTAACTCGTAAAGGTCACCCGTTGTTCCTATGTGAAGCGCATGATTTCTTGGGAGATGAGAGTCAGCTTTTGAACATCCCCGTGGTAAAGGAGTTTGCGGATGTATATCCTGATGAGATACCAGGGATGCCGCCTCACCGTGAGATAGATTCCATGATTGATATTATTCCAGGAGCAGAACCGGTGTCTAAGGCTCCCTACCGTATGGCACCTAAGGAGTTGGCCGAATTTAATGAGCAGCTTCGAGAGCAGCTGGATAAAGGGTATATCCGGCCGAGTAATTATCCTTGGGGAGCGCCAATTCTGTTTGTTAAGAAGAAGGATGGTAGTCTTCGGTTGTGCATTGATTATCGAGAAATGAATCAAGTTACCGTTAAGAATAAGAATCCTCTCCCAAGGATTGACGACCTCTTTGATCAACTGAAAGGAGCAAACGTATTTTTGAAGATAGATTTGAGGTCGGGATATCGTCAGTTTTGGATTTCAGAAGGCGATATTTTGAATACAACATTTCGAACTCGTTATGGGCACTATAAGTTTACGTTGATGTCATTTGGGTTGATGAACACTCTGGCTACCTCCATGGACTTGATGAATAGAGTCTTCAGACCATATTTGGATAAGTTGTGCTCTTCAATGATGATATATTGGTATATTCTTCAAGCCAGGACGATCATACGAATCACCTCAGATTAGTGCTACAAGTATTGAGGGAGCACCACTTGTATGCTAAACTGTTGAAGTGTGAATTTTGGTTGAGCGAAGTAACATTTTTGGGGCATGTATTTCGAGGGATGGTGTTTCGGTCGACCTATCAAAAGTGAGCGCTATTGAAAATTGGCCCCGACCAAAGACGCAGATAGAGATTAGGAGCTTTTTGGGGTTGGTCGGGTATTATCGGAGGTTTGTGCAAGATTTTGCACGATTGGCAAGACCATTGACATCGTTGTGGAAGAAAAATGTCAAAGTAGTGTGGAACAAATTATGTGAGCAAGCTTTTCAAGAGTTGAAACGGAGGTTGATGGTTGCACCGGTGTTGGCATTGCCGATAGATGGACAAGAGTTCGATGTGTATTGTGATGTGTCAAGACGATGATTGGGGTGTGTGTTGACGCAAGATGGAAGGGTGATAGCATATGCTTCAAGGCAGCTCAAATCGCATGGAGAGAACTATCCGACTCACGACTTAGAAATGGCGGCTGTCGTGTTTGCTCACAAAATATGGCGACATTACATTTATGGAGTTTATTGCAAGATTTACACCGATCATAAGAGTTTGAAATACATGCACTCAAAGAGAGTTGAATCTGAGACAACGGAGGTGGTTGAAGTTAGTAAAGGACTGTGACTTGGATATTTTATATCAGGAAGGTAAGGCGAATATGGTTGCTGATGCTTTGAGTCGGAAGTCAAGTCATGACGTATGTTCGGTGACATTACCCGTAGAGTTGTGTCATGAGTTCGAGAATCTACAAATTGAGGTAGTGGGTCCTATGGTGATTGAAGGATATATGGGTGCCTTGTCAGTTGAACCCGAGATTCGGAGGGAGATTCGGGAAGCTTAGGTTGATGACGATGATTTACTTAACTTAGCGATAAGGGTGCAACAAGGTGAAATAAGCGAATTCCATATTAGTTGGGATGTAAGTCTAAGATTTCGAGACAAATGGTGTGTACAAAAGGATCAGTTGAATATTAAGGAAAAGATACTTAAAGAAGCTAATAGTTCTCCATATTCAGTGCATCCCGGTTGCGATAAGATGTATGAAGATTTGTAAGGGTATTTTTGGTGGCGCGGTATGAAAAGACACATTGTGGAGTATGTCGCCAAGTGTTTGAATTGCCAACAGGTCAAGGCAGAGCATAAGACACCTATGAGTTTGTTGAGACCTTTGGAAGTTCCAGAATGGAAGTGGGACTTGATTGCTATGGATTTTGGGACCGGATTACCAAAGTCGAGATCAGGCGCCGATGCCATTTGGGTAGTTGTTGACCGATTGACTAAAGCAACAGTTTTTATCCCGATAAGCATAACTTGGAGCGTGCAGAAGTTGGCAAGGTTGTATATCCAGTACGTGGTAAAGAGGTATGGAGTTCCGGAGGTGATTGTCTCGGACCGCAACCCCCATTTTGAGTCACATTTTTGGCAAAAGCTTCATAAAGAGTTCGGTACTTGGTTAAGGATGAGTACGGCCTTTCATCTGATGACCGATGGGCAGATTAAGCGCACTATTTAGATTTTGGAAGATATGTTGCGAGCTTTTGCATTGGATTCTTAAGCTCGATGGGAGGATCGGTTGGCTCTGGTGGAGCTCTCCTACAATAATAGCCATCAAACGACCATTGAGATGGCACCCTTTAAGGCCTTGTATGGGAGGAAGTGTAGAACGCCATTGTGTTGGAGTGACCTAAGCAAAAGGGTTGTATTGGGGCCCGAAATGATTGAAGAGATGATGAATCAGATTTGTAATATCAAGGCTAAGATGAAAGCCGCCCAAGATCGCCAGAAGGTTTGGTATTACTTAAGGTCTCACCGACGAAGGCTGTGAGGAGATTTGGTATTAAGGGAAAGTTGAGCCCAAGGTATGTAGGGCCGTACGAGATCATCGAAAAAATTGGAGAAGTGGCCTACAGGTTGGCTTTTCCAGAGACATTGAAAAAGGTTCACGATGTTTTTCATGTCTCTCAATTGAGAAGATACATAACTGATCCATCTCATATACTTCAGCCGGAAGTCTTGGATCTTCAGGAGGATTTGGTGTACTTGGAGCAACCTATTCAGATTGTGCCCTTCAAAGTTAGATTGACGCAGAACCGTGAGATAAGGATGGTGAAGGTAGTGTGGTCGTGGCATGGGATTGAAGAAGAGACATGGGAAACCGAGCAAGAAATGCGAGAAAAGTATCCGGAGTTGTTAGAGGTAGCTCCGAACGTGCAGATCGATTTCAAGGACGAAATGTCCTAAGGGGAGAGGATGTAATACCCCATAAAAATAATCGCCGAAAGTTTTCTAGGACCTTCCGGAGTCCGACGCCGAAATCGGACAATATTATTTTGGACTTTTGATGTAAGAAAATTAAGGAATTGGGTTTAAATTTGGAGAAAAATTGATTTTGGGCCCAAGTAGGGTAAAATAAATAATAAATAGACAAGTCTTTTATGTTTAATAAAGTATAAAAGAAAATAAAATAACATAACATAAAAAAGGAGAAGCAGCCAGCCTGACACGGCGCCAGTCCCCCTCTTCTTCCTTGGAGTTCTTTTTCTCCAAAACTCTTTCTTTTTGTGTTTTCACTTAAGGTAAGTTGGATTAATCTTAGATAGGTGATATGTACTAACCCCTAGACCCCTTCTATTGATATTTTTCAAATTATTTTAAAATTAATTTGCCCTAAAAGTGTTAGGTTTTGCCAATTTCTTCTAGAAAGTTGGTTATAATGTTTCCAAAGGCTTATATGAAGATTATTATAGTATTTTAAATTGAAAATCGCAGAATTTGTGGAATGAGTTTGAAACCCTAGTTTTGCCCTAACCTAGGTATGGTTTTTATTGGGAAAATATTTATGCCAATTAGGATGGACATATTTTTTGAATGTTTATTTGGCGAAATAAAGTGAGATAATAACGAACTTGTTGGGTTTTAATATTCCACTTTTTGGTTGGTTAAACCTTGGGAATTGGAATATTTTGTGTTTAAAGCTCTCTTCTTTTGAAATTTGCCTAATAGCATATTGAGTATTGGGTCAAATTTGTAATTGAAACTACCCGTTGAGTCTGATCAACTCGTCGATTGTTTGGATGATAAGGTATAGCCTTCCACCTCTGTGCCTTGCAAACACGTTAGGGTATACTGGTATTTTAGGATAACGAGCTAACCTCGAATTAGATCCCGAATGGGCTAGGTGGAGGGATCGAGATGGCAGGTTCCCTTTTTGTGTGATTCCGAGGTGCCCGTCATTCACGATGAAAAATGTCTTTTGACCGTCATCCGTGGTGGAGGGTTCGATTGCGTACAATTCCTTCTTGGTATGTTATATTGGAGGTTAGAGGGTTGTGGGCCCTTTGGCACCCCTTCCAAACTAATAAATAAATTGACTTACGTGTACTTTGGGCTTCAAACCCTTAGATACACATTGTGGAGGTTTTCTTGAAGGTTGTGACCCTATGCATGTATGTGTAACTATGTAACGTGTCATACGAAGTAATAAGGTTGGAAAACCGGGTCGAACCGGCCCTAATTAAGGCCTAGTGGAGTTTTCTTTGTGATGTGCTCATCACTATTATTTGAGAATGAAAAAGAGATATAAGGGAGACGCTAAAAGACTCGTGTGTGTGAGTTACCCATATGTGATACGTGTCATCTTATTCAATTATCTTCTTCAAATGATTTTGTTGCATTATACTGTATTAATTTATCTTCGATTAATCGCGCTTACTCAACCGTTGTGTTGACCTTTTTCGTACAACGTTTTTGTAGGTGATGATGCTTCTATTATACCTAAATGATGCATCCACGTCATATGATCGTCGGGGGAAATGATAACTACTTTATCTTATAAAATGCTTTTGAAATTAATTATGTTTAAAGACTAATGCCTTTTGAACTATTCCCAATTTATGCTTTTTACTCAAACTTTATTTATTTTATTGATAAGCCGGTGTGCTTTAATTTTAAATCCCTATGTACTTGTTTGTATTTATTATTTTAGCCTTAGTGCCCTAACGTAGGACTCGTTGGTTGATGAAAGAGTCTTCTGGTGTGGCGTGGCGGTGACGCTCCGGTTTAAGCCGGCCGGGGTGTTATAGATCTTTTTCTACTTATTTCTTTATAGTGAAATTTTTTTGAATTAATTGAATTCTATTATGCTTAATTTAGTTTGGAATTGAATAACGTCAGTAATTGATATTCATTTGATATGCAAGGATGTGTACATATTTTTTTATTGGTTTTATTCTTTTGTGAACTAAATAAGTCAACTATAGCAATAAATTCTTTTATGTGTTGGGTTTTCATTGCAGTTGGTTCGCCTCCCTTGACTTCTTGCCTTTTTTATTCTGCAATTGACAAGCTTGGTCATCCGAAGAATTGTTTTTAGTTGGTTTTAAAGATTGTACTTTTTTTACATATTATGTTTTAATTTGGAGGTCATATATTACTTAGCTGTTATGATGGTCTAGGACACGATCATAATTGGGGGTGTTTTAAAATACTATTGATGGTTATGTTTTTATTTTGGTATGTCTAGTATCATCATTGGATTGATCTCGTTTTGTGGGATTTGTTAAGAATTTTGGATTATTTATGGTAAAAGTATTCTTTTTATTATTTGTCTCACATTTAGGTCCGTAACAAATAAGAAGTCAAGTGTATTTTCTTTTGTGGCAATAAAAACTTTGTTTGACGTAGGTATGGCTTTTGTATCGTATTTTTTGTTACAGATATTTTTCAGAACAAAAGAAGTTTCACGGTGAGTATCACATACTTTGTTACACACATATTTCGTAACAAAAAGATCTCTAAATGAGATCTATTTTTCGTTCCGCAACTTTTTTTATGGACAAATTCTGTTACAAAAAGTTCTCTAACAAGATTACTACTTTTGTACCATATTTTTTGTTACGGACATATTTCATAGCAAAAAACAAAATTTCACCTTTTGTGGCATATGAGAAAGCGTAACAAATATAACTAACACATGTATATTAATGGCGTTGACCGTTACTTATTTGTTACGAATTTTTCCGCAACAATGACTTTTTGTACCGTGATTTTTCGTAGCAACCAAAATCCATAATAAAGTCAACACAAAAGGGTTTTTTGCACGAAGAGTGGATTTTTGTTACGAATTTTTGACTGCTACAAAAGGTCGGTTTTTTTATAGTGAGAATTTTATTTTATTATCAAAATTTTAGGTTTTTAGTATATATTATAGTTTCAAGTAACACCCTCAAATCTGAGGATGAACTTGCAAAGACTGAATGAGAGTATTCAGTCTGTGTTGGGAGTGAAAGTTTGATTTTTATTTATCATTATTTTTATTTTGTACAAGTGTTGTTCTGAATTGAATGAGCAGTGGTATTCATGTTTAAATTATATATCCAATGAATGAGTGGGTTAGGAAGAAAAGAAACAAGGAGGGAGAAAATATATAGTTAGGGTTACTTTTAGAACTAGAATTGGATTGAGTAATAGTGGGAAAAGAAAAATAGACCCTAAATTTTAAAATGTAATACCTCTGTTGTAATTTTGAGCTAAAATTTTATAATATGTGTTGAAATTGTTCTTTGGTCTATTGCTGCAACTTTGTTTTCTTTATTTTATTTATATTTCAGTTTTTCGAATTGCGGAATAGTTCAAACAAGGTAGTTAGGATTATTCCTAGTTTTTAGGAAGTTGTTAGTTATTTAGTTTTTATTGTTATTTTTTAAAACCTCTTCTTTATTGAAAAAACAAAAACCAAAATGCAGATTATGGAATCAGAGCCGTCTTCTTAGGGGACCTCAGATATGTAAAAGGAACATTTAGTTATGGAATAAAGATTTATGGAAACAAGAGTGTGTTCTACATGGCTATTCTGATATCGATTGAGGAGGTTCACTGGATGATACAAAAAGTACTTTCGAATATTTTTTTGAGCTTGGTTCATGAGTATTCTCATGGTGCTACAAAAAACAAGAAACAGTGGCTCAATCTATTGCAGAAGTAGAATTCATAGCCGCTAATGCAACTGTAAATCAAGCACTTGGATAAAAAATGTGTGTTGGAAGATTTAAAACCGAAGTAAAACAAAAGCATCAACATCTTTGTGGATAATCAGGGTACAATTGTAATTTCTCACAATCCTATCTTTCATGGAAATACCAAGCATTTCCAAATCAAATTTTTCTTTATCAGAGAAGTTCAAAGAGAAGGATTGTTGGCTTTAAGTATTGAAAAGCTAATTGGCAGCTAGCTGACATACTAACAAAGACTTTATCAAGAAGCAAGTTTGAGTTTCATAGAGAGAGACTTGGAGTTTGAAGAATTCAAAGCAAAGAGGAGTGTTGAGTTCGTGTTTAGTCTGCTGCTGCAACTTTTATTTTCTTTATTTATTTATGTTTCAGTTTTTATAATTGTAGATTACTATGATGTTAGTTATTTAGTTTTTATTGGTTTCTTTTAAAATCTCTTGAATAAAGGAAAACCACAATTCAAATTCTCAATGTTGTTTCTACTTCCAATTCCTAAAATAACCCAACAATATGAGCCCTTTATTAAACTGGAGGCCATCAGCAAGATCTCTTTCCTTTCAAAAGCAGTCTCTGTTAATATATATTGTTGTTGTTGAATGTATACGACTTTATTAATATATATTTTTGTTGTTTAATGTGTGGTGCATGTGTTACAATATATTTTCCCTTTCGTAGAATATTGTGTTCTTTTATGTCTATATATGGCGGACAATAAATTAATATTCTTGAACAACTTGAACGTAACAAATTAATGAGAAAAGATAAGCTCGTTTTAGAAAAAATTTTGAGAACTTTATAGTTCCTAATTATTGGTTTTTGAAAAAAGTTTGATTTCGGATTATTGTATTGAGGTTTCTCCACATATGAGGCAATCATATCCCCATAATTCTAAAGTGTTCACTATGCTCCACACGAAAAGGTATGGCAAGGCCGTTACTGAGTGTGTATGGTTCTACAGAGAAAATAAGTAATGGACTTCTTATTTAATTATTTTATATATAAATAATATAATAATAATTAATTTAATTAATTTTTTTAGTTATTTATTTTATTCAAAAAATACTGTTTTATATACATTATTGTTTTTATTTGTATAAAACTTGCAGAATTAGATCTGCCTTTACAATTAAAATCAATTTTGGATGAATATGATGATTTGTGCATACTTTAAGTTATTATAAGAGAGTTTCACACAGTAAATAAAATACAATGTATTTTTTATATTCTTACTAAAACATAAGGAGGTGTTTTATAACTTACCCTTAGTTATTTAGCTATATAATTGACGTGATTCTTTAGCCAATGTGCTTATCGTAACTCTTGTGTTGTATCTAAGAATTTCACATCTGTTATGTATGAAATTTATAATTAGGTTAAAAAGCCCAAGTTAGAAGGAAAAAATGGGCCTACAATTGGGTTTGTTGGACTGATCAAGGTGTGTTTCGAGAAAATCGGGTGAAATAGACGTATTTCTAAGGAAATAGCGGGTCGGAAGGTCCGCAGGTCGGAAGGTCCACAGGTCGGAAGGTCCGCAGGTTGGAAGGTCCACAGGTCGGAAGGCCACATGTCGGAAGGTCTGCGGGTCGAAAAGTCCGTAGGTCGGAAGGTCCGCAGATCGGAAGGTCCGCGGGTTGAAAAGTCCGTAGGTCGGACAGTTTACAGGTCGGACAGTTTGCAGGTCGGGAGGTCTGCAGGTCGGGTGGTCCATAAGGTGGAAATTTTGCAAGTCAGACGGTTTACAAGTCGGGTGGTCTGTAGGTCGGGAGGTTTGTGGCTGGACCAACAAGGCGGAATGTTTGTGGTCGGTCCAAAAAGTCGGAAGGTTTGTGGCTGGACCAATAAGTCGAAAGGTTTGTGGTCGGACCAAAAAGGTGGAAGGTTTGCGGTCGGTCCAAAGAGTCGGAAGGTTTGCGGTTGGATAGGCATGTCGGTTGTTGTGGAGGTCGGATAATGCTGAGAGCGAGTGAGAGTAATAGTTCGGTCGGCTGAGGACACATATTAACAGAAAGAGAGTTGGCAGACGGCTGAAAAGAGGTGTTGTAACTGTTCGGGCGACGGTTCCAAGTACCGTTTCTAAAGAATATTTTAGGATTGGGATTTGTAACTGACAGGGGATCTTCAATCACCTTCAAACGACGACAAAGTCAGTGATTCGGGGATTATCGTTTAAATTTCCAGTATTTTACTTTCCAGTTTATTTTCTGTACCGTACAGTGTTTAAAGATTCCTAATCTCAGGCGCTAAATATATGAAATTCGAAGATAATTTCCTATTTTCGGATTTTACTTTTTTTATTGTTGAAAAAATACATCAACAAATTAGCGACCACAGCGGGAGAAATGCAAGATTGCTGATCCTACATCAACAGAGAATTTCATACGACTGAGGTCCGGCCGAATCATCAGAAAAATCAGTATGGCAGGCTCACAACCTCAATCATCATCAGCACCGGTGGGAGAAAATTTTTCACCACCCGTCATGTAAAATCCAGGGGAGATTCCCCAACCACCTGCCGATTGGTTGTCTTATGTTCAGCAATTGAACAATCAGCAAACTTCTGCGATGCAAAATATGTTGCGCGAGCAACAGAACATCATGTTGTGCGAGCAACAAAATCTCATGCAGAACATGTTAGATCAAGCTTTATCAAGGGTTACTCTTCAACCCACTCAGACGCCACCAGGGATATCACCATCAAGAATGCAAGAAAATTTCGCAGGGCCATCATACGTTGACAACACACATCCAAGCGCCACAACGTTCAACCGAACAGATAGGGGAAAGACTCCTTTAACTTTCCTTAATAATGTGCCTTTGGACCAAGAGTTGACAATCTGCAACCAAACGTTGTTAGGGAAGAGAGGCAAGGAGCACATGTACAAGATCCCATCTTCATCCCTGATCAACAACACCCTCGTGTGGATCCTGAAGAGATTGCGCAAGTTTTGAGAGTGCATTTCAGCCTGAATCCTCAGATGGCCAACCGCCCTGCTTATCAAAGGCCTTTCCCCGAAAGGATCATTAACGACTATCCACTGCCAAGGAATTATCGACCACCTGATTTCCATGCTTTTTCAGGGGAAGATGGATCCTCCACCATAGAGCATGTGGGTCATTTTACAACACAGTTAGGGAAGTTGGAAATAATCCTTTTTATAAACTGCAATTAATTGGGTTGTCCCTCACCAGAACAGTTTTCTCATGGTGTGTAAACCTGCCACCTGGGCAAATACAAACTTGGGAAGGATTGGAAATGGCGTTCCATGCTAGATTCTTCAATCCTTTACAAATGGTTTCTCTTACCGATTTATTGGAATTGAAGCAATATCCAGAAGAGTCAGCCTCACAGTTTATTGAAAGGGTGCGCTTGATGAAAGGATGTTGTCCTACTATAATCAATGAAAAAGAAATGACCAATTTAGTGGTCAGAAATATGCATGGCCGCCTAAGAGAGGTACTCACTGCTCATGATGTGGAAGACTTGGCAAATCTTGCCTCCAAGGCTGGATGTTTAGAGTCTCTTTTCAGAGAAAAGGATCAGAACTTTAGGCGTAATAAAGTTCAGCATATGGCGAGTATGGAAACAGAAGCATACGATTTTGATTATGATCAGACAGAAGAAATGGCGGCCAAAATCGTTTAAGGAAAGCCTTATGTGTGCTCTAAGTTAAAAGCCAGTGCCAGAAACTGAAGGAAAAGAGCAACCTACATTTGACAATTCATAGGCCGATGAAATTTTTGATATTTTGCTAACTGACGGCCAGATCCGAATTCCAAAGGTGCAGAGGTTGGCTACTAAGGAAGAAATCAAAGGAAGGCCATACTGTAAGTGGCATAACTCTTTCACAGTTCGGGTGTAGAGCAACAACCTTTTCCAAAAGTAACCACAACAATGGCTAATATACAAGCAAGTTCTAGATCGGAAAAAGGGAATGCATCAAACAGTGGCCGACCAGAAGAAAAACTCAAGGTCTGTGAAAAAACAGTGGCTGAAAAATTGGATAGCCAAGATGGTTCTTTTAATGTGGAATTAAAAGAGCAAGCTTTGGTTCGGGACCACCCGACTAGAAGGACGAGTTCGGTCGGAAGCAAATGGACTCGAAATAAAAAACCTTTACCAATTGATGTGGATCCTCGCTTTCTAGGCATGAATCATACTCAGATCCGGAATGCCAAGCGCAGGTATGCTACGAGATACAAGGATAAGGTCTCTTCATCGAGGCAACCGAACGATATGCAAGGTACTATTAATTATCCTGAAGGAGGTCGGTCCATACGGGTCGCCTCATCGAAGCAACAGAACAACATCCAAGATGCTGCTAAGTATACTGAACGAGGTCGGTCGATCAGGGTCATCTCGTTTGAGCAGCCGAATGAGGCAAAAGATGGTCGGCCCACAGGGGTCGCCTCGTCAAAGCAGCCGACCAGCATACGAGGTACTGCTAATTGCAATGAGGGAGGTCGGTCCATACAAAAAAAGGGTAAAGGCGTGTCAGATGAAAGAGTTGAGGGTTTCAGATGTCAGTATTGCGAAAGGATTAACATTAATCCATCTCTGGAGGAATTTCGTTTGGAATCTCTGACAGTTCAACCTGAAACTGAAACCAGAGACGAAATTCCAGAGACCGATTCAAGGTCTGTCAAATCTCGATTAGGGCCACGTGTCCCCTGCCGAATGACAGGAATTAACTGGGTTGAAGAAGAACCCTTGTGGGCAAGTCTGGTGGATGATTTTTTAGAAGAGCCGGAGTGGGCAAAGATTTCAGATCCTGATTTTCAGTCAGAGGTTCCTCCAATAGTCTTCTCTCCCATTTCAGAAGGCACAGCGTCTCATTTGAAGCCTCTGTATGTTAATGCTCATATTTTCGGGAAACCAATCACCAAAGTCTTTATAGACAACGGACCCGTCTTTAATGTGATGCCATTAAAGACTCTCAAGAAGTTAGGAAAGGGAATTCACGACTTATCCCCAGTGGATTTTGAGATGACCAGGTTTACAGGGCAGCCGACCAGACCAGAGGGCATGATGGTCGCCTCAATTGAAGTCGGTCCTAAAAAGATTTCTTCTGTTTTCTTTGTGGTGGATACGGATACTACATACTCAATGGAAGAGACTAGATTCATGCATCTAAATGTGTGCCATCAACACTGCATCAACAATTAATGTTCTGGGAAGGCAATCAGATCTTCAAAATGGAAGCAAATGATAACCCATTTGGAGCATCTGAACAAGTTGAAGAATCAGTTTTTCATTCCAATCATGTACTTCCAATGTCCCAGTTCTTTATGGCTAATGAATACCCAAAGAAGGGTTTTAAATTCATTAGCTAGAACTCAATGTTCTTTTAAAAGAACAATTTTACTGTTTGGCTCTTGAGGAAGCCAAACCTACTTTCTGTAATATATCTTTTATGGAAGTTTCAAATTTACAAGATTGTAGTGTACTTATTAATCAGTTTTATTTAGACCAGCTTTTGAAAAAAGTAGAAAAAATAAAAAAGACTCATGATGTTCATTTCCAAGAAGATGAGCAATTTCGTTGGCCTAATTTATTAGAGAAAATAGAGCCAGCTTTTTCAGCACAAGATCCTTTGCTGGAATTTAACTTAGGAACCGACCTGGTTCCAAAAATAATCAGGATGAGTGGTTACTTGTCTGAAGAGCAACAAAATTGATGCTCGACGTTATAAGAAACAATATTGATTGTTTAGCTTGGGATTATTCGGAAATTCCTGGTTTGGAACGAAACCTGATAGAGCATCGATTGCCCACTAAAAAGGGTTTTAAGCCTTATAAGCAATCTCCAAGACGTATGAGTCCTGATTTGATCTCTCAGATCAAAGAAGAAATTCAGAAGCTTCTTAAAGTAGGTTTCATCCGACCTTGCCGTTATGCAAATTGGTTGGCCAATATTGTGCCAGTGGTTAAAAAGAATGGCAAGATCAGGATATGCATCGATCTTAATATGGCCACTCCTAAAGATAAGTATGTGATGCCTATGGCTGACATGCTAATTGACTCAGCAGTAGGACACAAAATTCTCAGTTTGATGGATGGTTATGCAGGATATAATCAAATCTTTTTGGCAGAAGAAAACATTCACAAGACAACATTTAGATGTCCAGGAGCTTTAGGTATTTATGAATGGACAGTTATGCCTTTTGGTTTGAAGAATGGTGGGGCGACTTATCAGAGGGCCATGAATTCAATTTTTCATGATCTCATTGGTAAATCGATGGAAGTGTACATTGATGATGTTATCGTCAAATCCTCCAGTTTTGAGGAACATTTAAGGGATCTTAAAAATGCCTTCAGTCGGATGAAGAAGTACAAGTTGAAGATGAACCCGACTAAGTGTGCTTTCGGTATCTCAGCCGGAAGGTTCTTGGGATTTTTGGTTCATGAAAGGGGCATTGAGATCGATGCTAATAAAGCCAAAGCAATTCTTGCCAGCCGACCACCCAAGACGGTCAAGGAAATACAAAGTCTTTTGGGGAAAGTAAATTATCTCAGACGGTTTATCTCCAATGCTACTGGCAAGGTCAACCAATCACTAAATTATTAAAGGCAAGAGGAAGCGGCTTTGAGTGGGGACCAGACCAACAGACGGCTTTAGAAGCTATAAAACAATCATTGGCTCAACCACCTGTGTTGATGCCTCCCAAAGAGGGTCGGCCCCTCAAACTTTGTTTGGCAAATACGTATGAAGTGGTCAGTTGCTTATTAGCACAAGATGGAGATGATGGAAAGGAAAGGGAAATTTATTATTTGAGCAAGACTCTCACAGGACCAGAATTAAATTATACCATGCCAGAGAAGATGTGTTATTCTTTGGTGTTTGCATGCACCAAACTTGAACATTATATGCTGCCCAGAAGAATTGAAGTTATTTCAAAGATTGATCTCATCAAATTAATTTTGCAGAGACTGACGATGCAGGGCAGACTTATGAACTGGGCCATTAAATTAGCGCCTTTCGATTTGTATCATTCCCCTTTGAGAGCGGTGAAAGGCCAAGCAATAGCAGATTTTTTGGCAGACTTCTCGGGTCATGAACAAGAACCGACTGGGTGTATATCGTATATAAGTACCTGAAATTGATTAATGTTTTTTTATGGTTCAACTTCAGGAGACAGGTCGGGTGCAGGTGTTCTGTTGGAAGGACCGGACAGTCAAAGGGTTAAATTACAGTTGCAATTAGAAGCCATGACCCATAATTCAGCAGAATATGAGGCTTTAATCTTGGGATTGGAAGCTTTAATAGCCAGGAAAGTTCAGTCGGTTATTATAACAGGGGATTCTCATTTGGTAATTAACCAAGTAAACAAACAATATGTTTGCAATTATCCCCATCTACACAGATACATGGATGTGGTAGGTCGGTTGCTATCAAAGATCTCCGAAGTGATAATTGAGTTCATCCCTAGAAAGGAAAATCAATTTGCAGATGAATTAGCTCAAAAAGCTTGCAAGGGAATCCCAAAAGATATATGTGCAGAGGTCGGCCCTGAGACAGAGACAGGAATCGACTGGGGGACAGAACTTGTCATGTATCTACAAGATCCAGGAGCAAATGTACCGATTGGAATTCGACTAAAAGCTTTGCGATTCCAATTGGTAGAAGAGGTACTATATAAAAGGACATCCGAGGGATTACTACTGAAATGTTTGGGGTCGAAACAGGCTTTGGAGGTGATGACAGAAGTACACAGTGGGATCTGTGGAGCTCATCGGGCAGGTTTGATTATGAGATGGACTATTCATCGGTTGGGTTTCTTTTGGCCAAAGATTTTTTAGGATTGCATACAATTCGCCAAAGGTTGTCAAGAATGCCAGAGGCATGGGCAGTTGAATCACTTGCCAGTCACAGAGTTACAAACTATGGTAAAACCATGGCCCTTTAAATCTTGGGTATGGATATCATTGGTAAAATTCATCCCCCCTCGTCCAAAAATCATTGTTTTATTCTGGTTGCAACAGATTATTTCACCAAATGGGTGGAGGCGATCGCTTTGAAAAATGTGGATCAAAAGGAGGTGATAGATTTTGTGTTGAATCAGATCATATGTAGGCATGGTATTCCTCATTGAGTAACAACCTACCAAGGTCTGGTCTTTACTGGGGAGAATTTTTTGAGCTTCTTGGCAGAGTTTGGTAATCATCTGAATCATTCTTCGACTTATTATCCCCAAGCTAATGGGCAGGCAGAAGCCGCTAACAAGATTATTATTGGGATTATCAAGAAAATGATTGAAGGAAACCCAAGGAAATGGCATTTGTTGTTATCTCGAGCCTTATGGGCGCATAGGAATAACAGAAATTCTGCCACAGGGTTTTCACCATATCAACTCACCTTTGGACAAGATGCTGTGTTGCCAGCCGAAGTTCAAGTTTCATCTGGACGTACAAACTTTACCACGGATTTTACTGAGGAATATCAACAAATTATGTTACAGCAGTTGGAAGATTTGGATGTCAATCGACTCCGTGCAATTGATCAAATTGTGAAGCAGGGTGAAATCAGGGCTAAGATTTATGGAAAGAAAGTTTTTACAAAATATTCAAAGAAGGAGACCTGGTCTGGAAGACTATCCTTCCTACATATAAGAAGATTGATCAATTAGGAAAGTGGTCTCCGAATTGGGAGTGACCATTCATAGTTCAAAAGGAGATTGGAAATGGTGCCTTTATTATTATAAATCAAGAAGGTAAAAGGGTACACGACTGTATTAATGCTAAATATCTGAAGAGGTACTTTCCTGCCTTTTCAGATAACAAGAAAGCATGAAACAGTAATTTTATTCAGAACCCGTTTGCCAAGGGTTCGGACCTAACAAGGGTTCATTCATTATCAGATGTTGAGTCGTGCAGGGGATTACTTTATTCTGAGTCAGAATCTTCATTCCAGTGATTAGGGATTAGTTCTGGTTCTTCATCAATAAGGTCCTCTAAGCTAGGTCGGTACTTCTCCCATTGATCTTGCATCTTCTCAAGATCATAGTCGGTGCGAGCTTTCATATCTGTCACGGCTTGGCGCTCACGATTAACAAGAGTGCATAATGTTGAAAAGACTTCACGCTGATTGGAGAAGGTATGATCCCAGCCAAGGTCTGAGAGTATGGCTGTCACATGGTGTTCAATCAAATCCATGTGATGATCAATGTCGGGAAGGCAATTTTGTATATCCCGAAGAGTCTCATATCCTTCTAACACGTTTTCCATCAGGCGAATAACACGATGGATGGTTTTCCTGACTCGTTGGGACAATCTAAATTTGAAATCCAATTGTTTGAGTATGCATAACAGGTCATCGGCATGGCCTCCAACTGGATGACTATCCACAAAAAAGGGTTGAATAACACCTTGACAATTGTTTACAGGAACGTGAGGACGATTGTGTGGCATGTTAATCTTTATTTGCAGGCGTGTTCAAGGTCCAATTGGTGATTAAACGTTTGTTCGTTGATTTACAAGGAATGCAAGTTTTTATAAGGGAGACGAATTGATTGGTTCCCTAGAGGGTCGGAATTTTGGAAAGTGATCCTTAACAATAGGAAAAAAATTTATTTTCCAAGTCAAAGTTTCCAAAAGTTTACAAAAGAGATCCTAAAGCGATTTTAATCTGGGACCATTTATCTTCTGTGCTGGAGAGTCGTCTGTTATTGGCAGCCGACTGGTACTGTCTTATAAGTTGGGATCGGGCGTGAATCTTTAAATCCTGGTTCAGGTCAGCTGCATTGTTCTTGTACCGATCAATCAGGCATTCGTCACTTATGTGGCCTTCTAGGACAGACTTTTCTTGATGAAGCGCTCTCAGTTCTGCCTCTTTTTGTTGGATTGATTCTTCTATTTGTGCTTTGGCGTTAGAGAGGCTTTCTAGTCTGTCAGTCGCTTGTTGAATGGATTCCTTGGTTTTGGTCAAGGAAGCCTCCAGATTTATTCGATCCAGGTCGGGTAAGGGCATCTCAGTTGTCAGAAGTTGAGCGAACATAATTTCATTTTGAAGTTCAGATAGTCGCTCCATCAGTTGGTGAAGAATGGGGGCGGCAGCCAATTTTGAAGAAACTTGAAATAAGAGATCACCAATGGTTTGAAGAAGACCATCAAGCAAGTATGATCTCAGGTCGGAGAAAGTTTGATCAACCGCCTGCACGATTATAGTTCGGGCGTCCGTCGGAACTGGAACAACCGACAAGACTGCTAGATCAGGACATCCCTAGAAAAAAGGATGTTTATTTCAGATTACATGAAACAAAAATATTGAGAATTGATTGTGGAAGTTTTACTTACTTTTGGATGGATCGTGGTCGCGGAAGGCACCAGGAGTGTTATAGGTCTGGAAGGTTGGGCGGTTGGTATTGCGATGGCCGACTCGTCCACTGCTTCAAATGGACGCTGTGGTATTTATCTGGGTCTCTGAATGATAGAGATATAGTGTATTAAAGGTTACGTAAACGCTAGCTTGTAATTTGAAAGAGGGAATCTCAAGTGTCTACCAGATTAACAGAGGTCTCTGAATCAGAAGAGGGGATTTCTTGTAACTCTTGTAAAAGACCCCTCGGTTGAACAGGTGCAGGTGCTTCTTCTTGTTTGTTTGCTCCTGGAGGAGGTTTTGCTGCCCTTGGGTCGGCAGCTCTCAAGTCGGCTACCTCCAGGTCGGCTGCCCCCAAGTCGGCTGCTCCTTGGTCAAGCGCGTCTAGGGCGACCGCAGCAGGTTCGTCGGGAGCAATTTGAACGGCCGCATCAGAGACATTTCTGTCTTTTGAAGTGACCACATCAGAGGCGACTGCAGTAGAGGCGGATGCAGGCGTGGCCATTGGCGCCATATTTGGCAGAGATGTGTCTGAAGCGACATAAGGTAATCTACCCATCTCTGAAGCAGTCGCCTCACTGTGGGATAAGACCCTTGTTGTTGCCAGTTCGGATGGTGAAGGCATTTTGTTTGAGGCCCGGCGTTTGGTCGGGGGTTCAGGTTCATGAAGTTGGTCGGTTGGTGGCTCTGCTGATTTGTTTGGGTCTGAAGCAGGTTGGACGGTCGCCCTGGCCGAAGTCGGACCTGAATATGAAAATAAGGATTAATAGCATGGTAAGGAAAGAATCAGGTTAAGTTGAGAATATAAGAATATACCTGGACGAGGTCGGGTCTTTACGGGGGCCCGACCTGATGGGTGGTCTGTCAATGTCGGTTGATTGTTTCGAGAGAAGGGAATAGCTTGAGTTTGAGAAGCTCTTCTTTTCTTCCGTGGAGTGCCCGATCTAGTGGCCTGAGTGATCAATTTCCTTCGGGTGTTGGTTAGTTGGGTCGCCCCTAAAATTAGCGCTGGCTGGGGTAAAAGGATGCCCAACAGACGATCTTTTTCAGGAGCAATTAAGGCCCAGGTGACCGACCACCATTCGCGAAAGGTTTCAATTGAAGCTGGAGAAGTTCTGAAAGGAACGTAGGAGTTGGAAGTTATGTAATTGGTAAGCTGGGATACATAATGGGCGATCAATTCATGAATGACTCTCCCATCTGGACTTTGAATTATTAAATGTGGATGGGCGATAGGACCAGGCAAGCCTTGTTGGCATCCGAATTGGCGTGCCAAAAACTGAGGCTGATAGCTGAAGGTATAAAACGCTTTGTGACATTTCTTATCAATTTTCTTACTGACAAATAAGGACCTGGGCTTAAGAGCAGCATCCCAGGAGAAGGAATAAGTGGGATGAGGAAGTGGGTTTGGTTCGGACAAAGGTGAAGATACAGGGAATGGCCAAAACAGGCCAGACGCATAACCAATGTACCTTCTATGTATGTAAAAATGGGAGTTATTACGATCATCAGCTAGAATGGCAGTTACGATAGGGTCGGATGCTTGGAGGTTATTGCGACCTAAGCAAAGTCGGTTAAGGGCTATTCCTAGAGATTTTTCAGGTGGTGGTGCAACAGGGGGGTGGCGAGTTGAAACGCTTCAGGGAAATAAAGACAGAACCACAATTCCAAAAACCAAAAAGGGCCTGATGCGGCAGTATCTTATTTTTTAGCATCTTTATCTGTAAGACGGGTGCTAACCCTGGACAGTCCTTCAAAGAGATTGGCAAGGAAGAGGGTGCCCAACAAAAATAAATGACCTGAAGCTATATATATGGCTAAATCAAGGTGAGAAGGAAGGACACACTTCAAAGGGGAAAGTATGGCATACTTACAGAGCCAAAAGAGCAAGAAGGCTGTATGCTCCCGGTCGGTCACATGGGTCCCGTCTGCTCCTTGCTGGTCGTTTAAAAATTTGGTCCAGCCCCATTCCTTAACGCCAGCCAACGACCAGCCCAAATGGTCTGCATTGGGCTCTTGCCCATCTAGGGCACCATTACAGGGTCTTCTCCCACAATTGGCAGATGTGTGATCATGGCCACATCCATGAGTGTAGGGCCGATGGGAGCTGTTGGAAGAAAGAAGGCGCACATCTCAGGATGCCAGAACGCTGCCATCGCTAAAAGAACCTTCTCATGTAAATGACATGGGAGTGTAGACAGAAATATGGCTTGGTCGATTTGTTGATTTTTCCATTGATCTTGGAAGTGTTCTGCTACCCTTTTGTACTAGGTGCGGTAGGGAACTTTGGGGTCCATCAGATGAGTTTTGATGCTATCATGGAGGCGGATAGCATTGTAGTTGGGATTGTTGATAGCCAATAGATTTCCTGCCTCCAAGACCTCTCTCATTCGATTGGAGTCTTCAGGGGTAGTGCAGTATGGGCGGATGGTTGAGTAAGCATTTTCGTCGCCACAAGTAATGACGTTTGAAAGTGCGATGGCGGCGGGAAAGTTGTTACGTATGAAATTTATAATTAGGTTAAAAATCCCAAGTAAGAAGGAAAAATGGGCCTACAATTGGCTTTGTTGGACTGATCAAGGGGTGTTTCGAGAAAATCGGGTGAAATAGACGTATTTCTAAGGAAATAGCGGGTCGGAAGGTCCGCAGGTTGGAAGGTCCACAGGTCGGAAAGTCCGCAGGTCGGAAGGTCCACAGGTCGGAAGGTCCACAAGCGGAAGGTCTGCGGGTTGAAAAGTCCGCAGGTCGGAAGGTCCGCAGATCGGAAGGTCCGCGGGTTGAAAAGTCCGCAGGTCGGACAGTTTGTAGGTCGGGAGGTCTGCAGGTCTGGTGGTCCATAAGGTGGAAAGTCTACGAGTCGGACGGTTTACAAGTCGGGTGGCCTGTAAGTCGGGAGGTTTGCGGCTGGACCAACAAGGCAGAAGGTTTGCAGTCAGTCCAAAAAGTCGGAAGGTTTGCGGCTGGAATAACTCGGAAGGTTTGTGGTCGGACCAAGAAGATGGAAGGTTTGCGGTCGGTCCAAAGAGTCGGAAGGTTTGCGGTTGGATAGGCAAGTCGGTTGTTGTGGAGGTTGGATAATGCTGAGAGCGAGTGAGAGTAATAGTTCGGTCGGCTGAGGACACGTGTTAGCAGAAAGGGAGTTGACAGACGGTTGAAAAGAGGCATTGTAACTGTTCGGGCGACGGTTCCAAGTACCGTTTCTGAGGAATATTTAAGGATTGGGATTTGTAATTGACAGGGGATCTTCAATCATCTTCAAATGACGACAAAGTCAGCGATTTGGGGATCATCATTTAAATTTCCAGTATTTTACTTTTCAGTTTATTTTCTGTATCGTACAGTGTTTAGAGATTCCTAATCTCAGGCGCTAAATATATCAAATTCGAAGATAATTTCCTATTTCAGATTTTACTTTTTTATTGTTGAAAAAATACATCAACAACATCAATCCTTGTTGAACTAGAAAAAGGCATTTTGTTGAACAAGTTTATTTGTTCATATTTTTAAGGATTTTTATTTAAAAATGATTGATCTAAATATTATGAGGTATAAGGGTTCCGACATATGAAAAGATGTAGAAGCCATTGAGGTATTTCGGGTAATTAGCTTTTGAATGAGTGATGACGGGCCATGATGCATCGGAAATATAATAGTGAAACTTGTGTTTATGACTTATAATTGGCAAAAAATATGAAATAAGATGAAGTCAAAATCGTAGTTACCCTGGTTGCATCAAATATAGATTTTATACTCTTTCTAAAAAATGAGAATTCAAGTAGATTTCGGGATTTTAAGTTGTGAGATAATTCAAGGTAATACTTACAATGAGTCTATGTTGTTGAATGTGTGAAGTAAAGCATAATTGAATTAGCAATATTTAACTATAATTATAACAAAGTAATATAAAATGAAATCTAATTGGTAAATGCATGCAATAGTATTAAGGTGGCGAATAGATGTGCATGAGGCATATGTGAGTGAACTAGGTGGCTCAGTAAGTGATGAACTTTGTACTTTTACCAAGAATTACCAACAAGTTTTTTCAAAAAAAATAATATACTACACACACATATTATATATATATTACCTACACATTTCTTTATAGCTCACATAAAAAATATTCTTTCAAACCACAACACAAAACAAACACACCCCAAGTTGGTACCCTCAAAGGCTTCCTAAAGGTTGCGGACATTCTTTTCCTTAGCCCTTTCATGCTTGTGGGCATTTTGTTACCCTTCAAGGTTTCCTGAAAGTCCCGGACATTATTTTTCATAGCTCTTTCATGCTTGTAGGTATTTTGGTACCCTCAAAGACTTCTTGAAAGTTTTGGACATTTTTCTCCATAGCCCTTTCATGCTTGTGGGCATTTTTGTACCCTCCAAGGCTTCCTGAAGCTTCTCGGCATTCTTCTCCATAGCCCTTTCATGCTTGTGGGCATTTTGGTACCCTCCAAGGCTTCCAGAAGGACTTGGGCATTCTTCTCCATAACCCTTTCATGTTTGTGGGCATTTTGGTACCCTCTCAGGCTTCTTGAAGGTCCCAGAAATTTTTCTCCATAGTCCTTTCATGCTGTGGGCATTTTGATACCCTTCAAGGCTTCCTAAAGGTCCTGGACATTCTTCTCAATAACCCTTTCGTGCTTGTGGGTATTTTACTACCATCCAAGTCTTCCTGAAGGTCCTGGACATTTTATAAGTGGCATTGTTCTCCATGGCCCTTTACTGGTGTTTTTGAGGTTGGTGGTTGGTCATGGTGAATGGTCCATAGGTAGGAGTAGGGATAGTTTCTCGAGATAGGTTTATAAGCGGTATTAGAGGAAGATGTAATCCTTGTATATATAGGAAATGACTAGTTGGGAGTCATTAGCCCCCCTGGTTTCTTCGTATTTATCGCTTTGAATTAATTTCAACATGGACAGCTCACTCGATGTAATTAAGATTATTGATTTTAAAGCAAACAAAATTATTTTAAAATATTGAAAAATAGTAAGCAATTAAAGCCTAACATCCACCGAGTCTTTCCTTAAGGTAATAAAAAAGTGGTTGAGGAATTAATTATAGTGCCTTTATTGTAAATGTTGTTATTATCTCTTATTAATTAACCTCAAATTAGTAATTGTCGTTAGTCTTTTAATGCTAAATAATTTTCAAATTTTGAAAATAAATTTTTTAAAAAAATAATAATCTTATTTACAATGACTCAACTGTCACCGTCAAAATTAATTCAAATCCTCAACCACTTTTTTAACAACTAATAAAAAAGAGTAAGTCATTGTTAGTATTTAATTTCCAACTAATTTTCATATTTAAAAATAATTTGGTTTGTTTCAAAATTAATAATTTTAATTAAAAAAAAGTCGAATTCATATAATAATCTCACATATACGTAGGTTTGAATAAAAAGATGTAGCATGAGATAATCGTAGAATAACTCTACAAGTCAACACAAGTCTATCCAAGCTGCTTTGTACTAAGTCACGTGCACCTTCAGAGGCTTTCCAATAGACACCCATCATAAAATTATCGCGATTTAAGCACGCTTAACTTTACAGTTCTTTGAAATGAACTTCCGAAAATGATGTAAGTATTGTTTGTTGTTTGTAATCTAATCAATCTATTTAAAATTTACTAAACTCCAGGGGACGTGGAGGATGAATGCCTTCCCATAAGCCTTTTTTCTACAAATATAAGGGTTTCATCTTCCTCTAACACCAATTAGAAATCCTATCCAAAAAAATATCCAAATCCTTATCTATGAAACATCCATTGTTGGATAATCGGTTATTTTGCAATCGATTATTTTGTGAGTGAAAATGCGATGGGCTAGTGTACCAAATTAATTAGATTAATTTAGAAGAAATAAATAAATATTATTTATTTATTGTGTATGGGATTTGGTTAATATTTTGGCTATTTTTCCTGTCTCGAGACAAACCAAATTGTGCAACCCTAAATTATACCTGGGTATATGGCCTAAGTCGCAGTATTATTTGGATAAAATATTATCCGTTTGATAGATTTATTATAATCTCAAATGGAAGGTTTGAAATTAGAATAAATTACGATCGTCACAAATGGAAGGTTTGTAATTAGAATCAATTACGACTGCTTCAAACGGAAGGTTTGAATTCATAATTAATTACATCGATAATTAAGGTTGTAATTATGATCGTTATTGATCCCCTACCATTTTGGCCGAGTGGAGACGCCTATATAAAGGGCCTCCCCCTTCATTCTAACAACAATACAAACAATTCTCTCCTCCTTCTCTCATCTCTTCTAGCTTTCCGGCATCCTCCCCAGCTCAGTTCCTCTCTCGTTTTGTTCGCCGGAGCTCCAACGATTAGAGGTGCCACTCTCATTGGAGACGGAAACCATTTTATGTTTAGATTAGAACGACACCCACTGGAGGCACTACCGGGGCGTATCTAATTTTCAGAAAGAGGATTCATCATCGACTCGGCTTCACGTTTATTCTCGCAATACCCATATATTCCAACACCCACCACTACCACTAACACCATCAAACCCTAACTCTAATCCTAACAGGTCGTGGCGAGGCTTAGTATGAGGCCGAGACTGTTGGATAATCCATAAAAAGTTAATTATTCAATTCATAGAAAACTTAAATTCATATTCTTCATAATTGATTATTCGGTGAGTTAAAATGCATGTAGGTTACATAGTTGTTATTAATAATGTGGTTTAGGCTTGTAATGCCAATAAGCCACAAGTGCTCAAAGGCCTTAGACGTGGTCATGGGCTTAGGCTTGGGCTTGGTGAATGGTTGACTTGAAGAGGTTTATTATGCTCCAGAGTGTAATACCCGACCCGTAATGGAATTATCTCATTAGATGTTTAATGAGTTTAAATATTTTAACCCTTGTCGATATGTTCAATTTGATCGTGTACAGATTTTTGAGTTGTTATTTTTGTGGGTGAAACCTTCGAATTATCTTTTCAATGCCATTGACAGAGAGTCGATTGAATATTGAATGAAAGAGATATGTTCAATTTAGTAAAAAGTTATATGTAAAGAGTTTATACCACAATTGTTAACTTCCAAAATTCATTGTAAATCGTGTATAGATCCAATTGATTTGAAATATATAGTAATTTTAGTCCTTGGAAAGTTCATGCACGTTGGGAAACTGACACTTGAAGACAAAAGAAGATTGTCTTATGTTCCCTGACACTTGTACAATGAGTTGGATGCTTTAGCTCGTGTGAAGGCATTTATTGCCTCGATTTTTTAACCTCAAGAACAGATACAAAAACCTGTCTTGTAGAAAGGAGAAGAAAAGGGTGAGTGGTGTATAGTTTTGAACGAAATCAAAGTGAGAAACAAGTTGTGTTTTTCTCTCAACTTTACACCATCTGATTCTCTCTAAATTGAAGAAGAAGGGAGTGCTTCCATGGTCTTGTGAAGCAACCTTGTTAAGGAGAAGAACGAGTTTCATCCAAAGAAGACGACGAACCTGCAATGTACTTTACTCTGAGCTAGACTGCGAGTCTACAGGTGTTGTTACGACAATGTAACAACCAGTTTGCCTATGTTTGTAAAACAAGGGGAGTTTGTATAGAGGCTAGGTTGTAGAGGTTGATTGGTGTCTTGAGTGTGTAAACCTGGTGATAGGTTTACTGAAATCACTCTTGTATTAGAATCCCCCAAGTGTAGGTATTTACACCAAACTGGGTCAAAAAATCATGTGTGTTGTTTGTTTGTATCAGTGCACTTAACTAGCCATAGGTTAGTGATCATTTAACATACCGAAGCTATAACCATGTGATAACCATGTATTAAAGTTGTGTTTACTTCGATAGGTTTTATAGTTCTGTTGTGTATTAGACTCGGAGGCGTTGGACAACTTTCAAGGTAGACACCCATTTCCATCATTATGCAAGTTTTTATATAAATAAAAGAGGTAGAAGATCTTAAATAGTATTTTTTCAAAGAAAATAAATAAATAAATAATTTATCAATCTTTTATTTTTATGATTCTGTAAAAAATCAGACAACAATTTGTCTTAATTAATCAATTTTTTATTTATTTATTTTATTCAAAAAAGACTAATTAATATATTTATGTACAACAATTTGTCTTAATTAATCAATTATTTATTTATTTATTTATTTTATTCAAAAAAGACTAGTTAATATATTTATGTATAGAACATACCTAATTAGATTTGTTTTACACCCAAATATCAACTGTGGACGAATGAGGTGTTTTGTGCAAACTTTTAATATAAAACAAGAGGCTTTCAAACAATAAATAAAATATGAGATATTTTGAGTATTTTTATTAAAATATAAAGGGGTGTTATATAATTTACCAAATTTTTTATACAAAAGTCGAGACTCTTCGCATATCTTTTAAAATAATACTAAGTAAAGTAGTGATTTATTCTGTAGATATTTAAAAGTATTCTTATGATTATATAGATAGCAAATTTATGCTTCCTGTATTTGATATGGTTAATCGAAATTCCTTATATTTTGTGATCCAACTATCCCTAAGATAGAAGGGTGTTAGATTTTTATTTTATTTTATTTTATTTCTATATTTGAGTTTTCCAATATTGAAGTATTGTATGTTCGTATGATTTATTATTATGCTTTGTTATAATGCTTGTATAATTAAATTCAGATGGTGTGTTTTAGTTAGATTCATTACTTTATTTTTCATGCGTACTTTTGTTTTGATTTTATACTCCTATTTTTTGATGAGGTGAAATTGTTACTTGATGTGATGATATGTATGAAAAAAAAAGTGTTATGCGTGATATTTATAAAGGCAAATTGTCATATTACAAGATACATATATAAATAACTAAATATCAAAGAGAGTAAATCTAATCATTTATGTGAGTCATTTATAAATTGGTTTATATGGAAAATGGGAGTTGAATCTGATTTTTATGGTGGAAAATAATGAAATTTAATATATATAAAAAAATATTGTAAAAGAGAAATAAGATAACAACCCAATAATTTATTGGAATGCTCTCTAAATTAAAATTGAAATAACATCATCAGAGAATCATACACATAGTATAATTGAATCTAAGTCATCAAGTCAATACCATTCGATAAAACCTAGTTTATCATATGCTTGAAAACCTAAACATTCAATTCTGATTTATAACTTAAGAGATAAATCCAGCCACACGTCATCAATATCTGATTCATCATTTCTTGGGGCAGCCACTGCTCTCACAAGCTCCGATGCCCCTGCCAGATCCATTGCCATAAGCTTGACGATTTTTTCAGTTCCAGAAGCACTACCCACAGAGCCTGTGCCTGGAAAGAGATTATGCAATTGTGGTGGCTGCCGTGGGATTTGTGGCTCAGCCAGCACCACCCTGGAGCAGAACAAGGGCAGCCTGTATTTCCTCACGAGGATTAATCCCAAATTGGATAGCAGGACGCTGCAATAATACTTGCCGAGCCTGTAAAAGCCTGTTGTAAAACCCCAGGAATGGCCCCATTCCGCTGTACTACATCTTATCCCCCCAAAAGGACCTAGAATGGGCTTATGAGAAGTCCCAGATACTTTTCTCCAAGGCCCTTTCAGTCGCTTGGACATTTTGGTGTCCTCCCAAAGGTTGTTCATCCGAGAAGTCCCGGATACTTTTTTCCAAGCTCTTTCAAGCTTGGGGACATTTTGATGCCCTTCAAAGTTTTTTTGTTGATGAACATCTTCTCGGACTTTGTGCATCCATATTTACGTAGGGAGTGTTTTTTCAAACGAGGTTTTTAAATGGTGTTAGAGGAAGATGAAGCCCCTGTATTTATAATAGAAGAAAGGTATCCTGGAGAGTCATTAATCATTCTTGTTGGCAGGTCACTGCATATTTTTATTACAACCTACGTAATTAAGATTATTTGTTTTAAAGGAAACATAATTAATTTTGAATATTAAAAATGTAGTTGGCAATTAAAGACTAACGTCCACCTACTATTTTGTAATTATTATTTTAAAGAGGTGGTTTAGGAATTAATTAGGGTACTTTTTTGTTAGAAGTTGTCAAAATGTAGTTGGCAATTAAAGACTAACGCCCACCTACTATTTTGTAATTATTGTTTTAAAGAGGTGGTTTAGGAATTAATTAGGGTACTTTTTTTGTTAGAAGTTGTGGTTATCTCTTAGAAATGAACTGAAAATTGTCTATATGGAATAAATAATTAATTCAAAGAGTGAGGTAATTATTTTATGGTTTAATTAAATTTAAAAATTTATTTAGAATTAGATATTGCATTGAATACATTCTTACTAGAGTTCTAAAATATCATTATCAAATGATTTTTTGTTTATTTTCCTTTTATTATCAGTAAACTGTTTTTTTAGCCCTTATTTGACCCCCTTTATCAGTTTAAGACTTTAAGTGGAATATGTCTGAAAATAGTCCCGTAAGTAAATTTTTTTCACTAAAATGGTCCTCCGGTGCCGGACTCGTCATGTTGGCTTGTCGTTGCTGACGTGGTGCTGATGTGGTTGACATGTCATTGCCACGTAGATGCCACGTCAGTGGCACATTGGAATTTTTTTATTTTTTTATTTTACAAAATGTCTTGCTAAACTATTTTTTTAGTCCCGTATATGACCTCCTTTATCATTATTAGAACATTTAAATGGACTTTGTCTCAAAATAGTCCTGCATGTAAAACATTTTCGCTAAAATGGTCCTCCCACGTGGCATCTACGCGGCGATGACATGTTAGCCACATCAGCGCCATGTTAGCAACGTCTTCCAGCGTAGCGAGTCCGGCACCGGAGGACCATTCTAGCGAAAATGTTTTACTTACGAGACTATTTTCAGACAGGGTTCACTTAAAGTTCTAAAATAATAAAGGGAGTAAAATACGAGACTAAAAAAACTAGTTACGCTTTTATTTTTAAAATTTTCTTTGTTAGTTAAAATGTAACAATTTATGTTATATATATATAACATCTCATATCTTGTGTATTTTAATTAACTTGCTTGCATAAATGTTAAAAACCTTAAGTAAACTTGTGAAACTGTTGGTAAGCCAAGAATGTATGTTTCCTAATGTTGGAACCTAAAATTCAGAGGCTCCAAGACCGGTCATCAATTCTGTCGGTGTGGGTTCCGAAAAAACTCCAAAGAGCTTGTCCGTCGTCAGATTTGGTGGCAGCTCCGATGGTGGATCCTGCGCAGCTTCGAGCCTAAAATACTGAATTCGATGGATTTAAACTAAAATCTACTAAAACTCGGATAAATCTAATGGAAAGCAGCTAAAAACATGCTGGAAACATAAATTAGCAAGAAATTAAGATGTGTGTTCTTCTCGTGTTTTTATTCTTTTCACTATATTTATCCTAATATCAAATAACTACCTCTTCTACTAAAAAGATAGTTTTAATTATTCCTTCCACTACCTCCAACCGTCTGGTAACCTCCCCCCATCAGCTTCCAACCGCTGGATTTACTTTGAACCGCCTTCATTACATCTGAACCGGCTCCCCACTCATTCTGAACCGCCTCCACCGCTCTTGAATTGATCTAAAGCTTACCTCGAATTGCCTCCATTACATCTCTAGCTGGACTACTGGGTTTTGTTCCCAACAACCTTGAGTCGCGTGGAGTCTTTGGTTTTCCTATTGGTTGGCTTGTTCCAAGGAGCTTTCTAAATAAAATATGAAAGTGCAGAGGCCTTCCACTGATGTTCGGTACGAAATTATTAACCCATGATTTGTGGAAGTTGTTGCTTTCTATCGTGTGGAAGCAATCTTCCTCTGCTTTCTAGAACACTGCAGTCCAATGGAGGCAGTTTTTTTCAACCCAATGGCGGCAACAATTTATGACCTTATGGAAGCATTGTTCCGGGATGGAGGCGCCATAGTCCAAGGAGTTGCTGCCCCAAGGATAATGGAGGTTGCTGCCCCAGGGTCCGTGGAGGCTGCTGCATTCGGCCTTGTGAACGAAGCAATCATTTGCTTGTGGAGGCATAACGATCCAATGAAGGTTGTTGGTTTCGGCTCTGTGGAGGAAACAGTCTTTGGCTCCGTGGCATGAAGCTCTATTGTTGTTAGACGACTCCGTGGCCTGAGAGCTCCGGCTCCACTTTTATCTTCGAGCCTCCTTCATAGTTGGGTGCTTTTGAACCCATGTCCAACAATGCCCTCCTCAAAAGGGCTGGGCATTTGCTTCTATTGATCCCATGTCCTTTTGCTCCAAGCCGTTCGCTTGCATCAACTTTGACAATTTCTGTCGACAAGGGATCATTCTCGGTCTTCACTTCTTGGACTTTATTTCCATCCGAAAACATCAAATTTTGATGGAGTGTCGAAGGCACACACTCACATGTATGAATCCAATTTCATCCCAAGAGAGCCGAATATAATGGCCTACTATCGATCACCATAAAAGTTGATGATATTTCATTTGTCCCTACCTCCACATCAAAAGTGATCATACCTGTCGGTCTTTAAGAATTTTTCATAAAATCGGTAAGCTGTACAAATGTAGAAATCAAATCGTCACTAGTCTTTCTGAACTTCCATAGGGTCTCAATTGGCAACACATTCATAGAAGCTCCACTCTCCACCAGAACTTGGTCAAGCGGATGGCCATTCATCGAGGCCTGAATGCTCAAAGGCTTGACATGTTGGTTTTGGCTCTTCGTCAATGACAGCTTCCTCTAACTCTTGAAATTCTTCCGGAGCTCTGAATTCTTCTGAAAGCTCCTCCACTTGCTTCTTTTTTAAAAAAGACTCATCCATCTGCTTTCCTCTTTGAATGGGTTCATCCGTCTACTTTTCTGTTAGAAAAAAATCCCTTATCTGCTCTCTTTTTGGAAGCGGCTCCACAGCCTGCTTCCTTAGGGGCTCCACAACCTGTTTTACTTTCTGGAAGCGGCTCCACAGCCTGCTTTCTTTCTGAAAGAAGCTCCACTACATGCTTCCTTAGTGGTTCCATAGTCTTCTTTCTTTCTGAAATTGGCTCCACAACATGCTTTCTTTCTGAAATCGACTATTGTTTCCTTTCTGAAAGAGGCTCCACAACTTGCTTCCTTTTAGCAATTCCAAAACCTTCTTTCTTTCTTGAAGTGGCTCCACAGCCTGCTTTCGCTCTGAAAGTGGCTCAACAACCTGCTTTCTTTTTTGAAGCGGCTCTATAGCCTGCTTCTTTTTTGGAGGCAACTCCTCTATCTACTTTTCTTTCGGAAATGACTCGTGTGACCTTTCCTCCTCCATACGAGACTGCAACTTTCTTCTTTGAGTTTTTCTCTTTTGAGTCCTATTGAGTCCTCTTATTGCGCCCCTGGTGGAAGGCTTCGGCTCATTCATAATCCATTTTTTATTCTTTTTCACGATAGGAGGGTTCCGTGTCGCCTTATGAATAATGGTGATCTAGTTGGCCTTGGTAACAATCCAAACCCATTTGCCATTCGCAACCTTCAGTTCTTCTATGATAGCCTCCGGCTTGGGTCCTTTATATACTTTTCTCTTCTCCAATCCTGAGGCTTTCGGACTAGGGATGGTGACACTGATATTAGGCTCCCTATTGACCGTCTTGTCTTACCTTCTCCATGTTCGAACGTAAGACTTTATCAAATGTCATTCTTGTGAAAATGGCTTTTTTAGTGGGTGCCTTCGGTCATAGACAGTCTTGAACCAAAGGTTTTGATAGTTGGGTGCTAAGCCCGTCTTTCATAGGCACTTTAGCAGACATGGTATTAGCAAAAGAAATAAACCTTTTGGTCAGCTTCAATGCAGGACACAAATAAGTCTTTTCATTTGCTAATTTTGTGGCTAAAGCTTCTGCCTCCCCAAAGTCCTTTTTGTCTAAAGTTGCTAAGGCTTCTACCGCTGCAGGCTCCTTTTCGTATGAAGCCTCCATAGTCTCTAGAGCCTCTGCTCGTACAACCTCCTTCTCATATGGCGCCTCCACAGTCTCTGGAGCCTGTGTCTCTGCAGACTCCTTTTCATATGGAGTCTCTGCCTCCGCAAACTCTAGAGCTTCCATGGTTTCTAGAGCCTCTGCCTCCGAAGACTTCTTTTCGACTGGAGCCTCCACTGCCTTTGGAGTCTCTGCCCCTTTAGCTTTTTTCGTATAGAGGTGAATTTTTCGTGCTCAAAGTTGCACTAGACTTTGTTTCAAACTTTCTTTTTGAAAATTCCCTTCTTATGCAATATGTGATGACATCAACGTCCATCAGAGGCTTCGCCTCCTGTTGATTTGGTGTCAGCGGCTGCACTCCGGCTGCCTACTAATGGAAGGTTGGCAGCTGAATCTCTGTGGCCTGCCCTCCTTGCCCCTGTGTTTCGACGGTCCTCTTCAATTGGAGATTAGCCACGTACGGACCGTGACATCCCCATGATGGTGTTGGCGCATTCCACATAGGTAGTGCGCTGAATCACCCTGGCGGGATCATGCCAAATGCTAGAAATTTTTCTACCCCTCGTGGAGGCTCAGCACTGCTCTCCAAAACTTCACAGCCAAGGGGTTTCAGCCCTCCACAGCCTGTTGGCTCCAGCGCTCCGCAGTCTGTTGCCACCCTCCACAGCCATCCGTAGGCTGTTGGTTCCAGCCTCTTGCAGGCTGTTGGTTCCAGCCTTCTGTAGGTTGTTGGCTCCAGCCTCCAACAACCAGATGGCTCCAGCTCCTGCAGTTTGGAGGCTCCAGCCCGATCCTATCTGTCCTGGTCGTAACGCCTGAAGCATTGGATGTTCTGCGAAAATTCCGTAGCTTTCTTCAAGCGGTACAAATGAACCCCATCTAAGCCCCGACATCATTGTTAAAAAAATCCGACTTTGGTCCAACTGAGTGTGCCAATTTTTGTAACCTAAAATTTTGAGGCTCCAAGACCAGTCATCAATTCCGTCAGTGCGGGTTCCGAAAGTACTCCAAAGAGCTTGTTAGTTGTCAGATTTGGAGGCGGCTCCGATGGTGAAGCCTACGCAGCTTCAAGCCTAAATGTGGCTTCGAGCCTAAATGACCAAATTTATTGGATTTAAATTAAAATATACTAAAACTCGGATGAAGCTAATGGAAAACAGATAAACACATGCTGAAAACATAAATTAGCAAGAAATTAAGATAATCTCCTAAAATCTATGGATAAACTAATAAAATGATAAAGACTTGTAGAGGATATGTGTGTTCTTCTTGTGTGTGTGTATGTTCTTTTCACTATATTTATCGTAATATCAAACAATTAACTACCTATTATACTAAAAAGGTAGTTTCAATTATTCCTTCCATTACCTACAACCGTTTGGTAACCTCCCCGATCAGCTTTCAACCACTGGATTTGCTTTGAACCACCTCCATTACATTTGAACCGGCTCCCCACTCATCCTGAACCGCCTCCACTGCCCTTGAATCGATCTGCAGCTTACCTCGAATTGCCTCCATTACATCTTTAGCAGGTATACGGGGTTTTATTCCCAACAACCTTGAGTCACGTGGATTCTTCGGTTTTCCTCTTGTTGGCTTCTTCCATTGAGATTTTTGAATAAAATATGAAAGTGCATAGGCCTTCCACTGATGTTCAGTACGAAATTATTAACCCAGGGCCAATGAAGGTGGTTATCCCATGATCTGTTAAAGCTGTTGCTTTCTATCTTGTGGTGGCAACCTTCCTCTACATTGCGGAAGCACCGCAGTCCAATTGAGGTAGTTGTTTTCAACCCAATGGAGGTAGCAATTTGAGCTTATGGAAGCACCGTAGTCCAAAAAGTTGCTGCCCCAAGGTTAATGGAGGTTGCTGCCCCAGGGTCCGTGAAGGCTCCTGCTTTCGGCCCTATGAAGGAAACAATCATTTGTTTTGTGGAGGTATCACAATCCAATGAGGTTGTTGTTTTCGACTCTGTGGAGGTAGCAGTCTTTGGCTCCATGGCATGAAGCTCCATTTTTGTTGGACGGCTCCGTGGCCTGAGAGCTCCGGCTCCGCTTTTTTCTTCGAGTCTCCTTCATATTCAGGTGCTTTTGGACCCATGTCCAACACCTAGAAATGTTTAAGTTGTTCCTGTAAAGAATAATTAATCAAAAGATATATAAGATAAAATAGCCCTTAAATTAAAATAACGTTTTCCAATTGCTATAATACCAAAAATAGGGGTGTCATTCTAACCCATGAAAATCATGTTCCTATTAATTACTCAAATTGGACAATTCTTCGTCAAAATATTGAAACAATATATTCAATATGTTCATTTTGATTTTAAAACAAATCTTTTACAATAAATTTAATTGTAAGATCATTTTGAAAGAGAGAAAATTACCATACTGAAGAAAATGGTAGTTAAGTCCATCCAGCCAAAAATGCAAATATGGCCAAAGTAGGAGAAAGTTAGGCCGTGTTTGTTACAGGGAAATAGAAATGGTCTAATTTCTCTTGGTTGGTTAAGCCAGAGAATTGAGAAATAAATCATTTTTCATTCTCTAATTTAATTTGTGTGTCATATATATATATAAAAAAAAAATATAGAGAATTGAAAATTGTATATTGATGGCAGTATATTTATTTTAATTTTTAATTTTTTTTGTATTATTTAATTTTATAATTTTTAAATTATATTATTTCAATCTTATAAATAATCAAATTTAATTTATCATTCACATATTTATTTTTTTACTATTTTTAAACAAATTAAACTAAAATTTCATTTTACAAAATATCGTATCTGATTTATTATTTAAACAAAAAAAATATTTTTTCATGAATTCTCACTCGTTACAATTTTTTTCTTGCCCCGTTAATAATTTATTCTTGATCGATCCATCCAAATAACTACATTTTTTACATTTCTCAACTGAATTATATATTTTACCAAACAAGAGAATTAATTATAACTCTATATTGAATTCATTTTCTATGGAATTCTATTATCTACCCTTATTTCTCTGCAATTTTCATTCGTTGTACCAAACACCCACTTAATTTTTTTGGAGGTATTTTTGGAAAGTCGTAGATAATTTTTAATTTGAATTTGGCTTTTCTACATCGAAATGCAGTTAGACTAGTAATTTTTTGTTGCGTCGCTATGGTTCTAGTCTAATTAGGGAAGCAATTAAGGGCGTACCTTGATTCTTGAATAGAGTAAGAAAGAGTCGGTTAGTAGGCACGCATTAACAACTACAACTAATATATTAAGACAGTAACGAAATTAAATATTTATCAATGATCAATTTCACTGTCTCAGTTGTCAATTTCATTCTTAGACTAAAAGATTTTTTTGAAGTCAAATATTCTTCGTAGGATCCTTCTTAGTCTATTAATTTTCTATTTTCTATCTTTATTTTCAAAACCACATATTCTATTATAACTATATATTAAGCACCCAAAAGTCAAACCATTTTTCATTACCTGAGGAGACGGCACTACTTCAGCTATATTACTTTTATTTTTATTATGGTGGTAGGTAGATTACATTTAATTTTCCAGCATGTGCGAATGCTGTCCAATTTTGGCCCTGTTGCCGAGGAATTTTAATTTTTTATTTTATCTTTGGATATTTCTATTTTTTTAATTGCTTATGTCAAGATTTGATTGCACAAGAATCTTGACTTCTGATCCCAAGATTAAGAAGACTACACGTTGATTGAGAAACGAAATCTAGGGAGCATCACCTAAAACAAATTGGATCAGAATCATCTTAATCCGGAGTGCAAATTTGTGATACTCCCGACGTTTAATAGTGATGTGTACAGTTTTAGTGGATCGATTAGACTACTTATGTTAAAGATATGCACATTCCTTTTACGGAGCCCACTCGAAAGAATTCTACAGTTAGACATGTTTGCTCTAAAGTAATTTTAGAATGGATGACTTTATGAAAAGTCTCAAAGAATGCTCATGAGTGAGGGCAAAACACACTGAAAGAATTTGTGTTGAGTTGTAGGGTCAGTCCCAAAACACCTAGTCTGTGTCTGTTGCGAGTTCTGGTGTTACAGTTGATATCAGAGCCAATTTGCAAAAACCCATAGTTGTTAACCAAATTTTTTAGAGGTGTAGCAGTTAATGGATCTTTGGGGACTTTTGATGGACCCAGCAGCTGACGGATCCTTTGGGTGCAATGTGATCGTTGTATTCTTATGTACGGGAGGACGTGATACCCTCGAAGGTGAATAGAGATGCGTACGATTTATGTGTATCAATTAGACTACTCTTGTAAACAATGTGCACATTTCTTTTGGAGTCCACTTGAAAGAATTTTTAAGTTAAGCGTACTTTCTCTACAATAATTTCAAGTGAAGAACCACATAAGCATCTCAAATAATTTGATGCCGTCAGTAACATGGGAGAGCTGAAAATATGAGGAAAGAGATATGTGAAAACAAACAAAAATTTAGGTGACTTTTAACTTGAAAATTGGAAAACAATTGATCTTTTAATTGTGAGATGTCCTCTACATCAAATCTCTATGCAACTATTGATTTAATGTTTTTATGAAGGTTCAACTTCTATTCATAGGAGAATCATATATGTTGTGAGTGGACGTGTTTTGATTAATAAAACTCCCAGAGAGGCATGGTAGTTGCTTATTGAGAATACACAAACTAATTTTTTGAAGATCATTCGCGTTGATAACAAGCACCTACTCATGTCCCACAAACATCTCAAGAAATTCCTGATAATTCTTTGAAGGTGATAATCACATATTATTATATATTTTTGTAGATTATTGAAATTATAATTATGATTTCTATTAGAGTCTACTTATTTCTCATTCTTTTTTAATTGGTGCTAGGAATGCAAGAATTGTGGAGTTATACATGCCCATAATAATTTTCCGGGTTATACTCAAATGTTAAGGATATCATTGTAAATTAAATGAGGTTTAACGGAGATTGAGACTTTATATTTTTAAAAGGAACCATAAAGGCACTAAGAGGGAAATTTACTTGTTGAACAAGAAATGAGAGAGGATTTGATTTCTTATAAAAAGAGAATTAAGGCATTGAAGGAGGAGCATCACTATCCATATTTTGATTCAAAATGGTATATTTTTATTTGCTAATTTATCGATGAAGTAGACAATAAATATGCCGAGTGTGAACTGTTTTATCCTATGTTAGACTTGGGCCTATTTAAGCATTTAATTTACATTCTATATATTTCTTCTTGGGTGCGATACTCCTCTAGACTTGCTTTACTAGAACTTGCGTAGTGATTCATGTTGAATTTAATTTTCAATGAGAGTTTGTGATTAATATGATAAGGGTATATTAGGTGAATTAACCACTTGGCCTAACAAATTTTCTACACAAAATTCATTAATTAGTGAGCCCATTTTATTTTGAATGTCATATGTTGTTCTTACTAAGTGATCAACATATTAGCCTGTGACATTTTTGTATTTAAAGCCAAAAATTTTCAACACATGGTCGAAAAAAAATATCAAGCTCACATTCTTCTAATGATTCTAGGGAAATGGAGAGTTTAATTAGTTATTGTAGAGAGAAAAAAAAAATGTAAAAACTTAAAAAAAAAAAAAAAACAAGTGTGCTATGCAAGAATAAATATATGAGTAAAGTACGATACCCTTGGAGTTGGGCCGGTGCTAGGCGAATTTTCATACATGGATGAGCAAGTTTTATAACATCTGAGATTGAATAGAAATTAAGAAGATCAAATATGCTACTAATGTTTTGTATCATGTGAACGTTATTGACAGAAGTATCTTGCAGAATCTATTGCCTTGTATAATGTGAACGTTATTGATAAAAGTATGTAGGGATTCTTTGGATTTAATGGGATAGCTATTTTGGATGTGAAATTGAAGCTCTTACCGAATCAATTAGAGCATGCTGACTTGAAATCTGACATGAGTCTTTTGAAATCTTTTCCATAATCATTGATTAAATTATGGAAGTAAAAAAATGAAGATTGGAATGACAGAGATGGTCCGTGGTAGTGGCACTCAATGGCTAATATGAAAACTATGTCTAGCCAAAGATGTTAAAGAAAGACGTTTATTGAAAGACAACCCAAGTTTTCTAACTTTATTTCTATTATTTTCTTAGTTCTTTTGTTTATAACAACCGTCTTTGTTTGATTTTGATTTTTTGTAAGGGAACTTCTTGTAAAAATAATAAGAAAAAGGGTGCGAAAATTTGGGAACAATTTTCTTCTTAGGCAATATAATACCCGACTTGTAATTGAATCGTCTCATTAGACATTTAATGAATTTGATTATTTTAAATCTCTTGAAGATGAGTCCACTTTGACCGGATAGAGATTTTTTATTTATTTGCTTTGGGTGAATTTCATCTTATTGGATAGGTCTTTGAGTTAGCTTTTCAATGCCACTAATGATGAGACGATTTGATGCGGACGAAAGATATATATCCAATATAGTAGAAACTTATTTGTAAAGAGTTCATACCACAACTGTTGACTTAAAAAAACTTCACTATAAATTTTGTTTAGATCCAACTCCCTTGTGCTCTTAAAGGTAAATATTATTTTGAATTATCTATCCATAGCCCCAAACGAGAGGTGTAATGCCCCGATTTCGGAGTGTATAAAATAATATTACTGTAGCAAAAAAATATTTTTATAATATTTTGGGATCAAGAAATTAATATTCTGAAATAAATTTTATATTTATTTTATATATTGGTTATAATTATAGAGATTGTTAAACAGATAAATATCGATAAGGATAAATATAAAATATAATATATATATAATAATATTAAAAGTGATGATGATGAAGATAATGTTTATAATAATAATAATAATAATAATAACAATAATAATAATAATAATATCGTTAATAATAATAAAATATAATATAATATATAATAATAATAGTAATAATATATATATATACATACAAACAAATATACTCATCCTTACTATGAGCAGAACGGGAGAACGCATGAGAAGAATAGAAGAAGAAATGAGCAGAAAAAAAAAAAAAAAAAAAGATTAATCCGTCCGATTTCGATTCCGACTTCGATATTATATTCCTTGTTATACGTGTAATTTAATTATGGATTTTAATATGAATTTCGATATTGGGGATATTAAATTAGAAATTCTTCAAAAATTCATAACTAGCTATTTGGCTATTTAATTGACTAATTTCTTTAGCTAATAGCCTATTCATGGTCCTAGCGTTATATTTTGAGAATTTTGTATCGATCCGAGCCGAATTGAAAATAGCAGTGTACTGCACCTGCTTGTTTATTCATATCTTTAAGTATTTCTATTTGATAATCAGATGATATAAATATTATGAGGTATAATATTTTTATAGCTAGAATATTGTATTCTACTAAATATAAAAGTTTGAAACCCAACGACCCAATTATAGAAATTAGCTTTTGAATAAGCAGGTAGCTCCTATGAATAGGCTTATAGCTCATCTGATTTGAGTAAATAATGAGACAGGTGTACGTTGGAGGAGATTTGTGTAAGATTGCAAAAGCTAGGGAGTGTCGATAAGAGGTAAGCAGTAAGGAATTAAATCTAATTTTAAGAAATTAGGTATGCATGTTGCATGAAATTTTTATTAATATGTTAATGTGATATTATGTGAATCATTTTGTCAGTGCATGTATATAGTTATATATATGTGTGTGTATGCATATGGGAGACTTCACGGTTTATGATATTTGATATACGTATTTGATCGCGTTGGTGAATTTATGAAAAGGAGGATAGGTGAACTGTCTCACCAGCCCTTTTTGGATAAATTCATTTATTTGACATGCTGCACACATATTGCACGGTTTATCGGATATGTTTTATGGATCTATCGTTTAGTCTCCGTGTGCGGTAGTGCTAGGTGAGGGCATCATCTGGGGTTAGGATATACGACCCCGATGTACTGTAACACTTTGACGATAGTGAACGATAGTAGTCTGACAACTGGGTGACTTAGTCTCACGGTCATTTAGGGATTAGACCCATTGTAGTTGAGACATATTCGGTCTAATCAGTTGTGTTCGGTGTTTTTCACTAATTGGAGTAGCTACTAGTGAGGTCTACCGGTAGTTTAGGATCATATGCCAAACTCCGAACGTGATCCGGTTAGGGCGCGCGAGGAGGAGTAGAGTTTCCGGGTTTCTTTTGGGTGATTCAAGGTTGCACGGATTCTACTACATTACACAAGATAAGGCTAGTCAATGGGGGTCCTATCTTCGCTATCACAGACTATGGGGCATCTTGTGGTTAATGGCGACAACGTTCGGCTATCTATGTATTGATTATGGGAGTCGTATGGTGGGTATATGGAAGTGACCGGATGACTGTTATATTATTATGGGTTTATCAGGTGCTTCCTTGAATCGAGGATTGTCCGGCTATTTATTGATGATGGTCTAATGAGCTTGTTAATGCGGGGCCGAGGTTATTCCGGCTGCTCACTTAGACAGATGCAGTGAGCCTATTACTATGGAGCCGAGGTTATTCCGGCTGCTCACTTCGGCGGATGTATATATATGTGTGCATGTGCAATGTTGTTGAGTTTGATATCTTTGTTGTATCATTTCACTATTGGCATGACATGACAAGTATGTTATGATTGACGGAAATTAGACTAGACTTTAAAAGATATGACATGACATATTTCACGTTAGTTCTTAAAATAGATTTAATTCTAGACTGCTTTTAAGAAAAATATTTGGTTCAGGTATGCATGGCACCTCCGGGACAGGGGACGTCTCGGGATATAGAAAGAAGCGCAGAGTGAGTGAACTTACATCTATTGTATTATATGTAAATTTTTAACCGGAAAAACTTCCTGTCTAGGAGTGTGTTTCGTAAATATTCATAAATCAGATTTTGTTATATAATAATACACTTTTACGGTTAATTTTAGCATTAACACTATATTGTGGGGCCTGAAGTAGGAGGTGACGACCTCATGATGCAGTGTTGCGGTAGCATTTCCAGTATGAGCCAACTGGGGGGTGTTACAAGAGGTCAATCGGAGGTTAGGAGAGTGAGTTACAACCTGAACAAATAAGAAGAACATTGTAAATAGAACTATAGAGCACAAACTATAATCCTATAAAGTGCGATATAATGAAAAGAAAAGGCAGTCAAGAAACAAAAGAACTGACTGTATTCCGTTAAAACACTACGTTATACAAACGAAAAGCCCTATAATTAGAACTATAAAGCACAAATTAAGTATAATCTATCAAATGCTATATAATATAAAGGAAAAACATTGAAAAAACAAAAGCGCTAAATATAATAATTTTTAACACTCTATAACAAATACGAAAAACACTGTAATTAGAACCATAGAGCACAAAGTATAATCCTACAAAGTGCTATATAATGAAAACAAAAGGCAGTCAAGAAACAAAAACACTAACCGTATTCCCGTAAAACACTATTTAATACATACGAAAAGCACTACTATTAGAACTATACAACACAAAGTAAGTATAATCTATAAAATGCTATATAATATAAAGGAAAAACATTGAAAAAACAAAAGCGCTAAATATAATAATTTTAAACATTCTATAAAAAATACGAAAAACACTGTAATTAGAACTATAGAGCACAAAGTATAATCCTATAAAGTGCTATATAATGAAAAGAAAAGGCAGTCAAGAAACAAAAGTATTAACTGTATTCCCTTAAAACACTATGTAAATACATACGAAAAGCATTATAATTGGAAGTATAGAGCACAAAGAAAGTATAATCTATAAAATGCTATATAATATAAAGGAAAAACACTGAAAAAGCGAAAGCGCTAAATATGATAATTTTTAACACTATAACAAATACGAAAAACACTGTAATTAGAACTATAGAGCTTAAAGAATAATCCTATAAAGTGCTATACAAAGAATAGAAAAGGCAGTCAAGAAGCGAAAGCACTAATTGTATTCCCTTAAAAACACTATGAAACACATACGAAAAGCACTATAATTAGAACTACCGAGTACAAAGTAAGTATAATCTATAAAATGCTATATAATATTATCAAAAAACATTGAAAAAACAAAAGCGCTAAATATGATAATTTTTAACACTCCATAACAAATACGAAAAACACTGTAATTAGAACTATAGAGCACAAAGTATAATCCTATAAAGTGCTATACAAAGACTAGAAAAGGCAGTCAAGAAGCAAAAGCACTAACTGTATTCCCTTAAAAATACTATGAAACACATACGAAAAGCACTATAATTAGAACTATAGAGTACAAAGTAAGTATAATCTATAAAATGCTATATAATATAAAGGAAAAACATTGAAAAAAAAAAGCGGCAAATATGATAATGTTTAACACTCTATAACAAATACGAAAAACACTGTAAATGGAACTATAGAGCACAAAGTATAATCCTATAAAGTGCTATATAATAAAAAGAAAAGGCAATCAAGATGCAAAAGCACTAACTGTATTCCCTTCAAAACACTATGAAATACATACGAAAAGCACTATATTTAGAACTATAGAGAACAAAGTAAGTGTAATCTATAAAATGCTATATAATATAAAGGAAAAATATTGAAAAAACAAAAGCTCTAAATATAATAATTTTAAACATTCTATAAAAAATACGAAAAACACTGTAATTAGAACTATAGAGCACAAAGTATAATCCTATAAAGTGCTATATAATGAAAAGAAAAGGCAGTCAAGAAACAAAAGTATTAACTGTATTCCCTTAAAACACTATGTAAATACATACGAAAAGCATTATAATTGGAAGTATAGAGCACAAAGAAAGTATAATCTATAAAATGCTATATAATATAAAGGAAAAACACTGAAAAAGCGAAAGCGCTAAATATGATAATTTTTAACACTATAACAAATACGAAAAACACTGTAATTAGAACTATAGAGCTTAAAGAATAATCCTATAAAGTGCTATACAAAGACTAGAAAAGGCAGTCAAGAAGCAAAAGCACTAACTGTATTCCCTTAAAAACACTATGAAACACATACGAAAAGCACTATAATTAGAACTATAGAGTACAAAGTAAGTATAATCTATAAAATGCTATATAATATAAAGGAAAAACATTGAAAAAAAAAAACGGCAAATATGATAATGTTTAACACTCTATAACAAATACGAAAAACACTGTAAATGGAACTATAGAGCACAAAGTATAATCCTATAAAGTGCTATATAATAAAAAGAAAAGGCAATCAAGATGCAAAAGCACTAACTGTATTCCCTTCAAAACACTATGAAATACATACGAAAAGCACTATATTTAGAACTATAGAGAACAAAGTAAGTGTAATCTATAAAATGCTATATAATATAAAGGAAAAATATTGAAAAAACAAAAGCTCTAAATATAATAATTTTAAACACTCTATAACAAATACGAAAAACACTGTAAATAGAACTATAAAGCAGAAAGTATAATCCTATAAAATGCTATATAATGAAAAGAAAAGGCACTCAAGAAGCGGAAGCACTAACTGTATTCCCTTCAAAACACTATGTAATACATACGAAAAGCACTATAATTAGAACTATAGAGCACGGAGTAAGTATAATCTATAAAATGCTATATAATATAAAAAAAAAAACATTGAAAAAAAAAGCGCTAAATATGATAATGTTTAACACCGTATAACAAATACGAAAAACACTGTAAATGGAACTATAGAACACAAACTATAATCCTATAAAGTGCTATATAATGAAAAGAAAAGACAGTCAAGAAACAAAAGCACTAACTGTATTCCGTTAAAACACTGTGTAATACAGACGAAAAGCACTATAATTAGAAGTATAGAGCACAAAGTAAGTATAATCTATAAAATGCTATATAATTTAAAGGAAAAACATTGAAAAAACAAAAGCGCTAAATATGATAATTTTTAACACTCTATAACAAATACGAAAAACACTGTAATTAGAACTATAGAGCACAAAGTATAATCCTATAAATTGCTATACAAAGACTAGAAAAGGCAGTCAAGAAGCAAAAGCACTAACTGTATTCCCTTAAGAACACTATGAAACACATACGAAAAGCACTATAATTAGAACTATAGAGTACAAAGTAAGTATAATCTATAAAATGCTATATAATATAAAGGAAAAACATTGAAAAAAAAAAGCGGCAAATATGATAATGTTTAACACTCTATAACAAATACGAAAAACACTGTAAATGGAACTATAGAGCACAAAGTATAATCCTATAAAGTGCCATATAATAAAAAGAAAAGGCAATCAAGATGCAAAAGCACTAACTGTATTCCCTTCAAAACACTATGAAATACATACGAAAAGCACTATATTTAGAACTATAGAGAACAAAGTAAGTGTAATCTATAAAATGCTATATAATATAAAGGAAAAATATTGAAAAAACAAAAGCTCTAAATATAATAATTTTAAACACTCTATAACAAATACGAAAAACACTGTAAATAGAACTATAAAGCAGAAAGTATAATCCTAAAATGTGGTATATAATGAAACGAAAAGGGAGTCAAGAAAGAAAAGCACTAAATGTATTCCATTAAAACACTATGTAATACATACGAAAAGCACTATAATTAGACCTATAGAGCACAAACTAAGTGTAATCTATAAAACGCTATATAATATAAAGGAAAAATATTGAAAAAACAAAAGTGCTAAATATGAAAATTTATAACACTCTATAACAAATACGAAAAACACTGTAATTAGAACTATAGAGTACAAACTATAATCCTAAAATGTGGTATATAATGAAACGAAAAGGGAGTCAAGAAAGAAAAGCACTAAATGTATTCCCTTAAAACACTATGTAATACATACGAAAAACACTATAATTAGACCTATAGAGCACAAACTAAGTATAATCAATAAAATGCTATATAATATAAAGGAAAAACATTGAAAAAACAAAAGCGCTAAATATGAAAATTTTTAGCACTCTATAACAAATACGAAAAACACAGTAATTAGAGCTATAGAGCACAAAGTATAATCCTATGAAGTCCTATATAATGAAAAGTAAAGGTAGTAAAGAAACAAAAGCACTACTTGTATTCCCTTAAAACACTATGTAATACATACGAAAAGAAATATAATTAGAACCATAGAGCCCAAAGTAAATATATTCTATAAAATGCTATATAATATAAAAGAAAAATATTGAAAAAACAAAAGTGGTAAATATGAAAATTTTTAACACTCTATAAAAAATACGAAAAACACTGTATTTAGAACTATAGAGCACAAACTATAATCCTAAAATGTGGTATATAATGAAACGAAAAGGGAGTCAAGAAAGAAAATCACTAACTGTATTCCCTTAAAACACTACGTAATACATACGAAAAGAACTATAATTAGACCTATAGAGCACAAACTAAGTATAATCAATAAAATGCTATATAATATAAAGGAAAAACATTGAAAAAACAAAAGCGCTAAATATGAAAATTTTTAGCACTCTATAACAAATACGAAAAACACAGTAATTAGAGCTATAGAGCACAAAGTATAATCCTATGAAGTCCTATATAATGAAAAGTAAAGGTAGTAAAGAAACAAAAGCACTACTTGTATTCCCTTAAAACACAATGTAATACATACGAAAAGAAATAGAATTAGAACCATAGAGCCCAAAGTAAGTATATTCTATAAAATGCTATATAATATAAAAGAAAAATATTGAAAAAACAAAAGTAGTAATATGAAAATTTTTAACACTCTATAACAAATACGAAAAACACTGTAATTAGAACTATAGAGTACAAACTATAATCCTAAAATGTGGTATATAATGAAACGAAAAGGGAGTCAAGAAAGAAAAGCACTAAATGTATTCCCTTAAAACACTATGTAATACATAGCAAAAACACTATAATTAGACCTATAGAGCACAAACTAAGTATAATCTATAAAATGCTATATAATATAAAAGAAAAATATTGAAAAAACAAAAGCACTAAATATGATAGTTTTTAACACTCCATAACAAATATGAAAAACACTGTAATTAGAACTATAGAGCACAAACTATAATTTTATAGAGTGCTATTTAATGAAAAGAAAAGGCAGTCAAGAAATAAAAACACTAATTGTATTCCCTTAAAACACTATCTAATACATACGAAAAGCACTATAATTAGAACTATAGAGCACAAAGTAAGTATAATCTATAAAATGCGATATAATATAACGGAAAAATATTGAAAAAACAAAAGCGCTAAATATTATAAATTTTTAACACTCTATAACAAATACGAAAAACACAGTAATTAGAACTATAGAGCACAAACTATAATCCTATAAAGTGCTATATAATGAAACAAAAAGGAAGTCAAGAAAGAAAAGCACTAACATGTATTCCATTAAAACACTATGTAATACATACGAAAAGCACTATAATTAGACCTATAGAGCACAAACTAAGTATAATCTATAAAATGCTATATAATATAAAGGAAAAATATTGAAAAAACAAAAGTGCTAAATATGAAATTTTTTAACACTCTATAACAAATACTAAAAACACAGTAATTAGAACTATAGAGCACAAACTATAATCCTAAAATGTGGTATATAATGAAACGAAAAGGGAGTCAAGAAAGAAAAGCACTAAATGTATTCCCTTAAAACACTATGTAATACATACGAAAAACACTATAATTAGACCTATAGAGCACAAACTAAGTATAATCTATAAAATGCTATATAATATAAAAGAAAAATATTGAAAAAACAAAAGCACTAAATATGATAGTTTTTAACACTCCATAACAAATATGAAAAACACTGTAATTAGAACTATAGAGCACAAACTATAATTTTATAGAGTGCTATTTAATGAAAAGAAAAGGCAGTCAAGAAACAAAAGCACTAATTGTATTCCCTTAAAACACTATCAAATACATACGAAAAGCACTATAATTAGAACTATAGAGCACAAAGTAAGTATAATCTATAAAATGCGATATAATATAACGGAAAAATATTGAAAAAACAAAAGCGCTAAATATTATAAATTTTTAACACTCTATAACAAATACGAAAAACACAGTAATTAGAACTATAGAGCACAAACTATAATCCTATAAAGTGCTATATAATGAAACAAAAAGGAAGTCAAGAAAGAAAAGCACTAACTTGTATTCCATTAAAACACTATGTAATACATACGAAAAGCCCTATAATTAGACCTATAGAGCACAAACTAAGTATAATCTATAAAATGCTATATAATATAAAGGAAAAATATTGAAAAAACAAAAGTGGTAAATATGAAAATTTTTAACACTCTATAACAAATACGAAAAACACTGTAATTAGAACTATAGAGCACAAACTATAATCCTAAAATGTGGTATATAATGAAACGAAAAGGGAGTCAAGAAAGAAAAGCACTAAATGTATTCCCTTAAAACACTATGTAATACATACGAAAAACACTATAATTAGACCTATAGAGCACAAACTAAGTATAATCAATAAAATGCTATATAATATAAAGGAAAAACATTGAAAAAACAAAAGCGCTAAATATGAAAATTTTTAGCACTCTATAACAAATACGAAAAACACAGTAATTAGAGCTATAGAGCACAACGTATAATCCTATGAAGTCCTATATAATGAAAAGTAAAGGTAGTAAAGAAACAAAAGCACTACTTGTATTCCCTTAAAACACTATGTAATACATACGAAAAGAAATATAATTAGAACCATAGAGCCCAAAGTAAGTATATTCTATAAAATGCTATATAATATAAAAGAAAAATATTGAAAAAACAAAAGTGGTAATATGAAAATTTTTAACACTCTATAACAAATACGAAAAACACTGTAATTAGAACTATAGAGCACAAACTATAATCCTAAAATGTGGTATATAATGAAACGAAAAGGGAGTCAAGAAAGAAAAGCACTAACTGTATTCCCTTAAAACACTATGTAATACATACGAAAAGAACTATAATTAGACCTATAGAGCACAAACTAAGTATAATCTATAAAATGCTATATAATATAAAGGAAAAACATTGAAAAAACAAAAGCACTAAATATGATAATTTTTAGCACTCTATAACAAATACGAAAAACACAGTAATTAGAGCTATAGAGCACAAAGTATAATCCTATGAAGTCCTATATAATGAAAAGTAAAGGTAGTAAAGAAACAAAAGCACTACTTGTATTCCCTTAAAACACAATGTAATACATACGAAAAGAAATATAATTAGAACCATAGAGCCCAAAGTAAGTATATTCTATAAAATGCTATATAATATAAAAGAAAAATATTGAAAAAACAAAGTAGTAATATGAAAATTTTTAACACTCTATAACAAATACGAAAAACACTGTAATTAGAACTATAGAGCACAAACTATAATCCTAAAATGTGGTATATAATGAAACGAAAAGGGAGTCAAGAAACAAAAGCACTAAATGTATTCCCTTAAAACACTATGTAATACATACAAAAACACTATAATTAGACCTATAGAGCACAAACTAAGTATAATCTATAAAATGCTATATAATATAAAAGAAAAATATTGAAAAAACAAAAGCACTAAATATGATAGTTTTTAACACTCCATAACAAATATGAAAAACACTGTAATTAGAACTATAGAGCACAAACTATAATTTTATAGAGTGCTATTTAATGAAAAGAAAAGGCAGTCAAGAAAAAAAGCACTAATTGTATTCCCTTAAAACACTATCTAATACATACGAAAAGCACTATAATTAGAACTATAGAGCACAAAGTAAGTATAATCTATAAAATGCGATATAATATAAAGGAAAAATATTGAAAAAACAAAAGCGCTAAATATTATAAATTTTTAACACTCTATAACAAATACGAAAAACACAGTAATTAGAACTATAGAGCACAAACTATAATCCTATAAAGTGCTATATAATGAAACAAAAGGAAGTCAAGAAAGAAAAGCACTAACTGTATTCCATTAAAACACTATGTAATACATACGAAAAGCACTATAATTAGACCTATAGAGCACAAACTAAGTATAATCTATAAAATGCTATATAATATAAAGGAAAAATATTGAAAAAACAAAAGTGCTAAATATGAAATTTTTTAACACTCTATAACAAATACGAAAAACACTGTAATTAGAACTATAGAGCACAAACTATAATCCTAAAATGTGGTATATAATGAAACGAAAAGGGAGTCAAGAAAGAAAAGCACTAATGTATTCCCTTAAAACACTATGTAATACATACGAAAAACACTATAATTAGACCTATAGAGCACAAACTAAGTATAATCTATAAAATGCTATATAATATAAAAGAAAAATATTGAAAAAACAAAAGCACTAAATATGAGTTTTTAACACTCCATAACAAATATGAAAAACACTGTAATTAGAACTATAGAGCACAAACTATAATTTTATAGAGTGCTATTTAATGAAAAGAAAAGGCAGTCAAGAAACAAAAGCACTAATTGTATTCCCTTAAAACACTATCAATACATACGAAAAGCACTATAATTAGAACTATAGAGCACAAAGTAAGTATAATCTATAAAATGCGATATAATATAAAGGAAAAATATTGAAAAAACAAAAGCGCTAAATATTATAATTTTTAACACTCTATAACAAATACGAAAAACACAGTAATTAGAACTATAGAGCACAAACTATAATCCTATAAAGTGCTATATAATGAAACAAAAAGGAAGTCAAGAAAGAAAAGCACTAACTTGTATTCCATTAAAACACTATGTAATACATACGAAAAGCACTATAATTAGACCTATAGAGCACAAACTAAGTATAATCTATAAAATGCTATATAATATAAAGGAAAAATATTGAAAAAACAAAAGTGCTAAATATGAAAATTTTTAACACTCTATAACAAATACGAAAAACACTGTAATTAGAACTATAGAGCACAAACTATAATCCTAAATGTGGTATATAATGAAACGAAAAGGGAGTCAAGAAAGAAAAGCACTAAATGTATTCCCTTAAAACACTATGTAATACATACGAAAAACACTATAATTAGACCTATAGAGCACAAACTAAGTATAATCAATAAAATGCTATATAATATAAAGGAAAAACATTGAAAAAACAAAAGCGCTAAATATGAAAATTTTTAGCACTCTATAACAAATACGAAAAACACAGTAATTAGAACTATAGAGCACAACGTATAATCCTATGAAGTCCTATATAATGAAAAGTAAAGGTAGTAAAGAAACAAAAGCACTACTTGTATTCCCTTAAAACACTATGTAATACATACGAAAAGAAATATAATTAGAACCATAGAGCCCAAAGTAAGTATAATCTATAAAATGCTATATAATATAAAAGAAAATATTGAAAAAACAAAAGTGGTAATATGAAAATTTTTAACACTCTATAACAAATACGAAAAACACTGTAATTAGAACTATAGAGCACAAACTATAATCCTAAAATGTGGTATATAATGAAACGAAAAGGGAGTCAAGAAAGAAAATCACTAACTGTATTCCCTTAAAACACTATGTAATACATACGAAAAGAACTATAATTAGACCTATAGAGCACAAACTAAGTATAATCAATAAAATGCTATATAATATAAAGGAAAAACATTGAAAAAACAAAAGCACTAAATATGATAATTTTTAACACTCTATAACAAATACGAAAAACACAGTAATTAGAGCTATAGAGCACAAAGTATAATCCTATGAAGTCCTATATAATGAAAAGTAAAGGTAGTAAAGAAACAAAAGCACTACTTGTATTCCCTTAAAACACTATGTAATACATACGAAAAGAAATATAATTAGAACCATAGAGCCCAAAGTAAGTATATTCTATAAAATGCTATATAATATAAAAAAAAATATTGAAAAAACAAAAGTAGTAATATGAAAATTTTTAACACTCTATAACAAATACGAAAAACACTGTAATTAGAACTATAGAGCACAAACTATAATCCTAAAATGTGGTATATAATGAAACGAAAAGGGAGTCAAGAAAGAAAAGCACTAAATGTATTCCCTTAAAACACTATGTAATACATACGAAAAACACTATAATTAGACCTATAGAGCACAAACTAAGTATAATCTATAAATGCTATATAATATAAAGAAAAATATTGAAAAAACAAAAGCACTAAATATGATAGTTTTTAACACTCCATAACAAATATGAAAAACACTGTAATTAGAACTATAGAGCACAAACTATAATTTATAGAGTGCTATTTAATGAAAAGAAAAGGCAGTCAAGAAAAAAAGCACTAATTGTATTCCCTTAAAACACTATCTAATACATACGAAAAGCACTATAATTAGAACTATAGAGCACAAAGTAAGTATAATCTATAAAATGCGATATAATATAAAGGAAAAATATTGAAAAAACAAAAGCGCTAAATATTATATTTTTAACACTCTATAACAAATACGAAAAACACAGTAATTAGAACTATAGAGCACAAACTATAATCCTATAAAGTGCTATATAATGAAACAAAAAGGAAGTCAAGAAAGAAAAGCACTAACTTGTATTCCATTAAAACACTATGTAATACATACGAAAAGCACTATAATTAGACCTATAGAGCACAAACTAAGTATAATCTATAAAATGCTATATAATATAAAGGAAAAATATTGAAAAAACAAAAGTGCTAAATATGAAAATTTTTAACACTCTATAACAAATACGAAAAACACTGTAATTAGAACTATAGAGCACAAACTATAATCCTAAAATGTGGTATATAATGAAACGAAAAGGGAGTCAAGAAAGAAAAGCACTAAATGTATTCCCTTAAAACACTATGTAATACATACGAAAAACACTATAATTAGACCTATAGAGCACAAACTAAGTATAATCTATAAAATGCTATATAATATAAAAGAAAAATATTGAAAAAAAAAGCACTAAATATGATAGTTTTTAACACTCCATAACAAATATGAAAAACACTGTAATTAGAACTATAGAGCACAAACTATAATTTTATAGAGTGCTATTTAATGAAAAGAAAAGGCAGTCAAGAAACAAAAGCACTAATTGTATTCCCTTAAAACACTATCTAATACATACGAAAAGCACTATAATTAGACTATAGAGCACAAAGTAAGTATAATCTATAAAATGCGATATAATATAAAGGAAAAATATTGAAAAACAAAAGCGCTAAATATTATAATTTTTAACACTCTATAACAAATACGAAAAACACAGTAATTAGAACTATAGAGCACAAACTATAATCCTATAAAGTGCTATATAATGAAACAAAAGGAAGTCAGAAAGAAAAGCACTAACTTGTATTCCATTAAAACACTATGTAATACATACGAAAAGCACTATAATTAGACCTATAGAGCACAAACTAAGTATAATCTATAAAATGCTATATAATATAAAGGAAAAATATTGAAAAAACAAAAGTGCTAAATATGAAAATTTTTAACACTCTATAACAAATACGAAAAACACTGTAATTAGAACTATAGAGCACAAACTATAATCCTAAAATGTGGTATATAATGAAACGAAAAGGGAGTCAAGAAAGAAAAGCACTAATGTATTCCCTTAAAACACTATGTAATACATACGAAAACACTATAATTAGACCTATAGAGCACAAACTAAGTATAATCAATAAAATGCTATATAATATAAAGGAAAAACATTGAAAAAACAAAAGCGCTAAATATGAAAATTTTTAGCACTCTATAACAAATACGAAAAACACAGTAATTAGAGCTATAGAGCACAAAGTATAATCCTATGAAGTCCTATATAATGAAAAGTAAAGGTAGTAAAGAAACAAAAGCACTACTTGTATTCCCTTAAAACACTATGTAATACATACGAAAAGAAATATAATTAGAACATAGAGCCCAAAGTAAGTATATTCTATAAAATGCTATATAATATAAAAGAAAAATATTGAAAAAACAAAAGGTAATATGAAAATTTTTAACACTCTATAACAAATACGAAAAACACTGTAATTAGAACTATAGAGCACAAACTATAATCCTAAAATGTGGTATATAATGAAACGAAAAGGGAGTCAAGAAAGAAAAGCACTAATGTATTCCCTTAAAACACTATGTAATACATACGAAAAGAACTATAATTAGACCTATAGAGCACAAACTAAGTATAATCAATAAAATGCTATATAATATAAAGGAAAAACATTGAAAAAACAAAAGCACTAAATATGATAATTTTTAACACTCTATAACAAATACGAAAAACACAGTAATTAGAACTATAGAGCACAAAGTATAATCCTATGAAGTCCTATATAATGAAAAGTAAAGGTAGTAAAGAACAAAAGCACTACTTGTATTCCCTTAAAACACTATGTAATACATACGAAAAGAAATATAATTAGAACCATAGAGCACAAAGTAAGTATATTCTATAAAATGCTATATAATATAAAAGAAAAATATTGAAAAAACAAAAGTGGTAATATGAAAATTTTTAACACTCTATAACAAATACGAAAACACTGTAATTAGAACTATAGAGCACAAACTATAATCCTAAAAGTGTATATAATGAAACGAAAAGGGAGTCAAGAAAGAAAAGCACTAATGTATTCCCTTAAAACACTATGTAATACATACGAAAACACTATAATTAGACCTATAGAGCACAAACTAAGTATAATCTATAAAATGCTATATAATATAAAGAAAAATATTGAAAAAACAAAAGCACTAAATATGATAGTTTTTAACACTCCATAACAAATATGAAAAACACTGTAATTAGAACTATAGAGCACAACTATAATTTTATAGAGTGCTATTTAATGAAAAGAAAAGGCAGTCAAGAAAGAAAACACTAATTGTATTCCCTTAAAACACTATGTAATACATACGAAAAGCACTATAATTAGAACTATAGAGCACAAAGTAAGTATAATCTATAAAATGCGATATAATATAAAGGAAAAATATTGAAAAAACAAAGCGCTAAATATTATAATTTTTAACACTCTATAACAAATACGAAAAACACAGTAATTAGAACTATAGAGCACAAACTATAATCCTATAAAGTGCTATATAATGAAACAAAAAGAAGTCAAGAAACAAAAGCACTAACTTGTATTCCATTAAAACACTATGTAATACATACGAAAAGCACTATAATTAGACCTATAGAGCACAAACTAAGTATAATCTATAAAATGCGATATAATATAAAGGAAAAATATTGAAAAAACAAAAGCGCTAAATATTATAAATTTTTAACACTCTATAACAAATACGAAAAACACAGTAATTAGAACTATAGAGCACAAACTATAATCCTATAAAGTGCTATATAATGAAACAAAAAGGAAGTCAAGAAAGAAAAGCACTAACTTGTATTCCATTAAAACACTATGTAATACATACGAAAAGCACTATAATTAGACCTATAGAGCACAAACTAAGTATAATCTATAAAATGCTATATAATATAAAGGAAAAATATTGAAAAAACAAAAGTGCTAAATATGATAATTTTTAACACTCTATAACAAATACGAAAAACACTGTAATTAGAACTATAGAGCACAAACTATAATCCTATAAAGTGGTATATAATGAAACGAAAAGGGAGTCAAGAAAGAAAAGCACTAAATGTATTCCCTTAAAACACTATGTAATACATACGAAAAGCACTATAATTAGAACTATAGAGCACAAAGTAAGTATAATCTATAAAATGCTATATAATATAAAGGAAAAATATTGAAAAAACAAAAGCGCTAAATATTATAAATTTTTAACACTCTATAACAAATACGAAAAACAGTAATTAGAACTATAGAGCACAAACTATAATCCTATAAAGTGCTATATAATGAAACAAAAAGGAAGTCAAGAAAGAAAAGCACTAACTTGTATTCCCTTAAAACACTATGTAATACATACGAAAAGCACTATAATTAGAACTATAGAGCACAAACTAAGTATAATCTATAAAATGCTATATATATAAAGGAAAATATTGAAAAAACAAAAGCGCTAAATATGATAATTTTTAACACTCTATAACAAATACGAAAAACACTGTAATTAGAACTATAGAGCACAAACTATAATCCTAATAAGTGCTATATAATGAAACGAAAAGGCAGTCAAGAAAGAAAAGCACTAACTGTATTCCCTTAAAACACTATGTAATACATACGAAAAGAACTATAATTAGACCTATAGAGCACAAACTAAGTATAATCAATAAAATGCTATATAATATAAAAAAGGAAAACATTGAAAAAACAAAAGCGCTAAATATGAAAATTTTTAGCACTCTATAACAAATACGAAAAACACAGTAATTAGAACTATAGAGCACAAAGTATAATCCTATGAAGTCCTATATAATGAAAGTAAAGGTAGTAAAAAACAAAAGCACTACTTGTATTCCCTTAAAACACTATGTAATACATACGAAAAGAACTATAATTAGAACCATAGAGCCCAAAGTAAGTATTCTATAAAATGCTATATAATATAAAAGAAAAATATTGAAAAACAAAAGTGGTAATATGAAAATTTTTAACACTCTATAACAAATACGAAAACACTGTAATTAGAACTATAGAGCACAACTATAATCCTAAAATGTGGTATATAATGAAACGAAAAGGGAGTCAAGAAAGAAAAGCACTAAATGTATTCCCTTAAAACACTATGTAATACATACGAAAACACTATAATTAGACCTATAGAGCACAAACTAAGTATATATCTATAAAAAATGCTATATAATATAAAAGAAAAATATTGAAAAAACAAAGCACTAAATATGATAGTTTTTAACACTCCATAACAAATATGAAAAACACTGTAATTAGAACTATAGAGCACAAACTATAATTTTATAGAGTGCTATTTATGAAAAAAAAAGGCAGTCAAGAAACAAAAGCACTAATTGTATTCCCTTAAAACACTATGTAATACATACGAAAAGCACTATAATTAGAACTATAGAGCACAAAGTAAGTATAATCTATAAAATGCTATATAATATAAAGGAAAAATATTGAAAACAAAAGCGCTAAATATTATAAATTTTTAACACTCTATAACAATACGAAAAACACAGTAATTAGAACTATAGAGCACAACTATAATCCTATAAAGTGCTATATAATGAAACAAAAAGGAAGTCAAGAAAGAAAAGCACTAACTTGTATTCCTTAAAACACTATGTAATACATACGAAAAGCACTATAATTAGACCTATAGAGCACAAACTAAGTATAATCTATAAAATGCTATATAATATAGGAAAAAATATTGAAAAACAAAAGTGCTAAATATGAAATTTTTAACACTCTATAACAAATACGAAAACACTGTAATTAGAACTATAGAGCACAACTATAATCCTAAAATGTGGTATATAATGAAACGAAAAGGGAGTCAAGAAAGAAAAGCACTAAATGTATTCCCTTAAAACACTATGTAATACATACAAAAACACTATAATTAGACCTATAGAGCACAAACTAAGTATAATCATAAATGCTATATAATATAAAGGAAAACATTGAAAAAACAAAAGCGCTAAATATGAAAATTTTAGCACTCTATAACAAATACGAAAAACACAGTAATTAGAGCTATAGAGCACAAAGTATAATCCTATAAGTCTATATAATGAAAAGTAAAGGTAGTCAAGAAACAAAAGCACTACTTGTATTCCTTAAAACACTATGTAATACATACGAAAAGAACTATAATTAGAACCATAGAGCCCAAAGTAAGTATATTCTATAAAATGCTATATATATAAAAGAAAAATATTGAAAAAACAAAAGTGGTAAATATGAAAATTTTTAACACTCTATAACAAATACGAAAAACACTGTAATTAGAACTATAGAGCACAAACTATAATCCTAAAATGTGGTATATAATGAAACGAAAAGGGAGTCAAGAAAGAAAAGCACTAATGTATTCCCTTAAAACACTATGTAATACATACGAAAAACACTATAATTAGACCTATAGAGCACAAACTAAGTATAATCTATAAAATGCTATATAATATAAAAGAAAAATATTGAAAAACCAAAAGCACTAAATATGATAGTTTTTAACATCCATAACAAATATGAAAAACACTGTAATTAGAACTATAGAGCACAAACTATAATTTTATGAGTGCTATTTAATGAAAAGAAAAGGCAGTCAAAAACAAAAGCACTAATTGTACTCCCTTAAAACACTATCTAATACATACGAAAAGCACTATAATTAGAACTATAGAGCACAAAGTAAGTATAATCTATAAAATGCGATATAATATAAAGGAAAAATATTGAAAAAACAAAAGCGCTAAATATTAAAATTTTTAACACTCTATAACAAATACGAAAAACACAGTAATTAGAACTATAGAGCACAAACTATAATCCTATAAAGTGCTATATAATGAAACAAAGGAAGTTAAGAAAGAAAAGCACTAACTTGTATTCCATTAAAACACTATGTAATACATACGAAAAGCACTATAATTAGACCTATAGAGCACAAACTAAGTGTAATCTATAAACGCTATATAATATAAAGGAAAATATTGAAAAACAAAAGTGCTAAATATGAAAATTTATAACACTCTATAACAAATACGAAAAACACTGTATTAGAACTATAGAGTACAAACTATAATCCTAAAATGTGGTATATAATGAAACGAAAAGGGAGTCAAGAAAGAAAAGCACTAATGTATTCCCTTAAAACACTATGTAATACATACGAAAAACACTATAATTAGACCTATAGAGCACAAACTAAGTATAATCAATAAAATGCTATATAATATAAAGGAAAAACATTGAAAAAACAAAAGCGCTAAATATGAAAATTTTTAGCACTCTATAACAAATACGAAAAACACAGTAATTAGAGCTATAGAGCACAAAGTATAATCCTATGAAGTCCTATATAATGAAAAGTAAAGGTAGTAAAGAAACAAAAGCACTACTTGTATTCCTTAAAACACTATGTAATACATACGAAAAGAAATATAATTAGAACCATAGAGCCCAAAGTAAGTATATTCTATAAAATGCTATATAATATAAAAGAAAATATTGAAAAAACAAAAGTGGTAATATGAAAATTTTTAACACTCTATAACAAATACGAAAACACTGTAATTAGAACTATAGAGCACAAACTATAATCCTAAATGTGGTATATAATGAAACGAAAAGGGAGTCAAGAAAGAAAAGCACTAAATGTATTCCCTTAAAACACTATGTAATACATACGAAAACACTATAATTAGACCTATAGAGCACAAACTAAGTATAATCTATAAAATGCTATATAATATAAAAGAAAATATTGAAAAAACAAAAGCACTAAATATGATAGTTTTTAACATTCCATAACAAATATGAAAAACACTGTAATTAGAACTATAGAGCACAAACTATAATTTTATAGAGTGCTATTTAATGAAAAGAAAAGGCAGTCAAGAAACAAAAGCACTAATTGTATTCCCTTAAAACACTATCTAATACATACGAAAAGCACTATAATTAGAACTATAGAGCACAAAGTAAGTATAATCTATAAAATGCGATATAATATAAAGGAAAATATTGAAAAAACAAAGCGCTAAATATTATAAATTTTTAACACTCTATAACAAATACGAAAAACACAGTAATTAGAACTATAGAGCACACTATAATCCTATAAAGTGCTATATAATGAAACAAAAAGGAAGTTAAGAAAGAAAAGCACTAACTTGTATTCCATTAAAACACTATGTAATACATACGAAAAGCACTATAATTAGACCTATAGAGCACAAACTAAGTGTAATCTATAAAACGCTATATAATATAAAGGAAAATATTGAAAAAACAAAAGTGCTAAATATGAAAATTTATAACACTCTATAACAAATACGAAAAACACTGTAATTAGAACTATAGAGTACAAACTATAATCCTAAAATGTGGTATATAATGAAACGAAAAGGGAGTCAAGAAAGAAAAGCACTAAATGTATTCCCTTAAAACACTATGTAATACATACGAAAAACACTATAATTAGACCTATAGAGCACAAACTAAGTATAATCTATAAAATGCTATATAATATAAAAGAAAAATATTGAAAAAACAAAGCACTAAATATGATAGTTTTTAACACTCCATAACAATATGAAAAACACTGTAATTAGAACTATAGAGCACAAACTATAATTTTATAGAGTGCTATTTAAAAAGAAAAGGCAGTCAAGAAAACAAAAGCACTAATTGTATTCCCTTAAAACACTATCTAATACATACGAAAAGCACTATAATTAGAACTATAGAGCACAAAGTAAGTATAATCTATAAAATGCGATATAATATAAAGGAAAATATTGAAAAAACAAAAGCGCTAAATATTATAAATTTTTAACACTCTATAACAAATACGAAAAACACAGTAATTAGAACTATAGAGCACAAACTATAATCCTATAAAGTGCTATATAATGAAACAAAAAGGAAGTTAAGAAAGAAAAGCACTAACTTGTATTCCATTAAAACACTATGTAATACATACGAAAAGCACTATAATTAGACCTATAGAGCACAAACTAAGTATAATCTATAAAGCTATATAATATAAAGGAAAAATATTGAAAAAACAAAAGTGCTAAATATGAAAATTTTAACACTCTATAACAAATACGAAAAACACTGTAATTAGAACTATAGAGCACAAACTATAATCCTAAAATGTGGTATATAATGAAACGAAAAGGGAGTCAAGAAGAAAAGCACTAAATGTATTCCCTTAAAACACTATGTAATACATACGAAAAGCACTATAATTAGACCTATAGAGCACAAACTAAGTATCAATAAAATGCTATATAATATAAAGGAAAAACATTGAAAAAAAAAGCGCTAAATATGAAATTTTTTAGCACTCTATAACAAATACGAAAAACAGTAATTAGAGCTATAGAGCACAAAGTATAATCCTATGAAGTCCTATATAATGAAAAGAAAAGGTAGTAAGAAACAAAAGCACTACTTGTATTCCCTTAAACACTATGTAATACATACGAAAAGAAATATAATTAGAACCATAGAGCCCAAAGTAAGTATATTCTATAAAATGCTATATAATAAAAAGAAAATATTGAAAAAACAAAAGTGGTAAATGAAAAATTTTTAACACTCTATAACAAATACGAAAAACACTGTAATTAGAACTATAGAGCACAAACTATAATCCTAAAATGTGGTATATAATGAAACGAAAAGGGAGTCAAGAAAGAAAACACTACTTGTATTCCCTTAAAACACTATGTAATACATACGAAAACACTATAATTAGACCTATAGAGCACAACTAAGTATAATCTATAAAATGCTATATAATATAAAGGAAAAATATGAAAAACAAAAGCACTAAATATGATAATTTTTAACACTCTATAACAAATACGAAAAACACTGTAATTAGAACTATAGAGCACAAACTATAATTTATAGAGTGCTATATAATGAAAAGAAAAGGCAGTCAAGAAACAAAAGCACTAATTGTATTCCCTTAAAACACTATCTAATACATACGAAAAGCACTATAATTAGAACTATAGAGCACAAAGTAAGTATAATCTATAAAATGCGATATAATATAAAGGAAAAATATTGAAAAAACAAAAGCGCTAAATATTATAATTTTTAACACTCTATAACAAATACGAAAAACACTGTAATTAGAACTATAGAGCACAAACTATAATCCTATAAAGTGCTATATAATGAAACAAAAAGGAAGTTAAGAAAGAAAAGCACTAACTGTATTCCCTTAAACACTATGTAATACATACGAAAGCACTATAATTAGACTATAGAGCACAACTAAGTATAATCTATAAAATGCTATATAATATAAAGGAAAAATATTGAAAAAACAAAAGCGCTAAATATGAAAATTTTTAACACTCTATAACAAATACGAAAAACACTGTAATTAGAACTATAGAGCACAAACTATAATCCTAAAAGTGCTATATAATGAAACGAAAAGGGAGTCAAGAAAGAAAAGCACTAACTGTATTCCCTTAAAACACTATGTAATACATACGAAAAGCACTATAATTAGACCTATAGAGCACAAACTAAGTATAATCTATAAAATGCTATATAATATAAAGGAAAAATTGAAAAAACAAAAGCGCTAAATATAAATTTTTAACACTCTATAACAAATACGAAAAACACAGTAATTAGAACTATAGAGCACAAACTATAATCCTATGAAGTGCTATATAATGAAAAGAAAAGGTAGTAAGAAAAAAAAGCACTACTTGTATTCCCTTAAAACACTATGTAATACATACGAAAAGAAATATAATTAGAACCATAGAGCACAAGTAAGTATATTCTATAAAATGCTATATAATATAAAAGAAAAATATTGAAAAAAAAAAGTGCTAATATGAAATTTTTAACACTCTATAACAAATACGAAAAACACTGTAATTAGAACTATAGAGCACAAACTATAATCCTAAAATGTGGTATATAATGAAACGAAAAGGGAGTCAAGAAAGAAAGCACTAATGTATTCCCTTAAACACTATGTAATACATACGAAAAACACTATAATTAGACCTATAGAGCACAAACTAAGTATAATCTATAAAATGCTATATAATATAAAAGAAAATATTGAAAAAACAAAAGCACTAAATATGATAGTTTTTAACACTCCATAACAAATATGAAAAACACTGTAATTAGAACTATAGAGCACAAACTATAATTTTATAAGTGCTATTTAATGAAAAGAAAAGGCAGTCAAGAAACAAAAGCACTAATTGTATTCCTCCCTTAAACACTATCTAATACATACGAAAAGCACTATAATTAGAACTATAGAGCACAAAGTAAGTATAATCTATAAAATGCTATATAATATAAGGAAAAATATTGAAAAAACAAAAGCGCTAAATATGATAAATTTTTAACACTCTATAACAAACGAAAAAACACAGTAATTAGAACTATAGAGCACAACTATAATCCTATAAGTGCTATATAATGAAACAAAGGAGTCAAGAAAGAAAAGCACTAACTTGTATTCCATTAAAACACTATGTAATACATACGAAAAGCACTATAATTAGACCTATAGAGCACAAACTAAGTATAATCTATAAAATGCTATATAATATAAAGGAAAAATATTGAAAAAACAAAAGTGCTAAATATGAAAATTTTTAACACTCTATAACAAATACGAAAAACACTGTAATTAGAACTATAGAGCACAAACTATAATCCTAAAATGTGGTATATAATGAAACGAAAAGGGAGTCAAGAAAGAAAGCACTAAATGTATTCCCTTAAAACACTATGTAATACATACGAAAAGCACTATAATTAGACCTATAGAGCACAAACTAAGTATAATCTATAAAATGCTATATAATATAAAGGAAAAACATTGAAAAAACAAAGCGCTAATATGAAATTTTTAGCACTCTATAACAAATACGAAAAACACAGTAATTAGAACTATAGAGCACAAATATAATCCTATGAAGTCCTATATAATGAAAAGTAAAGGTAGTAAGAACAAAAGCACTACTTGTATTCCCTTAAAACACTATGTAATACATACGAAAAGAAATATAATTAGAACCATAGAGCCAAAGTAAGTATATTCTATAAAATGCTATATAATATAAAAGAAAATATTGAAAAAACAAAAGTATATATGAAAATTTTTAACACTCTATAACAAATACGAAAAACACTGTAATTAGAACTATAGAGCACAAACTATAATCCTAAAATGTGGTATATAATGAAACGAAAAGGGAGTCAAGAAAGAAAAGCACTAATGTATTCCCTTAAAACACTATGTAATACATACGAAAACACTATAATTAGACTATAGAGCACAAACTAAGTATAATCTATAAAATGCTATATAATATAAAGAAAAATATTGAAAAACAAAGCACTAAATATGATATTTTTAACACTCTATAACAATATGAAAACACTGTAATTAGAACTATAGAGCACAAACTATAATCCTATAGAGTGCTATATAATGAAAAGAAAAGGCAGTCAAGAAACAAAAGCACTAATTGTATTCCCTTAAACACTATAATACATACGAAAAGCACTATAATTAGAACTATAGAGCACAAAGTAAGTATAATCTATAAAATGCTATATAATATAAAGGAAAAATATTGAAAAAACAAAAGCGCTAAATATGATAATTTTTAACACTCTATAACAAATACGAAAAACACTGTAATTAGAACTATAGAGCACAAACTATAATCCTATAAGTGCTATATAATGAAACAAAAAGGAAGTCAAGAAAGAAAAGCACTAACTTGTATTCCCTTAAAACACTATGTAATACATACGAAAAGCACTATAATTAGACCTATAGAGCAAAACTAAGTATAATCTATAAAATGCTATATAATATAAAGGAAAAATATTGAAAAAACAAAAGCGCTAAATATGATAATTTTTAACACTCTATAACAAATACGAAAAACACTGTAATTAGAACTATAGAGCACAAACTATAATCCTAAAATGTGTATATAATGAAAAGAAAAGGCAGTCAAGAAAGAAAAGCACTAATTGTATTCCCTTAAACACTATGTAATACATACGAAAAGCACTATAATTAGACCTATAGAGCACAAACTAAGTATAATCTATAAAATGCTATATAATATAAAGGAAAAATATTGAAAAAACAAAAGCGCTAAATATGAAAATTTTTAACACTCTATAACAAATACGAAAAACCAGTAATAGAGTTATAGAGCACAAACTATAATCCTATAAAGTCCTATATAATGAAAAAAAAGGAAGTAAAGAAACAAAAGCACTACTTGTATTCCTTAAAACACTATGTAATACATACGAAAAGCACTATAATTAGACCATAGAGCACAAACTAAGTATAATCTATAAAATGCTATATAATAAAGAAAAATATTGAAAAAACAAAGTGGTAATATGAAAATTTTTAACACTCTATAACAAATACGAAACACTGTAATTAGAACTATAGAGCACAAACTATAATCCTAAAATGTGGTATATAATGAAACGAAAAGGGAGTCAAGAAAGAAAAGCACTAAATGTATTCCCTTAAAACACTATGTAATACATACGAAAAACACTATAATTAGACCTATAGAGCACAAACTAAGTATAATCTATAAATGCTATATAATATAAAAGAAAATATTGAAAAACAAAAGCACTAAATATGATAGTTTTTAACACTCATAAAAATATGAAAAACACTGTAATTAGAACTATAGAGCACAAACTATAATTTTATAGAGTGCTATTTAATGAAAAGAAAAGGCAGTCAAGAAACAAAAGCACTAATTGTATTCCCTTAAAACACTATCTAATACATACGAAAAGCACTATAATTAGAACTATAGAGCACAAAGTAAGTATAATCTATAAAATGCGATATAATAAAAGAAAAATATTGAAAAAAAAAAGCGCTAATATTATAAATTTTTAACACTCTATAACAAATACGAAAACACAGTAATTAGAACTATAGAGCACAAACTATAATCCTATAAAGTGCTATATATGAAACAAAAGGAAGTTAAGAAAGAAAAGCACTAACTTGTATTCCTTAAAACACTATGTAATACATACGAAAAGCTATAATTAGACCTATAGAGCACAAACTAAGTATAATCTATAAAAGCTATATAATATAAAGGAAAAATATTGAAAAAACAAAAGTGCTAAATATGAAAATTTTTAACACTCTATAACAAATACGAAAAACACTGTAATTAGAACTATAGAGCACAAACTATAATCCTAAAATGTGGTATATAATGAAACGAAAGGGAGTCAAGAAAGAAAAGCACTAAATGTATTCCCTTAAAACACTATGTAATACATACGAAAACACTATAATTAGACCTATAGAGCACAAACTAAGTATAATCTATAAAATCTATATAATATAAAAGAAAATATTGAAAAAACAAAGCACTAAAATGTGATAGTTTTTAACACTCCATAACAAATATGAAAAACACTGTAATTAGAACTATAGAGCACAACTATAATTTTATAGAGTGCTATTTAATGAAAAGAAAGGCAGTAAAAAAAACAAAGCACTAATTGTATTCCCTTAAAACACTATCTAATACATACGAAAAGCACTATAATTAGAACTATAGAGCACAAAGTAAGTATAATCTATAAAATGCGATATAATATAAAGGAAAAATATTGAAAAAACAAAAGCGCTAAATATATAAATTTTTAACACTCTATAACAAATACGAAAACACAGTAATTAGAACTATAGAGCACAAACTATAATCCTATAAAGTGCTATATAATGAAACAAAAAGGAAGTTAAGAAGAAAAGCACTAACTTGTATTCCTTAAAACACTATGTAATACATACGAAAAGCACTATAATTAGACCTATAGAGCACAAACTAAGTATAATCTATAAAATGCTATATAATATAAAGGAAAATATTGAAAAACAAAAGTGGTAATATGAAATTTTTAACACTCTATAACAAATACGAAAAACACTGTAATTAGAACTATAGAGCACAAACTATAATCCTAAAATGTGGTATATAATGAAACGAAAGGGAGTCAAGAAGAAAGCACTAAATGTATTCCCTTAAAACACTATGTAATACATACGAAAAACACTATAATTAGACCTATAGAGCACAAACTAAGTATAATCTAAATGCTATATAATATAAAGGAAAAATATTGAAAAAACAAACGCTAAATATGAAAATTTTTAGCACTCTATAACAAATACGAAAAACACAGTAATTAGAACTATAGAGCACAAACTATAATCCTATGAAGTGCTATATAATGAAAAGTAAAGGTAGTAAAGAAACAAAGCACTACTTGTATTCCCTTAAAACACTATGTAATACATACGAAAGCAATATAATTAGAACCATAGAGCCCAAAGTAAGTATAATCTATAAAATGCTATATAATATAAAAAAATATTGAAAAAACAAAGTGCTAATATGAAATTTTTAACACTCTATAACAAATACGAAAAACACTGTAATTAGAACTATAGAGCACAAACTATAATCCTAAAAGTGGTATATAATGAACGAAAAGGGAGTCAAGAAAGAAAGCACTAAATGTATTCCCTTAAAACACTATGTAATACATACGAAAAACACTATAATTAGACCTATAGAGCACAAACTAAGTATAATCTATAAAATGCTATATAATATAAAAGAAAAATATTGAAAAACAAAAGCACTAAATATGATAGTTTTTAACACTCTATAACAAATATGAAAAACACTGTAATTAGAACTATAGAGCACAAACTATAATTTTATAGAGTGCTATTTAATGAAAAGAAAGGCAGTCAAGAAACAAAAGCACTAATTGTATTCCCTTAAACACTATGTAATACATACGAAAAGCACTATAATTAGAACTATAGAGCACAAGTAAGTATAATCTATAAATGCTATATAATATAAAGGAAAATATTGAAAAAACAAAAGCGCTAAATATTATAAATTTTTAACACTCTATAACAAATACGAAAACACAGTAATTAGAACTATAGAGCACAAACTATAATCCTATAAGTGCTATATAATGAAACAAAAGGAAGTTAAGAAAGAAAAGCACTAACTTGTATTCCATTAAAACACTATGTAATACATACGAAAAGCACTATAATTAGACCTATAGAGCACAAACAAGTGTAATCTATAAAATGCTATATAATATAAAGGAAAAATTGAAAAAACAAAAGTGCTAAATATGAAAATTTTTAACACTCTATAACAAATACGAAAACACTGTAATTAGAACTATAGAGCACAAACTATAATCCTAAATGTGGTATATAATGAAACGAAAAGGAGTCAAGAAAGAAAGCACTAAATGTATTCCCTTAAAACACTATGTAATACATACAACGAAAACACTATAATTAGACCTATAGAGCACAAACTAAGTATAATCTATAAAATTCTATATAATATAAAAGAAAAATATTGAAAAACACAAGCACTAAATATGATAGTTTTTAACACTCCATAACAAATTGAAAAACACTGTAATTAGAACTATAGAGCACAACTATAATTTTATAGAGTGCTATTTAATGAAAAGAAAAGGCAGTAAAAAAACAAAAGCACTAATTGTATTCCCTTAAACACTATCTAATACATACAAAAGCACTATAATTAGAACTATAGAGCACAAGTAAGTATAATCTATAAAATGCGATATAATATAAAGGAAAAATATTGAAAAAACAAAAGCGCTAAATATTAATAATTTTTAACACTCTATAACAAATACGAAAAACACAGTAATTAGAACTATAGAGCACAAACTATAATCCTATAAAGTGCTATATAATGAAACAAAAGGAAGTTAAGAAAGAAAAGCACTAACTTGTATTCCATTAAAACACTATGTAATACATACGAAAAGCACTATAATTAGACCTATAGAGCACAAACTAAGTATAATCTATAAATGCTATATAATATAAAGGAAAAATATTGAA